>NC_138939.1:5825000-6425000 GCF_965226115.1 Aulonocara stuartgranti | reverse complement strand
CAGCTCGTTTCCACTGCCCTCAGGGACCAAAGTTGGGATTATCAGGTCTGATTATCGCCCAAATTTTTGGCCACAGAATGGCACGTAGCAGGAAACAGTCCATTTCAGACACGGCATTACTAGTAGAAATACTCCATTTGGTGAGTGTGCTGCCTGTACAGAATATGAGGAAGGTAGATCACATTATGGCCACTCACTGTGGTAACTTTCCAGTAAATTCACATCATATGGACTTTTCAATCCACTTTTTCAATTCAATTGACATTTTGAATTCACTACATGTATGAAGATTTTTTTAAAATCATAACTTTAAATACTAAATATTCCAGATGGTCCTCTTTCAAAAAACAGGAACCTGGAATGATATATGTCGCATTACTGCTTTATTGGTCATCACAGACCAACCGATTAACGTGCATGACTGCCAACAGGGCTGATAGCCTGCATCACTTTCACGTCACTGCATTTTATTGGCAGGATGTTTCACTACAAAGCCTAAGTTAGAATATCAGCTAATTTCAGGATCAAACTTCATCTCGAGCAAAATTATTAATGGAATCAAAGGAGATTTCAAGAGCGTGATGGGCTTAAAAGAGTAATGGGAGAAAAAGACCATGTGTGCAGAACATTGCAATGTAGGGCATTGATCATGTGATTTGACTCGAAAATGGTGTTAGTGTAACTTAGGGCATGAATTAAGTATAGTTTCAAAAACACAACAACTGCAATGATTTACACAAACCCACTTTTTTCCAAATACACAACAGAATACAACATGTCAAATTTTTAAACAGTAAAAATGCAGGAAGAGAAGAAAAATAAATTATACTTGAGTTTGGCAGCTAACAATCTCCAGAAAGTTTGGAGTTCCCTCTGTAAACATCTTTTTTGTTATACTTGTCCCAACTTTTTTTGAGGTTATATATTGTTGCCATTAAATTCAAAATCACCTTAGTTTGAATAAAAACAGTATATTTTCTCAGGTTTTTCTCAGGTGTAATAAATTTCAGTGTCCCATCTTTTTGGAATTGGGGCTGTAAAGAAGCCCCCAAAAAGCTATAATCATGCTCAACAGAGCAGGATACGACATAGCTTTCAACTGACAGTCCAGCCACTGTTACCACTGGAAAACAGCAAATCATTAGAAATTTTAAAAAAAAAAGATGAGGCCCACTTCTTCATTTGGCAAGAATAGACTCTGATGAAAGGCAAGATGC
This sequence comes from Aulonocara stuartgranti, assembly GCF_965226115.1. NCBI lineage: Eukaryota > Metazoa > Chordata > Actinopteri > Cichliformes > Cichlidae > Aulonocara > Aulonocara stuartgranti. The sequence goes on along the minus strand of NC_138939.1, from coordinate 6,423,783 downwards.
TTCATCAGAATAGGGGGGATTTTTGTACTATGAAAAGTTTCTCAGAAGACTATTGAAGAATTTTTCTTACATTTCACAGCCACCCTGCAGGATCCAGAAGGCTGGTTGGTTGTATGGGCTAAAATACATGTATGTATAACTAAAGTAAGGCTAACCGCATGATGCAAAAAACTAAGGCTCGGTCCTGAATCAATATGCCCTTCCTAAATAAATAAATATATAAATAAATAAAAAGATATTGGATAATGTACTGTACTTTACAGTTCCTAATTTGTGCAGTATAAAGTTCCAACAAAGTAATAAATGAGAAGTGGCTGAAATACATAAACCATTATTTACCTCATGACAGTCATGGTAAGTATCATGACCTTTGAAGTAAGGTGGTTTTGTTATTTGATTCATTTATACAGTATGGGCACTGTCACCGTTGACTGTAGTTTGAAGACCTGATGTCTCATTGATAATTAGCTGCAGATCAGCTCAGCTGTGAGCTCTAAAAGCCAACTTGGGAGGAGGGGGGGGGTTCCTGTTTCCCCACCATCAGAAACATACTGGTCAAGTCTGCAGTCATTGTGCCCTTGATTAATGCTCTGGCAAATCACTAATCCTTCTTTACACATTAGATGGAGCTTACAAAAAGGAGATTTATTTATTTATTAAAAAAATAAATCTAATCAGAGGATTGGAAATTAATTGGAGGACACACCTTCATGAATTAAAAAAAAAAAAAAAAGTCTAGCAAGCACTTTAAGGCACCATATAGTTATACTGCACAAATAAGGAACTCCAAAGTTCAAGCAAAGTAGTACATGTGAAGTGGCTGAAATACATAAACCATTATTTACCTTATGATAGTCACAGTGAGGTGTCATTTCTTTAATTTCACTAGATTTTTATGCTTAAACATGCAAATTCAGTAGTTATTGTATATTCATCTGCATGAATTTCCAACAGACAAAGTATAGCAAATTAAACGCCTAAATGCACATTTTGAACATTTTCTTTTCACTATCCTAAAATGTTACGGAGCAAGTACATGGGAAAAAAAATCCACTCTTTCTGCCTGCCATGTCTCACCAAGTTAAAGCTTGTATTGCCTATCCTTGTACAACACATCATTAGAGCCAGAACAGTCAGGGTCCACATGAAGGCTTTTGCACGAAGCCAGCTCAGTTCAAGGACATGCTGAGGCCAACTGTCCATCATACAGATAAACATGTCCCAAAACCTTCCTCACCAGCCTCCTTTTAAGTCACTTTTTTGACTATATTAGATAGCGAGACATTCAGCAAGATTGCTTAAAAAACTGTTCTAGATCGCAATAAACAGGAAATAAACAGGCAATGGTTTAAGGTCGCATTGTTAAACAAACCTGAAAGTGGGTACATGTACGTGAAAGCACTTTTACTGTCCATGAAAAAACCCTTTGCAATATGACTAATGCCAAGGTGTGTATGAAAATCATCCTTTGATACTAGTACGTACTAGAAAGGCATCCTGTCTGATTGGCATGATTTCTTATACAAAAGGGATCAGTCAGTGTTAGTACAAAAGCTAAAGCAAGCTCACACATGCATCAGTGGTTGCAAGAAAAGCATGCACAACTGCACACAGTGCATTCTGTCTCCCATTTCAAAATGAGGACGCCGCTGTTTGAAGGAAAAAAAAACAGATTTTATGAAAAGCCCGACAGTACACAAATAACTGATGATGTTGTTTTATAATGATCCCGGGTTAATCCGTTGTTAAACATTAAAGTACTCTGGCTGAATGGGTCTTCTAAATATTAGAGATGTAGAGATCTGACCAGGCAATGATTTACTGAAGCAGATAAACAACAAAGGCTTCTGTCAATTTTGAAATGTTCTGCATACAAGTTCTTATCCTGAAAGCAAGCTCCTTAGAAATTACAGGAAATTGTGCTCTCATTTTTAAAATATTTATCATGTACAGACCTCTGACAAAATAAAGGAAATAATCTGTTACGCTGTAGGGGTAATTTTTTGGCAAGGTTTTGATCCACCTCTCCCATAAGAGCTGAAGCCTAAACACAAACCAAATTTCTGACTAATTAACATTATCCTGAGGAAATAATTCAATTCCCCCACTCCACGACACAACTCAATGAATGGTTTGGAGAGTATGACATGAGGAAATCAGATCGTCAGATCTCAATCCATTTTAGCACCTGTGGGAGATTTTGTACTAAAATGACAGTGAAAACACTGTATTGACAGTGTTAATCACAAATACTAGATATACTTTAGAAGAAAGTTGCTCAGTCTTTAAAGCAGAGATCCAGAGACTTGGAACACGAAACCTGCACTAAACATCTTCCTGCAGAATGTGGTGCCCCTTAGCAAGACACTTTCAGTTTCCCTTAATTTACCACCCCCATTCCCTCTGTGTGTATACGTTCTAAAGTACTGATGCAAGTTACAAAAGGTCACATCCATCAATGCTCTTTGAAGCCTCTAATGCTTTTTTCTTCCCTTCAGCTGATGTGTTGTGTTGAGTAACTGCATCACGGACGTCTCTTGCTGAACAGGACAAGCTATTTCCTGAAACGAGTCTATTTCACAGTTTGTGGTTCCTATGCTTTAATATGAGGCAAGACAGTGACTGCAGAAAATACAGACAAAACGACAAAAAAAACATTTACAGATTCAGTAGACTACATTTCAGACATATAATAGTCAACATAAAAGCTGAAAGCTTAAGTATTGTTACTATGTATACTAACCATAAAGATGTATGTCGGTCTACAGCAGTTAAGCCGGTATGAACCTAGTAAGTTTTCGAAATTCAATCAGCGTTGGTAAAATGTCATCAACAACAGTATTCTTCATATAGTGCATTTTATATGCAAGCCTTTACCATGTAGCTCCATGCAAGACACTATGTAACCATCCGTGTCACCCTGACAACATGAGGCTTGTCCAGCAGCGTCTTGCAGGAGCACTGGGAGGTGACCATGATTCATTAAAAGTACCACTGAAACCATTTCTTCCTTGATATCAATGCCGAACTGATGAAAATGTTATCTCTCTATTAAAAATCATTTAAAATGAAATGTAACAACATGTTTCAATTCGTGAGAAAGAACAAACATTTAATTGTCAGATGCTTGAAAGGAGTTCTCTGTTACCCTTCTTTAAAGACTCATAAACTAAAGATTCCCACGTGGCAAACTGACAGCTCGAAGGTGACTTCTCATCTGACCACCAGGAGTAATGTTGCCGGACAGGAAGAAGGCTCACCTGACTAGCCGCACCTCGAAGACCCCAGCAGGTAACTTTCTGCTTCTCGCCAGGAAAAGAGAATAAAAGGAAAAACAGAAAGTCATATTTACCTGTTTTTCCCCGCCCGCTGCTGGAAACCTCCAAGATATTTATCCTTATTCAACTCATTTCAGTGTAGCTGGAATTACAAAACAGCAACAGTTGTGCACATCGATTGCAATTTCTGGCTCTGACACACTTCCTCCTCCTCCTCTCCCTTTTAGCATCAAATATCAGCTATGACACAACAAAGCGTCTTATGGGCTCTTCAAAATAAAAGCTCTTCCGAGGACCGCGTGCACTGTCCATCTGCACATTAAAGGAGAATGAAATACATAACCTGAAAAAAATACATGGGTATTTTGAAACATATTTTTACAGAGGTTATCTGCATTTCTGTAAGTTTTAAAGTATTTGTCTTCAGCAGTGAAACATATTGAATGTCATTTTACATTCGTTTTGTTCGTGTCACACACCCCGAAATCACTCAAATAAAATGTGGTTATGGCTGTGGTTAAGTGTGTCAAAACATTTGTTGAAATGCCTTCAGATAACAGCAAAATGTATGTGCAGATATGCTCAGATGAAGATGCATTCATCTTACCGATACAGTAGGCTATAGCCACCATTAAAATTAAAATAATAATTTTTTTTGGCTAGGCTCATTGGCTAGGCAGCTTTTTGTGGATCTTAAACTAATCCTTCCCTCAAACATCTGTTTGCTCTCATAATTCTCATTAACCTTGGCACATTTAATCCGTCCCTCGTCCACCCCCGAGTAACTGACGTCGTTGCCCATTGTGGATTTCTCTGAGCTAAAAAGAAAAAAAGCTGCACATTTCTCATATGACTACTCTGTTCATTTACTCGTTTCATATTAACTGAATCGTTTTACCTTTTTAAAATCACAGTCATAACAGTCTCACTTTCAACTGCTATTTAATTGGCATAATGTAGTTATTCAACAAAGACGAAATATTAACATTAAGTGGGGGCGATCGTGGCTCAAGAGTTGGCAGTTCGTCTTGTGATCGAAGGTTGCCGGTTCGAGCCCCGGCTCGGACAGTTTCGGTCGTTGTGTTCTTGGGCAAGAACTACTGGTGATGGCCAGAGAGGCCGATGGCGCGATATGGCAGTCTGCCCCAGGGCAGCTGTGGCTACAACTGTAGCTTGCCTCCACCAGTGTGTTAGAGCGAATGAATAGTGGAATTGTATAAGCGCTTTGAGGGTTTCGAAAAGCGCTATATAAATGTAATCCATTATTATTAAGTACTTTACTGCTAATGTTTATGATTTTGCTATGTCTCTTGCTGCCAGCCCTAAATGCTTTTGAGCAGTTTCTTTTTTCTGTATTTTCTGTTTTCACGTCGCTGCTGCATTCCCATCAGCATCACAGCTTCTTTCACAATTGTAATTTACAATTCATTGGCCACGTGAAGCCAGGTACCAGACACATATCGGGGTGGCTGTAGCTCAGGTGGTAGAGCATGTCATCTACTGATCGGAAGGTTGGTGGTTCGACTGGCTTCCCCTAGTCTGTATGCCAAATATCCTTGGGCAAGATACTAACCAAATTGCTCTCCGATGCATCCATCGCAGTATGAATGTGTGTGAATGTTAGCTATGATGCACTAAGAAAAATGTGCTTGTGCGAATGGGTATGCATGGGTGAATGCACAAGTTGTGTAAAGCGCTTTGAGTGCTCAGATGAGTAGAAAAGCGCTATATAAGAACCAGTCCATGTAGCTATTTTATTGCTGGTGTCAAAGAAACATAGAAATAGTATCCTGTTCTAAAACCCTGCATCGTGTTTCAAAACTTTCACTTTGCTCTTTTTTTGTATCCGTCTTTCATTGCAGAGTCAAAGCTGTTACATTTTCCAGCCATGCTCTCATTCAGTGGAAGCACTGTGGTTAGTCTTTTGCAGCTTTTGCTTCTCACCACATGCGCTACCTTGTACTTACCCACATGTTGCATTTTCTCAGGTTTAATCATCTTCTGCTCAGTCATAAAGTCATTCAGTAAATTCCCATCTCTCTGGAGGTAAGATTTCTCTCAGTACAAGAATTCAATGTGTCTCTTATTGTATGGATTCAGTGCCATTAAAGTAATATTTATATTAACTGTCTTCATCCATGGTTATCTCAGATATATACAACGTATATTTAAAAAAAAAAATCTTAATCTCACAAAGACACATGGCCTTAAGTGTGTAACCATCATTAGGCACAAGTTACTTATTTAATAAAGACCAAAACAGATAAATACTCTATCAAAAGACACTGGTATGGGAGTCAAAGGTACATATATACGATAACAGATTTAAGAACAAATTCCTCTAAAGAGTTCCGCTTTGTTTTCTGATCTATGACATTGTGTTTTATCACCTAACACCATCAGCCAAGCAGGAGTTGATGTGCATGTGTTCAGCAGCTTTTTAAAAAGTTTCAGCAGTTTTATCTTTCTTTATAATGCATCCATTTTCCTAAATCTTTTTTTACAGGGATATATATATATATATATATATTAACTAATCAATAAACCTTTTCTAGAGAGGAGTTGTCTTCTTCTCACATTTATTTTGGGGGGTTTTGGGCTTTATTTGATAGTTTAACAGTGATGAGTAGACAGGAAAGAGGGGGAGAGGGTGCAAAGGTCTCCAGAGATCCGACTCGAACCCAGGCCACTGCATTTCAGCTGTAAGGCAAACAGACGCCTCCTCGACCAGTAACCTTTTTTTTTTTAAGAATTGTTTCCTAAGCTTTCTTAACAAAGCCAGTTTATCTATTTATCTAAGAAAGGATACAAATGGTTCTGTAGTGTAGGCTTTAACAACTTTGCTTGGCAAGCAAAAGGTTGCTGGTTAAATTCCAGCCAGAGACACAAATCCCCCTTGGGTTTGTACCAGGAAGGGCATCTGGCATAACACTGCCAAGTCAAATATGCAGACCTACCTGCTTTGGCGACCCCTTGTAACAAAGGAGCAGCTGAAAGTAGCTTTATCTAAGAAATTATGGGAGTTTCAGGAGACAAAGTGTGAAGGCAGGCAGATAAAACACACTGACAAAACGCTATAGTTACACCAAAAGTGATATATATTAAAGATACTATGTACAAACAATAGTGACATGTTTTGGTAGTACATATACAAGTGTCCATGGCTTTCGATTTCAAATCTGAATGAAATATTGTATAATTTTGTGCACAATATAAAAACACACACAACATAGAAAACAGTATACTGCTTTGGCTGATATAAATACGTGTTTTTATAAAGAGGAGTAACAGAAATGATGATGTGGAGGGAGTATTGCTTTCACGATGGACTCATTTAATGGTTTTAAACCCTGAGAAGATTAGAAATGAATTGGTTGACACCAAGTAACTTTACCCACTCATGAACTTTGATTTTATGCTTTGTCTCTCTTCCATCCAGCGCCACAGTGCACTGCAAATGGAAATAACTGTACTCTACTGTAACTGTACTGCATTTGGACCCAGATATTTAATCTCCAAAGCTTTAATTGTTTGTAAAAGAAGAAAATAAGATTAAATGAAGTACCACTGTAATTTCAGCTTTATCCAATCAAGAATGCTCAGACGAATGTTGCTCAACCCTTCTCAAAAAATTCCGAGTAACCAAAACAACAGCAAAAAAAAAAAAAATTAAAGAAAATTCAACAGAACACGTCAATAAAAACCACATTTCATTTGCAGAACAGTGTCCTTCCTGTTTTTTGCCCTGGTGCAGCTTCTCGATGTAGCTCCAGGCTCTATGTCACCCAGCTGTCCATTCGGATCCGCTTGACTGTCGGACTCTCCCTGCCCTCTGACCGACTCGCAGGGAGCAAGTGGAAGTCAGGTCGCTGCTGCTCTTCCCGGTCACTGCTGCCCTCGTGAGAGCTGCAGGAGGAGCCAACGCTGTCAGAAGGGGATCGCCCCATCTCTGCTCGAGCTGATGAGGAGGCAGAGGAGTGAAGATGAGGGTGAACATGTGGATGGGTCATGTACCCAGACTGGCTGAGGTGGTCGCGGGGTGGAGAGATTGGCTCAGCTTTGATGTTGATGTTATGATTGGTGCTGATGGAGAGAGTGGAGCTTCCTGACCTACAGACAGAGGAAGAGAAAATTTGAGGCTGTGACTCTGGAGTGAAGATGCCATCTGGTGGTGACATGGCTGTAATCGGCCTGTAAACAGAAACGTTTTCTCTGAAAACTGTGGCTATTGAGTACATTTAATAATAATAATGTATTTAAAGTAAAAAGCGGAGATAACTGCATTTCTGTTTAAAGCTCTTTTAAACATCTACGTTACCACAGATTAAGAGGCCAGTATTGTACTTACAATTTGATTGATTTCATAGCTAGGGTAAAATGTGTCTAATAGACGTAACATATAGCAGATATGTTGATTTATAAAATAGCTTTTTATTACATACATCACCCAAAAGTACATAACTTCATGGTCTTACACAAAAGCAAAAATGTGTGATGTTTGAACCAGAATTATTATTTATTACATATTTTAGGGCAATTATCTATGTCATGGAATCTGTTATCATATATATTATATCTATGTATATATTTATACATATTTGCATTTCTCCAACTCTGTGCACGCTACTTCAGTTTACTGCACACTGTATGATCAGGTAATTTTTAACTTTATGTCAACAACACAGTATGTCTGCACAAAAAAAAAAACAGTGTAAAGAAATGGTTAAACATTTAATCTGTAAATCATGAAGGGAGACAGTTTAACTGTGTCAGGCTCTTACCCCATGGAGCTCAGCTGCTGTTGCTCCCATGCTGCCATTGAGCTCAGAGAGGGCCCTGCAGCAGAGTTAAAGCCTGATAACTCTCCACTGTTCAGGGAGTAATCTGACAAAGACAGAAGGAGAGAGACTAATAATAATAATAATAATAATAATAATAATAATAATGGACTGCATTTATATAGCGTTTTTCGGGACCCCTCAAAGCGCTTTACAATACCACTATTCATTCACTCTCACATTCATACACTACATGCACATCATGCCGATCAAAAAGCATTACACTTCTATAAAAAGTCAAACATTACCTTTTTTAACAACACTTGAATACAGTATAAACGCTGCACCACAACTTCTCTTACATTCTTGTTATGAGCTGCTAAGCTACCTGAAACTATTTCACTTTTAGTAATGTGCTGAAAATTTGTAAAAGTGAAACCAGAACTCACCCACTAGAGCCCTGTATTTGCCCACATGCACGGAGGCCTCTATACTCAGTTTTGTGACACAAGGTAGCTGAGAGGCTTTGAAAGTTGGTATTTTGTTGATGACTGGATTAAATCATTGTGTTTGAAAATACTTATAGTACACAACAACACAGAGAACTCTGTTGTGTAGCATTAGAAAAATATTTCAATACTACATCATTTGGCAACGATCACAGTGTTTTTAGTTAGTTAACTAACTTTAATTAGCTATTTCAGGGTGTTTTTTTTATTAATATAACTGAATACAGACTGGATAGAGTGCTTTGAAAAAAATTTAAATGTTAAAGAAAATTTCAGGCCAGAAAAAAAGTAATTTCCAACTAACAGTGGGATTTCATCTGCCTTGCTAGAAGGCAGGGCTGTTATGTGCTTGGTTGTCTTAAGGGGAATCTTTACACAGTCTGCACCTGGGGCCTTGTCTGGTGTGGTAGACCACAGCATCTATGGATCTTGTACTTAGAGCTTGTTCCTGTGCTGCCATGATTAGTGCCTCTGTGATGTCTTTCAATCCAGCTTTGTCCAGACACTGGTAGGATTTCTGAATGTAAGCCACTCCTTCTATCTGCTGCAAACCGTGCACGGGCCTATCCTCCCATGATGGTTTGTCTCCTTGCACCTCTTCTTTCTCGGGTTTCTGCTGCCTAAGGTATTAACTAAGCACACGGTCAGTTGTGGCCATGTTGTTGTTGATGTTTGTTGTCTCATCCTGGACAGTGGTTTGGTTTATTTCAGAGAGATAGAAGGCAGGAGAATAAACCAGCTATACTCAGTTGAAGGGGATATGGGAGAAAGACACAGCCCATAACGGCAGTGCTCAGTGGCTGACCTTTTGCACTCATGTTGCCATGGATTAGCACACTCACACATCCATGATTCACAGTTACCACTGTGCAGCCAGTGTAGTAGTCCTGGCCAGGTCAATATAAAAAAAAACAAAAACAAAAAAACAACACACACACACACACACACACACACACACACACACACACACACACACACACACACACACACACACACACACACACACACACACTGTATAAAATCTGATCTAGACTAAAATGGTTTTATTTAACCAGAGAATGTCCTGCCAGTGTTCATAAGACTTCTTTTCATTTTCCTTGGCAAGGTTTAAGGTTGTAGTTTTGTTCCACTTGACCACAATGAGCAAAAACGCCCCATGTGAAACAATTACCCATCTCTTGTTTGATAGAAGTTGATGCTAACTGCAATTTGTGGATACTCGCGGAGACTTTTGTTGTTGTTAGTAAGGCTTTTCCTTTACATCCAAACACCTGAGTCATTTTCATTTTACCTATATTCGCAGCCTTTACTCTTGTATTCCATCCCATATCGTTATGAAATCTCACAGCTCCAGTTTGTTATTTTTTCAGGGAATTCCTTACAATCAAGAACTATTAGAAACAATTCAGGCTAAAACTAAAACAAAAAAGTTATTATTTTTCAAGCTGCTTAATAAGCTTGAAAACCTTCCAGTGTGACTGAACTAAAGCATTTCTGGATAGAAGAGGGGGTCAAATTGCCACCATGAATGCCAGGCACTGATCTCTAGATATCAAAAGTATGTGGTTGCAGCTACTGCTGCTAAAGCTGGCAGTTTGGCAAGCTATTAGGCCCAGGGAGCAATTCATTTTTTCACATTCACCTTTTCACTTCCATCCAAGTAGCATTTAAATCTAGCATTTTGTATTTTTTCAGGCTGCTGTTGCTTTATGTTATTTTTATTTTAAAGATCTAACAGTGTTTATGTTAAATGAATGGAATACACACAAAAATAGAGGAAATTCTTTTAAAAATTGCCCTGATACAGTTGGTCATACCATTATAAACTGTCTAAAAGAGCTGAAATTTAACACCACCTAATTAATTCAGCAATTCCATTAACCAATTAAAACAAACCGCAATGTACACTGTTTTCTTATTTGATTTTTTGGGGGGCATACTGTAAAATATTGAGGTCAGCAGGGCTAAGGTAACTACAGAAACACAGCACGAATAGTAAAAAGAACTTGTACCGTTGTAGGCCGAGCCGATGCCAGCATAAACCAGACTCTGATGGGGTAGACTGGGTGTGGTGATAGAGACAACTGGTGTGGAAAGAGGCTGACTGGACTGACTGCTACTCATCCTTTGGTTATTCTGAAAACAAATAATAAACAAAGACATAAAGTCACTAAGTTCACTCATGAAATGTTACTGTTCTCTTAGTTTGTTGCTTTTTGTGCTTAGATCGCAATTATAGTGTTCGCTAGAACTAGACTTGTAATGCTGTGGCAGCTGTGGCTACAACCGTAGCTTGCCTCCACCAGTGTATGAATGTGAGAGTGAATGAATAGTGGCATTGTAAAGCGCTTTGGGTGCCTTGAAAAGCGCTATATAAATCCAATCCATTATTATTATTATTAATGCCCCATTTCAACCACAAGATGTCAGTATAAGCTCACATCCCCTGTTTTAAAAACAAAACAAACAAAAAAACATTAATCAGTTCAAAATATATAGTTTTGAATTTCCTACACTTCCCATAGTGCTAGCAGAAGTTGCACATGAATTGAACAAGGATTTGCATTCTTCTCAACAAAACTGAATGTTTTGTAAAGACAGAAGTCTAACAGAAATCCACTAACTATTCAGAAACTGCATTTAGTTTAAAAAATGTACTTTTTGAATGTTTATGTTTAACCCAAGACTTGATAGTCTAATTTATCAGTCAGTTTCCTTTAATGACATGAAATCCTCTTCTTTTCCAAAAAGCGATATCAGTGCAATTTATTCGGCTGTCTGCTTTTAGAAAACACACAACTGAAATATCAACTGAATAGCAGCAGGTAATTCATTCTTAATTATTCATTGTCCTAAAATAGCCTATCGGTTCAGAACAGGTGGCTCATGAACTCAACTTATCACACTGAATTTAGGAGTTGTTTTTCGTTCATCTTTCAATCACGTCACCCTGAACCAGGTCATTCATTGCTCAGCAAACATAAAAACAATGGGTTAACCAACCCATACATGTCTCATTCCCTGTGTTTTCTATGGTGTCCTTGCATTTGTGGACTACAGATAATGCACTACAGAATCCAAGTTAAAGCTATCATGGTAGTGAGTAGTAGACACAGACATCCTGTTAAGAAATGCAGACCTCCTCAGTTGTTTTTGCTTTGTTGTTTTCGCCTGTTTGTGCAAAACACACTAAACAAAGCATGCCGCTTACACTAACATGTGCACAGGAGGAAGTGAAAGGCAGTTTCAAAATGATCACACTGAGGAGGAGTTGTGAGACCACAACACAACATCTTTTGCTGGAGTGAATGAAAAGCAGAAAGAAAAATATGAGTGGCTTCTTCTGTTGGTTTAAACAGGGTGGAGGCATTAGCCGTATCATGGTTCGGATTTTATAAGTGTTCCAGCTTCAAACGACTGCAAACCCATTCAGCACAGTTCCTGAAAACTAGACTCTGCCAGATTCTGTTTCCTGCAAACATGACAACAGCAAATTATTTGTCACCCAGTCACCGATAATTGACAAACAGATAAGATCAACAGAATGATGAGGAATTATGATTACTTAATGTGGAATGAATGGCTGCTGATTCATCACTTCTCCAAAAGAAATTTAGTCACTCTGAATTTCAGTGACATTAAACATCGCTATTAAAACTTTAAAAGCTACCTCTAATGTGCTCTGAATTTGTAATCTAAATTATATTTAATATAGATTTATTTTACTATTCATTTCTAAATAGTCTGGATATTCTTTTCTTATATCGCACATATGTGAAACTCTTCCTTTTTCTATGAAAAGACCTCGACATTAATTTCTAGAACACCAGAAAATAGAAACTCATATCCTTCTGCAATATGTAAAAATCCCCTGGAAACCACAACCAGTAGAATAATGGAGCTGGTCGGTCACCATAAAAGGAAAAATACAAAGAAAAGAGTGTCCGTTTCCATTGTTTACTAATTGTTACATCATGTCTGAGCACAGTGTGGGAGGCAAGGGCAACAGTAGGAGAGTTAAGGGCAAATCAATAACTTCAGCGACCCGGCACAGCTGCAGAATGTGGAATCTTAAGAAAGGAAAACAGACTCCTTCTACAGTCTTCCAAGTCATCTTACACAACCATGAACTGGTGCTCTGATGTCATGTATATAAGAACCGTAACTGTGTGTACCAGGCAGCTTTTAAAGCACTTTTTTATGCCCAATTTTTCGCACTTGATATTATTTCTGCATTTCTGTTCTACTGGTACTGAGTCTAAACAAGACTTGAGCTTCCATAAAGAATTTGCACTGCCCTCACAAAGAGACATATGACTTGGAAACTTAGTCGAACTGTCGGACTTTTCAGATGAACAGGCTGTTGTTTTCCAAAACTTTTGGGCAAAACTTGAACTAATAAGCTTTTACATTCTTTTTTGTGTTAGTTTAAGCTGCTATTTAGTGTGAATGCCAATTTGGGTCATAGATTTTATGATGAGATATATATGCATTTAGTCAAATGTGTGACAAACTTCAGTCTGGAAACCCTTCAGGCTAGTCTGTTGACTCAGCCTCTGAGTATAATGGCCAATCTTTCACAGCTTCTGGCGTAGCCAGTGGGCTTTCTAAGGTAGCACTCCCCTTTTACTCTCCACACAGACGTTTTACCTAAAGCCTACTGCTACTGGTTAAATCCTAGCGTTTCCAAAAAAAAAAATCTGACTAGAAGTGGACCACAAACAGAACTTTGCACCTTGCCTATAGATTCTGCACATCCACGTGTGTTTTAAAGAGATTACGGGAACCTTAAATGTAATCAAAAGAGTGTTAGTTCACAATAAGACTGAATCTTGTTGAGTCTACTGGAAGGGACTATAAAGAAGTAGCAGTGAAGTCGGTCAAATGAGGCATGCAAGCTTTTGCCAGTATTGTCCATTCTTCAAAGGAACTATGATTTCATCTGTAAAACCACCAACCATCTGCCCCAAATAGTGTCAAACCAATTGTTCTCAAAAGTTGTTGGCCAACTCTGTGGTAATCTGTGTCATATATTTACCCTGTTCATGCCTGACTCCAGGATCCCACAGGCTTAGAAAACACAATGTACTGTTCTGATTCTTAATAAAATCCAGATCAGGAATCAAAGGTTCATGGTTTTATAGAGCTGTCAGCAGCTAGAGGACTCTTCCTAGTTCCAGTCAAAACTAAAACTACATCACATGTTACAAGCTTGATTGCTGTTCTGTATTGGACCTAAATAAATACATAAAGCTTACCAGTGTTTGCATCATTCCTTTGGAGTGGGGGATGAGGACCCGGAGGTCTGTCTTGCGGCTGGTAGGGACCATGCTGTTCCCATGAGGTGGAGGAGGAGGCGGAGATTTTGATGGTATGATCTTTCCAAATCCATTCACTAAATACAGACGTGTGGAGGATGTTAAGAAGTGATGGTAATTCAATTCCAACTTTCACTTAAGTGCTGATTCTAGCTACTTTTTGTAAGAATTTTGCAAAGGATATTTTTTTGTTAATGGAAAGCATCATGCATATAGCACAAGTTTTAAATATTTAGAGCTTTGGAATGCACTTGAAAATGGAGTGGAGTATTACAGTCTCATGTATTAGATCCATTAAATCAACACGTCCACAGCCAAGTTCTGCATGCGGACTGGAGAAAGTACAGCTATATATTATACAGGAGATAATCATGAATAATTCATATTTTCTCTCTCTTGGCATTACATAATGGCAGTGTTCCTGAGAAGGAGAGCACGGCCATGGCAGGAGGGGAATTATGCAAAGACAGTTTGTAGAAAGGGTTGTGGACCAAAGCATAAGGGCAGAAGAGCAGCAACAAAAACCAGGAGGGATGAAACTGAGGTGCAGCCAGGCTCCTGGAAGAACACATCCCATATCCACTGGCCTTAGCTGACCAATAGCAAATCCATCACCATCTTACATCAACTCCCACTATTTTAAGAAGCGCTAACAGAACCTCAGAGGAGCCATGAACTAATTATCAGATTATTTCTGTGGAACCTCTTTCTTATATTTCATTCTTTCGTAATTTATTGGCTAATTTTAATCCCTTAAGGCCTCTAGAAAAAAAAAATCAAGAAAACAAATAACTATTTGTTCAAACAGATCACACACAGTTAACACATGCAGCTGCTCACATGGGATCACAAGCAAAACAAGCTTGCAAAGACTGCTCCATATGCAGGGAGTTGTGTTTGTGCGTATGCAGTATACATGTCAGAGCATGTTTGTTAAACTCCTGTTGGATACATACCAGTCGGTCCAGATCCATTTTGCAGAGCCAGCTCGGAACTGCCCTGCAGGCCACCTGAGGATAAACACAACACACTCGTTAGGATTCGTTATTACGTTTTTCTCGCATTTAATGTTCTGCAATCACTAAGAACCACTCTGCATGCATCCATCTTTTTATCTTATTAATAAGATTTTAAATAAGACTGCAGCTTTAAGTAAGATTGCTTTAGATCGTTCACTTTCTATCTGCTCGAATGTATTTTCCCCAGCAGGGCCTTTTTCTGTACAATAACAGTCAAACTGTTGTTTTTATCAGATGCGCTGTCTTCAAATCAATGTTAAGAAATAAATAAATACAATGGAAATCAGTAATTCCTCCTGCGTAGAATGTTTGCATGGCTCATCTCCTGCATCTCCATTAAAAACTACTATACTGTCTAATTAAAATACATAGTTTTCTACATAGTCTCTCTTCTACTCATAATTCTAAGGCTTATCTGGACATCCTTGCACACATTCATTTTCATGTCTCCTCTGAGTTATTGTCATCGGCTCAGTGTGCAGTTTAACAGTAAGTTTAGTTACCAAAGAACAACACAAAGTTCATATTACTCACTTCCAGCACTCGGGGGTCTTTGTGAAGAGTTTATGTTTCTGTGGAGGTGCGAGTGAGGTGAGGTGAGGATACCACCGTCAGCCAAAGCTGCTGTGGCTGCAGCTAGTGCCTGGGAAGTTGCCCCTCCTCCTCCACTGTGACTGTAGGCCATGCTGCCTGGTGCTACATGCATGAAGTGCTGTTGATGCTGCTGCTGCTGGCCTGTGGACTAAGAAGGCAGCAAGAGACAAAAAGAGCCAATCAGCATTAAAATGAAATACATGAACTGGTAAAATGCAATTGTCTTTTATCAGTTGTATTGTCTTCATCTTTGTGTCTGTGAGCATGACCAGACATATTATCACCACAGACTGTGGATGGAGGATAAATGACTGGAAGGTTCTTAATTAATGACCCTACAGAGAAAATGGGGGTGGGAACAGTCACTAAACAAAATGTTGAAAACCAACAAAAAAAACAAACAACGCAACTTACAATTTTATGAGTCTTCATCATGTTGTCAAACTCTTCATTAATCTTCTTGTATTTTTCTTCAGTATTAGGAGTGAGGACATAGGATGCGTCAGCATCAGGGCTGTCGCAGCCTCTGTGTTCCTTCTTGTTAAGGGCCTGTAGGTGACATAGTTATAAAGGAGTAGCATTAAAAAAACAAAAGGGAAAAACAGGTAAGCATTGGTTAAAAAACAAACAAACAAACAAAAGCCTTTCACCACCAGTTCTTTAGTAAAAGGTTAAAATTAGTAAAAACATGCAGTTTAATGAGCATTTCCCCTGATAATCTGATTGTTGAGAGTAGAGACAGAAGAGAAAGAGTATGCATAGTCAGTACATGAATTGATTGTGGAACATTAAAATTGAGGTACTACCAAAAACAGGATGTGTATGGATCTGGTTGCTCCCTGTGTGCAATATGGTTGAAATCAGGAAGGGTAACTGACCACTGAGAACACTAGAAATCAGATTCAAGTCTCGTAACGCTCACTGTACATAGCTGCTTCTCAGACACTGAGAACACATTTGCAAATTTACAGGTTTATAGTCAAAACCTTTTTTTCCCGATGCACCTTTGAGTATGCATAGATAGTGATATTTCTATACAGACTTCTCAGGCAAGGTGTTAGTCGCAGAGGTGGCAAAAGTGCAGACATTCTGTAACTAAGTATAGATATTAGTGTTAAAAATGTTTTCAGTTTTACTTAAGTAAAGAAGTACAGGCTCTGGGTTAATGAGGCAAGTTGTGTAAAGCGCTTTGAGTGTTCAGATAACGTCGGAAAGCGCTGTATAGGAACCAGTCCATTTACTTCACACTAGGCTTTTTTTAATGTGTTTCACCTTTTGTACACAGTTTCTTACTCAGTCTACACACATAAAAATAAACCTCATCTCTGAGCTGCACCAATAAAGGTACTTAATCTGCACAATCACTGACAAACAAGATGAAACTATAAAGTGGTCTTAAGCAAGATATTTAAGCACGTCCCTGATTATTTACTGGAAGACACTGATGTGACACTGAACCTCATCAACACCTATTTCAGCTTCAGTTTCTAAGGTGAGAAAATTTTAATGTCTCAATATATCAGCTCTGGAGCAGTATAGCACCTTGTGGAGACAAATATTATCTGCCTCCATATTTACTGTGAAGACTTTGTGACTTTTGAAGCCGCTGCTCTGTGTAGTTTGCACTTTATGGGTTTTCTTCCTCTAAAGAGAGGCTGCTCCATAAAGCAGACTTGCTGATCTTCTGTAGCAACCTTTTAAACATAATGAACCAGAGCACACACATATGTTTTTTAGAGCATGCTAGAAACAACTTTAAATGTAGTTCGATGGTTTTAGTTATGTATGGCAGACAGACAGGGAAATAAAAGGCAAAGAGTTGACTGTTAATGGATCCCTGATCGTCACTGAGAGTGAGCCATCTAATTAGATTCACAACTCCTGTGTCTGTGGAAGGTTATATTACTACTGGCAGTGTAGCTTAGACAAAGCTCTACAGTGCTGTCAAAGGCAGTGCTGGTAAAGAAAATTGTACTTTGGAATAGGAACTAAATCTTGGGTTGGAATTCCATTCATGGTAAAGGCTAGAGCCCAAGACGAGTATCACAAATCATCAACATTCTTCAATTATTATAGTTATTAAACACTCACTTGCCACTCTTTTAGTTACAAAAGTCATTAAAACAAATATCTGACACTAACAACTAACAACTCACTGCATGTAGTCATGTTAACATCGTCAAAATGACGTCCCAGAGGTCAAAGTAAACATCAGAATGGGGAAGACTGATGACTCAGGTGTCTCTGAACATGGTGCCAGATAGGCTGGTCAGAGTATTGCAAAAACTGATGATCTACTGGGGTTTTTCCAACACAACCATCTCTACATTAAAAAGAGAATGGTCTGAAAAACACAAACTGTTCATTGAGCAGCAGTTCTCTGGAGCTGCTCTCATATTAGTACTTTGATCTCTGCCATGTACTTAAGGACAAACAGTATCTGAATATTCTGTTCACTATGCAGCCCTGTTCATCTTTTTTGATGCTAACTTGTTTAACAAGTACTTCAGACATTTTTTTTTCTGGAAAGACCCGTCTGCTACAGCCCGGGATAAAATAAGACTGACAAACCCTGTAACAACAAAACAATGAGCTAAAAGATGCTGTAATTCTCCAGTGGATTATAGGCCTCCGTAAGCACATTAATAAGTGATGGTACATTTCAAATATTTAACATCAACATGTGTCATGCATTAAAATAGAAGAAGATACGTAATTCCCACTGTACATAAAATCAAGTGAAGCATGGCATTTGCACTGCAAGCTGGTTTTGAATGATTAGGTTTAGATGACTAGTTTGAAATGCAGACCGAGTAACTGATATTTGGTCATTTTCAGCACCTGGCCTTTGGCAGATGAGTCACTCTAATAAATAAATAAACAAAAATCATGCCAATATCATGCAAGCCTGTACAATTACATAATTTCCCTGGTATCCATCACCTCATCTCTGCTCATCTCACGTCATAGCGTGAAATGAAAGGACCATCAGGGCAACACACCACCCAGCTGACTGTTGGCCCAACACATGTGCTTTGGATTCCCAGACACTAGTACTTACTTAAAGCTTTAAAAACACACACAAATCTATTTCCACAACCGCTGACCGCTTAAACAGTCACTCACTCAGTTCCTGTACAATCTGGCTGCTGCATTTCAGTTCTAGTAAATTCAAGCTAAACAGAATAACAAAGGATGCACATATTTCTGTCCATTCAGTTCAACACAAGCTTTAACTAATCCTGTCTGACTGCTTGTTTGTTGGATGCTATTGTTTGACAACTATGTTGTTTTGTCTAATTATGGGAAGAGATATCACGGTATATTATGTGGGTTACCAATTACTTGTAATTATTCAAAGTGACAGCTTTCAAACACAGTAACCATCAGGGATTTAAAAATGCTGTAAATTACAGAAGGAAAAAGGATGCAAAATGCATCCAAATTTGCAGATCTGCTGCAAAACCCTTTGACTATCCACCATCATGCTGTGCATTTTTTCAGGAAACAAATGATGTCCAATACAAAGAGTCTGGTGCAGACATTTGCAAATACATTTGCAAATATTATACATCTGTCTTCTGGCAAGACTACCAAAGGAAAACACTGTGACACATAACCTATATTGAGATAAAGGCATTGGAACGTGTCTCTGTAAACAAGAAGGCCAGGAATGTTGTTTAAAAATTCATCTGTGCTTTCAAAGACTAATGTCTGTCGTGTGAAAGTAAGCTCTGGCACAAAGCCTTGACTTAGCTGCTGATTAAGATCAAATGATCACACTAATATCTATTCTGGTCCAAGTGTCACATTAACAACAGACAAAAAAAGATGCAGGAAAAGCCCCTATCTGCCTGCTTTAAAGCTTTAAAATTCTGGCATTCTAATGTATACGCACTGTAAGTCTTCACAGTACCTTGTAAATATATGTGACACAATACCAGAGCAAAATGTACCATTCCAGCAATGAGATTAAGCATATAATGAATGTGTAATTATTATTAATGATGTGAGGAGACACGAGCTTGACATGAGCTCTTTTAGTTGCTCCGCTCAGAAGTTTATTAGTCTGCAATCATTCTCTGATTCAGGTGAGCCCTGTGCTTGACCTTGCAACAGCTGCTATCAATTATCTAAACACACACTTTCTTTGAATATTACATACTAATTTTAAAGAATTAAACAAACAGCTTTCATTAGAGATGTGACAGTGGATACAGTACCCCACAGTATGTATCTCCACAGATGCTGGTTCACAGCACTACATCATGTCTGGGCACTATCTTAAAGTGGCTGTTAGAGGATATGACAGTGTGTATGTGTGTCCTTATCATCTCAAATGTCAAAGTCGGCTTTAGTAGATCTCCAAAGGCATCTGGATCACTGCCACCATGAGGCACGAGCTGCACCACTAAGCATCTTGACATGTGAGGGTGACGTCTTGTTGCTCTCGGGGCAACATCACAGATAAAATAAGACCCCCTCTTTCTCTGGAGCGAGTCTTTTCCAGTCGGGTGATTGCCCTACAGGCTAAGAATAGGCCAGGCATGGGAGTGCTTGAGGAGTGATCCAATGCATCTCTGGCAGAGAGAAAACGCACAGCTCGCATACTTTGAAAGGCACACTTACATTTCACAGATTGCTTTCACATGAAGCATCCTGTCACACAGAACTAAACCAAATCAGCTGTTGTGCGTTTTGCCACAGTGCCAGGTTTCACTGTGTTGTAGCGTTCTCTTTCTGTTATGCTTTTCATTCATCTCTGGGCTCTGCAGGCTGACAGGGCTGCACTGCTGCATACCTTGGACAACTGTTCTGTTGTTGTTGAAACTCAAGTCTGCTGGACACAAACTTGTCTCAATTATTATGACAAAAGTAATCTGTTAGTGATAGTAGCTGAACAGTGAGGACTTTGTAGCTGTTTTAGCTGGCAGGCCGTTATCATTACAGGTTTGCTTGCTTCCACCTCCATTTATGGTTGACATTACATTTTCATCTACACACATGGAGACATTTCAAAAGCCTAGTGCTTGTAACAGTGTATGCTAATCTATCGCAAACACATTGTTAGGCATGGAGTATAGGGTTTGCAGAATTACTCTGGTTGTGGAATGAACACAATCCATGGAAAAGAAAGTTTCTTTGAAACACCATCAGAACCAAGTACATGGAGAGAAGGCCTTTCCACGGGAATATTTGTACAGTTGTTTTTGTAATTTCAGTGAACTGGTCCTTTAAATAGCTTACAGGAGCCACTTTTTACTTGAATGTGAAGAAATTGTACTTTCATGAAGTATACAGTTAGTAATCCAAGTGATTAATTAGGATTTATGAGCAGAAAACGACCCCTTGTTCTGCTGCCAAAACTGTTTTATTAGTTTAAAATTTCCTGATTTCCTGAACACTAAATTATAACCATGTGTAAGAATTTATCCAACCACAGAAACTTTGGAGATTATAAAATATGCTCTCATTTATACCAGGTTATCTGCTGCCATATTTGACATTTTTACTTTTTAGATGTCAGCCCTGTGTCAAATAATTACTAGTTATTAACGGTTAAGGAAGTTGCTGCTGTTGTGCCATATGGATATATGCACCCAACCCTTGCATACTCTGTGACATTTATGAATCACTGCTGGTGCTTGAATGTGCTTAAAAGTCAAATTTATCCTACGTGCAAAGAAAAAACTGTTTTTTGTAAGGCAGGGACTTCATGGCTTCCTGTTTATTGTGTCGTGAGCTTTACTGACACCATGAGAGTTGGCCAAAAAAAAAAAAAAAACACAAACAAAGATTGGGTTTTGTATGGTAAAAAGTTACCACACAAAAGTATGAATGATATCACTCTTAATTTAATTCAAACACGAAAGGGACTAATACCGTTTCTCTAAATGTTCATCTATTCTTTTAAAGCACTAATAATGGAAGGCTGACTTTATGGTATTGTTGAAAAGGGGAAGTTTATTAATACCCTTAGGTATGATGTTTCCACTTTATGCTTAGTAACGCAACAAGATAATGAAGCCGATAATGCAGCTTGTCAGTTAGTTCATCCAAATCAATGCCATGGATACCCTTTACAAAAAAAATAATGAAAGAAATATCTGAAGTATTGCTAAGATTGAATATTTCTCAGTATGTGATCAAACTTTATATCAAAACATTTACCTACACTTTCTGTTAAACAATGTAAAGGAAGACAAAGTATGCTGGTATTATAGCAGCATCGCTCATGTGCAGATTTCCTGTGTGTGTCAAAACCAGCCGAGCTATTTGTGTGTTGAAGAGATAGACATCAGCAAGCATAATACTCCATCAAACAACGACAATGAATCCAAAGAAGCTTTCCGCTTCTCCTTCCAAACATGGGAAGACTGTTGTAGCCAGTGGGGTACTACTTTACACATAGTCAAATTTCATGCCTAAATGTTGCAAATAGACTGACCGATATGTAAAAGAACACCTCTCACTTTCTAAGCTTTGTTTTAACCAGCTTGTCTGTATGCGTGACATTTGCGGGAATAAACAAATAAAGGCTCAAAGCAGGCAAATCAAGGCCTATTGGCCTAGAGAGCAGTCACAGGTGTCTGCTTGTGGTTAACAGCAGAATAGACAGGGTCATAGTCCTTAGAATCATTATGGGCAACATCAATGATGCATATTAACTGCCTCCACCACCACCACTGTCACCACATCGAAAATTAATTCAGTGTTCGGTGATTGTAGAGTTTGATGAGACTTTCCAGGTCAACAAGCACGTTTCTATTCTGCACTGGCTTATGGTTTTATTTTTCTTTTCAGCACAGTGCCTGTAGTTACCCTTGAAAAACAATGTCACATTTCCCGGGGAAGGTGAAACATTTGAAATAACAGTAAATTTAGAGCACACTGGAAAAAAGACTTGGCCAGACTCTACTGAAACAAACTTAAAAACCAAAGCTCCTCTTTTCCAGTAAGTGGAGCCATTTTGGAAGTAAATACATTCGTTTGGGAAGCTTGAGTTCCTTACAATTAACATTTGGTACAGCACTGCCAAGCGTGTACATGTGGAACCATCTTTATGAGATCACATAAGAGTGATGAAACTGAAGACAGTTTGGTTGCTCTTCAGTTTGATACAGTTCTTTCCTTAAGATTGCAAGTTGAAGACTTGATTAAGGTTCTGGGAAGTCTAACTAAAGTTAGGTTAGGATGACAGTGGTTATGGTTTGAATTAGTGTAAGACCAAAGAAAATGAAAATTAATCCTCTGAAAGGATGGAAACAATACTGAGCGTGTGAGGAAAGAGTGTGGGAGCAGTAAATTCAGGCTTCCGGAGAGAAAAACACGCATTAGAAGCTTACATAAGCAGTTACAAAATGAGTCACAATGACCATTCATTTTTAATGGCAGGGACACCGACTAAATGCCATGAAAACAGAACAGAGCTGCTCAGGGACCAGTCTCAACAGCATCACCACACTGATGACGCTGTGGGACCAAGCAGAACGGTGGACAGCTGGGTCTTATCACTGTGAACAGTCTCAATTGAGCTTTTCTGAGGACCAGCCTATGTTTCATCATTTTTTTTGTATTTCCTTTTTCACTGTGTGACAAAGTGGGTGAGAGTACCACTTGTCTATATTCTTAGTTAACATTCTTGTTTTGATTTAACCATATTTCACATGTGATCTGCAATAGGCAAACGTCTACTATCTCGGGTTTATGTTTTGCACTTTTACAGATTATATAATATAACATCTTGGTTTAAATCAACTCCTATAAGTTTGTTAAATTGACATGTTCTTTATTTCAACTGTTAATTTGTATTGTTTAAAACTTACCTTACCTACCTGTCTTCCAGAAACAAAAGGAGGAAATGTAGTTTTACTTCCTGCTTTATAGCTTCTGGGTTCTTCTGAGGTCACAGGAAGAGACCAAGTGCGGGAGGGGAAGAACTCTTGTAATTTAATAAAGTTGATTTTAGAGGGTTTATGAAGAAATAGATTTATTGTTGTAATACGTATTGATTACACCACAGAGTTTATGTTGCCAGTAAAGAGTAGCAGTAGAGGTTTGAATATAAATATGTTCATCTTACCTACCGAATGGAATAGTCCAGAGGAGAAATCTTAAGTGAACTATTTAAGCAGAAGAACTCAGGTGTTTGAGAAGAAAGGTTCAGGTCAGTGTAGCTGTGTGCAGTTTGACCTTAATTTCCATTGATTTAAGTTCAGTTATGTTTATTTGAACTGAGTTAATTATAGAGTTGAGTTTCCTATTTGTTTCTTTGTAAATATTGTTTGGGTCACAAAATGGTGAATAAATCACTTGCTACACTGGACAGCATCAGTCTCCTGCACTTCTTTGACCGCTTAATTCAAGTCTTACCACACACTGACACTGAAAAGAAATGATAAGTAGACTAGTATACTAAGTAGATAAGCATAGTAAGGCATTTGTTCTGCTATGTGAAGTGGTTTAGAGTCAGGTGTATATTGAAATGTATTGCTATAGACAGAATTTGTAATCAGAACTCTTTACCTTACGCTCATTCACCACTTTCCACTACTCTTTCCTAATCAGAAGGTTCCAGGTTCAATCCCTGGCTTTTCAGTCTGAGAGCTATTCTTCAAAACCCCAAGTTGCCCCTGATGTATCCGCCGTCTATGAATGTGTATGAATGGCAGTGTATGAATGTGTGTGAATCATAGGTTAAAAGGACTTAGGCATAGAAAAAGGTGCTTGTATTAATGGTGACTGTGATAGTAATAAAATGCTTTGAGATTAGGAAAGTGCCAGTCCAATTACCACTTTAATGCCACAGTAAACACAGTAACCAGTAGACATTAACATACGGTTAAACGAATATTCTCAATGACAGGCTACATTCATCATCAGCAGAGTTTACAAAGGTGGAATTTATGGCTGCGCAGTTATTTGGATTGAGTTACATGTTACACATGTACCAGTACTTCCTGATGCTCACCAAACAAGTTTTTTAAATTCCCTATATTGAACATTTGGACCAGTTTAGAGACTTTCTTAAATGACCTCTTTAGTTATTTTATTGCCTTCTTTCATAGTGGAACTCAGCCAGTTTTATTTTACCACTTTAAATCTTAATAACCTTTAGAGTTCCTATTATGCAGTAACTGTAGTACTGTACTGTAATCAGCATGAAATGAGCACACTGCTTGAGCACTTTTATTCGTCTAGCATCACCTACATGAATTCTTCTTTTATTTTTGCCTGATCAGTAGGACTATTCTCATTTTTACTTGTGTCGGATGGGGGACAGTTTCCTCACAGAATGCACCAGTGTAAACTAGTAGAAGGAAACAGCTGCATGCCTGTCTGTCTCTCCTGAACCTCAAGTGTTACTCAACCCTTACATCTGGCCTTTACTTTATAAAGATCAGCACTAATGTGTTCAATGAAATAACACATCATAAGCAACGGAAAATCTATTTCTCAATATTTCATAAAGAGGAAGACAA
The DNA here is from genome assembly GCF_965226115.1 of Aulonocara stuartgranti. Taxonomy (NCBI): domain Eukaryota; kingdom Metazoa; phylum Chordata; class Actinopteri; order Cichliformes; family Cichlidae; genus Aulonocara; species Aulonocara stuartgranti. The sequence continues at coordinate 6,398,805 of NC_138939.1, read as the reverse complement.
TACTGAAGGCAGCACCTAAATCCTCTGGAGTTACACTTTCTAGGAATTCATCTTTCTAAAACACAACTGCAGGCATTTGTTTCCCTAATCTACTGAATGGATGCTGCAAGAGTCGATCAATGCACTTGCGTGCACAATGAAATAATAACTCAGCATTATATTCTTGCTAAAATTTAATTCGTGTTAATTCAAAATCAGCTGCAGCATGCGATGTGTATTTGCATACTACAGTCATTAGTGCTGAGTGATGCAACCTAACAGGTTTCAAGAAATGACCCACCAAAAGACGTCTCTACAAACAGACTATCCAAAGGTCAAAGCAGTGACATGAGTAAAAGGTTAAGAACAGCGTCCTACCACGTACCTCGACGATGTCAGAGTTGGTTCTGCTCTCGTGGGGTTCGTTGTATTCTGTGTACTTCAGCAGGACTTTATCCATGTCGGTACTGGCGTACTGAAACAGCTTGTTGGAGCCATTGAAGATGATGAGGGCAATTTCACAGTCACACAGAACACTTAACTCGTAGGCCTTCTTCATCAGGCCAAACTTTCTCTTCATGAAAGTCACCTGGAAGAACAAAAGCCAGAGATCAGCCTAGAATAGCTAACCTACAACAGGTCAAATAAAGGGTCATACCTGTTGGTTCTTTCTAGATTTTCACAAGCAAGTCAGAGTATTTATAAAATTAAGGCTACACGGCATCCAAAAATATTTTTGAATGTGTTCTGTCTGAAGTAATAAATCACCGTTTGCTTTGTACTCTGTGCTGTGTATTAAAAATGTTATAAATCTTTCAAAAAAAAAAAAACCTGTTTACAGTAACAATTAAATTTTTTTGTCTTCATAACCCAATAATATTAAAAAAATGTCTTTTAAAGCAGTGAAATCTAAATAGTCCATCTAATGGCTTCTGAACAGGTAATCCGCAGTGCTTTGCCCCGTGGCCTCTGATGTGAATGTATGGTGCAATGATAGCAATAGTAATACAAATCTGCACTAACATAAATGTTTCATTTTAGGTGTTTAAACAACTCTTCCAAAACAAGCGATACATTTGTCAGCTCATCCTAGCGCCGTGTTCACTGGCTGATAGTTTTCAGAGAAAAGAGAAGAGAATTAAAATGTGTGTGTAAGTGTCAAACAGGAAGAGACAAGGGGTGGGGGATCTCTAGTTCTGCACTTCTGAAAGAACGCAGTAATAATCTGGAAATACTAATTCAGTAACACTGCAGTTTCTAGTGGAATGTTACTGAATGAGTGGAGTGGATGGGAAAGGTAGGTGGGGAAAGAAACTATGTAATGTTTCACCTCCCTTAATGATTACCATCAAGGTGTTCAACTTTATTAGTAAGACAGAGGGCTGTGCATAAACATTTTCGGCAGAAATACAGTCAAACCCCCCTTTAAGCTCATACTGTAGTGTTATATTGCACTATGGCTTATAAAGTAGAACAGTCATTCTTGACACCTCCATATTCCTCCAGACCATAAAGCTAAAACATATTGTTTGGAGTGGACCATTTACAGCTCAGTGTAAACCCACAGGTCACACATGGATCATGCTCTTATCCCTTTATGGTGTGTAGCTCACTCCCTGCAATGAATCATCTGTATTTATCTGGGTATGTCTTACTTCTGTCATAGCTTCTGGGATCCTGACTCATATCTTTTCAGTTCCAGAAGCTTCTGCAGACTCACATCTCAAAGCTTTCTGGCAATGTTGAGTGTCAGGTATATTTCTTTTTACATGGTTATTTCTGTAGTTCAGTTCTTTACACTTTCCTTTACACTTATTGTTCTGAGCACTTTTACAGATCTTACCATACCGCTGTCATGACACTCAAGCATCATTATGGCCAAGAATTATAACAGGAAGTGTCTTGATTATTACCTCTGTAAAATATAATTGGGACTAGAGACAGATTTACAACTTTCAAAACAGCCCAGTTGTACGAAACTGTATACCGACACAGGACACATTATTATTAGAGCTAAATCTAAACTATTCACAGTCAAATAACAAAAATCTTTTTCTCTATTTTTAGCTTTTAGTTGCTTTTCTGCCAAACGATTTATTTAATTGATGGGAATTCTAAATAATACCACTTGAGTGATGGCTTAGTGGTGTTTCAAGAAACTGTGTGCACAGTACCTGTTTAGTAGAAAATATCCACTCCTCTGACATTCTTTTTTACTTTTCCTGTTTTATGCATTCCCGAAGTGAGGAAACCATTTTATATCCTGGTATTATATACAGTATGTCATTGCTTTACATACTACAGTTATAAAGCAGAAATAAGACAGACTAACTTTGATCTAACTGCAAGTCCTAAAAAATTCATATCTTTACTGTTACAAAAGTATTTAACTCTATTTGCAGTAAAATAACGTTGTTTTCTTTCATTTATCGACAGCTGACATTGTAAAGCTAGTTTGACTATAGTCTACATGGTAAACCCTCAGATGGGTAAATATGTGGTCTCTGGTTTAAGCCTCATTTGAAGAATTTTACTCAATGCACTGTAGATTGACTTTTCTTTTTTATAGTATAGAACACCAAATATACATTGACTGGGACTGAATTATTTGCACACAAAGATTCATAAACATTTTTATTTTCTTCCCATCCGGGCTGCTATAATGTAATGTGTGCCTTCAGACAGAACTGAAAAACAAAAAAAAAACAAAAAATAAAAACACATGACATAAAAGTTATGAATTGATTAGCATGTCATTGAGTACAATAAGTATTTGATTCCCTTACTTAGTACTTGAGTACTTAGTACTTCGTAGAGACAACCTTGTTGGCAAGCACAGCGGTAAGATGTTTCTTGTTGGTCACCAGATCAGCACACATCTCAGGAGGGAATTTGGCCCACACCTCTTCACAGAAACTCTATAAATTATTTTAGCTTTCTTGGCTCCTGCTTGGCAACTCATTGATGTACTTCTTCTTCAGCCACTCCTTTGTTGCCTTGGCAGTTATTTTGGATCATTGACAGGCTGAAAGGCCCATCCAGGACCGATTTTCAATGTTCAGGTTGAGGGAAGGAGGGTTTTTTTTTATACATGGGTCTGTCCATTGGCCCCTCACTGCAGTGAAGCCATCCTGTACCCTTAGCAGAAAAACAGCCCCCAAACAGAACGTTTCCACTTCCATGCTTGATTGTGGGGATGATGTTCTTTGGGTTATACTCAGTGTTTCCACAAACACAGCAAATGAATGTTATGCAAAACTTTCATCTAACCACAGTTTTTTTCTCCCAAACCTTCTCTTAATCATTTAGATGTTCACTGATAAACTTAAGATAGGCCTGTACACATGCCTTCTCAAGCGAGGGGCTGTTGGGATCATCAATCCATTACAGCATATTGTGTTACTAATGAAGTGCTTGGTGACTGGGATACCAACTGCCTTGAGATCAGTTACAACCTTGTCATGTGTAGTTCTCGCCTAAACCACCAACTTTCTCATTTTTATTCTCACCCCATGAGGCAAGATCTTGCATAGAGCTCAGACTGTGGGTGACTGATGGTCACTTTGTTTTCCATTTTTTAATAATCTTAGCAGAAGTTCACCTTCTCACCAAGCTTTTTGCTGATGGTCTTGTAGCCATTCCAGCAGTCCACAGTCTTGTCCCTGACGTCCTTTGACAACTCTTTGGTCTTGCCCACGGTGGTAGATAGGTGGAAATGGAAGAAACTGATTCTGTATATAAGTGTGTTATATCCACATAATGAGATGAAATCAGGAGCACCTGTAACTGACTGATTGATTGATTGGCTGTGTGCCCATGTGGAACAGGAATTACAATCTATGGGAGCCAGAATTCTGTGGGTTGTAGAGAATCAAATACTTACTTCACCCAATGACATGCAAATCAATGTATAACTATTATTTAATGTTTTCTCTCTGGATCATTGGTTCATATTCTGCCCCTCTCCATTAAAATGAAACCATGAAAATTACAAACTGTTCATTTCTTTGTAAGTGAGCAAACGTGCAAATTCAGCAACATTAAACAATCAGTTTCCAAAGGCATAAGGTCAGTTAACTTGTAAACTGTTGTCTCTGAAAACAAGTTTCAAGTGATACTATTTCTTGAGCATAACTTGCAAATACACGTGAAAAGAGATTACCAAAAACTACACTGTTCCTCTTTTAGAGTGTGTGGCTGCATAAACACCATCTATCACTAGTGCATCTTTCCACTAAAGCCAAGTCATTGCTGTATATTGTGCATGATGTGTGATAGTCTGATACATTAAAAAGAGGAAAAACTGCTGAAAACACTTCATGCACTTGACAGATTAAAAAAAAAAAACACAAACCAACTTCCCAAAATAGAGTACAAGAACCTAAATATACGGCAGACTCAAGTGATAGTGCACGCCACACAACTGAAGCAGTGTCTATCTAAAAATGCTTCAGCCAAGACAACCAAACATCAAATATAAACATTATCCCAGATATTTATTTTCCAGCCACATCCCTATTTCCAGAGTCTGTGCCTTCCTTCCAGACAGGCTGGTATTTGTTGTGCTGTTGGGGGTGATATATATAGAGGAGACAGACAGAGAGGGATTCCAGTGGGCAGCAATGTGGCTGCATAAGGAGACGGTGAGGAGAGAAGGCCACTGTGTGTCCCTAACACTGACCCACCCTGCTAATGACAGGGTGCTGTCCGGACCCAGCTAACCCCAAATTACTGCCCTCGCCACCAGCTGTGACCACTACACTCTCAAAAGTGAAACAGCTTAAAGAAACCTCTGGGAGCTTCTTAGATTTAAACAAAAGTGTACCAGCAAAAGGTTGGGTGCAGGATGCTTTTACAAAGTGTTAATGAACCCATCAGTACGTGCTCATGTACATAATATGTGTCTTTTTATTAGAAACGGGTACCTGACTAAAATGGCACTTCTACTTTTATGCGGCTCTTTGGGATCGTGGAATCAGCACAGTGAACGTCACATTTTTAGAGTGTGCTCTGAGCAGGAGCGCCACATGGGCCACACATCGACACATGAGATATCACGAAAACGAAACATAACAATGAAATAAATGCTAAAACTAGAAGGTGTTCTCAACAGTTAAAGTACACAGCAGATTTCAGCACTGACATAAAACAACAACGCAAAGATATTTTGCGCAAAAACTAAAGACATTTAAGAAGACAAAGGAAGAAGACACTCACCTGTCGGTTCCTCTCATCAACGATACGGGTGATTTGAATCTTCTTCCTTCCCATTGCTAAAGCAACATCCACCAACAACCAAAGATGAATATCAGAGGGCTCCAAGTATATAAAAATTTAAAAGACAATCCTCAACACATAGTCCCCCTGTCAGCTCCTGTTAGTCCATCAGCTTAGCATGGCTTTCTGAAAGAGAGCAACAATCAGCGTTAACTTAATCATTGTTTATTTACTGTGTACGAGCAGTCACAGAAACAGTTCTATTCAGCAAAGATATTCAAATACTTGGACAAATCATAGAGTGCAAAGGGTCACACACTGCTTACACTGAAAATGCCAGTTATGCAAGGAAAGAAGGAACAGAAAGAAGAATGAATAATAAACATACATTAGTCAGGGACACAAAATCCATTTCTACCATTTTGAAATTTTCCTCTGCAGTTTGGCATTTCACATTTTGCTGTCACTGTTGATTGCAGTTTTGTAGAAAGAAGGAGGACATCTTTTCAAAACACCATAAAGAGAGCCATTAAGAGGACACGAAGCGAGACTGACTAAACACGTGCTGGTCCAACAACAAGGATATGATCCCTCACCAGCTTCTCAACTACTACTGCTGGAACACACAATTGAGCCAAAGACTGAACTTTCTGTTTGTTCTAGAGAGCGTTCCTTTCACTCCGGAGCTGAATCTATAATTATAAAGAGACACATGAGCACAGACACTGTAATACATAGAGAATAAGCGTCATACTGTATGTACCATACTTCATCACACGCCTCTGTATACTGTAGCTTGCACCAACCTCTTCTTTATCTGCACCAACCAGGCCAGCTGTCTTTAGTGGATTCACCTCTGCTTTCTGGCTTTCTCCTCTTGCAGGAGTGACCACCTGCCTTGATGCGTCCCTCCTTTCTTCAACCTCAGTGTTTCTGAGCCCTGCCTTCCCGCAGAGCTCCTTAGCTCTTACCTAATCTCATCTGATCTGGGAGGAGGCAGAGAGTGAGACGAAGCCAGGCTTTATCCTAACCCTCCCTGGATTATTGCAGCATGTGGAGCCCAGCGCTGAGCCACCAAAACCCCCACAGCAGACCCAGTTCACAGGGTTGAGAGATAGAACAAATGCATTTGTCTTTCACCAGAGAAAATGTATTGGTTATTTTTATAGATTTAAATGTAGTGCACATATCTTAAATGGTAATATAGTTAAATACCACTAAAAAAAAAACCCCACACACACTTAAATTTTCCAAAATACCATTTTAATTCCAAATGTATCTTAGCCCACTTTGTTCTTGTTCCATTTAAATGATTATTTGAAACCCTACATTTTCTGTTTTTGTTTTAACATTTAAAGCAAAGTTATATTTAAACACAATTAATTTGCAAGAAAAGGCACGCTATCACTCTAATGCTTCCTGTTCACCATCGCCGAGATTCCAACTGACCCTTCGGAAGTCACGACAGAATATAAACTGTAACAGACAAAGACTCCTTGTATGTTTGGGATTTAAAGGTCACACGGATTTATCGGTTTTACAATCTGGATGATTTGATGGGAAGACACAAATATTTTAAAAAGAGAGAAAGAAAATCCTTTCCATGATACTCATCCCTGCAAACATCATCATCATGCAGATATTTATTTCAGCCTGTGCTTTTGAGTGTTGAATATTTGCAGTGTTCTAAGTTTCAATCAGATAAACCCTGGTATTGCTCTGGTATTATTAGGATAACAGACTGGACTTTGTACTATCTTAGTCACAGCATTCTGTTGTTAAAACATGATGATCTGCTTAAATCTGCTAAATTTTAACACTTCAGGTCACATTAAGTAAAGTCATAACCATAACTAGCCTCTTAGCCGGCCTATCTGAATAAATGGGACTGCCCCGTTAGTTGCTAGTGCCAGAAATTACTTTAGTTTGGTGTAAAATGATTTTAGAAGATCTTAAATGTTAAGAAGGGAAATGTTTATTCTTCCAATTTGGAAGCCTGCTGAATTAGAAACAGCTGAATGTGTTCATTGTTTGCTATTATATATTTATATCAGTATAAATGTGTTCAGTATAAATGCATCTTATGTAATAACATTGAAAACTTACCTGAGATGGTGCTTTTTCATTTTGTAGCAGATTTAAAGTTTGACATTATTGCAAAAATCTTTCAAGAATCTGCTGCTTCACTGGTCATTAATGACCTCTAATCATCTATCCATTTTCATAACAGGCTGGAGTCTGTCCCAGCTGTCACAGGGCAAGAGGCCGAGTATACTCTGGATAGACCACCAGTCTACCATAGAGACAGACAGACAACTATTCATGCTCGCATCCACACCCACGACCAGTTTATAATCACCAATTAATCCAACATGGCTTTGGACTGTGGGAGGGAGCTGGATAACAAGGAAACTTTCGTGTTGTGACAGTGCCGCTGCACCACCATGCTGCCTATGATATGAAAAATATGGTGGCTAAAATCAGTACAATAATTACTTTGAACCAAGCTGCCAACTTGCCAAATTAATAGAAGTGTTGTTGTGGAAGCAATTTGCATCCATATATAACTCAGATTATGTAAGATTTACATTAGAAACCACTAACTACTCCAACACTTTGTACTGAAATTGAGCACTCAAAGTGCTTCTATGCTACAAGCTGCATTTATCCTTCCTATTTCAAGTAAACTCTGATTGATGCATCGGAGGCAGCAGGATTCAGCTTCTTGTCTAAGGAAACTTTGACATGCGGACTGGAGAAGCCAGGAATTGAACCACTGACCCTCCTACTAGGGGACAGCTTGCTGTTTCTCTTACCACAAAATGCATTCTGTGGGAATATTTCCTATCACTTTATTTGCTTCAAAAAGAAAATGTGGAAAAATGTACCAAAAAAAGACAAATGTTAGGTCTGTTTGTCTTTTTTGAATTGCACTAATGCTAACCTTTTTAATGGGATATTTTTATAATTAAAGACAAATTAAAGTTTGTTTTTAAGACCCCTTTACTTATTACACACTAGTGTTAGATTCTGGACTGGATAGTGGACCAGTGCTCTTTTCTAATATATTTAGCAACTCACACATTAAGTGCTTAATAGTAGGAGGACACAGCACAGGACTCTGGGTTCACCTTCTCTTGTGTTTTGTCATTTTTTGGCTACATCAGGGGAAGATTGTGGTTTCCCTGAAATATTAATACATGTAACATATTGAGTACTTTATCATTAGTTAGCCATCGCTTTGACTTTTTCCCCAAAAAAGGTCCGTCAAGGGCCTAAATATAGTCATAGAAAGGTGAATAATTTGTAGCTGCCATGTGTTAGTATTGTAAGCTAGAAAATCGATGTCAGTGAATAATTTGCAAATAGGTAAATGATGGTAAATATTAAAGATGTGGTTAAGATTTGTTGTTCATGCTGGCAGTTAGGGCTGCCATGATTAGTCGACTAGTCACGATTACGTCGACGACTAATTTAATAGTCGAAGCGTCGTTTGAAGCTTTGTAAGATCCCAAAAGGCGCAGGAATAAGTAGTAGGATTTAAGAGTGTAATAACGGACTGAAACAGAAGATGGCAGAACTGCATGTACAAGGATGCCAGCTGCCGTTAAACCCCGAAGAAGAAGGAGCTTTGTCCCAGAATTCATAGCGCAGCCCAGCTCAGTTGTCAACAATGGCGGCAGCTAGTTAGTTTTAATATTACTCTTATTATTCTTTCTGGGTCACAAAATAAACGTTTAACATATTTGCAGGTGAGAATGTAGCTGTGTAAACCTCAAATATCGGCTCAGTTTATCAAGACACCACATATTTTCAAAAGCGCTCCGACATTTTCGGAAACGTCTGTTATCCACCAGCTCGATAGCTAGCCAGGGGCAAGGCTCATTAGAGCCGTGAGAACACCGGACTCCCGGCAAATCGTTTTCAAATCCACCGCCGTCTTTCGCTACTCAGGTTAAACGTGATATATAAGTCACTTAGATAACTTAAAATTGATACTGTTTGGCTTTTTCTAGTATTTTATTTGTTCCTGAGTAAATCGGTTTGGCTGAGATTAAAGTTATAGTTTCTACACAGCTGAATAAACGTCAAAGAGACAACTGATTATCAGAAGTGTGAGATGCTCGAGAATATACTCCGGTGTCCTGTTATATTTTAGATAGCAAGGAGCAGACGGCAGAGTTTATTAAACTCCACCGAAACAATCTGCAAATGTCATTAAAATTTAATAAACTATCATCTTGTCTTTATTTTTAGTTAGCACATACCTTAAACACTTAAAGCTGTAAGCTAATGATAGTTATATAAGAGCAGATGCATGCTGGTGCAATAAGCTGTACGTTTACATCCAATGGATGCATGCTCTGATTAGTCGACTAATTGCAAAAATAATCGTTTGTGGCAGCCCTACTGGCAGTAAATGTCTAGTCTCCATGTTTTTCTCTGAATGCTTTATTGCTGACATTTTAAAAAGAATGAAAGATGATGCAACCTTGGATCCAGAAACAATGGAATACTACTGAAACACAAAATTGCCAAATGCTTATGGACACTTTTTCCTCTCTGTAGTAGCAACAATTGCTTTGTTTCAGGCTGCCCATGCTTCAGTGGAGTCTGTTTTACACCGTTCATTCACATGTTTCCCAGACAAGCTGTCCTGATCAATGTTACTATGGCAGAAACTGTCTGGCTGATATGAAAATTAATACAAACAGAGATGACCCAACAGACAACCAGCACTCACAAACACACAAATCATCCATGTACTGTCATATTATTACACCCAAACAAAAAGTCCCATCTATTCTAAAACATTGAGTAACCAGATCACTTTAACAGTTTGCTTTTTTCCATTCTGAGAATTCAAACTAAACAAGAACATCAGCATCTACTATTTGTGCTACCAATATCTGCAACATACTACCACAAAACCTGACGTCTGCTCCAAATCTTAGTTCTTTTAATTTTAAGTACATTTTTAAATTTGTTTTAAGTTTGATCTTAAAACTGTTTTATTCGCTACTGCTTTGAATTAAGATGAAGAGATGTTCTTTTTCCTTTTGAATATACGTTCTTGGGTATGTACACTAGTGAATGTGATGATGGCTATTGTGGGGATGGTGGTGACGATGGTGGTGGTGATGATGGCAATGATGATGTATGTCTGTGTCATAGGTAACTCACTGTATGCATCCTGTTGACAGTTTCTCGTTATTTTATTTTGTTTAATTTTATATTTGTAATTTCCTTTGCTTTTTTATGTAATGCTCTTGATGTTTGTGTAAAGCACTGAGCACTGCCATGTCTCTATAAATAAACCTGTCTTCCCTTGCCTAAAAGAAAATTACAGTAATTTAGGATGTGTTTCATACACTGGTAACAAATGTGATATTGCTGTGGAATTTCTCCTTTTGTGGTGAAGTAACACACAAATATCAGATCATAATAAAGTGTTAATTATACGGATAAACACCAACATAAAAAATGGGGAAACATCAATTTAAAAAATACATTTGATTTCATCATTTAAACTTGCTCTGACCCTTTCAGCACCTCTCTAACGTTAGAAGATGCTCTCCTCTTGATACATCCTTAAACAGGGAGCGCTAAACCCTAGAGTGAACCTCACAGTCAAAAACCCTCCGCCTTATCTCGCCCATGAAATCCAATTCCTGTGGATATTCGGAAGCGTGACAATGCTTTGTCAGGGTGTGAAACACACTTTTCCAAGGTTGGATTGCGCTGGATTTTAATTTATCTCGTATGTCTCTTCAATGGCAGAATCTCACTTCTTGTTGATTTGGTAAATAAGAGTCAAAGAGCTTCCACCTAACATTGTTTTACAGATAAAGTATGGTGAGTGCCACACAAGAGTACATATGAATGGGGAGTACACACATTGTAACCTCTTTGCAAAAAAAATAGCTGACAGCCAAATACATTTGCTAAAACTTCACATAGTTCTAAGTTGTTAGAAAAAGTGACAAAATCTTTGAATAATCTCATGGACGTAAAGCAGAAGTAAAGAATATTGAGCTCAGCCAAAGACAAAACTGTGGTCTGTAAAATAAAAAGGAACGCCAAAGAAAGTTTTACCTTTAATAATTATTCTCTGTGCTTTTGTTTGTCAGTTTAAATTTGAATCAAGTTTTAAAAAAATGCAAGTTGTTATTTTTATGATTCAAACAAATGATGTTGCTTAGTGAATGTTAGTGTGGGCGAATGTAGCTGTAGCAGTACTTATTTTTGGAGTTGTTAATAACCAGCACCAAGCTAGTGCTGGGTGACTGAACACTATGGTGCATGAATATATGGGCTGCTTAGGTTTGGCAGAGCCCAGCAGAAGAGCACATCTCTGACTGTTTTTTATTTATTTATGGCTGATTTTGTTTAGATGTTTCAAGAAGTCTTTAAAGCGGAATTGCTGAGTAGTGCCATCCTAAGGCACTAAGCTAGGATGAAGAGTTTTGCACAAACACTGAAACTGCTGTGACAGAGATTCTTATCATGTATTGTAAGCAAATGTAGTGCTGTGGACACCTGGCATTGTAGTGTTGTTGTTAAGATCTTTGGAACAATGCACTAGTCCCTCTCTCTGTGTCTGACACATTACTGAGTTGACGGCAATGCAGTTAACTTGTGGCAGAGCACATAAACATCGGTTAAACTGTAAAGCTTGCAATCACTACTACCACTGCTTTATATTTGCAAATGGCTAAATAAGTCATATGCAGAGCACTGGCCAAGTTCTATCCATGAACATGGCCACCATACGGCTGGCTGTTTAGCTGCTGCATAAACATGACAATGATATCATTAATCTTAGTAAGAAAGTAAAGTATATACCCCAAAATGTTAAACTGTTCCTTTAAAATACTTCCCGGTTGTATACAATTTATAAATATACTAAGCAATAACCTATATCCACTATGAAGAGCTCACTTAAATTTAAGCTCACTTAAAGCTACATTTTCTGACAGTGAAACATCATGACCCATGACTCTACTGAGCAATTCTTATGAATAGTGAAGTGTAGTGTGGGAGTTTGAAACATTGTGTCACCCACGTAGTTCATCAGCAGCAGTGTTTCAAACTCATGGCCATTGAAATGTTCCAAGATTAAATGCAGGTTAAGTCATCTAATATTCATCAGTCATTTAAAAATGATTTGGAACTATTACTAGCATTTATTTGTGTGTGTCTCAAAACTTCAACTAAGTCTATATTTAAAAGTATGAAAAAAATTATTTACTACCACAGTGATGACAAAAAGGCTGGACATAACTAAACTAGAGTGAAGTAAAACCCCTGCAAGCTGCCAGCTTCCTGTTAGCTCTGTCAACTACAGTACTTCCTGTTTTATGATCAGTCTGTCTGGCAAGGAAGGAGCTTTGAGTAAACCACCCTTCAAAACACTACAAACACACAAACCACCATTAACATTTTCTTATTCCATTGAGCACAAATTTATTGCTACATCCAAAGCCAGAAGTCAGGCCAAAAGGTCAAATAGATCAAATTATTTTATGCTAAACTTTATTATAAGTTATTTATCAACAATAAAGTTTTTTATCAGTCTGTCTCTGAATTTAAAAAATATATACACACAAACAAACACCAAACAAATTTCTAAGGGCAAAGCGCGTGATCCATACTAGTGGTTGGAGCTGGTTTCCACTGTTCCGAAGGGCCAGTGTCAGGAAAATTAAACCCTATAATTTCCTTCTTCCATATCTGTTACACAAGGGTAAAAACTTCACTCCCCTGGTTTTTCTATTTAAATTACTCATTGTGGTTTAGAAGAAAGCGCTGTCTAGATAGTGGAAAAAGGAAACATTCCACTTATTCCATTTGAATTTACTTGCCATGTTCTCACATCAGTCAACACCACATGGAGAGAGATGGCATGTTAAAGGGCATTCAATGTCCAACTTGTGTTCTCACATGCACCTTTGTTAGATAATTTCTCAAGAAGTTCACGGTTGCAATTCATGTGTGAAAATAGTTAACATTAATTTTGAAAAATACATATCACACTGTCACATATCATAATCACATTAAAACAATTATTGTGATGTCTATGAGCCAATAAGGCAAAAAGCAAGCCTTTGGTCAAAATGAAATATAAAATTGACGACAATTTTTGGTAAGAATTTGTTTTCAAGGACTTTCAACACAGCTACACCCACATGGAACCACGTGGCATTTTTGCAGGGGTGTTGGGGGTGTTGTACAGATTAGCCGAACAAGATCAAATTAGTTACTTAGCTGCTGGTAAGCTGATTGTTTGGGGAGAGACATGATAGCCGTTCCCTCTGTTTCCAAATGTTCTATAGGCACAGCTAACGTAAAGGCTATAAGTTAATATACTGCCTATTGCTTCATAGATGTAATATATAATATAATATAATGCATCTTTGACAATAGCAACACCTGGTCCATTCAATGCCAATAAGAGTCTCTGAGGAACAAAATCGCCTAGTGTTCTTAGACATCAGTAGAGGTGATCGATGTCAGCCGTCAGGAAGATCATAAAGTCTAGTTTTCATGCAGTGAAAAAAACACTGTATCCGTGATGGAATGCACTTCTGCGTTTACTGCACTGCAAAAAGAAAAAGATTAAAATCCACAACAGATGTGCAGCTTTTTTCCTGAAACACTGACTCTCTCTCTCTCAGAATAAAGAAGCTGACAAAGTTGAACTTTTGTGTAGTTGGTCAGCAAGACTGTTTTTGAGCGGAAGGCAAAAAAAGATGATGCCTTTTTCTTCAATCGATAGCAACCTTTGCTACACAAGATTTTTTTGCACAGTATAGTTCATACCACAACTATGTGTCAAATAAATGTTGCTCAAAGTGTATGCAATTGTACATATTTAAAAATTGTAATAGAGTGCACATAGTACCATGCATTTCCTCTTTCAGTATTTACCTTTGACATAAACATGATGGGCCCCATCTAACACTGGACTGTTGACCTCAATATGTCTTACTAAAGGGGCTTTGTAAAAATAGAAAGTTCTACACAGTAGTTCTAACATTATGAGCACTAATTAATGTCCCCTTCACCAGCTCCTCATGTAAAGAATGAGCAGAAGTTAGAGCTGTGGAAGGTTAATCATGCTCTTTCTTAACAGGTTGTTTTCAGTACAAACTGGCAGAGTAATTGGGAACCCTTTCATCACTTCTCCTCATTAAAGAGCATGGGTCCAACTCTAATTGTGTTGACCCCACAGTGACCTCTGCTTCAGTCACTCCAACATTAAATCAATAAGGTTTCAAGCTGTTACTACGCAGCAGGCACCACTTGATAGCCCCCCCAATCTTCTGCTGCCAGCCGAATAAAGAAATCACTGTCTCCGAATATCATTTTGTTCCAGTAGATTATGGAGCTGATCCTAGTAGTCAGTGCAGAAACAACCATGGTGAGATCTGTGGTGATTTGCTAATAGATGAAAGAGTTTCTCTTTCATTACTGTTTGCTAAAGTGTTAAGAACTGATGACAGAGATTGCTTTATTCGTATCTTTACCTTCCCTGCAGCTTTGCTTGTCTCCTTGCTCTCTCCTACTTCGCATTTTGCTCAGTGTCGTCCTTCTTCCTTCTAGCAGCTTATTTGCATGGTATCCACCAGCAAGAGAAGAGAGGATCTTTTGCTCAAGGCAAAATAAGGCAGAAGATTCTCTTTCCCCAGCAAGCCTGGACATTCTTTGAAGTTCTAATAAATGAAGTTTTTTATAAAGGTTCTAGGGGAACAAATGCATCATAAACATTCTATATGGTGGACCTGGTCCCTGAGGGTGCAGGACTTAGATCGGGCTTATTTACTAGCTGAAGTGTTTAACAGTTCCCCGTCTATATTACCACTATCCACACAAGCCCAGATGTGCACATACTTCTTTGATGTAAAGAAAGTGAATGTCAATTTATGTTAAAATATCATGAGACTGAATTAACATTTTGTTATGCAAATCATGCTCTGGCACAATGCACAGTTTTTGAATAAGAATGATAATTTGCATATTACTACCAGCAACAACAGCTGCAAATGAGATTCCTTGTAAACGTGGCCAATGACAAAACCTGACATTCAGTAGAGTCAAAGTCCTCTGAATGTTCCACTTTAGCTTCTCTCCTGTGGCTTAGTGAGACAGGAACACGTCTTTTATAGTGAGTCAGGAGAAAGGAAACCAAATGATGCTGTAGTCTGTTGCCAGGCATGACAGGAACATGCACTGTGATTAATTCATCACCCACAGTCAGACAAGCTAGCCTCTGGTATCAAGCAGCCAGAGTATCGACACTGGCCTATGCTGTTTTGCAGGTCACGAAGCTAATGGGTTTTTTCTTGAAATGTAATAATTAAACTGATCTCCATGCACCAGCAGCATGGCCATTTGAGCTAGGCTGAAGGCCAGGCAGATTAGTTGGCTTAAACTGTCATCTGCCGTACCACCAGACTCCCCAGTTAGCATGTGAAGAAGCTGTGTTATTCTGTTAAGTATGATTCTCTTTAAGGAGGCAAGAATACATAAAAGGCCATGTCAGTGTGTGTATCAAACCATAAGAATAATGCAATAAAAATGTAATAATACTTTTGTGAATTATACATTAAAAAAGCCCGTAGCTTGGAGGCTTCATTTACTGACACCCCATTCTCCTACGCGCCACAATGTTACTCTCAATCTCCCAGCCTTGTAAAAACTCCAAGACAGCAGTCTGCTCGTTTAATTACTGGCACACTGTGATGTCATTTCATTATTGTGTTGCTTTTATGGCAGTGGCAGTGGGCTAAGATTTTCCTGTCTCAACACAGAGACACTGATGTCATGCCTGCAACAAAGATTGAAACACAAGCTGCCTTGTAAAATACGGCCACACTTCCATACCCTCTGTTCCTTTCATTAAAAAGAAAACAAAAAAATGTTAATTGCACTCCAAATTAAGTTTGAATCCTGACAAAATATGTTCTTTTTTTCTGTCTGCCAGTTTCATGTTTTCTTAAAAGGCTGTCAGCTGAGGTTGCGAGGTGAGATGAGCCTGGACTGTGTTTAAGGGTCATTATGTTGGTTATGTGTCTGCTTGAGTTTCCAAATTGTAATCGTACAGTGTAAAATTTCTAACAAGAAAAACAGGCTGAAGGTCTGCTGAGCCAATAACATTTACAAATTACAATCTGAGCTGCTCCCACACAGTTCAGTGTCAAGAATCCCCAATCATATTTTCTATATGGAAACACTACTGCTACAACTTTGAAGCTCATTTAGTATTTGCCTCAAAAACGTCTCACAGAGACACAAATCTACAAATGCTTGTGGGTTATGGAGAGCTGACGAAAATAAAAATTACATTTCTCTGCAGAAATGAATATAGAAAAAGAAGGACTAGAAACTCTAGTCTTCGCTCAATCAGTACTAACCATTTGGCCAAAAGAACAGACTCTCATTCAGTTACTGATGTATAAACTGAAGTGATGCAACTGACTTTATGAGAGAGTTTTGCAAGCCTTACAACCATATAAGTGCTTAGTGTTTAATGTGGATTTATTGGTCCCTTTTTTCAGGCCAATACAAAACAGCAACATTCAGCACACTTTTGAGTAGAAGTAAAACAAGAAGACCACCAAAGTTAGCTGTTACAGCTTCATTTATGAGTTGATCTGAGAAAGGCAATTTTTGCTTATAACTTTTTGAAAAGCAATAGCTGCTGATTTTGTACAGTAAAGCTGGAGAGAGGGGTGATGGGATCGTGCCTTAAAGTATGCCAAATAAGTGATCCACGATTTCACAGTTTTTAAGGTTAAACTGACACGCAACTATTAGCAGTCAGGTAACCAACATAGAAGTTGCATCAATTGTAGTTTGACTGATCAGTTTCCACTCTAAAAAGTCATCACCAACAAGTTATGTGACTGCATGAGTTTCTCACTCAGTCATGATTGAGAGGTAGCCTATCCGAGTGTCTTGTTCATGCACTTATCGACTAGTCACTTTTGGGCTCTGGCGTGGGCTGTGGGAATTGAACATGAGTCTAAAGTTCCCGAAAGGGACGCATTTGGAAAGTTTGCGAACATCACACCATGAATTAGTGCATGTGAGTTTGCCGAGCCACATAGCTCCAAAAATGAGAAATATCTGTAGCCTCAGCCCAATCTTTTGATCTATTAAATGATATTATAATGAATTCTTTAACATTTTGTTTGTTCCTGCTCTCATTGAAATTCTGCGCTTTCAGCAAAGTAATAACTTCCTTTTTATCTTGTGAAGTAATGGTAAGAAGATCTGAGGCCTCCATCTTGAGGTTCCTTTAGGCAATCTCCTATCCCCTACCCAAAACCCCTGCTTACATATACACACATATATTTCACCATTAGCATTTCTGGCTCTTTGAAAATACTGGTTAAACAGTGAGCTCTTTTTTTAGGTTAGCATATGTACTGGACGAGTAGAATGCCTCCACACAAACTGAATTTGTATCGATCTTGCAAAAGTGCCACATAGAGGTAATAGAAAACTATAAAAAGGTGAGTCTCTAAAGCTTTTCAGATCATTAGATTAGTGAGTGTAAATAATAAAACAAAGTCAGACTAAAAAAAGCTGTACACTGAAAAACTGTCTCCTGTTGAATGGAAAGATAAGACGTGGGTGCTTTGAACACAAGAAAATAAGTGCTCAGAAAACGCTGTGCAAACAGATGGACGGTGTAGAGCTGCAGGATGAGTTTATAAGTTTATGCAGATGCTGAAAACTGGCTAGTATTTCAACACATGTTGTAACTGGCCTGATTTCCAAACCTACAGTTTTGCAGTGTTTGAATGAAGGCACTTTGCCTATTTTAATCAGTCTTTCTAATTATAGACATCTAATTACGTGTCAACTCAATATTCTGGATGATAAAACAATAGTAAACCACTTTTTCTTCATGGCATCTTTGTGTGTTTTAGAATTTTTAAGCAGCTGATTCACCCTCAGACCATATGGGTGCCTATGCTAACATTACTTATAATCAGCCTCTAGGTTTACTGTGATTATGAGAAATAATTGCTCAAATCCATGATCCTGGCTTCTCTTAATACCAGCTTCAGTGCTTCAAGCAATGTTATTAACAAACTAGTTTCTTCTTTTTGTTTCCTACATTTTGAATAGCTACTTGCCTAAGCCTACTAAAAAATAAATAAATAACTGAACACAGTATAAGTGAAGTGCATGACCCAAGCCGAGTAATGAAAAGAACCACAACAACCAATCACAGCTAACTGCCTAACCGGCCAAATGATATCACATATAATACAAAACATTTATTTCCTTTAAAAAAAAGATAGTAAGTCGGGCTAATAAAACTAACAGTGACTTGTCACTTGTACCTCATGCCTGAACACTCTGGCTACACTGCACGCAGTGGGTTAGAAATACTGGGAGGTGCACAACAAGCTAAAAGCGTGCCATACAAGCAGTTGAGAGCTCACTGTCTTTTTGCACAGCCATGCAATGAAAACAAAAAACATAAACTCCCTGTTAGTCAGACCAAGCCATGCTAAGAACAGCTGTGAGATGAAGCTGTCCTTGCTAACACCCCAAGAAAGATGGTAAAGCAGTTTATCTGAACAGATTTGCTAACTGCATAACAAACACACCATGCCTTCTTTATTACTTCACAAAAAACTCATGCAAGTTCACCAGAGGAAAACTTTTAGTGCAAAGCAGCAACAGCAGTAATGGTTCAGTCCACTACTATACCAACAGCTACTTTGCAAAACCCTGGCGTGGATGATGCTAATGTAAAGTTAGGTTGATATCTAAATGTAAAAAGAGCAACACAAGAGAAGCTTCAGTCACTTATCCCCTGTTTTTTAAGGCCACAGTACAAATGCACAGCACTGCTTGACATACTATAGCACAGTATGGAAAAAACAATCCTACACATATTAGCAGAAAACTCTAAAAGCCAGACACTCGCAATAAAGAATTCTCTTGAACAGTGTGGAAGCTGCTGGTATAACCTAGTCTTCAACTCAGCATGGAGTGACAGTGTCTTCATGTACAGCCAGTATTAATCAAGTGTTGGCACCATTAAGAACAGTGTCAGGACACTGAGCAGACCCAAACCACTCTCTGGTCTGGCTCTCATCCCTACAAATCAACAGTGAGTTTAATTAAGCCAAGCCATGCTGCTATTGATTCAACATTACTGTTTAACCTGGCAGCTCCGCGGGAAATCTATTTACTGTGAGCGACAAAGGCAGACTTATATGATTGCAGGAAAGTAAATTGCAAGGCTAATATTTGGAAATTGTTTTATTTGATTTCTATATTTATTGAGCGTAATTTCTTAGCTCCTCTGCAGCATATTTAGCATCAAACGTGCGGGTGTGTGGGCCTGTGGTCAGACGGCAGGCAGCCAGAGGTTTGGCTGGCTAGGAAGAGTTGGCTCAAACCCGATTACTGGGGTGACCCCGCAGGAAGAGTTCTCAAGTCCAACAGATTAGGAGCTTTTCCAAAAGCCACAGCAAGAGGAAAGCAGAGAAGAGTGGAGTAGGGTAGAGTTGAAGAGAGACGAGATCACTCAAAGCCTTCACTGCTAGAAAGTATTGCTCAACACAATAAACATGATTTCAATATTACCTCCATATATAAATACGCCTAAAACACATTTGATATTTCCCTTGACCCTTCAGCGCTGCCGGAAAGTAATTTGAATCAGGACAAGCAGAGATACATAATCAAATAAGTATTTTAATGTGCTCACCTGTCACAAGCCAGGCTCACTGTAGTTCATTTTAATTAACTAATATCACCATTTCAAACCCTCAACGCCCAAATACATCTTCATAATCATCAGTCACTGCAATACAAGCAAATGAACTGACAGAACCTTTCTGTCAGTTCATTGTGTTAATCAATTTTAAATCATGCTTTTTATTTGTTCTTGTTTCTAATGTCTCTGTAAAGCACTTTGAATCACCTTGTTGTTGAATTGTGCTATACAAATAAACTTGCCTTGCCTTGCCTTTCAGTTGCTCAAATGAACAACAGCATCACTAACCTCAAAACATGTGACACAGCCCTCTGATGGCCAAAGTAATTATGACAGGAGCAAACTTAGGAAGCCAGGTCATACGGCAGTGTGGAGGGTGGATGGGTGGATCAACAAAATGTTTCTCAATTGGCGTTTCAAACAGTCAAAGACAAAGAATATTTTTTAGTTTTTTTGTCATCATCCTTACACGACACTACAAGAGTGGCCAGAATGAATTCTTTGATTTAAGTCTAAAGTGTCAGATAGAAACTAGAAGTGTTTGGTATGGCAAGTGAAAGGAGAAGGAATGGATACAGAGAAGGTGGCACAGTCAAAAGATTTAGAAAGGTTAGGTTTGTGTCACTTTTTTGTTACAATAAGTATTCAATTCATGAACTTCAGAGCTCTACAATGAAATAAGATGTTAGCAGACTAGTAAACGAAGATGTGGAGAGGTCAATAGATGGTGCATTGAAGCTCAAAGTATATTGATTGGATGACAGGAGCTGAAGTGCTGCAATGTGGCACTGCCTTTACTTTGTGTATGGTGCCTCCAATAATAGTGATGCACCTCTTGGTAAAACTGCTGATAGTGACTGTTCAGTTATTGGCTATTACCGGTGTGCTAAATCTAAATAACTACACATATCAATTAATTTATGAAACCATTATTTACATTTTTTTTCTGAATGAATGTCTGCATGCTCAAGTGTCGTTTTGCAAGATACTGAACCTTAAAACTAACCCCAATGTGACAGTGTGTGAATATAATAGGAAAAAATGCTAAATGTGTAGTATAGAAAGCATTGTGCAAATGGGCGAGCTTGGTTTGTAGTGTAAAGTGCTTATTAAAGCTAGACGAGTGCTTTGTAAATGCAGTCCAGTCAGTTTGTTCTGGAGAGGAAATCTTGAGAGCACTTCTCTCATTTAGACTGGTTTTTTTGCTGAAATGGGTCATAACTCTCTGAGAGTTATGAAGTCAATCTGCTGAATGCTTCTACGGCAAGAATTATCAACTAGAGCTTTCATCTTTTCTTCTTTGCGTGATACAAAATGCATAACGTTTAGGGAGTCGTCATCAAGCTCATCAGGTTCAACGCATTTATCCACATTAAAGCTACGTGATTTAGCTTGGATTCACTAAAGCAAGTCATCTAATTGACTAGGAAAGAAAAACTCAAATCAGTCAGTCACGGATAACTTAAAATAGCTTTTCAATAAAACACACACACACACACACACACACACACACACATACAAATGCATACAGTGCAGCCTCTATTTCTTCAGCATGTGGTGCAAAAAGAGAAGCCTGTCCCTCAGAAGTGTTGCTATTTCTGTTTACCACAAGGCCCCAAATATTCTATCATTAGAGAAACTAGGAGGGGAAGGAAATACCACTTGGGAACACATGGACTCGGTGCAGCCACACAAAGAAACCTAACTGACAGAGTGGATACAAGATTAAAGATTGTCATGTTATTGCTAACAGGTTTTATATCCACATCTTCATTTACATCAAAATGTCAAAAAAGGATATTTCCTCACTTCTCATGAGAAATCACAGGTTTGTTTAACATTATACTATTAAATGATTTACCCAACGTGTTATACAACCAATATTGGTTTTGTATGCTTCCTGTTGCAAAACTGATTTATAATTCTTCAATTCTTTGGTGTTTTAATCTGATAGAATAGTAAAGGTCGATAGTTTTAAAATGAAATTTAAAGTTTACCTTCAACTGAGAAAGATTTACACCAAATAAAATAAAATAAAATAAACACAGCATGGTCTAGGGCAGGGGTGGGAAACTCCAGGCCTCAAGGGCCTGCAGGTTTTAGATATCACCCTTGGTCAACACACCTGAATCAAATGATTAGTTCATTAACAAACCTCTGGAGAACTTCAAGACATGTCAAGGAGGTAATTCAGCCATTTAAATCAGCTGTGTTGGATCAAGGACACAACTAAAATCTGCAAATCTGCAGGACACCGGAGTTCCCCAACCCTGGTCTGTGGTGAGTCACACTGAATACTAGACAATGTGCATGAATGGCCAAGACCTAGCCTGGGAATAATATGAATGTGAAAAGTCACTGTTCCAAGCCTGGTTGGCATTGAGACAATTGTTAATCCAACAAGGGGCGGGTTTGATGAAAATGACATTTTTCCATCCATTAGCAATACATCCCATTTTTTTGCTCTGATTGGTTGTAATCGTCCAATTGTTTCCAGAGGTGCTTTGGTCTGTGCCAAGTGATAATGTGTCTTAGAAATCACATGTTATAAACTAATTACATTTGTATAGCAATGCAAGGCTAGCAAATACCATCATGACAGCTGAGTCAAGCAGCATCGTGGTACTGTAGCTAAAAAGTACTTGAAGCTGGAGTACCAGTGATGACAGCTGCATGCCTTTAGATGTAGCTTACGGGTTGAGCTTACATATAACTGTATTTAAAAACTCTCCCCTCCAAATATTTGAAAACACACATTGTCAGATAAATTAATTTATTTTCTGGGAAATTATGTTTTATATTTTTATCATTGGTTACATACTTACCCTGGGTAGCTCAATGATGAATGTAAAATCAGCAAAATCTGGGACTGTGCCCCCTGCAAGTGTCACACAGGCTGTATGCACATATTGAATAATATCTAAGTAAATAAATGACTGTTAGGCTTGAACAGTCTTTTGTATTAGGTGTAAATTTATAGAAGCATTGGTATAAATCAAGAAAATACAATGGTGCTGAATTTCTTCTGCATGTACTGGACACACCCTAGTAACATCTTCAGCACCAACCCTTGCATCATTCTTTATAAAACACTTAGATATTTTGGGGGGGTGGGTTCCCATTTTATTTTGGCAGACACAGTAATAATGTCTATCATTTCTGCTAGGATATCCACATGTTCATAGTCTGTTTAATGGGTTTTAGAAGCAGCACTGTGGGCTGCATTAAAGCAAATTTTAAGTTAAACAATGATGAAAGGCAGGGTCCATGTTCTCCAAATGGGCTGACATAAGTATCAAGGGATATTACAGTATATTCTTTTAAACATAAGCACTAGCAACATGTATTTTAATCAGATTTAAAATAATCAGATCAGGATGTGCATGAAACCACTATGCAATGCAACTGGGTGATGAGAACATTCCCGTGTGAAACCCATCATAACATATGATGTGTTTTTAAGAATGCACTACTTCCCATCAAGTCCCAATACACTGCTTTACTTTAAACCCTGGATAACAGCTATTAAGCCATTCAGATAACTTGAACCTGTGCAAAAAAAAACAGGGAGCAACTTTAAACTCATGTGGCTGATGTTAAACATTAAGGGTAACTTGGAGTCAAGAAACTGAGGGACACCACATTTTTTGGTCTCTAAGATTTTTTTCAGCTATGATATGATCACCAGCTTCCATCTGGTGTTTAGCAAGTCCTGTACAGTATGCCTTGAAAGCTCTTTGCGGAAAACTGAACGAAACTCTTAGAAGAACCCAAAAAACATTTCAATGCTGAAGAACCATCAGGTAGAGATCTTTTCATGTTCTCTAGTCATCATGGGAAAAGGATTTTGGGTCCCTTCTTTGCAGTCATCTAATCTATCTTTCTCACTTTTTAAAGAAATTGTCTGACTCAACGTCTGTGCTACATGGATACAACACTGACATTTGTTCGCTTATGGTCTTTTATTTTTTTGGTATTCTAACATGACTAGTTTTGACCAGGGAGATGCCATCAGAGTTTCAACCATGTTTAATGGAAAGAAAATATATACACTATGTGATACTGCACCAAAATGATGCCAGACAGTATTCGGGTTATATACACTATCAATATCTAGCCTTAACTGACTGAAGATGGTAGAGTTCTTTCATCCCATTTGCTCCCCGTGGTCTCAGCAGTCTGACAGGGTGACAGTGTAACCATGACCTGATTACCTGTCCCCTGAAGCCTGTAATCACTAAAGCCAGCAGACAGGCCCTGCCGGTCCGCTGACAGGGAGGATAATTGAAGCTGATGGTACATGCTGCTCGCCCTGCTAATGAAATATGAAAACAAAGAGCAGGAATGAGGCAGCAGGGACAAGCATGAATGCCTGAACTACAGAGCCAATAACTTCTGTCTATTAACAATCAATGTGTAAAAAATGTGGATTGGTCTTTCTTATGAGCCAACACATTTAAAAAGTTTTTAGGTGTTTCCCACAGACATTATATTATGTCGCTGTTTTTCCCTTCTCATGTTTATCAAAGGAAAAGTGCTGTATTACGAGTTTAGCAATTAAATGCTGACACACTCCACAGTGCTCCTTATAGTGCCACAGTTAGACTATCAAAGAAATGATTAACCCAGCATCAGTGACACCACCCTTAACAAAATCATTCTTTTACCAAGTAGTATTGAACTAAAAACACACCACACTTCAAGTTTAGGTTAGCAAATTAAATAATCTTCATATATCCTTTAAATACAACTTTACAACAAAGTGAGGGAAACAATGTTTTTAAACTTTATGAGTTAGTCAGTACTTATCCCTTATCTCAGCGATAAGCACTGATTTGATGAGCTAACTGTTTTATTAAGTAACAGACACCAATAAAATAACCACAGCCTGTTTAATAGAAATCACACAACTGGAGACTGAACTCTGTCATTCTCTGTCTTCTTGGAGAGACTGATTTAAGTGACATGCTGCTTTCTAAATAGCAGACTGTTTTCTAAAAACCGAAGAAGATTGACTTTGCTTTTGTGCAAATGTGTGATGCCTACAGTAAAAATAATTTTTAAAAAAGAGGTTTATTTAAAATATATGAAAATACATATAAAAATGAAAAGTAAGTAAAGTATGTATTAATTCGATTAACTTATATAGTGCCAAATCACAACAACAGTTGTCCCAAGGCACTTTATATTGTAAGGGAAAGACCCTACAATAATACAAAGAAAACAAAGAAAACACCAACAATCATATGACCCCCTTTGAGCTTTGAGTGCTTTTAAATGCTTTAGTGACAGTGGGAAGGAAAAACTTTTTAACAGGAAGAAACCTCATGCAGAACCAGGCTCGGGGGGGGGGTCGGCTATCTACTGCAACTGGTTGGGGTGAGAGGAAGAGGACAGGAAATTACTGCCTTGCTAATAAATTCATCCTAGTGGATAATGTCGGTACTGCAAACAAACGAACAAAAACAGTTCTGTATTATGTCATAACTGTTTATTTCATGACTTTTACTGGTTTCATTATATTGTTTGTTTCCAATTAGAGAGAGAGAGAGAGAGAGCTTTTTAAATATTTTAACCCCGCTAAGATCAGACTAACATCTAAAATCTGACAGGCCACAGTCTCACATGACAACACAAATGCATTAGTTTATTTTATTTTTCAAAATTATGATCCGTTTCACTGAATTCTTAGCCATTATTTCACATTGTTGCTTTATTTCCTACATGACATATCTCTAGTTGAAATGATTGCCACACTTCTTCTTTTTTTCAGCTCTGATGAGTTACTCTTGGAATGAATGAAGTAAGACGGAGGTGTTCTAGCACTAGGGTTGTAATAACAGATATATTATTAATAAACCTACTAAGCAACGTAATTTTTCGGTTTTGACTGAAAGCGACAACTTCTCAAATCTGGCAATATGAGAAGGGTCAACATGAGCATGTGCAGTAAAATAAGGATTAAAGCAGCATTTCCCCTTTAGGTAAAATACTTAAGCGTAATGTGTCAGGTTCAGAGAGTCGAAAACCTTTTTGAAAAACTTAATGTTAAATTTTCTATTTTATTGACATACATCTATGATTTTTGATTGTTGTTCCCCAGCTATGTGTACTGGTCGTCACAGGATCTCCAGCAGGGTGTACTTTGAAATCTTCCAGCAGATATTTTGTGATGAGTTGTAATAACTCTTCAATCATGCCACTGCTTCAACTAGTTTTTAAACAAATTATGGTTTGGACTTCTTCTTCTTTCTTCTTCTTCTTCTTTTTTTTTGCTTTAGACTACTGGATAGTTTGGCTTAAAACTATTTAAACTTGTATAATTCACTCCTATTCGATCAGTGATCATGTACACTGATGGGGACTTCCAACATGACTGCTTTGCTGAACCATTGTAAAGGCTAATTTATGGTTATAGTTTTGGGTGTTGTGTACCTGTAGGAAATAACACACGTTGTTCAGGACACCTCAGGTTTTGCGATATTCGAAGCGAGATACGCAGAAAAGGCAACGCTTTGTCAAAGATAGTCCAATCCAATCAAAGTTTTATGCAGCTCTCACTCAGACCACTTATCACAACATGTACAGTAGCCTCCGCGTACAGTATTCACAGTAAGCGACACTCAGGCATGAGATCACAACAAGCACGAACCGTTACCAAATATAGCCTAGACAGAGATGAAGCAGTGCAGAAGCAACATTTAAGGCAGTTTTGGAAGAAATTCAAACACTGAAAGAAGATCGCAGCACTTCAAGAAGGGTCGTGGTTCCCCTCCCTTTCAGTCTCCAAAGCACAGAACACAGTCAGCACACTTTCACATACAAAGACACATGTTTGCTCCACTTACCCCCGCTGGCCTCCCGGTGCTTCTGTAAATACGGGCTTTTTATCAAAGTGTCTCCGGCTGAAAGACACGGACAGATCCTGTCCGCTATATTTAGGAAACTGACAAACTCGGAGCTGCGAGAGGTTTGGCTCCTCCCACTGGAGTGTGTGTATAGCAGCGTCTGTACGTGTGTGCTTGGATCTTCCAACACACTCACACTGACAGGCATACACGATTTGTACTGCAGTGTGTACGTGTCTGAAACAGGGCTGTAAATATGAGTTCACATTTATACTTTAAACGTGTCAGTGTAAGTAGCTCGCTAACGAATAAAACAACGCTTCAGAAAACAATCTAGATATTCTTTGGTGGATAAGGGGCACAAAGGGTTAGCTGACCTTCAACTCTGAGACACACTACACCCCACCCAAAAAAACAACAACATTCAAATAAATAAAAAAGACAAAAAATAAAGAGATGATTACTTAAAAATGACAACAACAAAAAAAAAGAAAACACACACACACACAAATTGGTACACACCTAAAGCAATCACAAACAGAAACAAAATGGCCACTGTAATGTGAAAAAACACACAAATAACTCCAACAATAAGAGACAAACTATTGCTTTATTACATTAAAGGGCAAAACAACCAAAAGCAGCAACAAATTGGCCACTAAAAATGACAAAAATAACAGCAAAAAAAGATACAGAGGAGATGCAAAATGACTCCAAATGAAGCAAAACTACAGAAATATGGCACAAACTTACAATAAAGGCACAACTACACTAGATATGGCTGCAAAAAGACCAACTCAGTATACAAGACCACACAACCCATGCAAAATATACAAATACTAAAGAAGTATGAAACATCTGCAAAAACATGCAAAACATTCTGTCATCACTTTTTGTCTTCTTCTGTAATTTTGTATGTGTTTTCATTTCAGTGACTCTTCACTGTGGGAGAGCTGGGTGTTCATGTTGGTGCCCAGGCCCCAATATTTCATCTGTACATGGGTGTATTCAATCTAGTACTTTATTAGTTTAAATCACAGATGCAATCTTTCAAAAACAGGAGATCAAGACTTTTTAGGCGGAAAACACAGCATGTGAGTCGGCACTCACCCAAACACAGACCCAGTATAATAATTGATCCATTGATATTTTAATTTAGCCTGTGCCTCAAGGAGGGGTGAGAAAGCTTGTGACTGTGAGGTCACTGGTTTAAATTTCTAAGGCAG
This sequence comes from Aulonocara stuartgranti, assembly GCF_965226115.1. Classification (NCBI taxonomy): domain Eukaryota; kingdom Metazoa; phylum Chordata; class Actinopteri; order Cichliformes; family Cichlidae; genus Aulonocara; species Aulonocara stuartgranti. The sequence continues at coordinate 6,370,783 of NC_138939.1, read as the reverse complement.
CTGAGAAGATCTGCTCGAAGCAGAACATTCAGTGTTACATTCCTCCTTCAACAACACTGCTGGTGAAGCTTTGAGCACCCAGCTGAAATCTTTAGATGCTGCCTGAAGACCACTGGAGATTTCTCTGCATGGAAATTTTTAATTGTTAAGAAACATAAACCAAATCATTCAAACTCCAAGACAGACCTGACTTGCATAAGGGTAAATAAACTGTGAGCATGTCATGCTTCTCTCTTCTATTGTTATATGTTACAAGTTCAGTTTAGTTACATTAAAGCAGCACACAGAAGTCACGCCTGAGGACACACAGCAGGCCTTGTGCTGACTGAGCTGCCACCAGTATATTTTTTCCTTCAGTGCCTTCTGTGCAATTCAACCTTCAGTTTATTCTGCACAAATGTAAAGATAAAAAATTCTTTACATTTGTAGAATACTTTTCTGAAGTACAATACTTGTCCGTATACCTCAAATACTATTTCATTGCTAATCTGATGTTTCAGTTTCTCTCATGCAAGTCGTGATTCTTTACTAGTAAAAGACTGAAGCAAGCTTTACATATGATCAGATAAGACAAGATCCTGGATGCTGCAAACAAAACAAAAGACGATAACAAAAAGAGTTTTGCTGTATAATTTTTATTTATAAACTATTATAATTGACTTCAGATTAATCTAAATACCTGTAGTATTAGAAATAATGACTGTAGAAAACTTTAGAAGAATTCTATACAATCACTGATTAGAAAAAGAAAACCTCTCCTAGTTTCAATAAAATGGCATATTTTCCCATGTAGCTTGGGAAAACCAAATTATTTTTTAAACCAATATTAATGCAACAACTTGCAATGAATTATTAAGCCCAGTCTAATCTGTTCAGCAGGTGTGGATATTTACAATTAAGTGATGTAAAAAGACTCGTACTGTTTAACTGAACCATACATTATTATATATTTAGAGGCTTGTAGTTTCTCTTCAGAGAGATGAGTTATTTTTAAAGTTCAGTGGGTAAAAGGTAACCTCACAGAGCATTTCTTTGAGAACATGTGTCTGTGCCAAGGGAGGATCGGTCATATTAAAAATGAAACCCAGTCCTTCAAGGATACGAGTATAGAAGCCTGTAGTGCCCTCGTGTGTCCTTACCCCACATGACAGCTGAAGTGCACTTGACTCGAGCTTCTTTCACTGAAGTTTTACTTCTTTATAACCATCTGACCTCTGCTTAATTGAAAGACAAGTTTTGATGACTTTTTATTAATTATAATTTCATTTTTCATACATTTTCCAACAACATACAACTCAAAGTTCCAAATAACCCTCTATTAAAATGAATGATTTTTAAGCTCTTCAATTTTAAGAAAAGGCATCTATTAATATGTGTGGCAATAAACATTTTGCCCTAGTTTACAGCAGTTTCACCTGCTACACATCCTCTTAATGTGGGTCAGTTTGTGGCACTTTTTAACCAGTTAACAGCTGAAATTTATTTAAAATAAGAAAAAAAAACTTTTTATGCACCCATCAAAAGGTTCTTTTAAGGTTCTTGTGAGCTTGTCTGCTACTACATCAACTAATTACGTTTTTAAATTAAACCTAAAAACCTACGTAACTATTAGGTTAGCCCTCACCATGTTTTTTTTTTTTAAGTGAGTTGTCCCTACTTACACAATAGATTTAAAACTTACATTAAAAAAAACTCGTGTTCACTTCTATTTAAAGCCATGAAACATTTAACATGCAATTAAGTAAAAAGTAAAATGCACTATTTATAAAAACTTCGAGGTTGAAAAACAAAAACACATCCTGCTTATCTAAATAGAGAAATAATAAAATACTGATAAGTGAATGTTCATCATTTCTCACCATTGTGTACCCTCCTCTGCCTTCTTGTCATTTAAAATAGGGCAGCATCATCAGTAGTTATTGGTAATAAACAGAGCAATATTATTTCAGAGACATCAGACAACTGTGTACAGTGCATGTGAATACTAATGGGAAATGCTGTGATGTTTTATACTGTGAAAGTACATTTTAACCTAAACCTGACCCTAATGGTTAGCTTGATGATCAAGCTTAAAAAAGCTTTGCTGCTTAAACCTAATAAAACAGAGAACTAAACAAGCAAAAACTAAATAGCAGCCAAGTGTGAGGGACAGGTCGACATACTCCAATATGTTTGTGACTGATCAAAATTATAAAAAGGTTACACTGCCTTTTCATTAACATTAAAATATGTTGTGTAAATGTATTACATTACAGGGATTACTGTGCTTATTTGATATCACAGCTTTACACCAGTTCATCTCTTCATTGTTTTAGAAGCAGCCAGGAGAGAAGAGAACAGAGACTCTGGCCTTTGGTTCAGGACATCTGGGTGGTCCAATTCTGCCACCTGTCAAAGAGAACACTTGGTAAGTTGAGGCTGAAGATCATATACGGATTAGTTTTGTCTAACCGTCTTTGTTACCTGTCCATTGTTCATGACTAGAATACGATCTGCATTCATCACTGTGTTGATGCGATGTGCTAGGTGAGCACAGTGCTGTCTTGAAAGGCCTCTTTGACTGTCTTTTGGATCAGAGCATCTGTTTCTGGATCTGTGGAGGCTGTGGCTTCATCCAAAAGAATGATCTATCAGACAATATGAGCCTCTGTTACTGCAGGAAAGTACTGATTTAAGGAGGAGCACATGGAAAGAAACAACTTCTCTCCAGATCTCCTCATCAGTGTACTTATTGAACGGATCCAATTTTTGGGGTATACAGTTGTATCTCTAGAGAGTTGATAAAGATAGATATATGGTCAGATTATAGATATTTTAGAGATTATAAAAACAATCAATGAACACTATACTCGGACAGCACAACTTTTTAAGCTCTTCAGTTTCACCCGATATCTCTCTTCCAATATGAACATAAACCTGCACAAAATGCAGTTATTTTCTAAGTTCTAAGACATCAATAAAAGTTAAAGTAGCTAACAGAGTCATATCATGACAGCTAGATTGAAGGCACAGACACTGTCACACATGGACTTTGAGAAATGTGCCACAATGGTGCACCTGTCCCATAACATCTCTGTTATTCCAAACATTTCTTACATGTGTCTTCATAGTTCACCATGAATTAAATAGTGCATTACAAATCATATAATAATAATAATAATAATAATAATAATAATAATAATAATAATAATAATAATAATAATAATAATAATAATAATAATAATAATAATAATAATTTCATGCTCATGTTTTTTATACCGTTGTTCATCATTCCAACATCTTCACCAGGTCTGAGCTCAGATTCATTCAAGTTGGCAGGATCCAGGGACATCACTTCATCTTCCATCTGCTTCTGAAAAGAGAACAATAACAGTTTCACAGTTAGGTCTGCATACTTAACATAATAAAGCTTACAGAACTCAGTGAATTCAAAGCAACAAAGAACTGATACTAAGGCTTTTGAGCTAACTGAACAGTAAGAGTAACAGAGCTACAAACATTTGTACTGCAGTTTGTGTGAAATCCTTACTTTAGACTCTTCCATCTGGTAGTTGCTGATGAGTTGAGCATAGCGCCCATTTGCATTCATCAGGGCTTGATGGTTTCCAGCCTCCTGAACCTCACCATCCTCCAGAACCAAGATGCCATCACAGAACTCCAAATACTAAAAGACACAAGTTAAGACAACTGTGAGAAATGCCCCCCCCCCCAAACACTCTTGTTGCATCTGAAGTGGAGTGACTTACCAAAATGGTTCACAATTTGTGATTAAAACAATACCATTAAGTTTAAGTTTCAACAATCACAGCACAGTGATTTATTTAGATTATATACCAGGTGTGACCAAGAAGTTCCAAGACTGCCTATAAAAGCAAAGCTAAAACCTAAACAGGTTTATATTTCTATATTTCTTGAAGGTGGCCTTTTCAGGGAAGACTGCACTGCTTCAAGTATGACTGCTTTTAGATTAGTCCCTAGAAGCCCTGCTCTGGCCACCTGAAATTCCCTTTCAGCAGACTCTTTCAATTCCTGATGAAAGCCAATGCACACTATACTTTGCTCATAGGGAACAACCTTCAGTGGACTCTGAAGACTGCTGATGAACAAAGTGTGAGAACAGTTGATCCAGGGAGGGGGACAAAGCAGTCAAAATGTGCAGAATAAATTAAAGTTGAAGGTGAGCGAGAGTGCACTTTTTATATATTACTCCATATGATTTCTGGGAGGTCAAAGTCAACATTGTTTAACCAATATAGTTACTCAAGTCCCCAAAGGTGTAGTGTATTTTTATGAAGCTTTGAAGACAGTCCATAAAAAATTCTGGGTAATATAAAGTTTTTACCAATTTTAACAGTAGGTGTGAGCAACCTTGACCCAATTATCACCAAAATTAAATATGCTTAAGCTCTTATTAAGATCTAACATCACACAAAATTTGAAAACGATAAATTTAAAACTGCTAGACTGCTAAGTAACTGACAAACAGAACCCATACACACGCCCTCCCTCTGGGAGGAGGAAAAGCAAGCCTTTACAGTATATCTACCCTTAATCATTTTAGTGACACTCCAGCTTCAATTATCCACTTCACAGACATAAACATAAGAGCAATGCAGTAACTCATGAAGATGAAGATGGCAAAAGTGGTAAAGGCCTGGAAATAAAGAAAAATACAGGAAAATTTCAATTTGTGGTAAACCACATTTAAAATTTGTCATTACTGCTGTACTTCTGTGGTACTCACACTAGCTGCACAAAGTGGCAAGCCTATCACGGGGTGTATAAAGAGGGTCAGAACGGTGGCAAAGGTGGCAGAGATTAGGGTAGTGGTACAATTAGTAGCCTGGATGTAACCCACCAACTTTAGTTGTTCCTTTTTCTTTTTTCTAAATCCTGTGAGAGAAAAAGTTTGCCAGTTCTCTTTACCTTCAATAATATTTTTTGCTCTGACCAATTCTGCTAGAGTTGAACATTCATGTTAAAAATTACAGACAAATAAAGGCATAGTTCCTTATAATGTTTAAAGATGGGGAAAACAATCACACTGAATGCTCTTATGCATGCTTATATACACATAACATAATTCTGTTGGCCAACATACAGCTACTTAACTTACCCTTAATACCAAAGCAGTTGAAAGTGATGAATAACCCCCTCTGCTACTTAACTGACTAGATAAATATCCCAGAGCTTTATCCTAGTTGGCGTTATACTCTAATTATAAAATTCTCCTTCATTTTTTGGAGCAGTGTATTATATATTGTAAGACAGATAACTCACAGGCCCGAGAAATAATGACAATGCCACAAAGACGGAAACAGCAGTCGACCGAATCAGCCTGGTTCTCAGAAAGCGCAGGGCCACACGAACTAGCGAGGCCTTCTCCGGGCCTCTCTTTGCCACTTCTTCCTTCCAGAGTCTCTGAAACCTGTCAGACACTCACACTCAGTGGTCTCATTTAAACAACAAATCAAGTCTTTTTCCATGATTAAAACATCCTACATTTGATGTGGACAGTATAGTCTAATTTTTGATGAATCTTTGGCTCAAATACAAATTTCATAAACTAGGTCTATTATGCATTAGTAATACAGTATATGATAAATGAGTGTAAAGAAATGGGAATCAGAGACCTTTGCGTACCAACGTCAGCAACATCTGAAGGAGATAGTGTGAGGGTTGATATAGTAACTACAGCACAAGTCTTTTAGTGAAAGTAGGCTTTTTTGAATATGTTTAACTCAACTTGCAAGTCTACGCCAGTCATAAGAATCAAGTTTGGCATACTGGGTGCATCTTTTTATTGTGTGGCTTCACTTATCCCAATAAGAACACGAGACGCTGGTTATTATAGGTGTTACATCCCCCAGGAGGATGTCTCTTCTCCCTACTAACCCTTTGTTTTGTCTAGGCTCCACCTCCTCTGTCCTGATTGGATGCTGCGCAGAGTCTGGCTAATTGGTAATCAGCAAAGCACTACTTAATGCCTGTGGAGCTGTGCTTCTGTGCCCTCTGGCCATTTTGGTTGCCATACCCGTGCAGGCTTGCATGCCTTTGTAACTTGTATGAACATTGTTGTTTTTCATGTTCAGACTGCTTGTAGGGGAGAGCTGCCTTTTGTTTTGACACTCTGTTTTCTCCTGTTTATGTGTTGTTAGGTAGGTTATGGTTATAGGTTGTATATTTTGTTTCTTTGGAGTTAGGTAAGTTTCTTTTATTTCTACATCAGGGATGTTTTGTTTGTTATGTTGGCCATGGCTCTCCCTGAAGTTATACCTCAGTCTGAACCCAAATCTCATCACCAGCATTAAATAGACCTTCTACACTTACCATCTTGGCTCCTCCTTCTCTATCCACCTTTATGTTCGTCCCTTCAACCCCCTAGACTAGCCAGGGGACGTAACAACAGGTTTTTTCCAATCGAGGATGACTGTCAAACGGGGACAGATCCAGAGCTGCATATTTACTGGGAATAACAAGTAAATATGACTTTGGGGTAAATGCCTAATCAGTGACACTGTTATTTCACTTAGGCACGGGAGGAAGTCTCTTGTGCTCTTTTATGATTTTTTTTAATGGTCTAGCAAATTAAACTACTTTAAAAATAGTATTTTACTTAGACCTAAATAAAGGAAAAAGTTCTCTCTTCTGATTCGGAATTTTCTCTACTAATCACGCAAATCGTCAGTTTTAGACAGTTTGTTAAAAAGAGATACCTTCTTACCATCTCCACACAGCGGTCCTCGGATTATCTGCTAACGCCATCTTTCCTGAGAAATGATTGGTCAGTAGGTGGCGTTTTCAAAGTTTGGGGTATTTATCAGGAACTTGACCTGCTCCCTGAAAAAACAAAAACTCTAGAGAAAATACGCCTATAGAGCCCAGGAGGTGATTAGGAAGAATGAGAAAAGGAAAACTGCTTGACACTAGATGGATGTAGGTAGGTATCACGGGAAGAACATGTTCAAGCTGTCAGGTTAATATTTTCCTTACTTACCACAGGTAGCCAAATTTCACTGCGCAAATATTTCGACATCTGGTTTGCCTGAGACCTTATCAGAGAGGTTGGTCTGTCCTGTGACCCTTATGCCTCAGGACTGGACATCACAGGTGGGTTCAGATGAGGATTTCCTCAAACCAGCCTCCAGTTTTAGAAGCACAGTCAGTGCAGGGGGTGCATGTTTGGAGTTGTGTGTGTCCTAAATATTACGGTAAGAGAACTTAAGGCCCAATTTCAAAATAAAGGTGAAAGTGAAATTCTGGAATAGTCAGTTTATTCGCATTCTCAATTTATACAAAAGCTAGTAAACGACATTTCAAATGGCTATTATTTAAAAAAAATCCAAACTAACGCGATATTGAGAACTAATTCTGTGAGCCAGGTCTGGACTAGCTATCTGGCGTACGCCTGTGGGCCTGCCCAGGGCTATCATAATTTACCCCAAAAAGTATATTATAATTTCTTTTGCGACCGCGACGTACCATTGGTTGATTTTCTTGAAAGACATTGGGCTTATCGAACGAAATCTCTCAGCCCTCCTCGGTCTGTCCCTCCCTCCCCTTTTTAACCTAGGTTATCCATTTGGGACGATCTGGCCGGAGTTGGAGAGGAGTGGCATTTGGACAAATTTAAAAAAAAAAACAACAACAAAAAAATAAAACGCAATGGGGGTGCAGAAAATTCCGAGAAAAAAAGGGGGGAAAGCCTTCGAGTGAACGCAGCAAAATGTGCAAAACTTACTGATATGTTTGTCACCACAAGTTCTGCTGCCGCAGCTCGTGCGGGCCGGAGGAGGAGGTAGAATTAGCGATTCAGGGATATACGTCGGATGTGGAAGAGGCCAGGTTAGCCGAAATGTTAAAGAAGAGGGACGTTTCATGTAGGGAGTGCAAAGGGATGGTGTGTGTGTGTGTGTGTGAGCCCTTCTGAGAACAGGGGGGGTTGCCTACACGTAAGCTTGCAACAGTCGGAGTTAACAACGAAAATGTTTTGGAATGTGTGAAATAATAATAATAGTGAATTAAAACATAAAACGTAAAAAGGAAACACGTTAGAAGAACTAGAATTTATACAATTTTAGAATGATAAAAACTGATTAGAGACACGTCTTCACTGAATAGTAGCTTGGCCAAAAGTATGCAAATGCTCAACATAGAAAAGTATTACAAGACTTGTTTTATTCAGTCAGACTTAAAACATTCATATATTATTCGTCTAGAGAGTTATGTGTGTGTATGAGAGAGAGAATTGCTTTTACAGCCTTCATTTTTAAATAACGCTATGAGTAGATTTGGTGTCCAACTTACTGATATTTTAGCTTGCCATAAAATTACAGTTTGCAGGTGTTACAGCTTACAGTGAATATTGTCATGTAATATTAGTAAAATTTTGTTCTGGTGAAATGGATGATTTATCATTGGTAGGTTAACCAGAGAATTGTGACACTGTGGCCATCTGTCCAAACATGAATCCCTGAGTAGTGAAAGAGCATATCAATTTTTTAGCATGGTTACTCTCTTCCTTGTAGGCTGCTGCACTTTATTTTAATTTTTGAAATCACACAATGTGCACATATATCCTCTGGTATGTGATGTGCTTTCGCATATGGTATAAATAATCGTAGTGGGCCGCCATTGATGTTTTTAAGGAACCCCTTTTATTGTATGTAATGCACAGACACGCCAACAGAGGGCAGTAATATCCCTTCAACATACATTGTAAAATTACTATTACAACAATCCCACTTAATTTTACCATGGAGTTCACTTACTTGACTGCCATTGCTTATTTCTTTAAAAAAAAAAAATGCACCTATATCACAGTGTTACTAGAAAATAAACATTTTCTTTTTTGTTTTGAACTCACACAAAAAAGTACTGTGTTAATCTTAGACAAAACTATTATTCTTCATTACAGTTAAATGCTCGCCATCTTAACATAAGCATAGTATAGGCATGTTAAGTATATGATAACCCTTTTAAACTGAACACAGTCCAATCTTCCCTCTGAGATACTCAAACTTTTGTCTAGGCAGTGGTTTGGTTACCAAACTCCTTCTTGTGCAGCTTGGCTCAAAGCAATATACTCAGCCTCTGCAGTTGAAAGTGCAACTGTTGCTTGTTTCTTGCTAAGCCAACTAACTGCACCTCCTGCAAGTAGAAAGATGTTTCCAGTTGTAGAACGTCGATCATCCTGATCACCTGCCCAATCAGCATCTGAATACCCAACCAAGGTTCCTGTTTCTGTTCTTTGATATTTGAGTCCCAGGTTTAGAGTTCCTTTCAAATATCTCAGGATTCTTTTCACAGCTGTAAGGTGTGTAGTGTTTGGGTTTGCATTGAATCTTGACAACACACTCACTGCTTGCGCTATATCTGGTCGTGTGGCTATGGCAGAATACAATAAACTTCCAACCATTGACTGATACATGCTTGGGTTTGCAGGTTTACTGACATCATCACTCTTTCTTAATTTGACATTTGTGTCAGCTGGAGTTGCTACTGGATTGGCACTGTCCACTCCATACTTTTGTAGTATGTTTTCAATATACTGTCTCTGATGAAGCACAACATGGTTTTTGGCCTTGTCTTGGACCACTGAGATGCCCAGAATGTAGGATAGCTCACCCATGTCCTTCATTTTGTAGTGTTTCTTCAGAGTGTCCTTTAAGTTCTTCATGCTCTCTGCTGATTCTGTAATCAAAATCAGATCATCAATAGCCAATATTTCCAACTCCTGACCTGTTCTAACAAACACACACTGATCTGAAGTACTCTGTGTAAAACCAATGCTTTTCATGAACTCTGTAAAAGCTTTGCTCCAGCAACGTGGAGACTGCTTCAGTCCATATATTGACTTGTTTAGTTTGCACACTTGATGTTCCTGCCCAGGTTTGATGTAACCCTCTGGCTTCTCCATGTAGATTTCCTCTTCCAGGTGTCCATTCAAGAATGCAGTCACGACATCCATTTGATGCGCATTTAGATTGTTTTGCACAGCAAATGATAACAATGTACGAATTGAACCAAATCGTACAACTGGAGAGAATGTTTCATCATAGTCTGCACCATAAATCTGTGAATAGCCTTTGGCAACAAGTCTGCACTTGTATCTTTCCACTTGTCCATCACTGTGATGCTTAACTTTAAAGACCCATTTTGATCCAACTGCTTTGCGATCCTTTGGTAGCTCCACTAAATCCCATGTGCCATTTTCCAGCAGTGACTCATATTCCAAATCAGCTGCTTCTTTCCACTCCTTTGCATTTGGACTTGACATAGCCTCTTCCAGTGAATTTGGTTCTGTGACACAACAGATGTTCGCATAATGATTGTTGGAGCCAAGTCCAGGCCAATATTTTACTCAGTTACATCATGCCATAGTTAAGTATTTGTCATGATCTTTAAGTTTCTATTATAATCTTATAATATAATCTTATAATAGGCTGTGCTCCATAAATTAATCCTGCTTTGTTAGTCTGTTGTTGTTGTAAAGTGTTGATAGATGTCGTAAAGGGGGTGTATATTTGGCCCGCATGCGGAGGGGTGTGGGTAAAAGGTTAGGTAAGCAAGCAGGACATGGAGCAACAGTTTTCTGACCATCGCCGTTTTAATGTTATTTTTTGTTGTAACATAAAGGGAATGTAAACGGAGCTCCCACCAGAGGCATTTGTTTTGTACCTTTCGATTTGTATGGAGAATAAATGTTTTGCCCCTTTTTTCCTTCGCCTCGTTTTTGCTACCGGAAGGCATCCAAGCGACTTAACAAGAGCACGAGTCAGAAACTTTACGTCCTGCAGAAGCGGCAAAGAAGGACCGAAGGTTGCCGCTACAAGGATCAACTGTAGCTACATCAACAAACTCCTCTAATCCACATCTCTTTGGAGGTCTTCTGATCCGCTGATCTCCTTTTACAGCCTCACTGGTGACAGCCTCCTCAGTACTTGTTTGTCTTTCACCCGTGTGTAGTGTCACCTCATTCCCCAAACAGAGATCATTTTCACTTTGTTTACATTTAAACTCTGTTTCATTGAAGACCACATCTCGTCGAATCAGTATTTTTCCTTTTTCTTCATCCCACAGTCGGTAGCCTTTTGCATTGGTTGCATATCCCAGGAAACGAACTTTCACTGCCTTTTTTCCAGCTTCTTTCTCTCTGTGTCTAGAACATGAGCATAAGCAACACAACCAAATACTTTCATATGGCTAATGTCTGATTTTTTCCATACCATCTCTGATAGGGTGTTTCATTCTTTAAAGCACATGTTGGGAGCCTATTCTGTATGTAAGCTGCAGTAGCAACAGCTTCTGCCCAGAATGTGTTTGGCAACTTTGCATGTGACAGCATACTTCTAGCTGATTCCACTAGAGTTGTTTTTTCTCTCTGCAACACCATTTTGCAGTTTAATTAATCTACACTTGATTAATAACTACGGAAGAGGATTAGGGCCACTGGGGGAAAAAAGTCTTTCTTTTCTTCTTTTCCTGAATTCTGAGAAAAAAGTCAGAATTCTGGCTTTTTTCTCCGATTTTTTTTTTCCAGTGGCCCTAATCCTCTTCCGTAAATAACAAACAATAAAGTCAGTGCTAAACAATTTAAGAACTATTTTCTTCAAACTATTTTCATGAATGATATTATGCTATCATGACAGCCACCAACACAGCAGTTACCAGTGAGATTTATGAAGGTTGTACTGAATAATTAATGTCTTCACCTTTTCCGTATCCTGGCATGAAATGGTCTCTTTACTTTAATGTGGAGTCGGAAAGCACAGTATAAATATTTAACCTCTTAACATCAACTGTGTTCTCATCTATCTATTAATATCAAATGTTAATTTGCTTGACAAATCCAAATGGAAACTGTAATGAGCCACTCAGTTAAATGTGTGGCATTTGGAAGTGCTTGCTCACAGGGTGTCATTGGTTCCCTATCTGATATATTATAAAAACATGTTGAGATGACTTAGATAAGTCCACTTTATTGGAAGAAGAGGTATCTTGAATTTTATACCCACTCAACTGAATACCTTGATTTTACAATTTGTAGACTAACTAAACGCTAATATCCTTCAAACATGACACAGTTCCTCCAGCTGTATGAGGCTCCTCCCATGCAAATACATTAATTTTGACATGTAAAACTGATGCAATTCCCCTTTAATCCCACCATATGGCACAGTCAGGAATGTAATATGAAACAACTGGTGGCTGTTTGAGAAGGCACAGAATTTACTGTCCTATCTACCTGCAGATAAATGTTAGTAGTGGTATTATTAGCAAATGATATTTTCTTCTTTTCTTTTCTTCTTTTAGACATCACCAGTCCACACAGAGTCATCAGAAAGAGGGATACCTTGACATAAAAGGTTACCACTGAGCGTGGTTTGTATGTTCACATGGCCGTTTGTTTTGTGAGATTTATCAGAATAGTTGCATGCTTTCCCCAATACATTAAGTTAGAAGACAGAAAAACCTAAAATCTAGATTTTATTTGTTTAATTCTTCAGTGTAAGTTTGATTTAAGGATAATGACACACATATTGGTCTTTATCAGGTAGTTACTTTATAATGACACACTATTATGCATTAATAAGATATTAGGAAGTGCTTAATTCATCATTTATAAAGCATTAGTCGTCCTTAGTCTGTAGCTGTGGCTCAGGAGGTAGAGTAACTCATCTACTTAAAAAAGCGTGCTCGTAAGAATGGGTGAATGAGTCAAATTTTATAAAGCGGTTTGAGTGCTCAGGTAGAATAGAAGAGCACTACATAAGAACCAGTTCAATCCCCAGATATAAATATTTATTCTCCATTCACAGTCACATGTATAACATCTTCATGGTATCATTTAAAAAGTTTAAGAAAGTGATTAACAAAGTATTTAAATGCGCGCGCGCGCACACACACACACACACACACACACACACACACACACACACACACACACACACACACACACACACACACACACAGATAATTAAAATGAGTGATGCAAACATAGTCCACTTGAGGTTTGCAGAGAGAATGAGCAGTTGGGTAACTGGGTAATATAACGTTTAAGGTTTGTCATTTAAAATAAAATATGAATAAGGTCATGATAAAACATTAGTGAGGATTACTGGGATGTTTGAAAGTTCTTTAGTTCATTCCTGAGGTTCAGTGTTGCTCTGGTTTGTGTTAGTGAGCTTTTAGTGAGATGAGTCAGCATCCAGTCAGGTTCAATTCCAGAGTGCTCCTGAATTAGAAAGAACGGTGTCTGGTGAACACGGCTGAAATAAAAGAAGTATTGGATGGTCTCCTCCTCCTCATTCAGTCAAATTCAATAAAAACTCAGAATGGCACATCATACATCAATTGATGCATCAATTGATGTATAATTTTGAATGCATATGTGCAGTAGACATAATCAGGTGACCTCAATAAGTCACATGGTGAGCTATGGAGATGACATCAAAAGTTCACATGATGACCTATCGAGGTCACCTCACCCAATAACCTCTGCTGATAATGACCCATGCCTTTTTTCACACCTTGCTCCATGATGAGACATCACATGTATATCTGTATTGATACAGACTAAGGAGGAATAATGCTTTATAAATGAATTAAGCACTTACTAATACTTTACTAATGCCCAATAGCGTGTCATTATTATTAAGTGTTACCACTGATTTTAAATGATTTGTCATTGTGACTAAGCTGTCCAGTTAGAACGAAGAATGGCAGTCACCTCTAAACAGGCTAACCTTTGATCTCCATAAAGGTTATGCAAGGCAGAGTAAAATGCTGCTTCACTCACTGTCAGTGTTGACTAGCAGCAGTGTGTCTCCCTTGTTCTCCACACAGAGGTATTGTTCAGATTTTTTTTAGATTAATTTAATTCATTCATTCAGACAGGAAAAGTTTCACTGTGTTTACTGTAAATTAGTTTAGCTCAGTTTTGATCTTTTTAGTTTGTGCTTGTATTTTATGATTGTCAGTTTTCATTGATTGTGTTTTATAGTTAACTTCATTTTTAAGAAATCATTACCAAAATAAATTACAGTTACTATTAATATTCTTAATGTTTATTTATTAATAATTTAGTTAGGAATAGTTAGTGGGGTTTTTTTTATATGTTATTAGTTAGATGTTTCAAAAACAGCGCTGTAATCTGCATGTGCAGTCTTTAAGTTGATAAGATTTTAAGCTTAAACATATCTAAATGGTATAAATGAACTGATTCAACAACATGCCTCATTCACCCATTCACACACCTATTATGTATTTAAGTACTTTCTATCTAACATTCACACACATTCATACTCTGATGGATGCATCACAAAGCAACTTGGGGTTAGTATCTTGCCCAAGGATATTTGGCATGCAGACTGGAAAAGCCTTGGATCGAACTAATAACCATCTGATTAGTAGAGGACCTGTTGTATTCTGTGCAGATGATTTAGCTGAGAGGCAGGTATGAGGACACTGTTCATTCATTAACACTTTATATTCAGGTGTTAGTTATGGATGAACAGAATTCTTTATTCAGAAAAAAAAACTTGTTTTCTTCAGATTCAATATCGGTCCAAAATTTGGACATACTAACTAGCAGTTAACCATTCATATGACTGGTTAACCATTCATTAACTAAACCTTCAAATGAATGGTTAATTGGTACTGTACAAAACCTTTTAAAATTATGCTTTTTCCAGACCTCACCTCATGTTCTGATGAGTCAGTTTAAGTTTTAAGCAAGATTTAGTTTAACTATATTTAAAATGGGAAATTCTTGAAATGTGTCATCCATTAAAATAGATGTTAATAATTGATGAACTTGTCTTTAGCTGTCTGCTTCTACTGTTCACACATTGTTAGCTCCCCTGAGCCATGTGAGGGATTTTTGAATTTCTTTGTGGAAAAGGTGAATAATGCCAGGGCTCAGATGACACCACCTACTCTTTACCATTCAGCCCTTGTTCTTTGCTCTGTTGCTTTCTACCAGTTTGAGCCTGTAACTTTCTCTCTGTTTGCCATCTGAAGCCCTCAGGTTTCCCTATTGATGTTGCTCCACCTCAATTATTAGAGGTCATTTCTACTCTTGGTCTATCTGTTCTAGCTATTATTAATACCAGTTTTTTATCTGGTACTTTTCCTAAAACCTTTAAGCATGCTACAGCTCAACCTCTGCTTCAGAAAAATAGCCCGCCATTTTATCAAATTTTAGGCCTATTTGCAAGCTTACTCTTTTCTGTAAAATTCTGGAGAAAATTGCTTGTCAGTTGAAAACTTTTTAAATTGAAAAATAATGTCTTTGAGATTGCTTTTAAATCTCTGCATAGCACAGAATCTGCGTTGCATAGGGTTGTTAATGACATCCTCCTGGCTACAGATTCAGGATCATGTGATCTTGGTTCACCTAGACTTAACTGCTGCCTTTGACACAGTCTTTGGCAATATTTTACTATCTCGAATGGAACACTGGATAGGCATTTGTGGTACTGCTCTGCAGTGGTTAGAGAACCTTTGTTTAGACACGTAAGCAGCGAATTACAATAATCCAAGCGTGGCGAAATAAATGCATGTATATCTCAAGTTCAGAGCGAGATAAAATCGGGCTTAGCCTAGCCACATTTCTTAAATTATAAAAACAAGACCGAACCAGAGATTTCACATGCCCATCCAATGTGAGACTCGAGTCAAAGGTGACACCTAAATTCCTGATAGAGGATTTAACATAAAGTGAGAGAGGACCAAGGGCTTTCACTATCTGCGATAGAAACCTATCAGGGGCGCATACGGGGACTTCGGTTTTCCCCTCGTTGAGTTGGAGGAAATTTGCAGCCATCCAACGTTTGATCAAATCTAAGCAATCATTCAGACGCTGAAGCTTAGATAAATCCTCGGGCATAAAAGAAACGTACAACTGAATATCAGCATAACAATGATAAGAAATGTCCTCAAAAGAGCCCATTATATGCTGGAGGGGGAGAAGATAAATTAAAAACAATAAAGGCCCCAAGACTGACCCTTGAGGGACACCATAAGTAAGGGAGGTAGAGGATGACCTAAAATCGGAGACTGCCACAGAAAAGGATCGGTGATGGAGATAAGAGGAGAACCACTCTAATGCACTTCCAAATACACCAACCCATTTTTTCAGCCTTTCAATGATTCTTAAAAGGACATTCTAGCTTCATGGAGGATTTCAGCTGCTTACCAGTTCACAGCCTTTTTTGTTTTATTTTTGTTTCACAACACATTAAATGTTTTGAGTGAGTAACAGGTCTGGACTTAAGGCAGGGCAGTTTAAAACCAGCATTACATGTGTGATGTATTACAGCCTCCTGTTTCTGATTCTGGTAAATAATGCTCTTAAATTAGACATTTCTACTTGAATTATCATGTTGGTTAGTATCATTTCAACTTTGTGGTTTGGTCTCTTTTAACATAGAACAAAATGAAGAAAAAATATTCTCTGGAGGAGAATGGCACTCGAAGACTCTCCTTTGTAAGTACTAAACAAACAGCAAATTTACATGTTGCTTTTACTTCCTGACATCTTTTCCATCATCCACATCCTGCTTTCCTTTTAGATGCTTAGCTAATTTCAGACATTTAGCTATTGACTAAGGCACAACCTCAGTCTTTCATCCACTCTGCTTTTTTTACTGGTTGTCTTATACTTTCTTTTTGCTTTTTTGACTGTTTAGGCAGACGATGGTGTCCAGTGGCGAACTGGATCTGAGATCATCAATCCAGATGATCCTTGTGTGCACAGCTGTGAAAGGGATCACCCTTCCTCATTTAGAAAATATCAGCAGAGCTTGCAGATGCTCAAGCCCTTGCGTTTTTCCTCACCACAGTCAGTGTCAATATCAAACTTGATCGTTTAGATGAACTTAGATAATATTTGATGGCTAGTTATTTGTTTCCATATAAATACTTTATACTTGGAAATCTATTAATGCCCTCCTTTCACACAACATTTTATGTCTGCTTTATATTTAGGCCCCACCCTGTGGACAATGCAGGTTTCCTGTCCTTCATGACTTTTGCCTGGATGACCCCCTTGATGTGGTCCATTTTTAGGAATAAGCTGGACATCTCCGAGCTAAAGTTGTCTCCTTTTGATATTGCTGACACCAGTGCACAAAGGTCTTTTCTCTTCATATTATATTCAGATTTAAACACAACATATCCAAAAATCAGTCAGGGGGATCACAGTCAAAATCCAAAGACATAGTGACAGTTGGAAAAGTACTTGAAATTTACTAAGTACCTATAATATTTAAAAGAAAAACAGACTGCTGGGTGAGTAGGTCCTGATTGTAAGTGTCTGGCAGGTTTCAGAGACTCTGGGATGAAGAAGTGGCAAAGAGGGGTCTGGAAAAAGCCTCACTGGTTCGTGTGGCCTTTCACTTTCAACGAACCAGGCTGATTGTTTCTGTCATTATTGGTATTCTTGCCATGGTTTCAGCATTTTTGGGCCCGGTGAGTCATCATCTCTGTGTTTCATGTTCTTAGATATTAGAACATGAACAATCCCAGCTGTATACAGTGGAAACCAGTTTTGTCCAAAGGCATTTCTGCCATTTCTAAATGTCGCATCTGAGTAATTTAGAGAGGAACCATCTCATCAAGTCATCTGAAGGTGCACATAAGTAAAAAAAAACAAAGAAACAATGATTTTAATCTCAGATCTTGTGATGAAAGCACATTTTGTTCTGAAAAGTAGTACCTGAAAGTGTAGCAATATATAATAACTAATATGTACATCTGTGGTGAAGTTTACATACACTCATCAAGGGGATGAATGTCACGGTAATTCTGTGCCTCTTTTATTTTCTTTGAACTATTTCATTTTTCAGGGTGGAACTATTGTACAGCACACATCATTAATGACTTTAAAAATTGGGTGCGTAAGTTTGAAAACATTTCAGATTTTTTCAAATCCCCACAGGGTTAAAAGTATACCTACAAGCCTAAAAATATACTTACACTCATTTTTTGTTAAATTTCCCGAGCAATTTGCACCTCAGCTAGATGCTTTTGGTAGCCATCATCAAACTTCAATACTTTTCTTCACAGAACTAGTACAGTTCATTTAAATTGGTTGATTTTCTGGCACAGACCCAGATCATTGTCCTGTTGAAAAAAACAACTTTGTCCAAGTTTTTACCATGTATCTGTTAAGATGAAGTTGAAAAATTTGGAGATAGTCTGTACATTGTGCAGGGAAACAGCTTCATAGCATTATGCCTCCATTGCCTTGCTTGACAGCTGGTACAGTGTTCTTAGCTTTGAGAGTTTCTGCTTTACTCCTCTAAATGTATCTCTTGTTATTGTGGCCAAATAGCTCAGTCTTGCTCTTGTCTGACCGTGTAATTTGTTCATGGATGGCATTCGACTTGTCCATGTGGGCAGCTGCAAATTTCAGTCGAACCCGAATGTGTCGATTTTGCAGCAGGGTCTTCGTTCTTTCTCTGCACCCTCTCAGTCCATGGTGATATAAAATATGTAATTTGATCTTAAAGATTCATGTTATTTAAGTGTCACTAACCATTTTCCCCCTGTTCTTTCAGGCTGTACTGATCAGCATGATCTTAAATTATATTGAAAACCCAGAGGAGTCCGTGTCCAACACAGTGTCCTATGGTGTTGGTTTGTCCATTGGTCTGTTCACCACAGAATGTTGCAAAGCTCTCCTAATATCCTTGCTGTGGTCAATAAACCTGCGCACAGCAGTGAGACTGAAAGGGGCTTTCTCTACAGTGGCTTTTCAGAAAATCATATCGCTGCGGGTATACAGCGGTGTTTCAATGGGAGAGGTAAAGACTAGTTCTCACTTCTATGGCAAATGCAATATAGCCACATTTGTCTGAGAAAGTTTTAATGCTCTTGTAATTGATTCTAAAGTAATTTTATCCACTTGTACAATATTCTTACAGCTGATAGCCTACAGAGGCCAGTGTAACAAAAATATGCTAATGTCTTTTTTAGCAAAGATTTCATTTTTGCTTTAAAAAACTTTGACATTGCTTTCACCCACGCTGTAGTGGAACAAACTTGGATGTGGGGTGCTGTTTGTGTCCATGGTAGACATATTTTTTTTTTTTTTTATAAATGACATCAGAAACAGCAGTATGCGACATTACGTGATGGCAGAGCTTCAGTTCATCCTTTGTCATTTTTTTTTTTTTTTTTTTTAATAAATAGGACAGGGGGAATGAATGAGAGAAAGAGGGGGAGAGAAAGAAAGAAAACCAAAGGGGAGAAGAGACGGTGAGAAGGGGGGGGAAGAGAGAGAAAAAAAAAAAGAACTCCTGGGTCACCTGTATGGAGAAAAAAACAAACAAACAAAAAAAACAAACAGAGGAGACAGCAAACAACAAAGAGCAACATAATAATAGAGAAAACAAAGCACCATCACAATAAACTAGCTAGTCATAGATATCAATATTTACTAAATAATAAACGATATTGTGCAGCACGCAAGATAGACAGCGCACAGTGTGCTTTGAGGCAGCAGCCAAGAAAGCTTTAGTCCGCGTCTGTGAATACCCATGTGTGCATACCTGTGTGGATCAGCATGCTTGCATTCCAAAGGTTTCTCCATGTAATGATCTGCTAGGGAGTGTGGGGGGGCCACAGCCCCGTCCTCCAGGGTGTGAAGTGGGTATGGAGGAGATCAAAACTCCAGACATCCAGAGGCCCCCAGAATACAAGAGACCATGGAAGACCAACAGAGGGGCAGCCGCGCCACTGTTCCAGTAAGAGCTGAGGAGAGTCCCAGACGAGGGCTCGCCCAGCAGCCGCGGAGCAGAAGTCAGGGGGAGTTGCAGTGACGCGCCCGTGAGCTCCGCCGGCCCCCAGCTGTGCCTGAGTGACCGAGCCCCAGGCCGAGAGGCCGGGGGCACCCCACCTCCAAAGGGGCCCGAGCGAGCCCCAGGCCCCAGGCCCCGACAAGCGGCCGCCAAGGAGTGAGCCGGTGTGTACCCGGACGCCCACCCCCAGATACAAAGAACCACCAACACACCGACACCTGAGGAAGTCCGCCACCGGCAGGGGAAGTGGTGGTGGGTGGAGATAGGCCTCCAAACCTTGGAGGGCCTGAGGTGTCCCCAGAGAGGTGGCGTCTGATACCCAACCTGACATATAGACACAGACATACGGGCACACACAGACACAAACATCCATTCCCACCCTCATGCTCTCATATGCACTCACTCCACACTCAACCAACGTGGAGACAGACCTAAAGAGACGCTGTACACACAATCACACTCCCCAAGCGTACTCTACAAACCGGGTCTAGGTACCCTTGCCCCTGGAGGGGGGAATTGCACCCAGACCCAGGTGGTGTTACCCTTTTCCCTGCGGTGGGGAGAGGCAGACCACCCCGACTCCGCAGCAGCAGAGAGGCCCCACACCCCAGACCGCAGTCGGACGGCCAACTCCTCCTACTAGCCCTCCCGCTCCAGCAGGCCGCAGAGAATGGGGGTGGGAGAAGACTCCAAACCTCCCTCCACCCGCTCATTGTAGTGTTGATGCATATGTGTTCTAAGGTGCAATTAAAACCCAGGAGGGCATGGAGCTACCTGCCAAGGAGCAGCAGGTAAGCGCATAGTCCCTCCTGCTAGCCCTCAATGACTAAGTGTATTTAAAATTGAGAGGTGGGCAACGACGTCAGGGGTGAGGTATACACCCTGATGGTAATTTGGACTCCGTGATTGTGCCCACCCCCAAGATCCTATATGTATGTGTAATGAGAGTGTGAATAATGTGAATGTCTAAGTTGTGGGATAAAATTGAGGCAGAGGCAGCCAGAAGGGGACGGGGGGGGGGTAGCCTCCTCTGCACCCTGGTGACATACCCCCACTCCAAGGCCCTGCATGTGTGAGTGGTTGTGGAGGAGCGGGAAGAGGGAGGCAGCTGGAGATGGGGAGGGAAGGAAGGGAGGGGCAGGTAACCCCTCCCTGGGGCCAGCTCCCCCGCTGACCCCAGTAGGCACTCCCACCCTTCGCGACCCGCCAGGGAAGGGGGGCCCAGGCCCATCAGACCGGGGCCCAGTGCAGTAGCGCCCTCCGGCTCCACAGAGCCCTGGACAGTCCACCCAACCCCACCACAGAGAAAACTGCACCCACCCCACCATCCACACATCTTCCAGACTACATAAGACGGTAAACGCCCAGGCTGAGATCTTCCTCCACCTCTCCTGTATCTCCCCCTCCTGCAGAGAGTTCCTGAAGAGAAGAAAGCTCCTGCAAGATGTGACCATCCCCCCCACCAGTTGAAGAGCCCCCCAGGCGGCTCGACGCACCGGCGGCACCCTGCTCCAGGGCCGGGCCCCCATGCACCCACCCGCCCACAACCCCGGCAACACACCAACCAGGACCCAAGCCCCCGAGGCCCGGCCCGGGCCCCAGCCCAGAGACGGAGCGCCCCCAGAACCTCACGCCCATCCCGGACCCACCCAGGGGCAGCCAGGTTGCCAGGTCAGTAACCCACGTCCGTCAGCACAGACCCTCCCCTAGCCCCGCTGCACGCAGCCGCGAGGAAACAGTCACCTGAGAGCCAACAGAGCCCCCAACCGGACGTGACCGCTACCCCGGGTTGAGCCCCCCAAGGAAGATGCCTCCGGGGAACCCCCCGACGCCCTAAGCCTGTCCCTACCCCCTCACCAATCACAACAGTGAAGGCGGGACCAAACTATGACCCCCCACCCCCACTAGGTGATGGAGCTGATAAAAGGGGCCCAGAGCAATTGATGTAATGTGGTGGCAGAGGCTGTGTCAAGACTAATGTAATCTAATAGATAATTTCTATATTGGTTAGAATTAAGATTATTTTTATTTTTCCAGTTCATGAGGACTGTTTTCTTGGCTATGCATAGGGCGGTGAAGATCATATGGGCTATATTCTTTTCTGAAGTGACATTATCTAAGCTGCCCAGTAGACACACTAAGGGGGAAGTTGGAATGTTACATTTCAGACACTTCGATAAGTCTTCACATATCTCGCGCCAAAACTTTTGCACTGGTGGACAGAACCAAAGAGCGAGTATGTAATTGTCTGGTGTATTGCCTTGACAGTGTGAGCAGTTGTTGGAAGATGTAAAGCCCATCTTGAACATCCGATGACCTGTATAGTGCACTCTATGAAGTATTTTGTATTGTATTAATTGCAGACTGGGATTTTTAATTAATTTAAAAGTTTTTAAGCAAATCTGAGACCAGAAGTTTTGGTCTAGGTTGACTGATAAATCTGCTTCCCACTTTGCAGTAGGAAGGGATATTGATTCATCTAATTTAGAAAGTGTTCTGTATATTTTAGATAATAATTTGGGGGATTTAAGAGTAAGAAAATGTGCCGCACTTAGTGGTGTTTGTAATTCAACTTGACTGAGGTTAAATTTCTTTTTTACTATGGATTTAATTTGTTGATATTCTAAAAACCTTGTCTTGTTGATCCCATATTGTTCAACTAGTCTGTCAAATGGAATAAATTCTGTTCCCTCTAATATATGTTCTAAGTATTTAATTCCTTTACAACTCCATTCTGGGAAATTAATCATATTATTGTTTTGTAATATGTCAGGGTTATTCCAGATAGGTGTACGTTTGCATGGGATTAATGAAGACTCCGTTATTTTTAGAAACTCCCACCATGCTGTCAGAGAAAAGCTGATGTTGATACTTTTAAAGCATTCATGTCTTTTGATGTTTGAGCTAATAAATGGTAGGTCTGAAATCTCTAGATCCTTGCATAGTGCCTGTTCAACATCTAGCCAGGGCTCAACTAAGAAGGTATGTTTTAACCATTCTGAGATGAACTGAAGCCTGTTGGCTAAGAAGTATTGGTGAAAATTAGGCAGATCTAATCCTCCTCTATCCTTGGTTCTTTGTAGCGTTTTTAAGCTAATACGCGGGGGTTTATCTTTCCAAAGGAATTTGGAAATATATGAATCCAGAGATCTGAACCAATCTTGTGATGGTTTGTTAGGGATCATCAAAAATAAGTAATTTATTTTTGGCAAGATCATCATTTTTATAGTGGCGACCCTTCCCATGAGTGATATGGGTAAAGATTTCCATCTAGTCAGATCGCCTTCTACTTTCTTTAGAAGTGGGATGTGGTTTAGTTTAGTTAAGTCTGAAAGCTTAGGAGAGACATTAATACCTAAATATTTAATATTTCCGGATTGCAGTGGGGCAGAGGAAGAATTATGGAAGGAGCAGTTAATGGGGAGAACTGTAGATTTTGGCCAGTTAATTGAATAATCTGAAACTCTTGAAAACCAGTTTATTAAAGTAATTACCTCAGAGAGGTTGGTTTGTGTGTTTTGCAGAAAAAGCAACACATCATCCGCATAGAGACTGATTTTATGTTCTATGTTCTTACATTTTATGCCCTTAATTGTTGTAGCCTGTCTAAATGCTGCTGCTAGAGGTTCGATAAAAATTGCAAAAGGTGAAGGGGAGAGTGGGCATCCCTGTCTGGTGCCCCTCAGGAGACAGAAGCTGGAGGATGTCTGGTCATTTGTTCTGATACGAGCCGTTGGGGAATTGTATAATATTCTTATCCAGTTTATGAAAGAGTTTCCAAAACCAAATTTGTGTAAAGTTGCGAATAAAAATTTCCAATTAACTCTGTCAAATGCTTTTTCTGCATCTAGAGATAATATTATGGTTTCGATGTTTTTATCGTATGAGTAGTCTATTAAATTAAGTAATCTACGAGTGTTTGTTGAGGAGTGCCGACCTTTTATGAAACCAGTTTGGTCAGGATGAATTAAGAGGGGGGTCATTTTCTCTAATCTCTTTGAGAGAGCTTTGCAGATTATTTTAAGGTCTACATTTAAAAGAGAAATTGGACGATAGCTTGAGGGAAATAAAGGGTCTTTGCCTGGTTTTAGCAGGAGACTAATGTTGGCAGAATTCATATTTGGTGGTAGTCTGCCCTTTTCCTCGATTTCCTGCAACATGCTGTGGAATACTGGTGCCAAAATTGTCCAGAATTCTTTGTAGAATTCTGCAGGGAAGCCGTCTGGACCTGGAGCCTTATTATTGGGCATACTTATCAGGGCTTCCTGGAGTTCACTTGGCGTCAGTGGCGAATCCAGTTCCATTGCTTGACTGTCTAGTAATTTTGGAAGAGTTACGTTGTCAAGAAACAGATCAATTTCATTTTTAGATGGGTTTATTTGTGGTGAGTATAAAGTTTCATAGAAGTCCCTAAAAATGTTGTTTATTCTTCCAGGATCATATATTGTGTTCCCCGATAAATCTTTAGCAGCACATATAGTTATTTTTTCTTTCTTTATTTTTAGCTGGTTAGCTAGAAATCGACCTGATTTGTTACTGTGTTCAAAATTCTGCAAGCGAAGTCTTTGTATAAGGAATTGTGTTTTTTTATTAATAGTTTCATTTAATTCTAGTTTTGTTTTGCATATTTTGTTCAATGTTTCCTGATCTTGGTGGGACGCGTAGGCTTCTTCTAGTGATTTGATGTTTTTTTCTAATTCCTGAATATTTTTGTTTTCTTCTTTCTTTTTGTGTGATGAGAAAGAAATTATTTTACCTCTCATCACAGCTTTCCCTGCTTCCCATAGAACAGAAGCAGATATTCCGGGAGTGTCATTAAAGTCTAAATATGAAGTCCATTCCTTTTTAAAGTATTTAATAAAGTCTTCATCTTTAAGTAGTGATATATTAAATCTCCAGTTTTTACTTGGCGTAGTATTATTCTTGTGCATTAGTGTTAAAGATACAGGAGCATGATCGCTGACAGCTATAGGATGAATCTCAGTGTCTGAAATGTCACACAGCAGTGAGCTGCTGACCAAAAAATAATCCAGACGAGAGTAAGAGTGATGAACATGCGAGAAAAAAGTATATTCCTTACTGGTGGGGTGAAGAGAGCGCCATGCATCGCAAAGACCAAAGTCGTTCATATACTGTTTGATTATATTTGTGGACTGCCAATTACGCTGAGTTCCTGTTGTGTTGAGCCTATCCATTTCTTCATTTAGTCCAAGGTTGAGGTCACCGCCAAGAATGAGTGTGCAATCAAGGTGTTCAGAGAGTGCACTAAAAAAACCGTGGAAGAATGATGGTTCATCAACATTTGGACCATATATACTAACAATACATAGTTTTTTGTTCAATATTGATAGTTTAATAATTAGAAATCTACCCTCTGGATCTATAACTGTATCGAGTACTGTAAAATTAACATTTTTATGTATTGAAATTGCTACTCCCCGTTGTCTAGAATTATAACCGGCTGCAAACACATTAGGAAAGTCAAGTCAAGTCAAGTCAACTTTATTTGTCAATTCTGCCACATGTACAGGACATACACAGAATAGAAATTGCGTTACTCTCAAACCCTAGTGATTAGAAAAATGCAAATAAAATAATTAAAAAGTAAAAATTTAAATAAATTTAAATAAATACAATACAATTTTACGTATAACAAAAAAAAGCTATGCAATATACAATATACAATATTCAAGTAAGAAGGCATAGTGGTGCAAAATAGGCAAATAGTGCAAATGGGGATTTAGTAGTGTACGGTAAGAGATAGTGTAACAACAAAGGCTTATGAGGTCCAATGCTTAAGCAGTCCAATGCTCCACAAAGTGACTGGAGCAGGCCAGTGAGTGCGTCAGAGAGTGAGTGTGTGTGTGTGTGTGACAGAGTTCAGTGAGACCGTGGTGGAGAAGAGGGGAGAGGGGGGCAGAATCGGGAGGGAGTTTAGCTTCCTGACAGCCTGATGGATGAAGCTGTCCTTCAGTCTGCTGGTCCTGGCCTGGAGACTCCGCAGTCTCCTCCCTGACGGCAGCAGCTTGAAGAAGCTTTGCATTGGGTGCGTGGGATCAGCCGCTATGCAAAGGGCTTTTTTAGTGAGACGGGTGCTGTAAATGTCCTGGAGGGAGGGGAGAGAGACACCAATGATCCTCTCTGCAGCTCTCACTATGCGTTGGAGGGTTCTATGGCAGGACGCATTGCAGGCTCCAAACCACACAGTGATGCAGCTCGACAGGATGCTCTCGATGGTGCCTCTGTAGAAAGTGTGCATGATGGGGGCTGGAGCTCCTGCTCTTCTTAGTTTGCGGAGAAAGAAGAAAGAAGAGACGCTGCTGTGATTTCTTGGCCAGTGCTGTGGTGTTGTACGTCCAGGAGAGATCCTCTGTGATGTGCACACCCAAGAACTTGGTGCTGCTCACTCTCTCCACAGACGCTCCGTCAATGGTCAGAGGAGCATGTTGGGTGTGCATTCTCCTGAAGTCCACAACAATCTCCTTCGTCTTCTCCACATTCAGAGAGAAATTGTTGTCAGCACACCACGTGGCCAGGCGTCTCACCTCACTTCTGTAGTCGGTCTCATCCCTGTTGCTAATGAGACCCACCACCGTTGTGTCGTCCGCAAACTTGATGAAGAGGTTGGAGCTGTGTGATGGAGTGCAGTCATGGGTCAGCAGAGTGAAGAGGAGGGGGCTCAGCACACATCCCTGCGGGGCCCCCGTGTTTAAAATGATGGTGCTGGATGTATTACTGCCGACCCGTACTGCTTGAGGTCTTCCGGTGAGGAAATCCAACAGCCAGTTGCACAGTGAGGTGTTGAGCCCCAGCTGGACCAGTTTTTGAGTGAGCTGTTGGGGGATTATAGTGTTGAATGCAGAACTGAAGTCTATGAACAGCATTCGAACATATGAATCTTTTTTGTCCAGGTGTGTGAGTGCTGAGTGGAGTGCAGTGGAGATGGCATCATCGGTTGAGCGATTGGGCCGATACGCAAACTGGAAGGGATCCAGGGAGGGGGGCAGGACAGTCTTGATGTGCTGCATGACTAGTCGTTCGAAGCACTTCATCAGGATGGGAGTAAGTGCAACAGGACGGTAGTCATTAAAGCAGGAGGGAGATGACTTTTTTGGAACCGGAATGATTGTGGTGGCTTTAAAACATGTGGGGACGACAGCCTGGATGAGTGATATGTTGAAGATGTCAGTGAAGACATCAGTGAGTTCCACTGCACAGTCTCTCAGTACACGACCAGGAATGTTGTCAGGACCCGGAGCTTTACGTGCATTGATCCTGCTGAGGGATCTCCTCACGCTGTCCGGGGACAGAGTCATCACCTGGTCACCAGGAGGGGGTGGGGTCTTCTGTGCAGTGGTGCTGTTTCGGACTTCAAAGCGAGCAAAGAAAGTGTTCAGCTCGTTCAGCAGGGGGATAGTACTGTCACAAGTCTGTGGTGGGGGCTTGTAATCTGTGATGGTCTGAATGCCCCGCCACAGGCTCCGTGAGTCTCTGCTGTCTTTGAAGTGATGGGATATTTTCTTGGAGTACTGTCTCTTAGCCTCTCTGATGCCACGGGAAAGGTTGGCCCTAGCTGTCCTCAGGCTTGCCTCGTCTCCATCTCTGAAGGCAACATTCCGAGCTTTCAGCAGCCTGTAGACCTCTCCTGTCATCCATGGTTTTTGATTGGCCCGGACAGTTATGGTTTTCATGACTGTTACATCCTCAATGCACTTGTTGATGTAGGCTGTAACAGTCTCTGCGTACTCCTGGAGGTCAGTGGTGTTGTTGTAGGTGGCAGCCTGCTTAAACATGTTCCAGTCTGTGGTGTTAAAGCAGTCCTGTAAAGCCTCTGAAGACCCTTCTGGCCACACTTGTATCTGCTTACGAACCGGTTTGGTGGCTTTAACGAGCGGTCTGTAAGCAGGCATTAGCATGACAGTGATGTGGTCTGAGGCGCCGAGGTGGGGGAGGGGAAAAGCTTTGTAAGCTCCTCTCTGGGTGGTGTAAACAAAGTCCTCAGGTGTTTTAAGTTCATTTAAACCTGTGACAGGTTTGTGAGTTTCTTGTAATAAAACAACATCTGCCTGTAGTTTTTTAAGCTGGTTAAATATTTTTAACCTCTTTCCTCTGGTGCCAGCTCCATTTACATTCCATGTGACAAACCTCAGCATGCCCTTAATTGTGCGTGTATGTCTAATGATGTATGCTGGGTGTTTCGTTTAGACAGGTGGAGAGAATATGGAAACATCCCTTGTTTGTAAATAGAAAGAGAAAAAGAAGTGTGGTGAGAGACTCCATAAGTCTGACTATGTGTGTGAATATTCACTAATATGAACAAGCGTGGCTTGCTTATGTGTCCTGCAAGTCTGTGCGTGCTGTGAGGCTGTTGTGAATGTGCTGCCGTTGAGCTGATGTGTTTGCGTGATCGTGTTGTGAAAATATGGAGAAATAGAGGTTGTTGTTTGTAGGTGAGTGGGGAAGTAGGTGACCACAGCAGTGAAAGACAAGAGAAAGAAAGAAACCACATGAACTGTGAGCGACAACAAAAAAAAAGAAACGAAACGGAAACATTCCAATTAAAGCAATGACGGAGGGTGACGGTGTTATATCTGCTATGACATCATATTGATATTACTAGCTTAAACTCATGTTAAAGGAGAGAGTGTGAATGAATAAGAAAAGAGTGTAGCGGGTTCTTATCTGGAGTGCAGTCAGTATAACCACGGTGTGGTGCCGAGGTCGCGGTAAAGCTGTCCATCCACGTAGAGCCGGTCCACGGCGATGACAGCACGGGAGCCTTTCTGGATGAAGCTACGTCGAACTGGGAACAGGATCTTGCGTCGTTCCAGGATCTCTTTGGGGAACTGGTCGTTCACGCTGAAGTCCGTTCCTTTCAGCTCTCTGCCGCGACTCTTCACCTGTTCCTTCTGTTTGAATTGACTGAATTTGGCCACAATAGGCCGTGGTCTCCCGGTCCGCGACCGCGCGCCCCCCAAGCGATGTACTCTATCGAAGTCGATGTTCTTTACGGTGTCCTCCGGCAGCTTCAGGTGGATTTTAATGAAGTTTTTCACCGTTGCCTCTGCGTCCTCTCCGGCAGTTTCTGGAATACCAGAAAACACAAGATTATCTCTCATGCTACGGGCTTGTAGATCGATAACGGACTCTTTTATTTTTTTATTTTCAATGTTTAGCTGGGTCACGTTATCGGTGAGAGATTTAACCGACTCCCGTAGCGTGGCATTTTCAGCGGCAAGCGTTTCCACCTGCCGCTGGCTGAATTCCAGGGATTCTCTCAGAGATTTAAATTCCCGGTGTAAAATCTCCACCAGGGACAGCCTCGCATCGAAACTGGACAATCGCTTGTCGATTGACTCCAGGATTTCTGCGATGTCTTTGCCGGTGTTGTGCCAAAAAGTGATTGTCTGCCAAAAACTGATTTCCGGTATTTGCCAAAAACTGATTGCTCATATTTAAACTGCTATAAGTAACTTGATGGCCTATAATATGTGAAACATATGTCAAATGCATCCCTCATGGATGACACAAAGTCATATTGAGCCACAAACAACATTCGTGTAACAAGGTAGAAGCCGCAATCAGTTTTTGGCAGCGACTTTTATAGAACCTTTATTTATGCAGTTAAAAAAATCTCATTAACATTAAAAATGTCTTTTGTAAGAGTAAGACAGCAGAAATGGCAGCAAATATTACAATAGTTCAGTAAAAAATATTGTAAGTGGGGGAAAAGGACCGGATTGGTTATAATGTGAGTACAATAACACAGAGTTATAAAGATACTTGAAAAAACAGATAATCTTTTAATTCTATATATAACCCCTTTGTAAACGCTGTTCACCGAAGTCTATTTACCAACATACGTAAAGATATTACACATAAAAAATACACGGAAACATTGGAAATCACTTTTTGGCAGGCAATCACTTTTTGGCACAACACCGGGGCAGGCGATGTTGTACCGGGGGAGTCTGCCTGGCGACTTCTCTTCGATGACGGCGTCTCGATTTTGGCCGGGGAAGATGCACTCTGGGCCTTATGCATTACTAAATCTTGAAAACAGCGGTCGATGTAATCTTGGAGAGCGTCTAAACTCTCCCCGTTGTCCTCCAGGGTGTTAGAGATGATAAAACAGATGTTGTTAGTTATATGACAATTGATTAGTATATTTGGTAATACTGAAGCTTGGAAAACCTTTGTTAAACTCTATGCTACCATTTGCTTTTTCTCCGCCAAAATCTCCGGCGTCTGACGTCACCTACAACATCACTTCCGTCACTTACCGTCCATGGTAGACATTAGTGGACCAGATGTAATGTCTGCTATCTGTGAACATGAAAAGCAACCCTTGTTTGTCTTTGTTGCTATATTCTATCTTGAATGAGCATGCTTTATATTTTGACGTGTATACATATGTTTTACATGTTTTTAATATCTCATGTATTCTTCTTTCTATCCCTCCATAATGTATTATAAATTATCTTGTGAGTCAATAGTGCTACAAATAATTTGAACTTGTTTTGACATAAAAGAAATTTGTTTTGATGCAATTCCTAATTAACTTTTCTTCATATCTTTCTGCTGTCTAGATGATTAACATTTTGACCAGTGATGGCCAGAGAATGTTCGAGGCTGTAGTGTTTGGGAGCTTTCTGCTGTCTAGCACAGTGCTCTATGTTTTGTGTATTGTCTACATATGCTACATCCTGGGCTACACCGCACTGACTGGAATCTTCACATACCTGATTTTTGTCCCTGTACAGGTCTGTGTATATTTCACATAAATCTGACATATCTTTACATTAGAAGCTGTGAAAATAAAGTTGGTTCTTATTTTAACTGAAAATAGTGGAAAGTTAGCAAATCCAAATTTTGGAAATTGTATGCTTATATGCTATATTTTCAAATTTGATGTTAGGAACAGAAATGATTTTAACCTTAATGTTGTAAAGAATTTGTATATTCCTGGGAGCTGTTTTGCTCAGGACAATATGTTCTTGTAGAATTTCCCACTACAATTCTGACCCAGGAAAAGGGAAAAACAAGGGCTCAATTAAAAGTCCTAATGTACTGCCTAGGGGAAAGCTTTTGCACCTTGTGCATAGTGATAGTGTAGACAGGCAAAATTACATAAATTACATCATTGTTCAAAAATGTTTGGCCTATTTTGTGGCTAGGGTCCTGGAAGAGGTTCCCTGTGGAGACTCCATAGTTCTTTAGGAAGCTTGATCAGGGGGGAGGTGTTTGCGAGAATGCAAATAGTTTGTTTTTATGCCAGCAACTCTTTTTTGCTAGCATAAAATTCTTAATATCTAAAACTTAATACTGACCAATAATGAAATATAAGTATGTGTTTAATATGAGCTAATGAAAAATAATGGCAAATACTAATGTTGCAAAAACCAGACAAACAAAAATAATAAAAAAAAACAAAACAAAACAAAAAAACTGCACAAATGAGGTTTGTAACAATAATATAATAATAACAATAAGAATAAGAATAAGAACAATAAGAACAAAATATTATATCACAAAAAATTGAGGCATATAGAACGGTATGTTTTACCTTTCTATAAACTCATTTCCTTGTTTAGTAAGCTGCTAAGATAGCAAAACTGATTTTTCTGTGTTTTTCTTATATTATCCCAAATATATTACTTTGTAAGTGACTAAAGTTAATAAGAAGCAATGTATTTTTCTTGATTTTTGTAGATTTTCTTGGCCAAGCTCATAAATAAATTCAGATGGAAGTCCTTATTGATAACTGACAGCAGAGTTCGCACGATGAATGAGATTCTCAACAGTATAAAGCTAATCAAGATGTACGCGTGGGAAGATTCTTTTGAGAAGACGATTACAGGTATGTCAAGCTGTTTCATGTTGATATTTTTTAAATCAGTATGTCAAATATCAAGGAAATATTCATACACACCAATTTGTTTAAAAACAAAATCAGCAAACATATAGTCACAATGGTATGTATGGGCATCCTTATGTACAGTTGTGATCAGAAGTCCAGATGCTTTTGGTCACCATCATCAAGCCTAGCCGCAAGAGGGTTGAGGTTAGGGCTTTAAGCTTCTGGACTGGTCTTCTAAATGTTAGTCTAATTTATCCATTGCAAAACCAATTTTGTGCCAAAGTGGAAGAATTTGGAGGTACCACTGGCCACAAAATAACCCCAGGCAACGATGCTTTACAGCTCGTACTATTATCTTAGGTTTGAAAGCCTCATCTTTACTTCTCTAAGCGTATCTCTTATCACCATGGACAAATAACTCAATCTTTGTCTTGTCTGACCATAAAACCTTTTTTCCAGAGGGCATTTGGCTTTTCCATGTGCAAATTTCAGTCAAGTCTGAAGGTGTCGATTTTGAAGCAGGGGCTTCTTTCTTGGTTGGCAGCCTCTCAGTCCATGAAGCTATAACTCACTTCACTGTGAAAACTGATGTCGATGTTCTTGTACTTAGAATTGTTTGAAATGATGATCTTGGAATCTGCATCTTGTGTAAATCAATACTTCTCTTTCTGAGATCTTCACTGAGTTCTTTCTCTTCCCCATTGTTCTGAGTATTGGTCCGTCCAATGATTGTTGTTAATGAAATCCTTTTTATGCTGGCAAAAAGAACCTAAAAGTTGCCATTAATCATTATCACTAACGAGATAATAATAGGTTTTGGTCCAGTCAAGTGAAAACACATTGTAGAACCATCAACACCGTCATTACATCCCAAAGACAGAACTGTTTAAAGAAATAGTTAAAGCCCTAAATTACAATGACATTCATGAGTGTATGTGAACTTCTGACCGCAACTACAGATCTATAATGAGTAAGGTGACTTCATGTCTAACTAATCCATACACTTTTATGTACCTCTCACAAGTATATCTATTTGTTAGACTCCCTTCATTACAAGTTGAAGCAGTCATCTGCCTCTAAAACATGCAGTTGTTTGTGAGAACATCTTGAACTCTCACTTACTTTCAATTTACCTTGAACTTTTATGGACATTCATTGGCTTGCTGCCAAATCTGGGGCACGTGTTCTCATTTTCCTATGACAAGTAAAGTGCATGTGGGAATATGATATGCTTTAGTATCTTATGATCTTGTTAACTTTCTTATCAACACTGTGAGGTCTAGGTCTTCAGTCTGTACTCTTGGTAGTTTCTTGTTTAAAAAATGATCATAATGTAGTCATCTGAATGCCTTATTGCTCATTACTAAGGTGCTCACTAAAGAACTACAGTAAAGAAAAAAGGTAAGTCACTAAAGATAAAGTTAACTAATGAAAAACTTTTAATTCTTACAGGCTTAAGGAAAAATGAAAAGAAACAACTACAGAAGGTCAGTTATGTCCAGACTATTAATACAAGCATCGCCAACATCCTACCCTCCATTGCCACTATCCTCACCTTTCTGGTTCACACTTTGTTGGGGTTACCTCTCAGCACTTCTGATGTGAGTACTACAGCAGTATACTAAAACTGTACAGGCGGAAAAACACCTTTAACTAACATGTCAACTTAAAGTAACAAGTCTGAGATTCTGCAGTTCTGAAACTCAGACTGTTTGGATATGAGTCATAAGATAATGAAATAAAGGTTTATTGCATTCCTTTAATTGCGATTGTGCTAAACCAGATTGCTGTGGCCCATTTAATATCAACATGATTTTCTTGCATTCCATAATCATATATAGTGTCTTAACATAATTCTTTGTTTTTACTAGGCTTTTACC
Organism: Aulonocara stuartgranti; assembly: GCF_965226115.1. Taxonomy (NCBI): domain Eukaryota; kingdom Metazoa; phylum Chordata; class Actinopteri; order Cichliformes; family Cichlidae; genus Aulonocara; species Aulonocara stuartgranti. The sequence goes on along the minus strand of NC_138939.1, from coordinate 6,337,235 downwards.
ACAATTGGCATCTTCAACTGCATGAGGTTCTCCCTCCTTGTCCTGCCCCCGTCTGTGAAGGCCACAGCTGAGGCTGTTGTAGCACTAAAACGATTAAGGGTAAATTATTTGTTTTGTGCCCTCTGTAACTGTTAACAATTCATGTAGTGACTCTATTGTGCTTTTTGTGTCTTTTGTCATATATATTCTTACACTGATGCATGCTCATATGAACACACTTTCAAATAATGAAGTCAGCATATGTACAAGCGAGCCAAAACCTCACAATTCAGACGTTTCTAAAATCACAGTTTTATTTTTTTTGTACTGCTGGCTGCCAGTGGCAGATGCTATGCATGATAAGGTCATCTCAGGTACACATCTTTTAAATATAAGATATATTGTCAACCTGCATCACAAATCTGGTTTAACGCTGCTTTGATTCCTGTCTTACTTTAACCCTTGCTTTTGTCACACCTTGTATCTGACTTTCATTCAGAAATATCAACAGAAAAACACAGATAAGCTTGTAAATGCTGTTTGTTGTTATTTCAGAAAATTTTGCTGATCCAGAATCCTGAGCCCTACCTGATGAAAAAGGTAGATAATGACTCGGCTATAGTGATGAAAAATGCTACATTTTCCTGGACCAGACCTGAAAGCCAGTCTTCCCCCCCACCCAGCACAGCCAACGGAGTGTCAGAACACAAGACAGCTGAGACTGAATCCTCATCAGCATTGAAAAACATCTCCTTCACACTGCCTAAGGTGTGATTCAATTCTGATAATGATATCTCAGGTTATCTGCATTCTATTAAAAGTAAACTGATTGTCTCTGGTATTTCCCGAAGGGCAACCTGCTCGGTGTCTGTGGGAATGTGGGAAGTGGAAAGACATCACTGATTTCCAGCATTTTGGAACAGGTTGCTTTCTCTTTTGTGTTTTTGTCCTTTTCTGTTATTTTGTATCGTTTCTTTATAGTTTTCTTTTATTTATTTTTGTTCACTCTTTCGTTATTTGCATGCGTTGAGAAGATAGAACGAGGACCTTGAGGATTCAGTGAATGTAGACAGTGAGCGAAACAGGAGGACTGTTGGAGGAAAGTTTGTGAATCAGGAAGTGCAGGGGATTAATAAGAAGGTGAGGGCAGCTATGAAGAGGATGAAGACTTGAAAGGCATTTATGACCAGGGCAAGGGTGATGTGCAAAAGTGTAATAACCTTTTTCTTCTTTTTGTTTTGTTAGCTTGAAGACACGTTATTAGGCAAAACTTGTGCTAATGCTACTAGGATTCAGCTAATGTCTGTTATTTAAATGTAGTCGATTAAATAAGTCCTACTACTGGAGTTCATTTGCGAGGTTTATTCTTGCATGAAGGAATTCAGTCAGTACAAGGCATGCAGGATTGAAGTGAGGAATTCTCTGGAACAGGGGAAGCAGACCCCACCTGTATAGGTTGTTACCCTGTTGCAAGACAGAAAACTAGTCACCCTACACAGGTCAAACATAGTTCAACAGGATATATGTAGCAGATAAGCTAAACAAGTCTTATCAATCCAGAGACTAGAAGCAGGGCACTGTCTGAGTTGGGGAAATTCTGCATGCTTGCACTTCTTCTTCATGCAGGGGTCAAGCTGTATCTTAGTATATAACAAAACAATCTTCTACATATCTTATCTGCATAACACTTGTGTAGAAGGAAGCTGTTACAGTTTGTTTGCAAACATAGTAGTAATCTCCAACTTTATCTTCAGAATTATGTAGATGACAGAGAGTGATAAAGTTTTTGAGTCATACCATAAAGCTACAGGAAAAAATTGTTGAAGGTAGGTTAGTAAGAAAGGTGACGATCAGTGAGCAGAACGATGGCTTCATGCCAGGAAAGAGCATTATAGATTTGATGTTTGCTTTGAGATTGTTGACCGAGAAGTAGAGAGAAGGTAAGAAGAAGTTGCACTGTGTCTTTGTGTGAATCTAGAAAAGGTTTATGGTATGGTGTCACAAGACAAACTGTGGTGCTGCTGCACTTCTCTCAGTAGCAGAGAAATATGTTAGGGTGGTGCAAGACATGTACGAGGACAACGAGACAGTTGTGAGGTTTGTGGTAGGAGTGAAAATGGGATTATATCAATGAGTGGCTCTGAGCCTCTTCTTCTTTGCAGTGGTGATGGATATGCTGATAGAAAAGGTCAGGCAGAAGTCTCTGTGAACTAGGATGTATGCAGATGATACTGTGATCTTTATTAAGAGTGTGGAGCAGGTGGAAAAGAGCCTGGAGAGGTGGAAGTACACACTGGAGAGAAAAGGGATGAAAGTCAATACATATATATGAATAGGGCATACGATCAGCCTTGATAAGGTCTAACAAGAGACGAAGGAGGAGAAAGAAGAAGTTTTTACTATTTCTAACCGTACATAAAATGTCCAGTAAATATAGCTTTTCTGTCTCCTTGATTTTATCTTTTAGATGCACCTTCTTCGGGGCTCCATCACAGCCGATGGGACATTTGCTTACGTCTCCCAGCAGGCCTGGATTTTCCACGGAACTGTTCAAGAAAATATCCTCATGGGGGAACCTTTTGACCAAACCAAGTAATTGATAATTTAACATAAATCAGCGCTTGTCACTATTTTTGAGTAGCTAAGACTTGAATATGAAAAGAACAGGTATTATTATAAAATAAGGAGATTTCATTTGGGGCAATATGATTTTAGTTACTGCACCAACCAAGACTATGAAAATGAGGGCAAGCGTTTTAGATTTGACTATATATTCCCTGTGACTTTACCTTACATGAAAAATGTTTAACTAGGAGAAAGTTCATCTTATCTTTGTGAATTTGCATCTGATAAGAATGTAATAAAGGTGGAGGTCATCTTCATTATCTGACAGGGTTACAATAGGAAGTAGGGATGCACCGATACCACTTTTTTGGAAAACGAGTACGAGTACTTGCATTTCAGTACTCGCCGATACCGATACCAAGTACTTACTCATTGACAAATGCCAGCCATTTGACTTTCTGGTAGTAATAAGGGAAATGTATTTCATATTATATATATTGCATACATTTGTATTTGTGTATTTTAGTTACAAATATATAATATTTCAGATGTAAAATAATCTTACATTTAGTACTGTAGTTTATCATTGAATACCTATAGCACACAGACTTTACCTTGGGTCAAGTATGGTGGAGATGAAGTACAGTGGGTTGGTCTCGACGTCACTGAAGCGCTTCTTGACAGCTGCCTGTAAGGTTGCTTTCATTGCCTTGACGCCGTGGTCCTCATCTGTTTCTCTGTTTAGAAGTCTCACTAGCACAGTCACAGCTGGGATGACATCAGAGGCTAGTGCGTCATAGCTGCTCACTTTTTTAGTTAGTTCCTCAAAGGGGGCGAGGATGGCAACAGTCGTCTCCATAAGAGCCCATTGGTGAGCGGTGAGATAGTCAGGGAGTTCGTGCTCGGACACATACACCTCCAGCACTCGCTTTTGCTCAATGAGGGACTGGAGCATGTAATACGTGCTGTTCCAGCGCGTCTGCAGGTCCTGCTGCAGTCTCTTTATTGGCTGGTTGAGCTGTCCCTGAATGTCCTCGAGGCAGGAGTAGGCTAAGGCGGAATGTTTAAAATGCCCAACTAGTTTCCGTCCCACTGCTATAGCATCAGCTATGCTCCTCTGTGCTAATAAGCATGGGTAAATAAGCGTGGGTAAACTCTTTGTACTTGTTGTCGTGTTGGGGTTTTAGGTGCTTGATTAAATTACTTGTGTTAAATGCGCTACCTTTTGAGCCTCCTCTGGACAATTTCGCTGAGCACAATTTGCAGTCCGCCTTTGTTTTCACGTCTTCGTTCACTTTGAAATAGTTCCACACAGCTGACATGTCTCGCCTTGCCTTCTCCCCGCTCTGAACTGCAGCCGGGGCCTGGGGGCGGGCACTTGGCGCTTGTGATTAACCCCTTACATGCCGCTCAAACATAGACAGGTCTCAGACCGTGGTATCGGTTCCCGGTATCGGGGGACTTTTAATGAGTACGAGTACTTTAGAAAATGTGGTATCGAGGCCGATACCAGATACCGGTATCGGTGCATCCCTAATAGGAAGTTCAATTTAGTGATGGTGAGAAGGGAAACTTGCTGACCTCTGTAGTGTTGACTTAACAGAAAGTGAAAGGGCCCTTTCATAACCTCTCATAAACCACCAGGCACCATATGTCTGAGCAAATTAAAGGAATTCTTTTTCAAAGAAAAGTTTTCCAGAGACCAGTGCTTATCCTGATTACATATGTTATTGGACTCATTGGATTTTTAGAATTATTTAAATGGTTCTGTTCGATACACTATATTTCTCTCAATCAGGGCACTATCTTACATTGTCACTCCACAGATATGACAGGGTTGTGGATGTCTGTAGCCTCAGAGCTGACCTGAAGATTCTGCCATTCGGTGACCAAACTGAGGTAGGTGCTCTCTCTTTAACCTCCTAGGACCTGGCGTCCACATATGTGGACATCACATTTTGGGTTATTTAGACCAAAATAGGGCAGCATGGTGGCACAGTGGTTAGCACTGTTGCCGCACAGCAAGAAGGTCCTGAGTTCAATTCCACCATCAGGCCGGGGTCTTTCTGTGTGGGGTTTGCATGTTCTCCCCGTGTTTGCGTGGGTTCCCTCCGGGTACTCCGGCTTCCTCCCACTGCCCAAGCTAGACATGCAGCTTGTGGGGATAGGTTAATTGGATAATCCAAATTGCCACTAGGTGTGAATGGTTGTCTGTCTCTGTGTGTTAGCCCTGCGACAGATTGGCGACCTGTCCAGGGTAGGGATGGGTACCGGTATCGGTTCTGACATAAACGGTAGTAACCAGACCGAAAAGCAGCGCACATTTCGGTGCTTTATTTCGGTGCTTTTCTTTCCTGAGCTGTGATACACTTTAGATTCTAGCCAATCATTTTACGTTTCCGAGGATAGTAGGCGGGTCCAGGTACTTTAGAGCAGAGCAACAGATTAAAAATGCCCAAGGCAAAGCGGTCAAAAGTCTGGCTGTATTTCACAGCAAAAGATGCAAACTCAGCAGCCTGCAACAAATGCTTTAAGGTGATACTGTGCAAAGGAGCTAACACCTCGAATCTGATGAAACACCTGGCGACGCATAGCGTTTTTTTTAAAAAGCAAAGAAATGCACCGTATTTAATGGCAGCAGCAGCCGTTCTTCTCTGCGTGAGTAGCTTAATGTTGCTCGTGTGTAATTTACCTTTAGTAGGCTAACCACGTTATTACATTAATGCATGTAAGGTGAACTAGCAAACATCATCATAGCTACATGCGGCTGTCTTCTTGTTTGATGGCAGATACTCCCTTCACCCTGGCCAAAAAGGCTAAAATGACCAAAGAAAAAGTGGAAAACAGTTACTGTAAACATGAGAGGTTTTTGGACAAAGTTTGTGTTTTTTCCATTGTTTAAGCACTGCTTCCAGCCAAGAGCAATACCATATATGCCCCATAGCTGCAGAAAAGGCTAACATTGCTATCTTTTTACAAAAAAACAGCTGAACATGAGAGGTTTTTGGACCAATTTTGTGTTCTCCATTCTTTAAGCACCGGTTTGAGCACCGGTTTGAGCACCGTTTAAGCACCGGCACCGTTTCAAAAGTACCGGTTTGGTACTGGTATCGGATAAAACCTAAACGATACTCATCCCTAGTCCAGGGTGTACCCCGCCTTTCGCCCTATGACAGCTGGGATAGGCTCCAGCGCCCACCGCGACCCTGAAAACGGATAAGCGGAAGCGAATGGATGGATGGATAGACCAAAATACTCAATTTTGCTCTACATGGGCCTGATATCCACTTACGAGGACATTATAATGCTACTGTTCTATCAAAATTGTAAACAAATATCCTCATTTGTGGCTCTTATCTTTCTTAAAAACAAAAATAAGGTAAAAAAAAAAAAAAAATCTGGTAATTCTTTGTTTTTACATTCATCGGGTCCCAATCAGCCCAAATATCAAAGAGAAATTAAAAATGCATGTCGTGAAAGAGTTCGGGTCTTAGGAGGTTAAACTGTCAAAGAAATTCATTGAAAGTCCTTATCTGCATAAACAAGTATCTGCTAGATAAGTAGAAAAAAAAGCCTTGTGTCATGTGTCCTAGTCGTTTAAACATACAATTCAACAAAGTCCAAAATAAATAATGAGCTATTTGTCAGTCTGCCCCAGGGCAGCTGTGGCTACAACTGTAGCTGCCTCCACCAGTGTGTGAATGTGTGTGTGAATGGGTGGATGACTGGGTGTGTAAAGCGCTTTGGGGTCCCTAGGGGGGACTAGTAAAAGCGCTATACAAATACAGGCCATTTACCATTTGAAGTTAAACAAACTGTAACAATCATATCTCCCCTCCAGCAACTACTATGTGAAGATAAAGGAGGGTATATTGAGACTAGGGCTGCTCAATTAATCGAATTTTAATCACGATTACGATCTGGGCTTTCAACAATCATTAAAAATGACTGAGCCGATTATTAGCCCCTCCCTCATTTTTCCGCGACACGTTAAAGGCCGGTCCGTGAAAATATTGTCGGGCATAAACCGGTCCATGGCGCAAAAAAGGGTGGAGACCGCTGATTAAGAGGACCCGAGGGAAGCTCGGAAAGCTAAGCAGAAGTTATTTGGAGAGGAGAGTGACTGCCGTTGGTTGAAAAGAGAGGTAAAAAAAAACTTCAGTGGTGTTGCACACTATTTTATATTATTTTTTAAAGTCATTATTCAATACGTTGTTATTGTTAACCCTTTAAAGCCGGTCCGAGCTGCACGCTCTGTTTTGTGTAACTATTTTTAAATTCCTGAAGAACCTGAACCGTGTAAGCTAGCGCAATAATTTTTTTTTGCATATGAAACCAGAGGAGTTGTACTTGACATCAGCTTGTCCTCGGTCACGGTTTCGTTCCACATATAGCTTTGCAAAAATTGCATAAAAAGCGCTTGCAGGAACAAAAACATAATATTCCAGAAACACGCTTTGCCGATCCAATCAGCTGTTCGTAACACTTCCCACAGTGAAACAGATGTCAGCGCGAACTATCGCATGTCCGCCATTTCCTGCCCGAAACCGGAAGTGACGTCATTTTCGCGGAAAATTTAGTTTTTTACTTGTAGGCCTTAAAAGCCTATACTGGTGTTTTTATAAGTCATGTTTGACTTTTCTGAATAGTTTCTGTGATGCTTAGAACTCGAATTGCACTGCTGGAAATAGTTTATTTTGATGCACCTGCTGTTTTCTTTGCAAATTTGCATCATAGGATTGTTTTTTCGTTTTTCCTGCAGTATATAAAAATTGGTGTATCTCCAAAATAAAACTATGAAGACACTCAAAATAAATTTCCTGTTGTTGTAAACTATTTTTTGCAACTTTTTTGTATTTAAAGTTTTGAGGGATAAACCTCTTAAATTTCTCCAAGTAGAAATATATGTAAAAAACAAAACAAAAATGATTTTCAATTTTTTTGTAGTTTATTGCACTTTTTTGCAATTAATGTAGTTACTATGGACTTAATGCATACATATTATTAAAATATGGGCTATAACAGTTGTATAGCAACTTGAAATGCTCCCACAAATGGCACTACAACATGTAAAAAAATAATATAAGCTCTGGCGGACTTGGTTCTATAGTAGGTCGTAAGGGTTAAATAAATATCGTCAAATAATCGAGATCTCAATTTCAGTGAAAATAATCGTGATTATCATTTTTGCCATAATCGAGCAGCCCTAATTGAGACAGAATAATGCCATAGTGTTGTATGGAATAAATGCACTAGTATAATGTAATGAATTACAATATTTAAAATATAATACCATCTCTTCCATAAAGATTGAGTAAATTTCTGGATTATATTAAGTCTTACTGACATTTTGTCAGATTGGGGAGCGGGGGCTTAATCTGTCAGGGGGACAGAAGCAGAGGATCAGCCTGGCCAGAGCAGTCTACTCCAACAAGGACATCTTCCTCCTTGACGATCCTCTATCTGCTGTTGACGCTCATGTGGGGAAACATATTTTTGAAGAATGCATAAAGAAGGAACTCCAAGGAAAATCTGTCATACTGGTTACACACCAGCTCCAGGTAAGAACACGGTTTCATTCTTTAGTGCTTTCACTAAAGAATAACACTAAATGACAAGAACAACTGATGTAAGCAGTTAAAAGAAGACTTTCCTGACCATATATATTGTAATTTTACAGTCAGAGGCCATGTCTTACCATGACAGGAAGAATAGAAAAACATCCGTTAATGTTTTATAAAAATCACTATATTCCATTTTGTTAATCTGTATAAAAACCAAAGTGAAAAATTAACCAGGTTACTTGATGGATCATAGCTTGGTCTGAGACTCTGAAATCTGGAAATCAGATTTCATGAATATGAATATACATATTCATGAAATTAATATGCATATTGTCTAAAATTGTATTTTTAAATATGACATTTTGGACCATGTCCCTATTGCCAGTCTTGGCAGCCGGGGGTCAGTCCGCCAGGGCCTCCGCTCCTGGCCGCCACCCGGTACACAATGCACCCGACCCCTATGGCGCCTCCTGCGGGTGGTGGGCCTGCGGGAGGATGGGCCCATGTCTCCTCTTCGGGCTGTGCCCGGCCGGGCCCCATGGACTAAGGCCCGGCCACCAGACGCTCGCCCTCGGGCACCCTCCCCGGGCCTGGCTCCAGGGCGGGGCCCCGGTAACCCTATCCCGGGCAGGGTAAACTGTTCCCTCGCTGTCCTTTTCATAAGGGTCTTCAGAATCGCTCTTTGTCTGGTCCCTCACCCAGGGCCAATTTGCCATGGGAGACCCTACCAGGGGGCAAAAGCCCCCAGACAACATAGCCCCTGGGATCCCTGGGACACACAAACCCCTCCACCACGATAAGGTAGCGATTCAAGGAGGGGCCGGAGATCGACAGACGGATTGGGGCTGCAGCTGCAGTAATGCGGACGCTGCACCGGTCCGTCGTGGTGAAGAGGGAGCTGAGTGTAAAAGCGAAGCTCTCAATTTACCGGTCGATCTACGTCCCTACCCTCACCTATGGCCACGAGCTGTGGGTAGTGACCGAAAGAACGAGATCGCGGATACAAGCGGCAGAAATGAGCTTCCTCCGAAGGGTGGCTGGCCTCTCCCTTAGAGATAGGGTGAGAAGTTCGGCCATCCGGGAGGGGCTCAGAGTAGAGCAGCTGCTGCTCCACATCGAAAGGAGCGAGCTGAGGTGGTTCGGGCATCTGACAAGGATGCCCCCTGGGCGCCTCCTGGGTGAGGTGTTCCAGGCATGTCCCACCGGGAGGAGGCCCCGGGGCAGACCCAGGACACGCTGGAGAGATTATATCTCTCGGCTGGCCTGGGAACGCCTTGGTATTCCCCCGGATAAGCTGGAGGAGGTGGCTGGGGAGAGGGAGGTCTGGGCCTCTTTGCTTAGGCTGCTGCCCCCGCGACCCGGCCCCGGATAAAGCGGATGAAGATGGATGGATGGACATTTTGGACCAATTCAGTCAAATCTGAAAAAACCTAGAAGGCATTCTTGGCTAATAGTTTACCTACTAATCATAAGTCACTAATCTGAGGAAGAGTATTTGACTGGTGCTCTTACCCGTGAGTTCTAAGCCATTTCGTAAGTCACGCTACTGGAGATAAGAACATCTGTCAAATGACATAAATATGTACGTACATGTGATTATAGTTTTGAACAGGTCTGTAGATTTTGTTGCCACAGTTGTTCTCACTTATGCTTGCTAGTATTTGGAGTTCTGTGATGACATCCTGGTTCTGGATGACGGGGAGATCAGGGAGGCCGGAAACCACCAAACCTTGATGAACGCCAGCGGACGCTATGCTCAGCTCATCACCAATTACCAGATGGAACAGTCCAAAGTAAGTATACCCTAAATTAAAAGCATGCATCTTGTACCTCTTCTATTTTTATCTTTGATTCTTATTATTATGTTCCTGCAAACCACCTCACCTGTTCTTTATTGTTTTATTATGTCAAAAACAATAAACTTAATGATCAGTTGTAAAACAAGGTACAAATCATTCCATTTGTGGTTATATACGTTTGTACGGGCTGTGCTGTAATGCTGTGTTCCTGATATTCTTGCTTGTCAGACTCAGAATGAGGAGGGAGAGGAAGAGGAGGATTTATCATCCCAAGATGCCCCTGAGTTGAAAGAGGTTGAGCTCAGATATCGTGCGGACAGTGGGATGGCAAACCCTGGTAAAAAAAAACTAGGAAGAAAATCATTTTAATAATTTGAACTTTTTGGGTGTTTTTGAATTCATGACAGACTTTACATGTTTTAGTAGTGATTTGATTTGATTTGATTTAGTTGTGCTTTTTTGAATACGGTGGGATTTTTGTTTTTTCACTGTCCAGAGACCAGTGTTCAGGGGGATGACGCTGACACTTTCTAAATGTTGCTGTGCCAATGCACGTGCAGTGTTGACACATCAGTACTTTTGATTGTTAAAGAGCAACTGTATAACCAGGGACAGGTCAAAGTTTTGTAAAGCAAAAACAAGGCCTTGTAAAGTAATAACAGACAGGGCAGCAAACTTGTTGACCTGGCTGTTTTTGCTATATACCCATATTATAAGTTCTTGTGACTTCGTACCAAAAACATGACCTGTGAAGGTCATGACATAACATTACTATCATATTTATATGCATCATTGACCCATCTTCATTGGCCCATCTTCATTGGCCCATCTGTAACCGGAAGGTCGCCGGTTCGATCCCCGGGCTCTCTGTCCTGGTCGTTGTGTCCTTGGGCAAGACACTTTACCCTACCGCCTACTGGTGTTGGCCAGAGAGGCCGATGGCGCGATATGGCAGCCTCGCTTCTGTCAGTCTGCCCCAGGGCAGCTGTGGCTACAACTGTAGCTTGCCTCCACCAGTGTGTGAATGCAAGAGTGAATGAATAGTGGCATTGTAAAGCGCTTTATAAATCCAATCCATTATTATTATTTAAAGTGACTCTTCCCTCTATGGATACAATGTATACAAGTGATCAGTTTCCAGATTTCCTTGCTGTAGGGGTCTGTGGTTCAACTCTTTGCAGTTATGTCTTACAATATGTGGACAATGATAATTTAAGTCAATTTTTGTGATTAGTAGAATGATAAAATTACTTCTATTCTTCCTTTCAGCATTTGACATGTCAGATGAAAAGGATCATGAAACAACAGCTGAGCAAAAGCGTAAGTCTTTAAAGTTCACTTAATTCTGAGTGTCATCCCACCGTTTGTCAGCTGTTTCACTATTACATATTTAGTTGTTATGTGATCCCCTTTTTTACACCAAGCAATACTTTAGATTTTTTAAATATTTTTTATAATGGAAATGCACATGTGATGCATGTCAATGCAAATGGAAGTCACTAATCCTGTTACGACTCTATTAAAATATTTTCCCTGTTTTAAGCTCCTGTCAAGTCTGATGACCAGCTGGTCCATCAAGAGTCCTCCACAGAGGGTGCTGTCTCCTTAAGAACCTACCACCGGTACTGTCAAGCAGCTGGAGGTCTGATATAACACACACATGCATTTACATGATTTTAAGCAATAATGTACCAATATGTACTTAATAGTTGTGCTGCAACTCTTTGCTACAGGCTACATTCTCGTCTTTCTCACTGTCCTGAACATTGTCCTGATGATTGGATCCACAGCCTTCAGCAACTGGTGGCTCAGCTTCTGGCTTGGAAAGGGTAATGGGGTGAGAATCCTCTCTCTCTAGCATTCACACAAAAATAATCTCATCATGCATAAACAGCTTGGGTGAAATGACTATGAGCTCTCAGTCACTGTGTAGCCTAACACAAGTGAATCCAATAAAGATGATTACAAGCACCAGAAGGTACATTGTTTCAAGTAAGATTGCCCGTGTTAGCCAGTCTCTTTAAAATTAGAGGGTTACAATGGACTTAAGGTCAAACCTTGAATTTTTGGCTTTTTCCAGGCTATCTCAGCTTTTAAGTAACCCACAAATACTTACTAGTGATGAGTTCAGGTGGTGGTCAAGTGAGGTCTGTGAGAGTTAGTGCTCTTTGGCCTTGAGCAGTTCTTATTAAGATCAGATTATTGGATGTGCTCATTATACTGCTGCAGTGTGAATCTTTTACAGGGTCCAGCATACCTGTAAAGAACAGAGTGCTAACTGAATGGTCTGGGCAGAACCAATGTGATGAAGAACATAATATTCCAGCTAGCACATTTCTTAGTGGTACACTCTCGTATTATTCCAGCCTATCAGTACACAGAATACTGGCACATCTTAGTCTACTCATTACACTTGTTTAGCTTGAGCCTAACCCTAACCATGCTCCAACACCATTACTGCTAAAAATTGTTCTTTAACAGTACTTTTGCATGCTGGAGTGTTATGTTCTTTATTTAGCAAATTCTGGATCTGGAAAGAAATTAGTTTCCATGCACTGCTGTATTAGAAAACTGCTCTCTAGCTGTGTCTTGTCACTCAAGATGACAGTTCAAGAAAGACCCACTGAAACGATAGACACGCCAAGTCCACTCTCTCTCCACTAACAAAAGATATTTTGTCTGTTTTATCGAAGTCATCGACTAACCCAGGTTCAGATCCAGGTGACATCTCAAAAAATCCAGACCTGCACTATTACCAAACGATTTATGGTGTGATGATGCTCATCATGGTGGTACTTGCCCTCATCAAATGCTTCTTTTATACTTACGTCACCTTGAGGGCCTCCTGCAAACTCCACAACACAATGTTCAAGAAGGTACCAAGAAATAATCCCCAGTGTTTACCATCCAACATGACCAATTGAAACACAGATTAACTGCTCAATGATTCAAAGAATGATTATTTTTGTTGTTTGTATTTTCCTCTCACAGATTTTTGGCAGTCCAATGAGTTTCTTCGACACAACTCCAACAGGCCGAATTCTAAACCGTTTCTCTAAAGATCAAGAGGAGGTGGACACTATGCTTCCTCTTGTCATGGATTCTTTCCTGCAGTATTGTCTTCTCATCACATTCACAATTATCATCATCGCATCCGTTTTTCCATACATGCTTGTGGCTGTAGTCATCATGGGAGCTTTGTTTACCCTCATTCTGTTGTGAGTTAAGTTTTAAAAATTGTCTTAGTGCGAGAGCAGATAGTTGTTTAAGGTACAGTTTGCTCAACATTTGTTTGAATTTATCTGCAGCCTATTCCAAAGGGGTATTCGTCTTATGAAGAAGATGGAAAATATCAGCCGTTCTCCCTGTATCTCACTAACGACTTCTACACTGCAGGGCCTCAGCACCATCCATGCTTACAACACAAGAAACAGTCACATAGAAATGTAAGACACCAGAACTCTTTCACAGAAACAAATAAAAGTCTCTCTATTACTGGTCGTAATAGTAAATAATGTGTTCTTCTGTAAATATCTGTAAATGATGTGGTCTTTGATCGGTGCTCTCAACTCTCATCACGTCGTTGTGTCATATTGTAGGTTCAAGTCCCTGAATGACATCAACTCCAATCACTTTTTATTGTTTCATTCTGGCACCCGGTGGCTTTCTTTCTGGCTGGACTTCATGGCTGCTATTATGACCTTGTTGGTGTCTCTGTTTGTAGTGCTTAGCAGTAATGACTTTATCGCTCCATCCTTGAAAGGCCTGGCCATAACCTATACCATACAGGTAAATAAGGAGAGCAGAGTTATACGTCTAAGTCATGTTGAAATGTGTGTTTGTGTTTTGTTAGAACTTTTGCGTATTGTCCAGTTGACAGGCATGCTTCAATATGTAGTAAGACTGTCAACGGAAGTGGAAGCAAGGTTCAACTCAGTGGAGCGACTGCAGGAATACATCATGGTCAGATTTCTCTCCGGAAACGATCCATCTTTCATTGTTTTGCCAAGACCAAACCCCAAATTCCCTCTGTTTGCCTCACTCAAAAAATAAACTTTTTTATTTGCAGGATTGTAAATCTGAGGCCCCCAGGCATGTTAAAGAGGCTCAGATCCCACAGGACTGGCCTAGCAATGGGGGCGTCTCCTTCAAAGACTATAAGATGAGGTACAGAGAGAATACACCAATCGTCCTAAATGGCCTTGATTTCCACATTCAACCTGGAGAGAAGCTGGGGATCGTGGGAAGGACTGGCTCTGGTAAGGCTCTGGGTTCAGTAGCTGTTTCTCTTGTTGATTTCATCTAGTCTTTGGGTGATGATGATTTACAACAATACACCCTAGAAATGATGATAAATACATGAACTCGTTTTTCAACATCACTCTGAGACAGACAATTTAATCTTAGAGCAGTGGTTCTTAACCTGGGTTCGATCGAACCCTAAATATGTGTTTTGTTAGAACTTTTGCGTTCGGTGAGTCGGTCTCAGGGGTTCGGCAGAGCCTCCGCCATGACATGCATGGCTCATTTTGCAGTTTCCTTTTTTTGGGAAACAGGGTTGTAATTATTATAGCAGTGAATTCCTAATTATTCCATAGTGCAGATTACAATTTTAATCAGCTCTTCTCAACAGCTATAGTGTAATATTCAGCTACTCTGCTCTGTGCTTTGTGTCTGTAGGGAAATCCTCTTTAGGAGTAGCTCTATTCAGACTAGTAGAGCCTGCAGCAGGAACCATAAAGATAGACGGAGTTGATATTATGTCCATTGGCCTGCAGGATTTGCGCAGCAAGTTGTCCATCATCCCTCAGGACCCTGTGCTGTTCATCGGTACAGTAAGGTAGTGAACCAGAAGTACAGAATCACACACTGATTTTACTCCTGCATGTCAGTCACTAGATAAAGAGCTGTTTTTCCTACAGGTACAACCTAGACCCGTTTAATAACTACACTGATGAGGAGATTTGGGCAGCACTGGAGAAGACCTATATAAAGGACTCAGTATGTTATCAGTATTGTATAGTCTTATTGTTTGTTTTGCCACTTGCTTTTATCCAAGATTTTGCTTTGACAAAAACTAAAACCCACAACGCGTAAGACTGCAGTCTCTGTGACACGTCTGATATAGCCCTAAAAGAAAATGGAATAGCCCTAGAGCCAAACATATATTTTATGTTCATTTTTTTGACACATCCTATGTTCATGTTGTTCATGACGTTTATTTAGTTTTACTTCTGTTCTTTGTTTCCTTTAATTAGCTATCAGTTATTAGATTTTTAACAATTTTTCTGCCACTGGCCAGTATTGTTTACTCTCTGACGAGTTCTGCATATTTACTTTATCTTTGCATTGAAAATTTGGAATTTGGACTTTTTCCTCCAGTGCCCTACATTTAGTTCACCTTCCTCTGTGTACAATTATAGTACCATCTGTCCAGGCACATGTTTTTCCGCAGAGGAAAACAACTCTCTAGCAGTTATTAATGGCACCACTAATGCTGACTAATGTTGCGCTCATGCCGTGAACCTGGAAGTAATAAACCCTAAAGATTTTTATTACAACAAGTTTGATAAGGTTCTGGCATGTCTAAATGTTTATCACAGAATACACTCAGGAACAGTGTTGGTCAAGTTACTTGAAATAAGTAATCAGTAACTAATTACTGATTACTTCCCCCAAAAGTAATCCCGTTACTTTATTGATTACTTATTTTCAAAAGTTATTAATTACTTAGCTACTTTTTAAAAAACACTATTTACAACCTGAATAGGTAATAAAGCAATAGCTCTTTCAGCCCAAATCTAATTTCTGCATAATCCATCATACAAAATGTAATCAAATGGAAAAGTAAATTTTTTAAACTTGTTTTATCAGTTTTAATCTTTTAACTTTATGCATCAAGCGAAAATTTTATTATATGCACCATTCTCTGACTGGAAGAAATTAGTTTAACATTTAAACCTATTTTCTGCACATTCCAGCACATAAAATAAAATATTTTTTTGTGTTAACACTCACTCTTTCAAATAGATGCAAGTAAAACACAGCAGAAAATAAATAAAGTCAAAGACTAGCAGTCCTTCTGCTCTATTTTCACCTGTAAAGCAGGAGTGGCGTAGGCGGAGGTTTGCCCTGGTGCAGGTGTGCCGCACCAGTCAGTTGAAGAATCCGCGAGTTTCTCTGTGAATTTCCCATTACGTCATAGCGCACTCGGTGCTTGCTTGGAAGTTTAGGGGTTTTTTTTCGCTGAACACGCACAACAGACACTAATGTTTTTGTCACTTTTTATGGAATCAAACTTAAAGGTCAGTGCTTCCACGCTTTAAACGCTGCACGCTCATACTCTCTCCCGCACTCGATATATGATCCATTGTTGATCTGCACACAGCTGTTGTCACGAACGTCGCACTCGCTTACGTCACTGTCATGAGACATTCTCGCCAAAAAAAAAAAAATCAAAAAAAAAAAAATCACGGGTTTAGTAACAAGGTAACGCAGCGTTTCTACGGGAAAGTAACGGTAATCTAATTACCAAGTAACGCGTTACTGCCCATCTCTGCTCAGGAATTCCTTTCTGGCAAAAATGAACTGTAGTAGTCCTTAATCCAAGACTAGCATGGGGGTTGCAAGCCAATCTCACTGGCTCTCCAGCCCGAGGCACCGTCCCAGAATCCTTATGCTGCTCCTGTTTAACTGCAGATAGTTTTTCCATATAAGAGTTCAAACTTTTGATTGCCTTGCCTTAGGCAAGGATTATACGACTTTGTAGTTTATTTTGTGGGCTTTTTTGCTGCGAATATCCTCTTTCTGTTAGCCTGAGGGGTATGAATGGCAGTACCAAAATATGATTTTGTTCCATCAGATCTCCAAGCTGGAAGAAAGGCTACAGGCACCAGTGTTGGAAAATGGAGAGAACTTCTCTGTTGGTGAGAGACAACTGATGTGTATGGCTAGGGCTCTACTCCGTAACTCCAAGGTGTGTACACACATAACACCTTCTTGATGATACTAAATTTAATTTGCAAATACAGTTTATTGGCTGGGATACTGCTGCCACATTAGCTTGTGATGCCTCTACCAATATTTCCATTAATTATTTACCATTGCGTGCATTCAAGGTGTATAATAACATAAGCACTGTAAACATTTTTGTATTTTATGACACTTTTGCCATCCACCGCTTTCTTCTTTCTAACCACCATTACGCTGGTTATTTTTTGGCAGATTATTCTTTTAGACGAAGCCACAGCATCCATCGATTCAGAAACAGATGCTCTCATTCAAAACACCATCAAAGAGGCCTTTAAAGACTGCACCATGCTCACCATAGCGCATCGCATCAACACTGTTATGCATGCAGATCGTATTCTGGTCATGGACAATGGACAGGTACCCAAACCCCCCCCCCAAAAAAAAAAAAAAAAAAAAAACCAACCCACAAATGAACACAAATCAAAGATGATTACACAATCTTTAACTTAAACTCACTAAGTGTTCTGTTCGACAGGTGGCAGAATTAGACCATCCAGATGTGCTGAAGCAACGGCCAGACTCTCTGTTCTCATCACTCCTGACAGCTGCTAATACAGTAAACTCCTGAACAGAAGGACAACCAAAAAACTGCTGCATAGTAGTCACTGGGCATGTTCATAACAGTTATCCATATACACAGCCATATCGAAGTCTGTACTGTGATACTACACTCTTTTCTGGTGTGCTTGTATGAGATGTAACTGAGCAGCAGAGATGGAAACTGATAACAGTGCAGGAAAGACAACATAACTATTTACAAAGTTCAAAAACTATGCATTTATCTCTCCTGTCTGCTGATACAAAACAATGAGCACTGTACTTTACTGGGTTTCTCTTCATATTTCGAATGAGATGACTTCTTATGCACGTTATAGTTTAATTATGTTATGTATTTGCCAAGTCTTTCTTTGCTGCTATTAAATGTAATTTAAATCCTGTTTTTTTGTGTGACATTAAAAAAAAAAAAAAAAAAAACCATGGTAAATTTCATAGTGTAGGTATATACAGATGACCCTGATAAGATCTGTGCTAATAAATTACTTAAATTTGTGTTTCAGTATTAATTGGTATTTTAAAAAAAGAAATTATATATACAGCGAGATTACCTTTATTTTAAACAGGTTGTGGGGCTACGAGGGCACCAGCAACCCTATGCTGGATATGCAGTTAACAAACGTATGGATGAATTGGGGTTACAAGTGTATCTATATGCTGCCACCTGCTGGCTGCATCCTGCTGCATGTCACCAAAGCTGCTGCCCAAAACTCAGCAAATGTAACTAAATAAATTGTAGTTTTGTTTCATGAGTGACAGTTGGTGACACAGGACAGTTAAATAATAAAGCCAACAAATCTCTTATCAGCAGTGTATTTCCAAAGCAGCTGGAAAGAATATATTCTAGGAAGAAATCACGGCTTTCACTGGAGATTTTACAGCATTAACACCACCTGTAGGTGCTGTGAGGAGAGCTAGCATGCTTAACCTTTCAATGTAAATCTATGCCAAATATCTTTATATTAAAAACAAAACAACAATTTCAGATGTTTTACTCCAACTAGTAAATCTAATGTTAGCGATTTTGTTCTTTTTTAACTTCTAAGGCTCGGGATTAAAAGGTGAGGTGGTGGAGGAGACAACACATATACAGGGCACATGACAAAAGAAAAGCAAGCAATTTATCATTGTTAGTGGTTTACAAAACAAATGAAAAACTCAAAGATGTCACAACAAATAAAAATCTGCTAGCGCTAGCATAAATAAAACTCAGTTATTGGCTGAGTGACAGGTCCCGACCTCTTAGTTCCGCCCTTCACACCATCTGATCCTATTGGCTGAGTTCTGAGTCCTATAGCCAATGGATGCACTCCAGGGCATATATAAGCTGACTTTGTAATTGGTTTTAAGAATGTTGGGTGCTTTTGTGTATGCTGCTCTTCTTAGTTTGATCCCTCCCCCCCCAATACAATGATTGTCATTCACGAATCCTCATATTTACTTAATAAATACTTTGTGTGTGTTTCAATAAGGAACCCAAATGACAGTTATTTACTTGCATTTCTGAACAGAAAAATAAAAATGTTTTAGTGGTCAAATTTTATGCTTGACTCATTTCAGACTTCTCAAACAAGTCCAGTCTGCCAGCCCACATTTTGGTAAACAAATCTTTTTAGCCACCACCGCGTCACTGAATGTTTACATTTGATTTAGTGCAGTTGTCCATTAACTGGTGGAATAAATTAAGATGCTATGCAATAACAGATGCATGCAAAAACAAGCAATAGGCTAAAAGCTAATAAGATGGGGATGTGTTTAACTCTTAAATTATGAATAATTTAACTCAACATTTTGTCAGCAACATTAGAATATAACTGCAGTAAGTTGGCAAAACATGGTTTTACAGTTTGTTACAACATTTTATTTACTGTAGATTTTTTAAAAACACAACACATTATAGATACACAATTATAGATTTAAACTTTAAAGACAAAGACAATAAAATAATTAACATTTTTAAATATACAGAATAGTCATTAAAATAGTAATCTAAATACATGTGCCTACTCCACAGATGTTCTTTGGTTTCAAGATTTACTTTGTTTCACAAATTTACAGTGTTTGAAGCAGTCAGCAGTAATGAGAACATAGAGAATGGCTTTTGCTTCAGTGTATTTGGATCATCCAACTCTGCCACCTGTCATATGGAGCAATTAGTAAGCATAAGATGACACAACATTAATCTGTGCATATTTGGGGTTGTTACCTGTCCATTGTCCATGACCAGAATACGATCTGCTTGCATCACAGTGCTGAGCCGATGAGCTATTGTGAGCATAGTGCTATTACGTAAGGCTTCTTGGATGGTGTTTTGGATCAGAGCATCTGTCTCTGCATCTATGGAGGCAGTGGCTTCATCCAAAAGAATGATCTGCTCAAGAAGAGGACAGACCATTAGTATAAGCAAAAACAGTTTTAAAGGAGGACAGCATGTCACAATACATAAAACGCCCATACTTTCTAAATACAAATGTGGCGATTAGCAATCTCATACAAATGAGACATTATAGAATAGTTTGAAGAACAGGTCCATAATAATCATAACCCTTAACCAATTTCAATTTGGCCTCTCATTCATTCACGGTCATGGGGCCCCATGAATTCGCGCCCTGGCTCAGACAGTCTCGGTCATCGTGTCCTTGGGCAAGACACTTCACCCGTTGCCTACTGACGGTGGTCAGAGGGCCCGGGGGCGGCAGTGTCCGGCAGCCTCGCCTCTGTCAGTGCGCCCCAGGGCAGCTATGGCTACAGTGTAGCTTGCCATCACCAGTGTGTGAATGGGTGGATGACTGAATGTGGTGTAAAGCGCTTTGGGGTCCTTAGGGACTAAGTAAAGCGCTATACAAATACAGGCCATTTACCATTCTCATTCACCTCTGGGCCATTTTGAGCATGGCTGCTAATTTTGGATTTCTGAAAAGTGCCATGATAAATCGGAGAAGTCCGTAAAAATAATTTTCCTTTGTCTTAAGTTATTTTTTTGTATTTTTTCCAAAGGAAGTTGGCCACAGGGTGGCAGACCTCTCCAACAGATACCGAGTGAAGATTATGTTGCAGTGGCCATGTAAAGAGGAAAAAACAGAAAGAAAATACTGGTGACTGCCAGTGGTGCCACTCAGCCTCCTAGCAGACACACCTATGTACAAATTTCAAAATCTTACATCACCTTGTTCTCAAGTTTTTATATTTATTTTTAGAAATTTGAGATTCAACTCCGTCTGAGATTTTTAGTAAATATGTCTATGGTCTCAATTTGACGCTCCTACGTCACCTCAATCTCAAGTAGCATTCAAACTTAGGTGTACATCCTGTCCATCTGCCCTGCGGAGTGACAACAATACCCTACCAGGCTTTTAAGGCTTAGGGGTACTTCTGAAGAGGAATCTAAACATTGTACTGATGACCTCAAGGGGAAAAAATTTAAATCAGGACAGATTTGCGATGTTTAAGGACAGTGCAGAGCATATTGACAGAGAGTCACAGGAAATTGCTTTGACTGGCATCAGTGAATGCAGTATGTGACAGCATTGTCCCAGCCAGGTGACAAATCATCAAGCCCACCCCCCCCCCCCAAAAAAGTGCACTCTGACCTTGGAGTTACGGAGTAAAGCTCTAGCCATACAGATCAGCTATCTCTGGCCTACAGAGAAGTTTTCTCCATTCTCCATAACATGTGCTTCAAGCTTCCCCTCCAGCTTTGAGATCTGAGGAAACAAATCACATTACAGCTCCACTCCACTATCCTAATTCATAATGTATACAAACAAAGAGCAGAGAGAAAAAAAAAAAAAGGGGCTGTATAGGAATTTTAAATGTACCAACTTTTACGTTGCACTCAAAACATACCGAGTCCTTCATGTAGCTCTTCTCGAGCGCTGCCCAGATCTCCTCATCAGTGTATTTATTAAAGGGGTCCAAGTTGTACCTGCAGGGATGGGGGTCATTAGCCAGTTACTGATCCACAGTGGTCAGACCAATGTGAGATTTATGGGTTGGCCAAGGTTACCTGACTGTACCAACAAATAGCACAGGGTCCTGAGGAATCACAGACAATTTGCTACGCAGGTCTTGCAGGCCAATGGACATGATGTCCACCCCATCTATCAGTATGGTTCCTGCTGCAGGCTCCACAAGTCTAAATAGAGCTACTCCTAAAGACGATTTTCCTACAGATGCAAACCGCAGATTAGAGTAGCTGAATTAACCTAAAACTGTTAAAATTTACATTAAAATGTGCTATATAAAATATCATTTGAAATCAGGAATATGGGAGGATTTAGAGTCAATCACTAAACTTTCAGCACAACCAGGTGTAGGCAGGGGTGCCATCTATCTTAGAGGGTTGGGGTGGGGGAATAATAGCAACAATAACAATTAAAAAAGAAAAAGCCCTCCTACCATTAACTAATCTTCTTTATTAACCAATCTTCATCTTAATTATAATCAGCTTATCTTTATTAACAAGTTATTTACCACGGGCCTTTAATGTGGCAGTAATTAAACCATTATTTAAAAGCCATCACTTGACCCAGCTATCTTAGAGACTGGCCTATAATTGGCTAACTTTATCTCAAAAATTCTTCAAAGTAAAACAGCAGTTTCAGTCAACTTTCAGAGCTCACAGTACAGAAATGGAACAAGTGAAGGTGGCAAATGGTTTTCTTCTGGCCTCTTACAGTCAACTCTTTGTTCTTGACTTGTTAGACCTCAGCGTTTGATGCTGATACAGTTCCACAGAGTTCTGTGTTGGGACCATTTCTGTTTACATTATAAGAGTTTCCCTTAGGCAGTGTTATTATAAATAGCATACATTTTCATTGCCTGATGATACCCAGACTTATGAAGCCTGTTGACACACACCAAGTAATTAAACTACAGGAATCTCTTAAAGAAATTAAAACCTGGATCACCTCTAATTCCCTCTAAGTGCTTCTAAATTCAGAAAAAACTGAGGTTGTTGTGCACTGCCTTATCTTAGAAACATGGCCAGATACCCTGGATGACATTACCTTGGCCTCCAGTAACATTGAGGATATTAAACAAACTATGTAGGACTGCCTTCCTATATTTGCACATTAAAATTGTAATCTGCACTATGGAATAATTAGGAATTCACTGCTATAATAATTACAACCCTGTTTCCCAAAAAAAGGAAACTGTGCAAAATGAGCCATGCATGTCATGGCGGAGGCTCTGCCGAACCCCTGAGACCGACTCACCGAATGCAAAAGTTCTAACAAAACACATATTTAGGGTTCGATCGAACCCAGGTTAAGAACCACTGCTCTAAGATTAAATTGTCTGTCTCAGAGTGATGTTGAAAAACTAGTTCATGTATTTATCATCATTTCTAGGGTGTATTGTTGTAAATCATCATCACCCAAAGACTAGATGAAATCAACAAGAGAAACAGCTACTGAACCCAGAGCCTTACCAGAGCCAGTCCTTCCCACGATCCCCAGCTTCTCTCCAGGTTGAATGTGGAAATCAATACCGTTCAGCACAATTGGTGCATTCTCTCTGTACCTCATCTTATAGTCTACGAAGGTGATGCCCCCACTGCTAGGCCAGTCCTGTGGGATCTGAGTCTCCTTAACATGCCTGGGAGCCTCAGACCTACAATCCTGCAAACACAATTAAAAGTTTACAGGGATCAAGCAGATGGGTGTGTAGCATGTTTAATGAACTCTGGCCTTGGTCTCAGCAAAACAATGACAGGTGAATGATTTCAGGACATGAGTCTGACCGTGACATATTCCTGGAGCCGTTTCGCTGAGTCGAATCTTGCTTCCACTTCTATCGAGAGTCTGGCTACATATTGAAGCATGCCTGTCAACTGAAAATAAGTTTAAAAATTATGTAAATCCATGTCTGAAAAGCAAAATGAACATGGCTTCATGTGCTGTCCAAATGTACCTGCAAGGAATAGGATATCGCGAGGCCTTTCAAGGATGGACTGATTAAGTCATTACTGCTGAGCACTACAAAGAGAGCCACAAACAGCGTCGTAGTAGCAGCCATTAATTCCAGGCAGAAGGCGAATGCACGTGTGCCAGCATTAAACATGAAAAGGTATTTGGAGTTGATATCAGTCAAGATATTGAACCTGTAATATAAAACAGGAGTTTTTGAACATCCCACTGTCCACAGTCACCCCGCCCCAAAGAAACATACAATTTACAATGTGTTGTATCAAAAACATTGCAAAAGCAAGAGGTGATAGCCTAGTAACAAATTTCAGAAACTTACTGTTCTATAAGGCTGTCTCTTCTACTATAGGCATGGATGGTGCTGAGGCCATGCAAAGTTGAGGTGGTTAGAGAAAACCATGGAGAGCGACTGATGTTTTCTAGATTCTTCATATGACGTATACTCCTCTGGAATACACTGCAGAGAAGGCACAGATATATAGTACCTTAGAGGACCTGTTACTTTCAGTAACTGTGTTTTATAGATTTAACCAGCATAAACTCACAAGACAGTGAAGGCAAGAAAAACTGCCATAATAACTCCAACTACAAGCATGGCGGGGAAATTAACTGAGATGACAACAACTGTGGATGCGACGAGTAGAGAACACTGTAAGAAAGAGTCCATGACAAGAGGAAGGACAGTTTCCACTTCGTCTTGATCTTTAGAGAAACGATTTAGAAGTCGGCCCGTTGGAGTTGTGTCAAAGAAACTCATTGGACTATCAATAATCTGCAATAGGAAAACAAACAGTTCATCTGTAGCTAGTAAACGTTCCCAGTTTTGGATTCAATACATTTGTGATAAGTAAACCCTTATCCATATTTAAAATGACCATGTGTAATGGTGACTAGCAGAGATTTCTATGGTGCTGAGAATTCACAGTACCTTTTTGAACAGCATGTCATGGAATTTGCAGGAGGCCTTCAAGGTGAAATAAGTGTAGATTATGGATTTCACAATGGAAAGTACAACAATGACAACCACTGTTGCAGCATAAATAACCTGGTAGAAGTGAAGGTGTGGATTTTGAGAGATTTCTCCCTGGACTGCAGTTGTGTTACTGGATGACTTGGAAATAAAAACATAAATTAATTAAAAAAAAGAAAAGTTAGTGAAGTCAGACAAAGTCATTGTATACATAAACGAATGATTAAATATCATTTCCTAAAACTAGAAATAAGCAGAATTTGAGGAGTCCGAAACTGTTTTTCGCTTGCTACATCTGCCAGGCTTGGTCTATAATGTGTGGCTCTCTGGATTTTAAATCACGATACTTCTCACTCAAGTTCTTGACACTCAGACATACAAAGTTACCACAGGATTTCATCTCCTGCTTTGTGAGCATCAAATACTTTTCCTCAAGATTTCCTCAAACTGATTTCTTATGGTTCAGGGATGACGCTTACTCAAGTGACAGCTAAAACCCTTGCTGAAATTTTTATACTGTCTTCAAGCTGAAAGATGACCCTCAGGCATATTTTAAGGGGCAAGTGCATGGAAACTAGAGTGAGTGTGTAATGACCAAAACTAAGTGACAAAACCAACAGAAGATCAAAACATCAAGTTGTTTCAATGAGAAATGCTTGGACTAGGCCAAAATAAACATTTTCAAAAATAACTGGCAATTAGAAAAAAACTTGATTGCTGATGAAGCCAACCTTGAGATATTGGCAGTAGGCGGAGCGTGTAAGTGTGGACCAGCAGGAGAGCTAGAAGACCAATGAGTGATGATGTAACATCAACTCAGCTTTACGTAGCAAAATGTAAATACAGAAAGAGTTTATCTTGCACAACAGCCACAAAAAAGGCATGACTTCTTACCCTCTTGTGAGTTGAAGGCTCACAGAGAACTATTTCAACGTGTGTGACAGTGATAAGGAATGAAATAATTCTCACCCCATCACCACTTGCCATCCAGAAGCTAAACCACCAATTGCTGAAGACTGTGGATCCTGCCAACAGGAACATATTCAGGAGGATAATGAAAGAAACTGTGTAGCCTGTAACAACAATGAGCAGTTTATGCATCACAAGTTTGGCTGTGCATTATTGCTCATAATAATGTATCCACAAGCATATGCAGCATTGGGAAACAGGAGTTAGAGGAAGAATTTACAGTGTACTCAGTGGTAGTTATATGGGGGGGAAAACAAATGAAAGCTACTGATCAATATGTTATGTTGACTTGAATTGTAATATCTGACAGATTCTCTTGTTTGCTCTAAACAACCAAAGTCTGGAGTAGTTCTTGGTCTTACAAATCTATTCTTGTGAAGCGTTGTAGTGGTTTATCTTCTTTGAGACTACAATTCTTGACTTTGCCAAGTTGTTAACAAGTGTCTTGGCAGTTGTGAGGGGATGTTTAGAACCCAGTATATATAGCCAAGCTTGTTTGACACCAGTAAAAAGGCTAATATCGAATCCTTTATTTTAAAGTTAAAAATAAATTAAAAACTGACATGCAATAACTTTCTGTGCATTGATAAAAAAATTTATAAACAAAAAAACATTTAAAATGAAAATATGCAATTTAATTTCATACATAACCCCAACATTCCATGTGTGAATAACAGACCTCCAAGTGCCTGGGAGTATGTGCAGTATGTTCTCCAGGAGATGGCACCTTTTGTAGAGGACTCCTGACTCACTAGCTGATTACCAGCTGGGACAGCGGCTTAAAAAACAAACAAACAAACAAACAAACAAACAAATCATTATAGAATGAAAAAGAAAAATACATTTTTATTAGCTGACATCTAATATCTGAATTAATTTTTTTTTTTTTTTTTTTTTTAAACTTGCTCTTCAGGGAAAATATGTCAGTTTAAATCAAATGTTTTTCTTCCATGTTTTCACACCAGGATTCTCAGTGCCAGTGCTTGCACAATGTCTGAGGTCAATCTCTTCCAACTGGCCATCAATAAATGATGCTAGTGCCATGTCCCCAGCTTTCTTTTTCTTGGCCTGACAGAAGAAAAATAAAAATAAATAAATATATATCAAGGACAGTCTTACAGCTCAGTCTGGATAAGCTTAAAACATTGACACTTATGGAACGCACACTTTGTTTTACAGTCAATTTTGTTTCAATAATAAGGACAGTAATAGAACCATGATACATGACACCCTTACTTTGGACTCTTCCATCTGGTAGGTACTGATGAGCTGAGTATAGCGTCCATTGGCTCTCATCAGATCCCTGTGGTTTCCAGACTCCCATACTGTTCCATTGTCCAGAACCAGGATCTCATCACAGAACTCCAAATACTAAAAGCCACAAGGAAGAACAAATTATCAAAACCAGCTCAACTCTGGTTAGAGCTCTAAACAGTTGTGTGCGTTACTGGCATGTGACAAATCCTTATTCTTTGGAAAAATTGCACCTTACAACTCATGAGCAAAATATGTAGGTTTTCCATACGTACTCAGGTATGTTTCTTTAAACCAGAGCTTCCCAAAGTGTGGGGCCCGCCCAATATGAAAAGGGGGGGGGGGGGGGGGGGGAAAGAAGAAGAAGAAAAGAACGTTTGGACACTGCTAGCATAATGGACAGGTTTTTTGACGGGGCTCTCACACAAACGCAAAGCAGGAGATGAAGCATCGCTGAATATGTTTCCAAACCAACTTCATTCTAAGCCAAAGACTAGAAAATATGGTGAAGCATATCTGCCATTTGGTTTCACCTGCACAAGTGCTGAGGTAGCTCTCCCCTGCAGAATTGGTTTTCCCTGCGTCGGGAGGATGCGCTGGGCTCTCCAAATCAGTATCCCACATTCTTGATTTTTTAGTTCACAAACGCTTGCTGTAATGACTAACTACTCCTGACATTTTGGAGATGTTAGCTCTTTATACAGTAAAGTTACAGCGGGATACAAATAATATCAGGTCGTTCCTGCCACGATTTGTTCTCTCGGTTCAAATCACAGACAAACAGTATCCCACAGTTGTTTATGTTTTTGAACCCATTTTGCACAAAGAGGCATCTTTTGAAAAATGTATTGATAGCAATGTTGAATATTATTACACAGGAAACGGAAACAAGTAAAATAATTACACCGTGACGCCTCTGCCTTTCTAAATGGAGGGACATGTAACTGCAGTAACCTGCAGATAGAGACAAAATACTCTTAATCTGACTATCTTCCATTCTGCAATTCATCTCATGTAAACAATAACGTGGCGCACAGCGTGACGTGAAAAAAGGCACACACCTTTGACGTTGTGTGACAAACTCCGTATTCCTCGTTCACATGTAAACGCAAAAAAGGAGTTTAAAAAAAAAAAATCGCAGTTTTCAGTGATTCGAAACCCCGTTTACGTGTGGACAAAAGGCCCAAACGTCCAGAAACAGCTGTGTTTTCAAAAATACCCATGTAGGTGTGGACGTAGCGTACAAGAGTTCGTAGTTTATTTCATTGCTACCTGTAATTTATTGCAGATTACTTGCATTTGCTTAATCGTTTACTAAATGTTTGAGGTGTGAAATAAACCGCAATGAGTTTGGAAACAAAATATGAGTGTGTGTGTGGTTGGAGGATGTGTTTGTGCGGGGGGGAGCAACAGTTTTCTTGTAAAACAAAGGGGGGCCCAGTAAAAAAGTTTGGGAACCACCACTTTAAACGATAGCCTGTTTTCCCATTAGTACCTACTCTGATTGACTTGCAGTTTTCAGTTAGGCCACAGTACCTGCTTGCCTGGGGTTAATCCGAGCAGGTACTAAAATGTGACGTTGTAACACTGCATGGGACCGATTGGCTGGCAGCAGCAGGTATATTTCTTGCCTTGACATCCATCTTTTTTGTAGCATTCGTGTTGTATATTAATTACGTCACCGGACACTTAGACGCTTTGGTATGACGACAACCACGCATGTAGTACCAGATTACAATGGAAAACCAGTCGATCCGAGGCGAGTCAGAGTAGGTACTAAAGGAAAAGGTGCTTTTGAGCCCAGACAGCCCAGTCTCCACTACATAATAATTGAATACGTTTTCCTACCTGGAGCTCATGTGTAACCAGTATGATGGATTTTCCTCTCAGCTCTTTCTTTATACATTCTTCAAAAATGTGTTTCCCCACATAAGCATCAACAGCAGATAGTGGGTCATCAAGGAGGAAAATGTCCCTGTTGGAATAGACCGCTCTTGCCAGGCTGATTCTCTGCTTCTGTCCCCCTGATAGATTTAGACCCCGCTCTCCAATCTGCCCACAAAAAGGATATTTATAATATTGTGAACTTTTGATTAATACTAAATTACAATTTAATCCTTCCACTTTATTGTAGCATCAATTTGCAAGCTTGAGTTACATCTTAAGTGAGTGGGGTAAATAAATACACTTTAAAACCCCTGTGTCGGTGTGTGACACTCCCCTGTTGGTCTGGAAAGCACTCACTTCAGCTTGGTCACCATATTGCAGGATGCTTAGGTCAGCTCTGAGGCTACAGACATCCACAACTCTGTCATATCTGTTGGGGAGCAGTACAAGGCAACAAACTGGTTAATACTATAGCGAAGTATATTTTAATAGGATGGGAGCTAGTCATTTATTCAGCCAATTACTTGTGGGTGACTGCGGCTCAGTTAGCAGAACAAGAGGTCACTGAATTTAACCCGAGTTCCTCGACATACTGAACCCCCAGTTGCCCTTGATGCATCCATCAAAGGGTGAGTGAGTGTCTAAGAATGTTATAAATGAAGAATGTTAAACACTGTATAAATGTGTATGTGATTGGATGTGTGCAAGAACAAAATGCTTTGTGTGCTCACCTGAATAGAAAGGTGTTACAGAAGTTCCAGTCCAATTTACCAATTGCTGACAGTAAAGCATGACCAAAATCATTTAACAAGAAAAAGGATTTCATGCAAAATGTTGCATTAAATGTATCAATTCAGTTATGCTATTTTGACATATTTTAAAGGACTGCTATTAATTTATTCCTAAACCGTTTTCCCCTCAGCAGCAGTTTATGGAAATCTGATTTTGAAACAAAGTGAATTGATAAAGTTTACAGCAAACACTGGTTCCTAGCCAAGCTTTTTACCATCTCTGGCAGTAGAGGTGATACTGTCAGAAAACCAAGAGGACCTCATTTTGGTTGACTATGAACCTTCCACCAACATTTCAGAATGTCAAAATAAAAACCGTTAGAAGTTCCATGGAAGGTATCCAACTTGATTTTTTTGTGCCTCCCAGGGCAGATTGGGGACATGCAGTTCGAAAGGGCCTCGATTAACTATACAGACAAAGTGGTGGTTGACAAGGAGGAGATGGCAGCCATAAATGCAAGAAGATGGATTTAACTTACCTGGCCTGATCAAAAGGTTCCCCCATGAGAATATTTTCTCGAACAGTTCCATGAAAAATCCAGGCCTGCTGGCAAACGTACGCAAATGTCCCATCAGCTGTGATGGAGCCCTGAAGAAGGTACATCTAAAAGGAAAGTGAGCAGGCCAAAAAACTAATGTCACTGTAATGTAAAGTTAGAAATAGTAAAAACATAATGTGAATAAATGCAGACAGATACAAAACAATAGAGCATACAAAAGAAACAAACCTGCTCCAAAATGCTGCAAATCAGTGACGTCTTTCCGCTACCCACATTCCCGCAAACACCAAGCAGTTTTCCCTTCAGGAAATATCACAGAGATAATCATTTCATATCCAGCAGAGTCTTGATAACTTCAGTTATTATTTGATCACACCTTGGGTAGTGTAAAAGAGATGTTTCTGAGGGTTGGTAAGGTCTCAACATTTTCATTCGGAGAAGGCACGTCCATATTGTGTTCCGTCACCTCATTAGCTGCTCTGGGCGGTGACTCTGACTGGCTGCGTTTGGTCCATGAAAGTGTAGCATTTCTCATCACTACAGCAGAATTACTGCCTGCTATCTGCGTCAGGTAAGGCTCAGGATTCTGGATGAGTAAGATTTTCTGAAACAGTCACAGTGCATTTACATCATTCAGGTTTTTACCAATTTTGCTTTTCAGATTTCTAAGATCCATGGCAGTAACAACTTTAACAAAACTAAAAAGATTATGAATTAAAATACTGTACTGCAAGTCCTAAAAGCATCATGATTAATACAAATCCAGCTTGTGATTAGCAGCATGGCCTTTTTCACTGGTTTGTAGAGGACAAGATTTGGAGAGGTTCACATGAGTGTGTGGTGAGTGTGAGACTACTCCTTTACATTTAGTCTGGCATCAATGCAAAAGGAATAATGAAATTCAAAAAGGACACATAATAACTATGACTCTACCTAAAGTCTGTGGCACAGGTATGGTAGGGAAACAAGTCAAAGTGTGGCCACAGGGTAGGTCTGCAGGGCAAACTTAGCTAGGTCAGCAGTTATCTTATCCTATAGACAGGCATTCTACTCTTTTTTACAATGGTAAGCAACATTTTGATGTTTAGTGGTATTGTACCATCCCCTGATCTGACTGGATGAGCTCCATCAGGTCATCTTGACTGTGTCTACATGTCTAAATGAGTTGCTGCCTTGCAAAACCAATTATTTTCCATAGAAATACTTCACAAGTAAGCAATGCTTAAATTGTACTTATATTACAATAGTGATAAAAGTGTGTCTGAAGGTTCTCAGTCATCGTAGTCTAAGGAGCTTGGAAAGAAAAGTGTCTGGACTTCTTTAAGTTGCTTGAACGCGTTTCACCTCTCATCCGAGAAGCTTCTGGGCCAGGATGTAAAGGACAAAGGTCACTCTTTCAAGGATGCCAATGTTCACATTTTGGAAATAGAGGACAGATGTTTGAAAGAGGAGTGAAAGAAGCCATCTATGTCCACTGTGCCCACTCACATCCTGGGCTATTTGACCTCAGGAAATCCCATGATAGGGTGGGGCTAGGTTTCACAATGAGCTCACCCGAAACCTTGGCTGATTGTGACCCACGCCCGCTTTCACACCTTGGTTCGTGTGATTAGGTAGAGGATCATTAGGGGGTCTCCAAAAGTTGATTCTGTTCATCTGGATGTAGCGTTTAGTGGTAGAAACATGTCTGTGAAGGTTCTCAGTCATCCAGGTCATCGTAGTCAAAGGAGCTTGCAAAGAAAAGCGTCTGGACTTCTTTAAGTTCTTTAAGTGGTAGAAACGTTTCGTCACTCATCCAAGTGACTTCTTCAGTCTCAGCTGACTGCAGGTTTCCCCAAGTTTATAAACAGTACATTTGCATAATGACTGAAACCAGCCCACTGAAGGAACAATGGGCTGGGAGGTCAGTTCCTTAATCTTAATTATGCAAATTCTCATGACCATTGATCATTTGGGGGTTTCATTATCCCTCTTGGGGGGGACACTCCCACAGGGCTTAAATCTGGGACTCTCCACCATTTGACCCTAGAACTGAAGAAGCTTCTCAGATGAGAGGTGAAACGTGTTCAAGAAGTCCAGACACTTTTCTTTCCAAGCTCCTTAGACAGTGATAAAAGTGTATTAGAGAAAACTTAATAATGAACAGAAAGACCATAACAAGTGGAAACGCTACTACTACTACTACTACTACTACTACTACTACTACTACTACTACTAGAACCAAAAAGAAGAGCTTACCCTAAGTTGTTTTAGTGACACAAAAGCATCAGTGAGGGCCTTCACAGCAATCGGCATGAGAGCAAAGGTGAACCTCATGGAGGTGAAGATGGCAACAACAGTAAAAGCCTGGGAAGAAAATATTGCACTATAATCTCACAACACAACAATCCTCAATTTATATGTTAGACCTTTTCTGTCAGTAGACCAAGCCTTCTTACAAAATTCTCGCAGTTTTCTTCTCAGTTCATCTCTACTCACAACTTCTCCAAATCACCGAGTGGAAATGCTAACAGAGGCTGTGTTACTGCATAATATTGTTACAGAGCTGTGCTACTACTTACATCAGATGTTTTCAGTGGTAACCCCAACAAAGTGTGGATGAGAAAGGTGAAAACAGTGGCAATGGTGCTGATGGCCATGGTCAAGCTGCCATTAATAATCTGGATTTCAAGGATCTTCTGTACTAGTTTCTTTTCAAGTTTCCTCAACTCTGTAAGAAAGAAAGTTTGTTTGCCTAGTCTGTTACTTTCATCATTCTTTGTAGACGCACCCTAACACACATCCATAGCACTCAAACATTTCACATCATCTCTTTTGCATCTAGTAACAAGATTACATGCCTGATTTTGTATCTAAACAAATGGGAGTCTATAAATAATGCGTGTGATATGCGATATTACTAGATAAATGGAAAGTGCTGCCAAATGGGAAACAGCTGCTCGATTTACCTGTAATTTTCATCTCAAAAGATTCTTGCCAGGCGTACATCTTGATTAGCTTAATGCTGTTGAGAATCTCAGTCATTGTATGAACACGTTTGTCTTTTATTACCATTGCTTTTGTCTTGAATACATTTGTGAGATATGCCAAGATACTAGAAAAGAAGAAGAAAAAATGATTAGTCCCCTGATTGCCAAGATTCCAAAAGTAGAAGGTAAGGGTATTCCTCAATGATGACTTAGACCTCACAGCACAGGTTTCAGCATATTAAACTACATGCCCAATATTACGTTTGGGCAAATTCTTTCATAGTTTATCTACATTACAACTTTACATTACAACATTGACTGTAATGCTTACCTCAATCAGAGCCCTTTTTGTATTTATCTATCTCACTTTATTAACTTCATCTACATACCTCAATGGGAATACAGATGACGTAGATGAGGACTCCAATAATTGCAGTGTAGCCCAGAATGTTCCAGGCATAACAAATGCCCGCAACAAAGAGTACAGGGGTGGACATCACAAAGCTCCCATTCACAACTGCCTCAAAAACATTGTGTCCAACATTTGTCAAAATATTAAGAATCTAGATGAAAGAAAAATGAGAAAACGAAACCTTATATTTCACCTGTTTTTCATAATACACCAAATGTGAGAAGATTTACTGAAAAAGTATCTTATTGTCTCATGCATTTCTTTAGGATGAAACAAATCTTAATATTAGACAAAAATTACCAAAATAAATACAAAGTGTTTAAATTGTGCTTTAATTTATGAAGGTGAAGTTCTCCAAATGTACCTGTCCATACATGAAAAAGTGATAGGTGGTTATGCCACCCTTGAGAGGAAGAACCGCAATCAAACATTTGTAATAATGGGAATGAGTCCCGAAGGAATTTTGGCCCACTCTTCTCAACAGAATTGTTGTAATTCAGCCACATTGGAGGATTTTCAAGCATGAAAGACTTACTGATGCCAACACATCTCAGTTAGATTCAAGTCTAGACTTTGACTAGGCCACTTTTCACAGCAGTGCAGGTAAAGTGAATTCTCTGTGTGTGTAAACCAGTCTTTACCTCTCCGTT
Source organism: Aulonocara stuartgranti (assembly GCF_965226115.1). Taxonomy (NCBI): domain Eukaryota; kingdom Metazoa; phylum Chordata; class Actinopteri; order Cichliformes; family Cichlidae; genus Aulonocara; species Aulonocara stuartgranti. The sequence continues at coordinate 6,303,409 of NC_138939.1, read as the reverse complement.
TGACATGTCGCCAAGTACTCGCAGAGATGTGACTTTCTGGAAGCCCAAAGAGCATAAGGCACCTTTCAGTCTGATGGCCGTATGCAGTGTTAATGCCCACTGCAAGGATATCATGGAAGTTTTGAGAAACTCTGTGGTGAACAAAGCAAAGGCCAAACCAACACCACTGGTTTCTCCTGGGTCGCAAACGTAGTCTAAGATCTTATAAACGACGACCGCCTGAAGGGACAGACAAAATGCTTGATACACTTCAGAGAGTAGAAATTCTAAAAAAGCGATTAGAAACTGTTTACAGAGTATGAACCACTATTTCTTGAAGTCAAATTTGATTTATAATAAATAAAACATTTAGGCAAACATCAGAACGTCACAAAGTCTGAAAATACAGATGACGACAACTCACCGGCCCCAAAAAGGCCGCCACCATGGCAAGAATGGAAACGAGGGCGGACAGAATCAGTCTAGTTCTTTGAAAACGAAGAGTCACCCGAATCAGTGAGGCATTCTCCAAGCCTCTCCTTGCCACTTCTTCATTCCATAGCCTCTGGAGCCTGCAAAACACTCACAATCAAATCATGTACACTAAAAATTGTCTAGCATTTAATTTTGACAAGTCAGCCTCATTCCTTTGACTTATCTTCAAGGTGCAAATTTCAGCAGCTACATTAATGGTGCGTCATGTCCCAAGCAGACCTACTTTGGGTTTCTGTCTATTCCTCTTAATATTTCTAATAAAGCCCTTTCTTTGTTCCTCGTTGTGCATCATCTCTTTCGTCTGAGGTTTCTTTCCCACATGCTTGTTTACCCCCTTTGTAAACAAAATGCATCATCCATTGAAATGTTAGATTCTGCGAATGCCTTAAACAACAACCGAAAAATGTGAATCTGCAAAGAGAGACCTTTTTGCGCTAATGTCTGCTACATCAAAAGGAGACAGGTGTAGGTCGGATGTATCCAGCCCATTCTTGAACATGGCCCACATTTTGGGGATCATCCACAGAAAGACTGAAGATGATATTAAACCTGCATTATCTACAGCGTGGGACCTGGACAAGACAAAAAAAGCAAAAGCAAATGAGTACTGTACAAGGAAGACATTCTATATCAAAGAAAGTAACTTATTTGGCAGACAGGTTACATTTAGCAATTTCTCTTTCATCAATGAAACTGACTCTGGTGAGGAACAGCGGAAGGGTATAAGGGTCTCCAAGCTCCGTCGGTATTTTCCAAATGGGCAAGGATGGGGTATTTCCCTGTTGTCATTATCTGTATCTTCTGAGGCAAGAGACACAGGTCCCAATTCTTCTCCCTAAAGAGGCAGAAAAACAAAGACAGACAGAAAGGTGTATAAGCTCAGTCCAAGTAACAAATCTGGAAACAAAATGAAAAAAAAGACATCTAAACTAACTAACAATTAATTGTACTTCCTAATTACAATTTTAGTAGATATGGAAACATGATCAGAAAACATAAAACTAACTACCTCGTCATGTCCTAAACAACCAAAATTAATCAAACTGACACAAGTGAAATTATTTAAACATTTTCCAAGCAGAGAAAAAAGTGAACACCTATTTTTATTTATACTACATGCAAATCAAACAGCTCTTCATCGTGTTATTACGCCATGCTCTCCTTTTCTTTGATTTAATTTTTGTCCCTTTATTTATTTATTCATTTCTTTATTTATTTAAATGCAAGCAGCCCTTCCCCGGCGACGTAAGCAAAACCCAGAGAACTGGGCTGCTCAGGTCGATGACACGTATCCCATACGGAAGCAGCCACTTACTGACTAACACTGCACAACAGAATTGTTAAAGTATTAATTTTAATTTCAATTCAGGTTAGATTTTTTTTGTGCGCAACGCAGATTTTCTGTGCGCAGAGACCGTGCCAGCAGTGCGCAATTGCGCAGCTTAGAGGGAACATTACTGGTGTTTAGTTTTTGGTTTGTGTGAGTATGGCCCCATCTACATCGCTCAGCTCGGTGTTGTGCCAAAACACCGGGCCTGTTCTAAAAACAAAGCTCAGCGCTCCCAAAGCGTCTTGTCATTACGCGGCTTCACTAAAACCACCAACTTTCAGGAAGCTGGTTCACGACTAGGGATGGGTATCGTTTAGGTTTTATCCGATACCGGTGCCAAATCGGTACTTTTGAAACGGTGCCGGTGCTTAAACGGTGCTCGAACCGGTGCTTAAAGAATGGAGAACACAGACTTTGTCCAAAAACCTCTCATGTTCAGCTGGTTTTTTTTGTAAAAATATAACAATGTTAGCCTTTTCTGCAGCTATGTGGCTGCACCTCGTGGCCAGGGCCGGGCAACCCAGTTGTCTTCACCCTTCCCAGTGTGGTAGCTCTTTTTTTTGTGTGTGAAATTATTTTTTTAACCATTTGACTTGAATTTGATTTAAGCAGATGCATATTCTTTGTGATATGACCATATGGGAAACAAATGATCATTTAGCCATTTATTTTTAGCTCAAAATGACAACATTAACACAGTAAAACAGGTCTCTTTCTTAAACAGAAGCCTGTCATGCTTAACTTTTGAGAATATAAGTAAATCTTTCTTTAAAAGAACTCTGTCCTGCTTAACTTAAAATTATATAAATTAATAGAAAGCAATACAACAAAAATATTCTTGTAACAGTGCACATATGCAGTGCATTTAGTACAATTGGCTTCAGTTGAGGTATTATTTCAGCTTTTCTAAAGCTAATCAGCTGCTCCTGTTTGTAAACCCGCTTGTTCCCATGATTACGCATCTTAACTCATCATCATTATTCATCTATGTATTACTTTTATGTATTAGTGATCTATTTGTTGTAATCATCTATCCTTGCAGTTGTTTATTACACAAAATAAATTATATTATCACACTTCTGGCCACATAGCGCTGATATTCACTGCACATGCCCATATTAACCTTAACCAGAGGGTTTAAAAAAATAAACCAGTGTTTACATACCATATCTGCTTCTGCCGTGGCCTGGTGGACAAAAAAATGGTAAAGGGTTCCCCGAGCTTTCACGCCCCTCATGTTCTTCATGTGCCCACCACTAGAAGCATGCCTATGGAAAAAGTGCGCCAGCACACAGTGCAGTGCGCTTTATAGGTGTTATCGTGCATGTTCCCAGCCCAGTGGTTTCCTTTTCCCATTCCTCCCTGTATTTATTCTTATTGTATTCTAATTTTTGCGTCATAACTTTTGCACTGTCCACTTCCTGCTGTGACAAAACAAATTTCCCACGTGTGGGACTAATAAAGGTTATCTTATCTTATCTTTCGCAGCCTTTTTTTCTTTCTCTGGGCGAACAAACATTGCTGCTCTAATGCTGGGCTCACACTGTGCGATTTTTGGCCCATTTTGAGACGATTTATGAGTCGTGCGACCGATTTGGTGATCGGCCCGATTTTGGCCTTCATCGTGCATCGTGTAGTATACGTGGGGTAACGAGAAGCGATTAACACCTCGAGCAGCTCCCGATCATCAATCGCTCGTGAGCCGCTCACACTGCTCACGCGCAAACAGGTAAACGTCGGTGAAAAAGACGGTGCAGCTCGGCTGTGCAGCGTGTGATCTGGACACAAGCGATGGAGGCACAACTTGTAGAACTTTGGAAAGCTCATCCGAGCCTTTTCCATGTGGCCTCACAAAATGATCACGACCACAACAACCGTGAAAATAGTTGGATTTACACTGCTGCTTAATCACAGCTGCCTGATCAATGTTTTTCATTAGCAATTTAGCAAAGTTGATGGTGGTGTGCGTGTCTGTGTGAGTGAAAGACAGAGGGAGAGCGAGCGACAGATTTTCTGTTATAACCTTCATTTTATGGAGGCACAGTGTGAGCACTCAGGTCGCATCAGAGCATCGGGTGGTATAGTGTGAGACCTGCATCGTGACCTACCAACTTCTAACCCCTGCGAGTCAATCGTGCAGTTTGAGCAGGAGCTGAATAACGTGACTGAAAAAATCGCACAGTGTCTGCCCAGCTTTAGGTGTACTGTCGTCCGAGACTTGCACCGCAGTGTCGGCGTTTGTTTCCCTGTTGGCCATGCTTCTTGTTGTGGTCATCTGTTGTCTTCCGGTATTTTCTCCGTAAGCGACCTTTCCTCGACCAATGAGATGAGCGGTAATCTGAATTGTCATACTCGAATTGTCATAAGTGTGCTGTCAGCTCATTGGTCACAAAGCAGGAGAGGGGCTGGGAATTGTGTTTTCAAACAAAGCGTTAATTCCATTAAAAGTTATAGACTACTTTTGATTCTCACTGGATTACGGGACAAAGTGCGTCCCTTATTAGCTCAATACCGGACGTGTACTTTTGTTTCTAAATACGGGACGATTCCGTTTTTTAAGGGACGGTTGGCAACCCTACATATATGGCATCACTCTTGGCTGGAAGCAGTGCTTAAACAATGGAAAAAACACAAACTTTGTCCAAAAACCTCTCATGTTTAACTGTTTCCCACTTTAATAGAGAAAACAAAGCACCATCACAATAAACTAGCTAGTCATAGATATCAATATTTACTAAATAATAAACGATATTGTGCAGCACGCAAGATAGACAGCGCACAGTGTGCTTTGAGGCAGCAGCCAAGAAAGCTTTAGTCCGTGTCTGTGAATACCCATGTGTGCATACCTGTGTGGATCAGCATCCTTGCATTCCAAAGGTTTCTCCATGTAATGATCTGCTAGGGAGTGTGGGGGGGCCACAGCCCCGTCCTCCAGGGTGTGAAGCGGGTATGGAGGAGATCAAAACTCCAGACATCCAGAGGCCCCCAGAACACAAGAGACCATGGAAGACCAACAGAGGGGCAGCCGCGCCACTGTCCCAGTAAGAGCTGAGGAGAGTCCCAGATGAGGGCTCGCCCAGCAGCCGCGGAGCAGAAGTCAGGGGGAGTTGCAGTGACGCGCCCGTGAGCTCCGCCGGCCCCCAGCTGCGCCTGAGTGACCGAGCCCTAGGCCGAGAGGCCGGGGGCACCCCACCTCCAAAGGGGCCCGAGCGAGCCCCAGGCCCCAGGCCCCGACAAGCGGCCGCCAAGGAGTGAGCCGGTGTGTACCCGGACGTGATGGTGCTTTGTTTTCTCTATTATTATGTTGCTCTTTGTTGTTTGCTGTCTCCTCTGTTTGTTTTTTTTGTTTGTTTTTTTTTTTTTCTTTCTCCATACAGGTGACCCAGGAGTTCTTTTTTTTTTCTCTCTCTTCCCCCCCCTTCTCACCGTCTCTTCTCCTCTTTGGTTTTCTTTCTTTCTCTCCCCCTCTCTCTCTCATTCATTCCCCCTGTCCTATTTATTAAAAAAAAAAAAAAAAAAGACAAAGGATGAACTGAAGCTCTGCCATCACGTAATGTAGCATACTGCTGTTTCTGATGTCATTTAAAAAAAAAAAACAAACAAAAAAAAACAAAAAACTGTTTCCCACTTTTTCTTTGGTCATTTTAGCCTTTTTGGCCAGGGTGAAGGGAGTATCTGCCATCAAACAAGAAGACAGCCGCATGTAGCTATGATGATGTTTGCTAGTTCACCTTACATGCATTAATGTAATAACGTGGTTAGCCTACTCAACGTAAATTACACACGAACAACATTAAGCTACTCATGCAGAGAAGAACGGCTGCTGCTGCATCATCATCCTCATCATTTCTGCTACACTGGCAGGGCTAGGGGCCAGGACTCTATTCTTCGGGTTTTTGGGGGATGTTGCTCCGGGTCCGATAACTGGCAACCCACCCAACGTGCACGGTGTGAGGTCTCGCAGCAAGCTATCAAATACAGCGCATTTCTCGGCTTTTAAAAAAAAACGCGATGCGTCGCCAGCTGTTTAATCGGATTCTTGGTGTTACCTCCTTTGACAGTATCACAGTATCAGCTTAAAGCACTTGTTGCAGGCTGCTGAGTTTGCATATTTTGCTGTGAAGTACAGCCAGACTTCTGACCGCTTCGCCTTGGACATTTTTAATCTGTAGCTCTGCTCTAACAGAACGTACGTACCTGGCCCCGCCTACTATCCTCGGAAACGTAAAATGATTGGCTAGAAGTGTATCACAGCTCAGGGAAAAAAAGCACCGAAATAAAGCACCGAAATGTGCGCTGCTTTTCGGTCTGGTTACTACCGTTTATGTCAGAACCGGTGCCATTATGGCACCGGACACCGGTACCCATCCCTATTCACGACTCAGCAAATCAACTCCCAATTTAGCCACGAACACGTTCACACAAAGGGGGGTCGCTGCTGGCAGGATATAACCAATCACGAACAGGGACAGGATCAGAGAACTTTCAGAAAATTAGAATTGCAGGCCCGCAGATTAAAAGCACTAGTTGCTGCAAAAAAAAACAACAACAACAAAACTATTTCGACATAGTCACATAAGAAATAAATCAGAGTACACCCCGATCATGCACATTCCCAGCGATTTTAAATACCATTAAGGAGCTTCTCGAAGCCGCTGTCCTGGCAATAAAGCACTAGTAAGTGTAATTACAGGAACAACTCCATTATTTATATTTATTCTTGCAATTTTTCCTTATGCAATGGATGTTTAGTTTCAATATTCCAACAAAGAAATTCTTCAAACTGCGGCCTTTCTGTTGTAAACAACAGGTTGTCTACAAGACTTCAGTGCGCTTTTAGGGTCATGCTCGTGCAAACATCAAAGGGATAACACGGTCTCTCAAGACCTCTTACCCCCCACACAACCAAATCCGCAGGATGCTCCACACGTGCCGACGCCATCTTCCGTGTAGTGATGGGTCGTTCGCGAACGAAATGGCTCTTAGAGCCGGTTCTTTGACGTGAACGACGCGAGCCGGCTCCTTATCGCGAGCCGTCACGTGGGGTTTTTTTTTTTTCTTTCTCTCAGCCTCTCTCTCGCACTTTTTTTCCGCTTCACTCTGCACGCGAGCCTTGTGCTTTACGCTGGGCAGAGGGGGGAGGGGCGGTAGTTACACTCAGCACAGGAACAGAGCCAGAGAGAGAGAAAGAGAGGCAGGGACAACAACATTAGAAAGGTATAGTAATCATCCACAACTATTTTCGGTTGCAGATGATAAAGGATTGAGAAAGTTTATTCATGCAGGTCCATATGACAGAGAATATGCATGTTCTTTTAGTTTTCATATTATAATTTATATTTAATTGTGTTGTGGTTTGCAGTGTTTTGTGTTCTTTTCACTTTAAATTTGTGAAAGGAAAAAGCTGAAAATTTAAATAGTTAAAACTTGAAATGTGAATAGTTGATTTTTGTATTATATGATTTATTTATTAAATTTTATGTGGAGTGAATAAATAAAAGTATATTTACGGTGGCCCCTAGAGACAAAGCACATACAAACTTCAAATCACGTACGAACTCTGAAGCATGTACAAACTCCAAAACACGTAAAAACACGTACAAACTCCGAAGCACGTAAAAACTCAGAAGCATATAAAAACTCAGAAGCACATAAAAACTCAAAACACGTACAAAAGACAACAGAAGTGCTCCAGGATGCTGGGCACAGTGTTGAGCCTTTGTTATCTTGTGGCTACACAAGCCAGCAAGTACCAACGACCGGATTTGGTGTGTGGTAATAACAGGTAAATGAACTTTTTTTTAAATTATTTGAATATATATATGAGTGCCTGTGTATAAATACACAAACAATACACACATGCTTTCAATTGTGTGATTTAAGTGATCTAGTAGCTCTGCTTTGGAAGTTCAGTTCATGCTAGAAATGTGTTTTGGAGTTTATACGTGTTTTGTCTCTAGGGGCCACCGCATATATTTATATATAAACATATATAAATAAAACCACTTGTTTTTACGTTAGTAATTCCTTTTGTGCATAATTTTATATTATTGTTAATAATAAATTAATTAAAGCAACAAAACAACCTGAAGAGCCGGTTCGGAGCCGAAAGGGCCGGCTCTTTTTAGTGAGCCGAACCGAAAGAGCCGGAAATCCCATCACTACTTCCGTGAGAGGTGATTGGTCTGTAGGCGGCGCTTTTATACTAATCGATCGATCTGCAGAGGAGGTTTGGTAATAAGGCTACCTTATCTGTGAGCTACATGGTCTTTAAAGCTATGTAGTCTTTTGCAACAGACAAGTGACTTTGGGAGGGATGTATCATCAGCTTGTTATATTTGCCAGTTTTGTTGATATTAGGAAGGAGAATCGTCAGATTTTTAAAACATAGTAACTAGTAAGGAAAAAGGATTATTCTAAGTTTGGATTGACTGATCAGGATAGAATAATCCCTGAGGACTGCTCATGGATGGATGCCATCAAATGAAACATAGATGTGAGACGACAAGTGCGGCTTACCATGACTCAAGTCCAGCCATAAAGAAAAGAAATAACTTCTTTATTATTAACATGGTATCTGAAGGGTCAGTACATTGCTGTTTGTGTAATGAAAATACAACTGCAAGTCCAAAACAAGGTCTGTAAAAAGTCTGTAAATAACCGCGTATATATGCACAATTCTACATGAAAAAAAATTGTGCCCTTTTGTCGTTTTAATTTTGTGGGATTCAAACAGTGTCAGGAAAGCGTTTCTCATTCATTGTATAAAATGTAGACCCGCAAATACATGACAGTAAAAAATGCTGTTACTACATTTGTCCAGCAGATGGCAACCTTCGCTTAGCAACAAAAAAAGTAATAACCACAGAGTGCCACTTGCAACTCTTCACTATCCTGTATGGCACTATACTTTGCATGTTTTATAAAACCCTGAGAATAATAATTTAAAAAATACAAATATATGCTAAAATATACAAAAGTCATTCACTTCTAGAAATAAAAGTTATCCAAGATGCTTTTCTTTCCATCACTAGTGCCCAAGCCAAGTCTTCCTCACCAGCTTGACTGTGTTAAGTGAATACTGTTTCTGTCCATGTATTGCAAATATTTCCATCCACCAGACAGATTTCAGGTATCACTCAGATAGAACAACAAACTGACACAAAGGCAAGCTGCTGGATGTCTGCAGGCTGACATGATGACTATAACAAGTTGACAGTTATCTGAGCAGTCTATTTTGAGCAGACAGGCACACCTGCAGGTTATTGCTCTAGGTATTTCAGCAATAGAAATCCAGCCCATGCTTGTGCTGCTGCTGCTGGGAGGATGTAGTGATCTCATCTGGAGCATGAGCAGGCCAACTGTGGAGGTCCCCAGTGAGTTTGGAATCCAAAAGAGTCTCCCTCATCTGTTGGTTCTCCCTTGTTGCTGCCTCCCACACCACCTCCAGCTCTTCCTCTATCTCCCTGCAGGTGCGAAGAGAGGAGACAAGAAAATGAGTCAGACGATCCATTTGTCCATCATTCTACATATTTGATAAGTTACAGTATTGTGAAATAGCAATAAAGTTACACAATACCAACTGGACCTGTGTAAACTGAATTTACACCCCTTGGCAGCTAAAGTGGGCACACAGGTCTGATCACTCCCACCCCTGCTCAATCAAATCATCACCATTTTTAGAAACATGGATTTGGTTTACATTTGTCAGGAGCAGGAGGAATCTGAATTTTGTCAGAACACACCTAGATGATCTTCAGATTTTCATAGTTGAACTGTTTGGATGACAATGGTCAGGATTTTCTATGAGTCGTGTTGTGGCGAGTGCCGTACTTTATGCTGTTTCATGCTGGGGCAGCAGGTTGAGGATCGCAGATGCCAACAGACTCAATAAACCGATCAGTTACTGGCCAGTAACACTGTGGGGGTGGAGCTGGCGTCAGAGAAGCGGATGTTGTCCTTGATAAGGACAATGCTGGACAATACCTCCAACCCACTCCATGACGTACTGGCCAGTCACAGGAGCACAGTCAGTGAGAGACTGAGATTAGTCAAATGCACCACTGAATGACACAGGAAATCATTCCTGCCTGAGGTCATCTCTCTGTACAGTTCCTCTATCTAAAGCCCAAGTACACACTGCAATCGTTGCACACCATTAATATCGCATCCTCTACAGCAATAATAAAAAGTCAAAATGATAAGAGGGGCACCTCAGTGTCAACTGTATACATTTAATTTTAGTATAATAGCATATAATAGTATAGTAGTGTAATATACTGGGAGATTTGTAATTAGAGCTTTTTTGCTATATTTTGTATTATTTTATTTAACTTAGTTAGGTACTGTTCTTAGTGTCATGGAGCGACTGTGACAACATAATGTCCTCCGGGATTAATAAAATATTCTGATTTTGAATGTTGGGCTGCTTTGCTCCTTTTGCTATGACTTTCCGTAACTTTAAGGCACGAAAAGAAAAAGCACGCTCTCCAATTGTCTTTTTTCTGTCTCTAGGAACCTTTAGAAGGCCAGAGTGCTGAGATCGTAGAGCACGGGATGGAACGCAAAGGTGTAAAAGGTCGGAGAGGTATGAAGGTGCCAATCCATTTGAAGCCTTGTAGGTGAGCAGCAGGACCTTAAAATCTGCTCGAACCTGACAAGGTAGCCAATGAAGAGATCTCAGTACAGGGGTAATGTATTTCCCGGTTCTTGTTATAATGCGAGCAGCTGCATTTTGCACCATCTGTAGACCTCTAAAATTTTCTTTGGTAGCCCAGAAAGAAGAGCATTCATGGACAAGAACCTCTGCAGTGTCGCTTGACAAAACCTGTCTGATTTTGGCTATGTTCCTCAAATCATAAAAGGTGGTCTTTGTTATCTCTTTTACATGAGACTTGAAGGAGAGCACCACGTCAAACCACACGCCCAAGTTTTTTACCTTGTCCCTGCAATTTATGACATTGTCTCAATTTTCAAGATGAAATTTTGCAACAAGTGCTGAAATTTTTGTGGTCATTGAAGGCCATTGATGGTCACTCTTTTTTCTTCGTGTTAAAACTCTGGTAGCGACATTTTGAATGACATGCATTCTGTGTATGCTAAAGCCTGAATAAAGTCCACTATGGTAATCAAGTCTGAAACAAATAAGAGGATGGATGACCTATTCTAAATCGGACTGTGACAGGAATGGCTGAATTTTTTACATGTGTCTAAGAAGAATTAAACAGAAATGCATGATATTAGATGCCTGTATATTAAACAAGAGCTCAGAGTCTTTTCGGGTTTTGAGCCTCTTTGCAAACACAAAGCTCAGACTAGAAGAGAGTTCAATACTATTTCTGTTGGAGGAAGGTGTAATTATGATTATTTCAGTTCTGGAGTCATTCAGCTTAAAAAAACAACAACCAGATTCAGAAAGAACTTTGAATCTCTGTGAGATCAGCACGAAATAAAGTCAAAAAGCATAAAAAACAGAAAGAATGTCAAACAGTTTTTCAGTTTTGCAGCATCAGTTTTCAATAAAATAATGGCTAATCAAGTGAAGTGGAGTTGGCATTAAAGCAAGAAACTGAAGAATGAAGGAAAATGTTTAAATACAGTGAATAATGGCACGTTTGTATATAATAATAAGCAAGGAAGGGGCTTTTCTTTTCGAAAACACTATCCAAAACAGACTGTAGGTTTCTACCGTAAACCTGTCATCACCATCGCAGATAATGGGGATGCAATGGCTGCGGCAACAGTCCTCTGCTGTCCTTACATCACTCTGGGTTGCTGGGAAGTGCATGCTTCATCTTCTTTCTCAATTATATCTAAAGCAGCACCAGAGGCATTGTATATTATGATTGAAAAAGAGAAGCACACATAGCACCCCATCAGAATGTAATAGAACAGAAATGTAGTTGTTGGTTTGGGTGAATTTCACAGTGCAGGCACTCCAAAATGAAGAGTATACTGTGCAAATAGGAGTATGCATTAAGATAGATTGAGAATGTGTGGAAAATCAGTGCTTTGTAATAGAAAGGTTAGCTAAAAAGGTATTGTTATAAATAAACATAAAGCAATACAAACTGCAGCTACTGAAAAGCTCATTAAGTTAAATGGACACCTCTCCATATTAGATAGAAAATGAAACATTACGATCTCTATAAACACAAGATTCACTGTGGGGCTTTTAGTCAAGAACTAATTGAAAAAATCCATCAGTCGTGTGTTTATGCATGTGTGTGTGAATGTATAAGCCTGAAGGTTAATGCCAGCAGTCATATCAGCAAGGGTTTAACATTCAGCTGATCACAACATTAACTGCTTACAATCCAAACAAACATGGGTATAATCTGAGGACTAAATGTCTTCCTGATCCATTAATGACAGCAACTGCAATCGATTGCACTGACAGTTTAAATAAGACTTTGATCCTTTTTAAAAATATATATTCTACACACGAATGCCCAATTATTTATTCATGTGAGTCTAGCCTGCCATCTGATGTGCATTCTTAATGTCAGCAACAAGCCAGCAGTCAAATTAGAAACGTTACACAAACAACAGGTGATGTATTTGGTATATTGAGAGTGATCCTGGATCTTTTCTAATGGAAAGAACTTATAGCAGGAAAAGAAAACCTGAGTTAAAAGATAACAAGATGTGAATCAAATGTTCTGAACATGTAACAGATATTTTTTTTAAAACCCATAAAAACAAAAAAATACTAGTTGCTGACCAGATGCATTTTTCTGTTGCTATACAAATATACATTAACTAGAGCAAACGCTTTTTAAAGGCTCAATACTGCAGTGACTGAGCATCAGGCTTTACGGCACTATAACTCTCTTCCTTCTGCGATTCAGTAGCAAAAGTTTATAACCAGATTGACCTATGATGTGTTTAATAAACAGCCTCTGGTTGAACAGTCAGTTAATTAGACTGTGCTGATAATCAGGGGCTTTCGACAAACAAGCACGAGTGTTATAAACTTCATCACTTTCTGTGGCATCTGGCCGGACTTGGATTAGACATCACAAATCTCACAAGCACACAGAGAGCTACCTTCCTCAATTAGAGATTATAAATAAAACATAAAGCTTTTAAAATCAGTCTCCCTGAAGGCTTTAAATCGCATTGACCACAACACTTACCTCCATGTCAGTAGGGATTTTTTTTTTTTTTTTTAGTTGGAGCAGACGAGCACTTCCTCATGAAATTAACTCACCAGGCACAATGCAGGAAAAAGTGGAGTGTTTCTAAATAAAGCAGCAATCACTCTGCTCGGCCAGGGTGTTATATTGCATTTAGATGATATGGGAATAACTGTCAGAGGGAGATGATTGTTGGCGGCTCAGATGTGGCAACATTCACGCATTCAACACCGAAACAAAACCATAAAATTTGACTTTTCTGAAGTATTTTTCCAACTTTTAAACACTCAAAGTGAAGATGACTTGTTTGCCTCATTAGCTCAGTGTGAGATGTGGTGACATTTGAGTTTGGTCACAGCACGGGTACAAAATGAGCAGTGTCAGTCCAAAAATGTAGATGTGGTCTGCCTGTAGTGAGGGAAAAAACCCCATCTGAGTTCATTTCCCACTAACTGAGTTTGTTTTCTGTGCCCAGGGAAGTTACTCGGTTCAGCCTTTCATATGTAGCTGTCAGGCTTCTTAGAAGAACCTACTCTAAATTGTTCTGCCTAACCATCATGTGAACAACAAAAATAAATAACCTCAATATTTCTTTAGCTGTTGGTTTGCTCTACCAAGCAGGACAGCTGTTTATGATTTGATTGATTTAAGATAAGATACCTTTATTAGTCCCACAAGGGGAAATTTCATGTTAATGTTGCCGACCTATTGCACGCAATGGCGGCGCCATCTTACCCTCCGACCATACATACATTACACAAAAACATCACATGGGGAAGACAGGTCAGAGAGGTATAACAATGCAAAATGTACCACATGAGGAAAGATAAGGAGAAAAAAAAATAACTCCCCCCAGACTGAGCTTCAATAGGGAGATCAGTTTGAGAACAGAAAAAAAAACACCTCTGCACATAGCACATGAAAAAACTCTTAATACACCAAAGAAACACATGACAAGCAACAGGGATGGGTAAAGGGTGAGAGACAGCCAATGTAGACAGTACATCCGGGCCTGCAGCATCGGAGGGGAATAAGCGTTGAAGGCGTTTGGAGGGGTGAGTGTACATCTGCATGTGTATATATATATATGTCTGTGTGCGTGTGTGTGTGTGTGTGTGTGTGTGTGTGTATGTGTCCAGATTTGATACAACATTTATTAAAGAAAATAAATACTGTCTTTATGAACCTTTACTTTCTTTAGATTTTGTTCATGTTATGCGATATTGTTGAAAATATGCACTTTAGATGCACCGATTAGACTCCTTTGTGCATTAGCTGTATTATGTTTAGATCTCTGTTTGAGCTTTAGGCAGGACTGTGGGGAAGCACTTTAACCTTAGCAAATGATCATAATTTGAAAAAAAAAGTCAAACTAATACAAAGCAACTCAAGGTCTGCATCAGCAAATGAGTCAGTGTGTCTGGTTAAAAGTTGTAAAGCAGGTGTGTATGGTCTCACGTTGTTTGTATCTTTTGCACTCTGACACTTTTCCAGTTGATGCTGTGTCTGACTATACTGTGCACATGATGACAGTCTGACAACCTTAATTTGCTTGTGAGGACCATATAAGATGCAGCAAAGCTTCAGAAATAAGCCTAAGTAGAAGTTACTACTGGTACTCTGGGTTAGCTCCAAGTGTACATCAGAACATCTCTCTGAAGTCCACCACTGAAGTCTGGTTGCCTTATGTTTACCTGTAAAAGACAGATCAATCTTTTGTCATTGTAACTGTTTTATCTAAGGAGCTTGTAGAGAAAAGTGTTTGGACTTCTAAGAAGTCCAGATGCTTTTCTTTACAAGCTCCTTAGACTACGATGACCTGGATGACTGACAACCTTCACAGACATAACTGTTTTATCATATAGTTTCCGTTCCAGCTCTCACTAGAGTGTCTTTGCATAATTAACACCTCAAGGATCTTATCTTATATCTGGTCTCATATTAGGCCTTTGATTAGCAACTCAATCAATTTTCTGCCTGAAACAAGCTCATTTAGCTATTCTCCCTTGAAGGCCACCCTCCCTTTAAGCCTGCTTTTTTCTGATAGGCTGCTCCTGACCAAAAAGAAGGTTTGAACTGTAAGTGGGTGGGGTTTCTGTGTTTCTGGGACATGGATATCTCTTTCACTGACAGACAAGAGTAGACCAAAACTGCTGAAACAGCACAACAGTTATAAAGTTATCTGCCTGTCTGATTGTGAGTGATGGAAAATTAAAAAAAGAAAGAAAGAAAGAAAAGAAAGTGCAATAGATCCCTTTAAATCTTGTTTCAGGCTTCTTCTTCTTTTTTTAAATTCCCAGCTGTGTGAGTTTCCTACTGATTGGTGACTTCTTACTTCTAGATGACTACAGTTCTGGACAAATCTATGATCCTGGCGGTTCATCAAAAGCCTATATATTATAAAAGGCACACATAAAATTTTTATAATGACCAATTTTCCCTGCAATTTTAAAGGCAGGAAAAAAAAACCCTCCAGACTGTAAATTTATCTTGAGAACATTAACTTGACTGTGAAGAAAAAAAATGATCTCATTCCTAATTAACAATGTTCCTCGGAGTGAATGACTTTTGCTAAAAAACACTTTGTCCTTTGCCTTCGGTGAGTAAAGACTCACACGTCTGCTAATTACCTCCAACCCAAACAGTTACCTGGGGCAACAGCTCTCACCGCTGCTTCCTATGAGGCTACTCACTACTCACACAGAATACAAAGATTAATCTTGGTGCTACAACAGATGGAAAATTCAATAGGAGTGTGTATGTTTGGTGGGATAGCTGCAGGAGCCAAAAGCCACACAGATGCAGTCTGACCTATTGTATTTAGCAAGGCTTAGCAGTAGCTCTGCCATCCCAGAAAACCTCCATTACAATAATAGCTTCAGTAAGCTGTCGCTATATCAGGATTTGGTCTGTTGCTCTGCAGCAGAACATCTCACTCCTTACCTCCCCCATCCTGTCTCAGTCAGCGAAGACACTAACATCATTCTGAGTTATTCTGAGCTGTTGGGGATCATAAGGCAAATAAGGCAGAAAGACAGCTACAGGGAAAAACACTAGCATCTCTCCTTAATTATGACTTTAAGCAAGTATTTTGTCCTTAACTAAAGAGAAGTTAGTCACAGCAATACAAATACATATTTACAAAATTTTACTCATCCAGATAGATATAAGTTTTAATTTTTCATTGATCATTAAAAATAAAATCAACCTATTATAACAAACACTGCAAACCAATTTAAAATTTACATTATTTTGTAACTGAAAACCAAAAAAACCCCTGAAGAAATGGCATCTTGGTGTTGAGTTGGGTTGGGTTGAGGTCTACAAAAGGTTATGGATTTTCTATGTCAGCTACATGTACAGTTTGGACTACAAAAGTATCACTGCTGTGTGTCATTAACAGTCCTCTTTCACTTCATGCTTTAGGCTGGAAAACAAATTGCAAGGAAAAGAAACTAGATTTAACATAGGTTCCACCATAACAGCGGTCTCGAACTCCAGGCCTCGAGGGCCGGTGTCCTGCAGGTTTTAGATGTGTCCTTGATCCAACACAGCTGATTTAAATGGCTAATTTACCTCCTCAACATGTCTTGAAGTTCTCCAGAGGCCTGGTAATGAACTAATCATTTGAATCAGGTGTGTTGACCCAGGGTGAGATCTAAAATCTGCAGGACACCGGCCCTCGAGGCCTGCAGTTCAAGACCCCTGCTCTATAACGTTCAACCACCTGATGAGCCACTAAAAGCATAAACATCTTGGTCACTACATGATCCTCCTGAAATACACCACACCTTTGTGCCCAGAACCATGTAACTCAAGAGGAACAGAGAACCAGCTATTATCCCCTCTGGTCCTTTACTCTGCTGGATAAAGCAGATTCAGAACCACTCGTGAACCTGATAATTAACTACTGCTAAAAAATATGTTTATCCACATTCTTGGACATAGGCATTAATTATGCATGAGTCTCCAAGTGTGCACAACATTAACATAAAATAATGTCAGCAATTTACACTTCTCATTTTCCCACGAGTGAAAACAGGAGAGATTAATGCTGCATCAGACAAAAAGTCGAACCGACTTTAGATTAGCTGTTGTAGTTCACCTGAACCTAAAGCTAAAACGATGCTTAAACTCAATTCAAAACGGAATCTATGGCTATTTTACAACATAGCATATGACAACAAACTCAGTGTAAACCCATTCTCAGGCAGTTCTTAATCTATTGCATCATTTCCAAACAATTATTCATCACTGAGCTCAAATCCACCCACTCAAAATCCTGAAAAACATGCTAAAAATATGTTTTATCAACAAACACCAAACAGTGAGAGCAGATTATGCATTCAGGTCTTAGCTAGAAGGCTGCAGAAAGAAATCAAACAAAAGCTGAAATGTTTGTTGGGAGGAAGCTAGCTCTATAAGGACTGCTCTTCTATGTTCTGCTTTTTTGTGGCTGGATATGGCGAAGACAGGACTGCATTTAGAGGGGAAAAAAGTGATCTGAAGACTCAAACCCCTCCTGAGCTCCTGGAAGTCTCAGGCAATGCAGCTTCCCTGGAGGCTACGCAGAACTCAGCATGCAGGCAGTAATCACAACTTATCAGCATCTCTGCTGCTGTATCATGGGCAGAATACAAAGCAGTGGATCAGAGAGAAACGAATGAAGCAGAGATAGATTTTCTTCTGTTCAGTTCTGAGAAGTTTGTCTTCACCCTAGTCAATTCTCATTTAAATCGTCTCGTAACGCTCAAATGGAGAAGAAGGTACTTCTGGTTTTTTAAATCACCAAGATTTTACTCACCATCAGCTATTGCCACAATAACACATTTTATTCTGTGCCACCATTTGGAGGTCAGTCATAGATTCATTCACATGCACTCTGATGACTGGGTAAAGCTGACTCAAGGGTATCTGCAGTTACTCAAAGGCAGTGGTGCAGCGGTTTGTGGTGTGGTAAAGCCAGTAGGTTAGTAATGTCTGTGTTAATGTGTACAATTTGTCATTAAGATGCCCTCAGGGCAGACCAGGACAGGATCTTCTAACAATCTGATTAGCTTGCTTTCATTTGATAGCAGCAGGCAGCTGGCTCAGAGACTGAGCTAAAAACAGACTAACAGGGGAATAAAGGGGAAGCGGTAGATTGTTTCAGGAGCATCAGAGTACAAAGACTCAGTGTTCACTGGGTGTCGTACTACAATAGTCTAAAAAGAACCAAGAATATACGATCAACTACTGTATACACGAAATATTTACTAAATACATAACGTAAAGTATGTGCTGACATGTTCTCAATCAAATAATATCATATTTACTGAAAATATATTGCTTCAGGCAGTATTCATGTGAATCCTGTTAAGAATCAGGTGCAGTTTTTCCACCCTAAGCAGTCCAGCGTCTGTGAGCACTGTGTACAACTGTGGGGTTGGTGGTAACGTTGGAAGAAATTGCTCATCCTGGGGAGGGAGGGAGGGCTAACTCATTTTATGTGAAGGGAGGATTTTAGAACAGAGCTGTGTGATCTGCTGTTTCCACCACTTTACAGAATGTCAGCATGTATGTCCTGAACCCAGTGATGAAAGAGAAAAATGCACTGTACACATACATACACTGGACAGAACACACAGATATACAATGACATAGGACACTGACGAGATGTTTTAAAAAAGTGATATTTAAAACCTTTTTTGGCTGCTTGTGTTTACAGCTTGCTGTGAAGTTGATACTATTTACTCTAGGTAGGGTAGGAGCGTGAGCAATTATCTTAGCAAAGAGATACAAACATCAGCAAAGGTATCAGCTTTAAATGGTCATATCAACAAAATCACTGTAATGTAAACATTTACTGTCTTACTTTATCTTCTGAGGGGAATAGTTTTGGCTCTAAATGCTTCATTATACTTGCAAGAGAGCTAATAATGGTGTCTGAGGGCCATGTGGCACTGAGCAGGCATCATAACGCGGGTCCACATGTTCTTAAACTACTGAGACCAAACTAAAATTAAAGATATATGGGGTCCAGAGAGTAATGGTAAATGGCCTTTATTTGTATAGCGCTTTTACTAGTCCCCCCTAGGGACCCCAAAGCGCTTTACACACCCAGTCATCCACCCATTCACACACTGGTGGAGGCAAGCTACAGTTGTAGCCACAGCTGCCGTGGGGCAGACTGACAGAAGCGAGGCTGCCATATCGCGCCTGGTGTTGGCCAGAATATGGCCAACACCAGTAGGCGAAGTGTCTTGCCCAAGGACACAACGACCGAGACTGTCCGAGCTGGGGCTCGAACCGGCAACCTTCCGATTACAAGGCAAACTCCCAACTCTTGAACCACGATCGCCCAAGATGTGGCTGTAGGAATTGCCCAATGTGGATCTGTGGACAAGGAATGTCTCAGTTATGGGTAATGACTTTTTTTTTTTTGAATGGAATACTTTTAATTGTGGACAGACCTACTGTCTGCACAAACATGCATGAGGAGACATGGCTGGCCCATAAAATTATGGCTACATTATGGAAGCAGAAGAGTCAACAGTGAGGTAATGAACCTAGCAGAATGAAGCCTGGTTACAACCATTTATTGTCTTGAGTGGAAGAAGCACAGACAATTGAGTAATATAACTGGGTGTTCAATGCAGCGTCACCTATTCACATTGTAACATTATGTACACACCCCCAGAACAAAAAGCTATACAATAAATCAGTATTGCACTAAACAGTGTTTGCATCTTGCTCCATTTCCACACGTCAGTGTTTTTTCAGTGTACTGATAAGCCCTATTGCGACTTAAGAAATGATATTGCTTCTTTTCTTCAAATTTTCATGTGAATATTGTGTATGTCTGTGCTGTTATTCAGTGCTTTCTAATAAACGATTAAGATGTTTGATCTCGCACGACTGAGCGAATACAGATTTTGACTCGATTAATAACAGGGACACAGGGCCCGATGGGCGTCGTCACCACCTCACACACACACCGTCACTGCCTCTGCTCTTTGTGTTGCTGCCATTTCACAGATCGGGAGGGCTGACACACACACACACACACACACACACACACCATGAAACTTTACCAAAAAAAGAAAATAAAGTGGTCTCTGACAACTCTATCAACATATAAAAAGAAATATTCTAAATACTTTTGGCATCTTCAGTTTAATAATTTAGGACTGAGTTAGGAGGAATATGTATTGGACAAAGAATTTCACAGTTGAGGAATAAACCTGTTGATGTAACTGCTAAATAAACTCAAAGAAAACCTTTCACATTTCTGTATGGCAATTCCTTCTTTTTTATAGCCTAGGCTACGTGAATACTTGAAAAACTTAAAAGTGATCTGTTTGCCTACACACGTCTTCTCCTTCTGCCTCTACGAGCACCTGCACACACACTTATGCCTCTCCCTGTCTTCACTCTTTTTTCCAAACCACGGATACACACAAATCATCTTTTCCTCCTCCTCGTCCTCCTCCTTCTCCTCCCATTCATGCCTTCTCTCCCTTTCCTCCTCCCTTTTCCTGCCCTTTTGCCTTCTAACATTTCTCCTCCTCCTCCCCCCCCTCTCCCTTCTCCTCACACCCCTCCTACCGTTTGGACTGCAGCAGTTTCTCCTCTGCCTCCTGTCTTTCTCTCAGCAGCGTCTGCAGGTGAAGGATCTCCGTCTGGTAAGACACTGTCCTCCCCTCCACCGCCTCCTCCAACGCTGCCAGTCTGGTTGACGCCTGGCTCCGGTACACCTGCACATACACATTAGCAGCACACAGACACGGAGGAATGAGATGTGGAGTGTTGCTATGAGAGGGGTGGATTTACATGAAGGACAGCGCAGCAGAAACAAGTGGAGTGGAGGAGGGGGAGTCTCACACACTGGGACAAGGTGAGAAACAACAACAACAGCACACAAACACAAACATGCACACACACAGATCAGTAGATTTTGTGGAAAGGATGGTGTGAATCCCTCTGTATTTCTTCTGCATGTGGTGTTTATTTGTCTGGTGGGCGTGTACTTGTCTTTGTGTCTGTGTATGTCTGTGTCCAGGAAATAGCAGTTTGTTATAAAGTTATACTTCAGTCATTGTGTCTACAGATGAGCAGCTGTTAGGCTGCTGACAGTTCATAACAACTGCTCGTAGTGCAGCACACACACTTCTACAAGTGGAAACAGGTGAGGGTTTTTTTTTTGTTTTTTTTACTGTGCCCTGCTTTACTTCTGATAAAGTCAAGTAACAATCTACAAAAACTAGACTATAAGAAAAACTGTGTGGCAGAGAAAAATACAGATGCACAAAAAGACACAATGACAGTAGCTATAACACATGCTGCTGTTCTGGGCACTGCAGTCAGAGACAACTTAGAACTGAGGAAAACAAGGTCTGAATAAGGACAGATAGTGTGTGTGTGGGGGTAGTAGCCATCTCTCAGCCTGTGTATTTGTGTGCGTGTGCAGTGGGAAAATTACAATGTCTGCCTCGGAAAGAGTAAAACGAACATGCTTTTTTTTACTCTTTTACTTTACGGATTAATTGCTTACTAAATAACTGGCTTCCCTGTATTTTATTATACGACATTCTTCACAGAGGCAGCTAGGCAAACTGCTTAATGTTTGAATACTGACGATGAATTTGATGCTCGTTTTTCTATCCACAAGGCTATGTCCCACCGTTTCCTTTCAAATCTAGCAATTACGATACCCGATTAGAAGACTGTTGGGTTATAATTATCCAAACATGAGGCATTCACCCAAATTATGTTTTGACCCTAACTGCTCCTGGTTATTGTAGACTGAGGCAGAAGTGAAAACTCCTTCAAATAAAGCCTCTCTTCAAATATTTTCAGAGAAGCAACACCAGATGTTAAATGCTTTTTCCTTAGGCTAACTGTGGTCTTGTCACAGCAAAAGTATGAATGAACCACCTGTTAAATAAGTGTTGGAATTACATGGACAGCTTTGCTTCCTCTGTGACCTCAAAGCAATAATTTCTATAATTTTATATGCATGTGGCATACAGTTTTATCATTTCCAAGAAATTTAAATTGAGAAACGATTTTTTGCTCCAGCTAAAAAATGTCCTGACAGATAAATAGGTGAAGCAATGTGATTCTTTTTTATTAAATGTGACTAATAATCCCACTATTTATTTTAACCAATTATGAGTTCATACTACATTATGACCAGAGCTTAAATCTGTGACAAAACAAACAAGAAATTAAAATAAAATTAACAGAAATCAACAGCTTGCTGTGACATGATTATTGGCCGTGTTAATTATGTACCTATAACACATATGTGAACTAGTACTATACCTTATCATACTGCCTGTGATAATTCCAATATTGATTTTTATTTGGCATATAGCGTCATATCACAACATCAGTGATAAAGTGATGCTATGCATTTCCATTTGCTAGCATATACAACAACGATTCAAGCCCAGACATGTCTGAGAACGAGGGCAGCGTGTCAGCCTCCAGTTACCACCAACAAAGCACAGTACTTTGCAAAATATGCAAGAAAACTATTTTCTCTAAAAGTGGAAATAAAAAACATGTTTCACTGTTTATTGATGTGGTTACACGGTGTGAAAGTAGAGCTTTAAGCAGCTGGTTAAATGCTTGAACCAACAAGATACAGCATTGTGAGCACAAGATAGGATTCAATTTCAAGATTCAATTTCATTTTTTTTTTATATGACACAGTGGTGCAGGCTCTTTCAAAGCAAATCACTACCTAGGCTACCTTGTGCTTACATTTGACTTGCACTCTGTTAGATGTCAAATGTGTAATATTATGCCGCCACTATTTCACTATAATTCCGGGTGGAAATAAATTCAGACTTTGAATTAAGTAGTCTGCCATTAGTGACAGACTACTACTACGGAAAACGAAGCCCTTTGTTTTGTTTGCACTAAGAAACGCTGCTGCCTGTGAGCTGCACATATTGTTCAGTATTTATTTTTTCATTTATTTATGATATTATCATCGATAATATTGGGACATAATTTCAAGGCTATATTGTCTACTCCTAAAGTGCCCATTATAGCAGTTGCATGCCAACAGTAACATCACCATAGCTCTGTACCATTTGTACCAGCAACATACAAGAAAATGAAAACCTTCAATAGCATATTATATGTATAGAAAAATGTATACATATATAACATTATCTTGAACATGAACTGAAATAATTCCCTGCATCAGAGTTAACATGACATATACATATATTTTTCATGTTTACAAAAAAGATTATCCAGCATTCTACACTGAAATGTGTCCATTTCTACACATTTCTACACATTTCTAGAAATGGACATTCTATTTAGTTTTATGGATGTACACTGGCAACATTAAACCAAATATAAGCTTTTATATTTTCTCTGATCATACAGTTGACACAATTCTCATCAGAAGTCTGTCATACTATACTGCTAGTAGAACCAAAATATATATCTTTTGATTTACAACTTGAATCTTAGGACAAATCATGACTTATTGAATTGAAGACATTTTTGCCTTACCAAGATAAACATGTTATAATCCATCCATCCAGCCAGCCGTTTTCTTCAGCGATTCCAATTCAGGGTTGTTATAAAACCAAATCTAAATCATTTTGGTTTTCTTATTAAGATTGGTTCACTATGATAAGTCAGCCATAATTACACTGTGACAACAATAATCATTTATTGTGGGATACCAGCCTTGGTGTTTCAATGCGAGACAGTTATGTTCAGATGACAGCAACTCTTGCACATTAAATATTTGCACTTTTGGGTTCATTTTTCTCTTTGGCATGCACACAATGGTAGTTTTAAGGAATACATATATTTAGTGCATTATCTGCAGAGCAACTCTAAAGATTCACAGGTGTTTTTCACTCAAACAGCTTCAATGTATCTGTTAGCCTTGCTATCTGCAAGATGCACTGAAAAGGCTGCTCTGATTCTATAAAGGTGTGTATACAAGAGGCCACAGATTGCAAATAGCGTGATAGCAAGACAGAGAACATGCTGCAAGAAATGTATCTGACTGATTAAACGTAGGACCAGTTTTATTTACTAACACCTTATAAGCAAAGAGAGTGAGTTTTAAGTGCAGTCTATGTGTGTGGCTGTGATTGTGTTTTTTGTAATAGCAAGAGAAAGAAAAAGAACAATGTAAGAATGACTAACAGTGCTATGGAATATACAACCACAGAGATGAAGCATAATTAATAATAACAATCTAAATGTAGCTAAAACAAAATAAATGAAGATTATTACATATGTGTAGCCTGTCTGTTCAATTTTACACAGGCTTCATCTGTAATATAACCATAGGCCACATCTCCCACTTAATCCAACAAAGGTGACTGCTCTCTGGAGGAGAGCATCTATGTGGTTATTAGGGGGTAGCATATGTCACCATCCGCCACCCTGTAGTTGTGTGATGTATTTAATGCTCTGACAAAGGGACAGCCTGTTTTGCTTTACTTCTCATGGACCAGGAATGACAAATTCTAAAAATAAAATAAAAAAATAGGATTCTCCTTACAAAAATACTCATAAAAAACAATTCTTCTCTTAATGTCTTGAAAACCACACAGAACCTAATTAAACCCCAATGAAAAACAACCAATAAACGAGCTGACTTAAGATGCATTGACTAAAACTGTCATTATGTCCTAAGACAACCAAAATAAATAACATAACACCATTTTTAATGCATTCTTGTATTGGTCTTAGTTTATAAAAGAAAATAGAAAAACAAAGGAGTGGAGTCCATGGGGTATAATAGTGCACACTCAGAGAGAAGTCAAACACATGCAAACATGTTTGATAAAAAGCAGAACATGCCAGAAATATTCAAGATGTATTTAACAAATGTTGAAAGCACAAAAGCAGCAGGGCACCGACCTTCACTCAGCAGGGTGGCTCCAAAGCCCCACCTGACAAGCAGAATCTAAATATTAATCTGAAACTTATCTGACGCCTGTCTTGCCTCCTCACATGCTGGCCGCTTAACCATTTAGGAGTCTCAACCTTGAATATGGCCTCTGTCTCTGCCCAGCTGGCATGCTAATTCCCAGCTGAGCTCAGTGATGAATGGAATCGGTATTATATGTTGTCAAATCAAAATGTCTCCAACTCTCCAGGGAGTCAGCCATCAGCCCAGCTGAACTGGTGACATTTAGCCCTCACAACAAGCTGAGCTGAGCAACACAAAGCCAATATAGCCCCCATTCTAGCTGCATCCCAGGGGCTGCTGACCTTCTCCACACAGTAACAACAAAAATACAAAATAAATCCAGTATATTTTCTTCGCATAAGTATAATTTAAGACAGATTAGAGTTGGAGTAAGGGTGGTTTGGGCTAGCAAATGATTTATTTTATTACCATTCTGACATTGAGAAAGAAATGGATTAACTCCTGAAAATCTCAAAAGAATGTATTAATTGAAGGTATGGTATAAAGAGCTCTACTCTGCAGAAGGACTTTTGCATAACAATACTTTAACCCCACATTAAATTACAACAAACAGCCCCAACATGAATATGAATTACATCAACTGTTATTGTAACTTGGTGTGTAAGATCAGATCACTGAGTGTCCACTTTAATCAGTCTAATAACATGTTGTCGGGTCAATGTGGTCAGGTGTTCTTCCATTTTGAAATAACCTATTTTGCTGCTGAGTCAGGAGCGCATCCCATATAGCTGGATACTGCTGATCAGCATGACCAATGGACAGTCAGACATTTCCCGCAGGAGATGGTCACAGAGGGGTTGAAGGAATAGCACAATGATCATGGAGCACATTGTGCAGAATGCAGAGAACGAGATTCGATTTGCTATCACTCTGAGCCTTGTTTGCAAGCTAGACTACTTTGTTTCTGTAAGAAGAGGACAGAAGCTGCTGTTAAATGGTGTGCTTAGCGATCATGCTTGAAATTACTAAATATACTTTTCAGCTCAGGTTAAACAACTTTTCATGTGAGTTTGAAAACATTAACTTCCAGCTTGAGCAGCCAAGGCTATGTACAGATTCTCTAGAATGCCCATCACTAGTTGTTTTGTTTGTACCCATTAAAAACTAGCTAAAGTTCATCCTTTTAGTCTTACCACCTGCTCAAAGCCAACCATGTATCTGCGCTGCCATATTTCCATGTGTGCACAGGGAAATGTGGGAAGGTCTCAGGAAAGAACCATACTGCCAAATATATTTTAATATACATAAATGTTGATGGAAATAGTTTTCCTTTGACTATAGTGGTCTTGACTGAACTATATTGACAGTACAGGCCTCATTGTATGAACTTTTTTCAGTCGCTCTTTGCTGGAGGGATGGTGCTGCTCTATGTAATGCAAGAAAACCTTCTCTTTAAAATACCCCAAAGGATTTTTGCACTGGATTAGTAGGGAAACATCTAGACTATATTTGTCTTTAGACATTCTTGTGCAATAGTGCTTTGGATTGTTATCCCTCTTCAGTCAGATTTCTGTAGACTGGTAGCATTTAATTATATTTACAGGCCTCCATGGTGTGAAAAGCCCCAACACCTTTGGTATTGCAGCTCTAAATCATCGCACTATGCTGCCTTGGTACATAACATTCACCATCACAACAAACATGCTGGACCCCATCTGAGCCAAGCAAATTTATGCTGGTCTCATCTGACCATAGAATCATTTTGCAATGTTCATCAGATTCAGAGCAAGGTTTATTCCTGGGATGCCAGCCATAAAGGGTGACCTTACACAATGTCCTTGCACTGCTTTAACCTCCACAGAAACTCAGATTACCATTGATAACCACTTTGTGAAGTAGTTCCAGTGAACCACAGAGCACTGGATAAATAACTATATAAACATAAATATATAAAAATACAAATATACAAACATATATTTGTTAGGAGCTTTATAGTTTTTAAAATTTCTTTACAACTACACTGATTGTTTTTCATTTGTGGATTTAAAATTCTGATGGTAAATACCAATTGCCACATCAAACCTACATGAAAACAGGATGAATACGCAAACACCACATGTAAACGTAAACTTGCCCAGGTAAAACCTAGGCCATCACCTTAAAATGAATATTATTGAATAGTTTCTACTTTTTGGCAACTATGGCTGACTCGGAAACTGGACTACAGGACAGAATGACAAACCCTAGGAGTCAAAATGTTGTCATGTGCAGCAGATTACAACCCAAATACAAGGCATACCGAGACAAAGTTCAAAAACAAAAACAGAGTGAGAAGTTTATTTGGTTTAGGGTTAAATGCAAAAAAAAGAGGGGGGGGGGAGGAAATCTAAAAAAATTCAAGAAGCCCAGAAAGAACACACAACAACACTGACTACAGATGTGAAACGTGACTGACTACACACAGACATAAGACCCTAACATCCGTAAACTCTATGAAGAAAGACACAGGTGTAAAGCCTAGGAAAAGGAACACATTGAGTTATACTGACCAGGATACTAAAGCAAAAAAACAACAACAAAAAAAAGATATAAAGGAAGATGAAACTCAAATATGAACACTAAACAAACTAAGAACCAAATGGAACATCAAACAATAAACGGGAATTAAAAGTAGGTCAAGGACCGAGGACCAGACACTGTGCTGACTTCTTCCAGTGAAATGTATTTGTTGTCACAAAGGTTGTGTCCAAATGCTGCGCTATGATAAAATGCTATTGGGGCTAAACTTCCCTGGACGGCTAAATTATTTTTACTTTCCCTTTTAAAAATCGTATAATAGCATGAACCAGAGGCCAGAGGCCAGAATCAGTTGCTTGACTTCATTCTGAAGCATAAATCCCGTTTTTCTCTCTTCAGTAACTGTGAGAGATGCCACATGTGTGATATGTTTAAATGTGCCACCATGCAGTTTCCTGTAGTTTCATACATACAGCATACAACTTGTTTAGTAACTTCAGTTTTTTGAAAACTTTGTAACCAGCTTCCCTGTGTTTTGTTAAATCCCTGTTTACTCATTTTTGTTAGTACTATCTGAGGTACAGATTATAGCATAAGTGGGTGTTCTTCTCTACAGTTACACTCTCCTGTGTAACTGCACAAGATGGCAGTGAGCTTGGAGACTTAAGCCACATTCCCATCCATACATAATTGCTGCTTATGATGAAATACACTTTGACAACTGTTCCTAACAGAATACTGTTTGTGCCAGATGTCTTATTTAAAAGACACAATTTTGTCATTGCCTCAGCTGCATATAAAAGAAAATGCCTGAATGCCAGTTTAAATAACTTTAAATAACTTTAAATAAATAGCTGTAAAACGTTATGTAAAATGGTTTGTAGTAGTGCTACTATGTTTGTCTGGTTGCATAATTGTTTCTGTATTCATTAGACTCAATCAGGTATTTATATGGTGGTTGCTGATTTAATGGTTGAACAAATGCCTAAATATTGTGCATTTTCAAATGTGTCATATAGGAGTACAACATATGTGACTAAATGAACATGCAGTTAAATATGTGCCCAATATTGACACCAAGCACACAAGCAGTAATGATAATTTATCAGTATTTAAGAACTCCCAAGAAGAGAAAATCTTCAAAAGTACCTTATTAGAATTGACTAGAATCACTAGACTATATTGTATGTATAAAGCTGTGGTACAATTTATTACCACAGGCACACATAGAACTGTTAATGCTTTTAATGTTTTTTAAACAATCTAGTTTTTAAAAAAATCAAAGAAAGTTTGCCTTTCTTTGTTTTTCACACCTAATTGTTATAAACAAGCATGAAAGCTCTGGCAGCAGCATGGCCATAATCCTTTGGATCAATGGCATAATTCAGACAAGCATCACCAAGCGGATATTCTGACAACAAAGGTCAAAGCTATCATCAACAATCCACAGTGAAATGAAGAAGGTAGGGGACAGGAGAATAATGACACAGGAAGGTGAGGGCAAATGGTCCACTTGCTGTAAACTAAGGGAGTATCAGAAGCCACTGGACAAAATTTCTGTGTCCAGCAGCAGACTTTAGGAAAGCAACATACATTAAGGTCTTTTTCGCACGATATCTTACACATCCTGCAAGTCTGTCTATGAAAAACTTGCTAAGTCTTTTACAGAATGTTTGGAATATGGCAAGAAACCTAAGGTAAAATCTGATGTCTTCAATGACATTGGACAAAGTCAGACTGTACATTAATTAAAACCCGAACTGGTAACCAAGAAGTACCTGCCAGTGAAAAACAAATGCAAATGGTGTTCTTAGTACAATTACATTTTTAATATGGTTGTCATATTCAAAATTTTTATATGCTTTTTATTTTCTATTTTAAATATAACATGGCTTTTCAAGATTTACAAAACAATTGCAGTATGTTTAATATACAATTACAACTTTTTTTTTTTTGGAACACTAGTGCTATAAATGCAGGTAAACCGCGTTTGATCTGGTTTTGTCAGGATCTATACAAAGTATTGACCTGCATAACTCTGGGTGTGAAGGCGCAGGTCAAAGCGTCTGGAGCTCAGTATTTCAAAGATGTCTGTAGCTGTGATAACACAGCTTAGACTTTGCTTTTATCTTGCTGATTAAAGTCTTTTCCATTATGTCATGAAACGTGTTCCTCAAAGCATTTTTTTTGCTATTAAAAAGATGGACTTGTTACTGGCTTGAAATCCCAGGATGAGCCACTAAACACCATGAATGCAGGATACAAAGGCAGGCGTGTTTATCAAGGTTATAAGAACACTTTGTTCGGCAAATGGGAGACAGAAAGTGGTCCAGTGTTTTAAAACCCAGTGTAATACTGAAAAAAACCATCTCTTCTCTGCACAAACAAAAAGACAAAAGAGGCTATAGTGTGCGTGTTGTTATGGGTCTCATGCTGAAATGACTGATTCTAGCATTTTTCTTGGTAAACCAAAATGGCTGTAATTTCTAGTGTGAAATTACCATCTGACTCAATAAGGGCCTAATTATTCAGTAAAAATGCGCCAGAACGGTAGACTGGCTCACACACAGTAACTAGTCCAACAGATGCTTAAATGTGAAGTCGACTTCAGTGTTAAGAAACCCAGTGCCTGCTGCTGTACATGTGAAGGCTAAAGACTTTTTGCTAGTAGCATAAAAGTCTGTCATTTTCATTTCTACTATTAACTAATAGTTCCCTTAACTTGAATAATGCTTTTGTTGCTCATTCACTATCCTTTTGTTTCTATTATCAATTGCATCTTTTAACCAGTGTGTATTAAAGGCTTTCTCTTTAGTTAAATGAATTCTAAGGGTTATAGGGCAGGCATACCCATTCAACAGTCTATAACAGTAAAAGGAACCCCATCAATGCTTGAAACCTGTATGAGTACATTTGTTTACTTTGGGCAACATATAAGGTTTTCAATGACAGTCATAATGTGCAAAAACATATCAAAAGTACCTGGGATTATATTCAATGTGTATCTTAGAATTTAATGTTTCCACTTTCTCTCACATGTTACGCTACCTCTTGAACTACACATTAAATAACATATGTTTATGAAGTGGTTAGTAACCTGGTCTACAACAACCTTTCTCAGGGACATATCAAAGCATGTTTCTGGGTAAACAGTAGCCTCCCTAATTATTACAAGACTATTTACAGTATCTCAAAATTCAGATATAAAGAGAGTGACTCTCCACAGTAAAGTGCAATTAGATCCCAGTGAATTAACTACTCAGTCACAATGACTAAGGTGTGATTTTTCTATATTTAGTCATGAAATTTAACTACTACAGTAGGCAAGAGTGGTTGATTTATTTTAGAGTGACACTATGGCTAAAAAGAAACTCTTTCTTTATTTTTGGAATCTCTTCAATATGGGCACTAATTTGTCCTGCTATCTAACCTCAAGTAACTAATCTTATCCAAAGGGTACCTTTTATTATTATTTTTTTTTTTACCATCACTCTGTTCACAGTGACTATTAACAACTAATAACGTCACCTGCTTGATAATTTTGCAACAGCATCCACATTATGAAGCAGTTTCTCATTAGGAGAGAGATCACAGTAGCATTTTCAACACGTGAAGCTGACTTTAGCCGGCAGTGTTTCTGTATTTGCAGCATGTATCAGAAGACATGCTTTCTGCATGGACTACAAAAAAATCTATGTCCTGTTTCTGTAAAAACTGAGACAAGTCTAATATCACCAGCTAAGCTCATAATTTATCTTTAATTGAATGCAATAACACATGCATACCCTGTCTTCTATTAGTTGAAAACAATACACTTGAAAAAAAGAGAATCTGACAGCACGTACAGAAAGAAAAAAAACCTGGCAGGTCTTGGACCAGAATAGATCAATGCAAATGTGTGTTGCTCCAGATGACAGCACCGCTGGATGGCTCTGGACAATTCATCTGGTTGGACTGCAAAGTGATGAGATACGCAATATTGCAAAGTGCAAGATGGTGATGAAGGCTGTGGTGATTAATAGCTTAGCACGTAAAGTAGGGATATTCTCCTTACAGACCAGGAACCTGACAACAACACACTCAGCAAATTCTTTCAATTAAACCACAGCTCAACCAACAAAAGCAATTTTTCCCCCCAGAAATGTTTAATATACATATTATGGTGGCTGTAAGTTCATATGGTAGATTTGAAAGTGTGGCATAAAGTATATCTCCAAAGTGGATACAAATTTCTGGCAGTAAACGGCCAGTTAATGCATAATGACAGGGAGTAGTGATAAAAAAGTACTAAGGTAGTACAATGATTGCAAAAGAAGAAAACACTGATGTGAATAATATCATTAATGTTTCAAGCATTGCAAAAGGTTAATGACTGTTAATGGTCTGTTAGGTCTTAGTAATACAGGCTTTGTGGGGAAAACAAATGAAAGTTTGTTTACAATGTAAGCTCTCTGGGATACTTAAAAAAATTATAACCCCAACTCTCAAATTCCTTTTGCAAACTGGGCTCTTTCATGAGTTATGAGCATCGATCCCCCTCTTTACAACCTTTTATTTTTTTTTTTTTGGGGGGGGGGGGGGGGGGGGGGGACTTTTGTGGAAAATCAGGCAGTTCTGCTTACATGATTGAGCTAGCAAGAACATCTCCGTCTTTCTGACATCTTTCAGAAGGCTTTTTAACTCAACAGACAGGCTTAAATATTTAACAGTCAGTAAGTCACAGAGAGTACTATTGGGCAATTGCCAGTGCAAAATCCACCTATTCAATCTATATTTCATGGTCATGAATGAGTGAAAGACTGGCCATTCTTTATATAACACTTTCATGATGGGAGGGGGACTTGCTAATGTCCATATACAGAAGTAAAGTAAGCCGTATCAAGAGGAATGAACTGTGCCATGGCTCTCAAAAGCAATTTCTGAGGTTTTACTAAACCTTTCGTAACCTTTCTAAACCTCACTGATTTAATTTGAATTGAACTAAATAAACTTAGAGCTGAACAAAGACTGGACTACCATCTCCAGACACTGCTGTTTCCTATGCTAACTGCCACATTTAGAGAG
Organism: Aulonocara stuartgranti; assembly: GCF_965226115.1. Lineage (NCBI taxonomy): Eukaryota > Metazoa > Chordata > Actinopteri > Cichliformes > Cichlidae > Aulonocara > Aulonocara stuartgranti. The sequence goes on along the minus strand of NC_138939.1, from coordinate 6,270,981 downwards.
AGCTACACATCTTTCATTCTGAATGATGGTGAAACAGTACTGATTAAACTGATTATATCCCATTGACTAGTTGGTATCTAATCAATTTTCACACACGCACTTTTGCAGGATATTGAGGTTAGAGTATTTTCCACAGTTATTCTTACAGTACATGTAAGAGGCAGCATGTTAAGTAACCAGCTTTACCTTGTCTTTCAGTTTACACATGTCACTACACAGAAAAAGTGTATTAAAATTCATCATATGAACCAACTATCTTTAGGGAAATGTAGCCATAATATAGGCTCCAAGAAGATGCTGCGCAAAAAATACAATACGCAGGAAGTACAGCGTGATCTGTGGTATTTTCAGGTGAGGGCACTACCTGTAATGGAGGGGCCCTCAAGGACAAATACCTATCAGAAGTAATGTCCCAGAGGACAATCTCAAGCACTTTTCTAAAAAGGACGAAAAATGTCAATGTGTTACTACACCTTATACAGCAACTGTGTCTGGCCTCAACATGCCACTTAAGTTGCGTGGCCGTAGCGCAAATCCTAGTGCCAAGAATTCAAGACTAAAAAACGTTGATTTTGTAAGAGAATGGATGTGTTTTCCACACAAGTAGCCTCATCGGAACCACTTTACTTTTGTATGCTAGAGGCAAGAGAAATATTCCCAAAACGTTAAATCTACTAGCTGAGCACTATGTGTCATAGCCTATAGCTAACTAAGAACAACATCTTTACATATTATTTGACATAACACAATGGGTGCATGAGTTTATGCACAGTATTAAGTATTAGGTCTGTTGATTTGGCTGCAGAGACAGTAGCTGCTCATTTGCTCCTTTGCTGTCAGTTGCTCTTGGCACAACTGACAGCAAAACAAACCTAAACTGTGGACTTCTGTGCACACACGCACACACACACAAGCAGTGCCATGCAGGCATATCCAAATACGACAGGAAAATTGAAAAAATTGAAAATTAGACGGTTAAAAGAGCTACTGATTATTTCTTCACCTGAAGAAAACTGAGTTTCATATTTCATTTTTTTCTCAAGGCTAAATTTCAAGAGAACAGAGCATAAAAGAATAATGCTGTTCTAAATCTGCAGAAGCAAGGGAAACCTATAAAAAAATCCCATGTCTGATATTGAGAATTTTCTACCTTATCCAGTTTTAATAAACAGAACATATACACAGTATGGATAAAATGATTTTGATATTTATTTGCTTCAGAAATGACAGACCTCCTGCTAAGTATTTAGTCTCTTTTGTATGATCGCACATATTTCTCAGCCCTCAGGTACATTCAAAGAAATCCACAGTGTGGTAGTTTTGCTAAAAAGAAGAAGTGTTTCAGGCTGTAGACGAGTTACCAGAAACCTCATCACGACTCGAATGTGTTTTGTAATATGCAAAAACAAATGTGACAGTAACAACTGGAGCTGATGTTCAGTAGTTTTTGTATCACAGCTCAATGTCTGTGGAATTAGATTACAACAGTCCTTCGGTATCATTTCCAGTTGCATCAGTATATGCTGAATTAACAACCAGAGCAATTGTCAGTAAGTTCCTTATCATGTCATGTTTGCATTGTTTTCAGGGCTTACAACCCATTTCCAAAAAAGGTTTGAATGGTGTGTATAATGTAAACAAGAGCAAAAGTCTCTGTTCTGGAAATCATTAAAGGCTCCCCAAATTATGAGTATATATATATATATATATATATATTTTTTTAAATCTAAGCTTCAGTATTGGTCATCTTAATATTATAAAGAATTAAATACAGGGTCTGACTGATTTGCAAATCAGGGCATTATTTTTTTACCTACATTTTACACAATGTTACAACCCTTTTTTTCTTCGGAAAGGAGGGCCGTATGGCTTGATGGATGGTTAAAAACAAGCTATCAATTTTGTTGGACACACACAGATTTAAATTTAAAATTAAAATTGTTTACAAATATGAACCATGAATCAGGAATATCTTGAAACATGATCAGGAACAGCAACAATGGAGTATGCAGCTACAAAGAGGGGTCCTCCTAAATGAAGGTCTGGAGCAAAGTCCATGTAGTGTGGGGTCTGAAGCCTTCCTCATATGTCTTCAGAGGGAATTTTTGTAGGTACATGACAATTATGACTAATATAGCTAGGTGTTGCTGTTAAATTTTTGTGGGGATGGAAATTGTAAGACTGTAAAACTTCTGTCTAGTATGACAGTAATGAAGCACCTTTAGGTAACTGCAAACATCCTGACATATAGGTAGACTGGTCAAAAATTTCAGCATATCCTAGCCAATAATGGCCATCATGTTCAGTAAACTAATAAATTCAAGTAATGATTAACTTGCTGGTTTTTGAATGTTCATGGTTGGCTGGGCCTTTCTGCCTGTTTTCCATGTGCCTTTGTGGGTTTCCTCTGCGTGATCTAGTTTTCTCCCACAGTCTAAAGACATGTATGTTAGGTGTCTTTGGTGATTCTAAACTGGATGTGAGGGTGATTGTGTGATTGTCTGTCTCTCTCTGGAAGCACTGTGATGAACTGATGACCTGGGTGTACCCTATACCCCTCCCTATGACAGCTGTGATAGGCATTATCCCCACCATGACCCTGCGCTCAATAAACGGTTACGAAAACGAATGCCCTGATGACTAACTCAGCAAACACATTTAATGCCCAATAAAAGAAATCAGTTTGTTCAGGGAGAACAATGAGAGTCTTTCAATGAATGACAATGCTCTACTATCCAATGCCCTAACTGAATAAATTAAATGCCAAGAAGGACTTTATATAATCCAATGGATAATGAATAAATACATTAAAAAATAATTTAAGTAACAATCAAACCTTTGGTTCAAGGGCTGGTCATTTATTTTAAGAACTGCATCAACACTAATGAATCAATGAAAAATGTTCAGGGAGCAGCTCCCTGTACCATCTCTCCCTGATTATCAATAGCACTATTGGCTCTTACTTTGCCACAAAAGGGCACTAGTATAATACCCTGATTCAACTCCCAAATCATAAATCTTTCATCACCAGAAGGTACACAAAGTCAAAGCAGTCAGAGAGGAGCTTTGACCTTTTCCTGCTGGGCAGAGAGATGCAAGACACTGTAGTGACAAACATGCTCTGGTTTTTTGTTCCTTCCTTCTTCCTTCTTCTTTTATTACTTCCTTTGCATACTAGTTAAAGTCACATGTGATGTTCTGTTTTTATTTCACCCTGTCTCTATATGTTTCCCTAGAACATGACTTGAAGATGAGCTGTCCTCAGACTGAGTTTGAGGAGAAGGAAAGTCCTCCTCCGGAGGAGTTAGAGTGTAAAATCTGTTATCAGCGTTACAATGTCCACCACCGGAAGCCTAAAATCCTGGACTGCCTTCACCGGGTCTGTGCCCGTTGTCTCGTTAAAATCCTGGATATTGCTGACAGTGCAGGCTGCATCTCCTGCCCCTTTTGCCGACACCAAACTGAGATCACTGAGCAGGAGATTTCAGCCCTGCCTGATGATGTTAACATCATGTCCCACTTGGTGATGCGAGACAAATCCTGGAATTCCGACCAAAACAGGGAGGTGGTCTTGACTCCAAAGAGTTTCTCCTCCTCCAGTCCATCTCGTGACTCATCCAACTGCCTGGTAATCACTATAATGGAGGTGCAGAGGGACTCACAACACTCTCCAAGCCAAAATGGCAGCTCAGATGTTTATGCTGAGCAAAGCCTGGACTCAGTATCTATAGGCTCTAATGGGCCAGCAGATCAGGATGCCTTGTCCAAGTTCTGTAATCATGTCCCACGCATCCTGGTCTGGCTTCTGGGTTTCTTATACTTTGGCTCACTTCCTCTTGGAATCTACTTGCTGGTGATTCAGAGAGTGACTCTGGGTATTGTATGCGTTAGCTTAGTACCATCAAGCCTGACAGTTTGCCTGGTCTATGGATTCTGCCAGTGCCTTTGTCAAGGCATGTGTGACTGCTCTTCCAGAGGATGATGGGATCCTGAAAACTGGTTGTCCTAGGATAGGAAAGAGTCAGCCTGTGGGAGTACAGGCCTCCAGGTAAAGATGATATCCTCTCCTGCACAGGCATAACAAGCTGAGCAGTCAGTCACCTTCATGCAAATAAAAGGCCAGTGAGACAAAATAAGTCAGTTTTCAGTGATGTGCTGTGCTTTTGTTAGACGTACTGCTTCAACGGAGATACCAGCTTGGTCAAGAGAAACAGAGCCAATGGCATGGTCTGTCAGCAGCCTATACCGACTTTTCTGTGATGCATTTTTGTGACCTTTATTTGTTATGTGTTGTGTGTTGACCTAGTCTAACATAGCATTTGACAACAAACCTTTAATCCTCGACTTGCATAAAAACAACACTGACAGGAGTCCTGTGCCCTCAATTATCAACATTGTTTATGTACAAAAATCCGGGATGCAAACCTTTTTAAATTAAATTTGGGATTGTGTGAACTGACATGAATGTGAATACAGTTTTCAAAGCATTATAATGGTTTACAAGAAAGGTCTGTTTACTTACTCGTTTTTCAAACTCGTTTTAATTACTGCAATTGACAGCTGCCAACAACAAAAAGAAAAATAATTGGGTGTGATTTAGGTCGGTGGTTATCTATGGTTTATTATGAACTAGGCTGCTGATGAGCCTGCTGATCGTGCATTTTTGTTACAACAGTTTAATATCCTACTTGAAACACCGTTCCTCAAAGTGAGTGTGAAGGACAGGTCATAATGTGAGAACTGCAAACACAGTGACTTGACATTTTGTATGTTATCCATCTGGCTCGATTTTTCAGCCTTCCTCACTTTCGAAAAAAACTGTCTGCATGCAAAGCATGTTTTTTTGCCATGACAAAATACAAAACACCAATAAAAACCTGTGACATGGCCATAATTTAATTGTTACACAAGTAGCACACAGGCAGAGGTGTGACGAGGTTCTTGCTGTTAGTGAATATGCATTTCTGCACCTCTAGCTCTCACGTCATTCGGGCTACTGTGCAAGGAAACAGTGCATGTGAGGCATAAACTAGGCTCATACCTCAGGGTTTTTGATACTTCCTGTCAAACAACACATCCTCCATTCAGTTTGTCCTTTGGCTTTAGCAACTCTGCTATTCTTGATTTTTTGGTACAGGTAACGTGCTTGTTTTGCTCAAAGATACTAATGAGTGTCGTGGTAGAAGCCAAATTTGCACATGTGTTGCAACAGCTGTCTTAATTGTCTGCTGCATGTTTAAAAAAAGGCTCTTCTTACATGTACCACCAGGAAATACTGACTCAACAAATTGTGTTTTAATTCGGTTTTATAAAAATGAAAGAAAGAAAGAAAGAAAGTCCAGAATTTTAAATGCTATTTTTGATCAAGTCTTTTCCTTTGTGTTGCAGAAAGAAATTGCCCTTAAAGCTTTGTTTTGTTGTAGCAGAAATTTCTCTTCTGCGACACGTTTAATTGTATCCAGCAGTGCCTGACATTTCCAGAACCAGTTAAAATAGTTTTACCATTTAACTGCTTTATAGGGGCATTTCATTCTGTAAATCAAACTAAATCAAACAAAGTTCATGAGCAGGAGAGTATAGTATGACCTTTGTTGAATTTAAAAGTAGGCTTTATTTTAGTCTTCGGAGAACATTTAGAGTCTTTTCTGTTAAAATGTTGATAACTGAGGGGCCTAGAACTACTATTTTTCATATATCCAGTGACTGAAGTCGGGTAATGGTACATTTCATCAAATGCAGATGTAGCATTTACAATTCATTTGAGTGATAAACTTTTTCTCTGTTCTGTATGTCCTGATGATTTTCTGTCATTTGTGCTCTATATTTTTATTTCTTGGATTTCCTTTGTCAACTGCTCTATCTGTTGCTGTACATTTTATCTTTTATGATTTCCTGTATTTCTGCTTATGATACAGTGACTGCAGCTTAGCACTATGCTACCGAGTACAGACGCTACTAGGCAATTAAATAAATTGAACTATTTTCTTCTATAGGTTGCTCGTGTGCATACTTTCCCTCCTGCTACCTCCTGTCTGATTTTTGTGAAATTTTTCATAGGTAGTGTTTTTAAGCTTAGAGATACAAGATGCCGTCAAACCAATAAAATCATAAAGGCAAGAGATTATATGTGATTTCACAAAACACCGCTGTGTTCGTAGAAGTGGGATTTTTAATCTTTAGAAGATTTCTAGAGACTCTAAACTCAATTTTTGACATGATTATCTCCAAACCTTCCAAAGCTTGATGAGACTCAATATTACTGCCAGGTGTGAGGATAAGAAAAAAGGATAACAATTTAATTCTCTTTTGAATAATGGCAACTGAGAATTACTACTTTGACAAAGATCTTTCATTTTTTAGTGGCATACTATTGTGCAATATTATTTTCACCAAAGATACACAGTAAATATGCCACAATGAGCTTAGACTTGATGAGGAAAAATGATCTGAACAGACATAAGAAGAAGAAGCGATTCTTAGAAGAGATATTAGTTATGACAGATATCAGCAGCAGGTCAGAAAAGAGGAACAGAGTTATTATTTTTGCTCTATTTGGTAAGATCTGTTACAAAGACTTCGTGTCAGTCAAGTGTTTGTCCTGCTTGTTGTACAATACAACATCTAAAGGACCCTGCCTTTCATCTTCCTGAGTTGAGTGACAGCTTCCATTAAAAAAAAACCCCAGTCTCCCTCCTTACATCTGAAAAGACAAATATGAAATTGGTCCACATATAGGACAGCCTTGAGTATGACAAACCTCTGTGTGGGTAATTCAATGAGCTCACTGTCATTATTTTCCTTAGCAACCGTTTCTCTTGCTTTGAAAATGGTACTAATTAGCATAGTCTGTGGTTTATGGTTTTCAGCTGTCAAACACAATTAGCCAAATTGACTCACTCAGGCCATTCTTGAACAGTAGGCACAAAGAAGGAGGGTCAAAGGTCAGCACACCAGGAGGGTAGAACAAATAAATATCCTATGTGATCCTATTATTTAGAGTAATAACTTCTGTAAATGTTCATATAAATGCGATGATGGGGGGGAAAGTGGAGGAGAATATTATAGAGTGGAGGAGAATATTAAAGCGGAAAAAAGTCATCCCACACTGACGTCAAGCAGCAGAATGGGTCAAACCTGTGACCTGGCTATATTTATACATGCACTCACTAAAATATTTAACATTTTCAGGTGTATCCAGGAGATGGAGGAGCATGAATTTTAATTACATATGAATAATGTAGTCACAATCTGTTTCTCTTTATAGCACACACTTAATGCACAATCCCTATTTTTTCAACTCATTAGGTGGCAACACATATTACAATCACCGCAGGCTGACAGTAATCACCAAGAGCAAGAGCTGTTCATTAAAAAGAAAGCAACTGTTAGTACCTGCTAGTATTTCACGTTTGTATTAAAACGGAACCTGTGATAGAAAACCTCTGATCTCAATCAGTTATCATCTATTTAAGTAACTGAGCTTTTAGAGCAAGTCCACATAAGCTGCAATGAGAGAAAGAACAAAAAGGACTTTAGCAGGTGTGAAGATAAGGGGACAAGAATAACCTTCACAATTCCATTTTGATGCTTTTCATTGAGTTGCCTGGGTTGAGGTCGGGTACTAAAGGTTCCTGCCTGGTAATTCAACACTCAAGTCTAATCTTTCCTGAGGATAAAATTCATTCATTCATTCATTCTCACAAAGAGTGAAAAAGCTTACTTCCCTATTGCTGTTATTGTATACTTTTCTGCTGTTACAAATGTTTGCCTTGATTTGCCCTCGATGTTTTCCAATTCTAAAAACTTGTGACTTGTTTATGTTTATGTGCACCAAATCCTGTTATCATGTGGCCTAGACAACTTCAAAGATTGGTTTATCTGGTCATTTTAACATTAGTGGGTTTTTACCCCTTTGATGGCTTTGAAATTTCTTCATCACAACTATCAGGAATTTATCAGACTATCATTTACTATTCCATTTACTCATTTTTGTTTTTTAATTAACAAAAATAAAAACATTTTGCTATTTAAATTGAAATTGAAGCCGAAATATGAGTGGGGTATAAACTAGCATTTAAGTCTTTTTTCATGCTTTTCATATGTGGATGCTTTTTTTCTTTCAGAAATAACAGTCATAAATGTTCATAGCTCTTTGAAGAATACGAAGTCTGCAGACCACTGACATGACAAAAGCTTTACTATCATCTTTGGGCTTCAAATCAGCAGGTTTCCGCTGATCTTTGTTACTGGGGATTTCTTCCTTCAATCTTCTTTTCATCTAGAAAAAAAAAGGCTCAACAGGCTTTAAATCTGGTGACTGGCTTGGCTGTCACTGATAAAGCGTTGGCTGCACAGGCAATGTGCTTAATGCCACTGTATTTTTGGAAGGCCTGTTAAATGAGACAGGGGAATTGCTTCATGCATAGACAAACTAAATGTTTGTGTATACTTTTGAAATGATTCTATTATAGCAGGGATGGACAATTAATTTTCCCAAGGGTCCACAGGAGAAACTGGGACTGTCGTGGAGGACTTCACCAACAAGCTTATAAAGAGATCAAATTAATACTAAGCAGAACTGAGTTCAGCTTGTTAAAATCAATTGCCCATCCCTGTTTTACTGCCACACAGAACATGCCCATAACATTTTATTAGCTCCTTCATATTTGATGAGGTTTGAATCACATGTATTCTTCAGTCTTTCTTTCACTTTCACTTTGAGAAATTTTGGTTTCATTAGTTCATTAAACATTTGCTCCAAACATGCATAATTCCAATCTAGTGGTATGCCATAAGAGGTATGAATCTCTGTTATTCCCTACAGTAAGTTTTCTTTGAACTGCAGATTGTGATGCTATCCACTCTCAAACTGTTGGTGATATCAGTGATGGTTAAGGGTTGTTGTTTGTTTTTTTTACAGCTCTCCAGATTTTTCTGTTATCAGCTGCAGTTTTTCTCCGTAGAGGGACCTGCCCTGTGTTCACTTGTTTTGTTTTGTTTTCTATAAAATTGTCCACAATGCTGTGCTAAATAGATCAATTTCCTCTGCTATCATTCCCAGTGACTGTTATTCCTCCTTATCAAAGAGGTGTCTTTTTTTGTCCTAGTCAGTTTTCCAGGTCTTTATGTCTAAGCCCTATAGAGCCACTAAATCCATTTTCAACTGAAGAAAAGCCTGAGAAAAAAAGACTGGATAGCCACTACACTTCTGTGCACTACAAACAAAGAAAATGCAAAAAATGAAACATCTCACAATCATTACTGGCATAACTTAACTAACTTAACTAACTAATAACTAACTGCTGTACAACTGAAAGTGGAGCAATGAATGCACTTTTTTCTGTGAAACAGTAAAGTACACAAACGAATTATCATAGTTGCTGTTTTTATCCAAATATTTCAGTTAAAATATAACAGAAGCATAATATTTTTCTTAACATACTTTTAGAGTATGTATTTCCCTTCCACCCTCCTTTCGTGGTATTTTATATTGTGAAACTGGGTTACTGGCTATTTGTGATAATGCATTATTTACTGTAACAGGCTAAGCCACACTAATTATTTCCATTATTTAATTTCTCCACAATTGAGGCTTTTGAAAAAGAATGATGTAAGTAGTGCAGTACAGACAAGAACAATAACATGTATGCAGTCCTGTTATAAATAGAAATGAGTAAAAACAGCAACCACTGATATTAACCTACCATTGCATCATATTTGCTTAAGTAAACTCTAAATACTTTAAACACTGATTAGGTGAGAAATAAAAAAGACAACACAGGGATATTTATCTGCTCTAGCTGGTGTGAATGTCCTCAAAAATGTGAACTGGGATACACCAGTCTGAAATGGGTTTGTATATTTTTTCCTGTACAATCCAGGTGTTTGGTACAGAAGGGAGCAGGTTACAGAAAGGCAACATAGCTGTGACTCACAGAGCAAATAAGAGAATGTAAACACTCAGTGACTCGTTTAATTAATCTATGAACTCATCTTAATTAAATTATGTGTATGGTTTCTTTATATAATACAATGTGATGACGCAAATGCCGACCATATTACGTTATGGTTGGCTTACAACAACGTGATGTGTGACAAATACAAGGTAAAAACCAAGACTCTTTAACCCTACACTAAAAGGGATCAAAACATTTTGGAGGAATAATGTTCCATCCATCCAGCAGAGTTTCAGAGACTTTCAGAATCAGTGCCAATGTGTGTTCGGGCTATTCTTGCAGCAGGCAGTGGTCAAACAATAAGTGCTGATACTCTATCAGGACTTCAATTTGGTTCTTGTTTCATTTTAAAATTGTGTTGAAGACAATTCCTAAGCCATAATGCTTTTGTGAAACCACTACAAACCTTAAAGTCCACCTTTATGTCAGATTTTTTTTTGTGTTACTATTAGGAAAAGAGGGGAAAATGTTTTTTACCACAACATTTACAGCTCTCCTTTTTTCATGGTCTGATCACCAACTATGAGATTTGCATTCACACACGTACACACACATACACTTCTCTCTCTCTCTCTCTCTCTCTCTCTCCCTATGAGCTGTTGCTATAGAGACCCTAATAAAATTGTTAAACCCACTGAGATGTTTTTCCTTGCTCTGGTTTGAGTGACAAGAGCTACTGACAGAACACACATACCACTGGCCGCTGAGCAAGGCACTATAGCTAGTGTCATGTTTTTTTCATCATAATAAACAATTACAAAAGAAGAATGCACAACTGTACAGTAGCTGATGGTGTACAACAACTGTCAACCACAGTGGAAAGATTCATATCAGCAGAAAAGGCTACCATGGTGATTTACTATAATAGGCTTCATTTTATTTCTGTGGGAATGGTGGGATCAATGTGGTCTTGCCAAAGAATGAACAAGGAAGAAAGAGGCTCTGTGTTCTAATCTACAATTACCTATGCTCATGCATGTGTCTGGTACTGACAACTACATGCAAGTGCAATACTGTACACGAGGGATGAGATTTCATGGCATAATAGTTTAATTTAAACTCTAATTAATTTGAATTCATGTATAATTATAAGTCAACTGAAAACAAAATTAAATGAAAGTAATCTAAAACTGAACTAAAGAACCCATGGCCTGGTGGGGATTGAATCAGCATTTTTAGAAAGGGACAAACATAAAGGAAAAGTGCTGACAGGCAAAGTGAGAAAATGCATGTAAAATAGCACATAACAGCAGTATGTTCTCTATGACCACAGTCATAGAGCACAAACGGCACCCCTTTATAACCTCTGATCATTATCATTATACTGGTGCTTTCTTTACATGAAACATGCTTACAATGTATGGTCCTAATTGCATGAGCTCTTAAAAATGAGAAGATTATCTAAGATACTTGACTTGACCCACTCAAGTCAGCATAAGAGAAAGCAATCTGCAAGACACAAGTGTGAGGACTGAAACTGGCACGTTATGCTTCAGCCTGATCAGTTGAGGCACCAGATGAACCAAATGTGTTGTTCAAAAGCTTGCCAAGCATCAGAGGTTAAGATCAAATTAACCTGCCTGCCACGTAGCAGTGCAGCTTCTGGGAATACATTAAGAGAGTTCTGGCTCCTTAATCATATGTGCAGACATTATTAAGACAAACCAAACCCACTGTAGCCAGTGAGCCAGATTTGACTTTTTAAAACCACTGATGTATGATTCTTGTGTGAAAAAAAAAGGTGTTTACAGGGGACGTGACTGTATTCTGAAAGTGATGTTTTAATAAACAAACTTACTTTGACTTCTTCTTGTAGTTTTCCAAATCGAACTGTGCCACTGAGAATCCTGCTGATGAATCTCTGCTTTTCCTGCTGAAGAGATGATGCCTAGGGAGGCAGACAGGGAAGATGGCGGGTTACTGAGCTAAAAAAGGAACACAGAGGGAGGGTTAAACACACAATTGGATAAAGGAAGTGAGGGATTATGGGAGAATTGGATAAAGGAAATGAATGAAAGACGTCAAACTGTTGCCAATTTACAGAAATCCTGTGCAGCCAAATGGGTGAGGCACAAAAGCTGTCTAACTTCAGGACAGTATAACCAATCTGCAGACTTGTACTAGGTTGGATAAGGATGGATAAGAAAATACTCACTCATTATTACCTACTAAGTAACTGTGTGAATCAAGATTTCATAAAAAGTCAAAGTCAGCTAAGGCTCCCCCATGCCAGTCATTCTCAGATTACTGGTCATGACTCTTTAGAACTCCAAAAACACAAAAAGTAACCGTGAGTCTTCTTTAACTCTGCAATAATCATAGTGCTTTATAGGCAACTATGTATAAATTTAAAAAAAAATAAAATGTTTTCAGCATTTAAAACATTTCTACTGCTTACATAACATACATAATCACAATGCTTAAAAAAACCCAGATAATATATACCCAGTTATATAATGCCAGAGGTGGAAAATCAGACAGTTCGGTTCCTGTACGCCTTACACACTTTTTGGTCTGATTTATACAATTGCTTTGACTGAAAAAACCTTTACGTTATCTTCTCTGTGCGTGTACCTTGTCTGAATAATGAAAGTATACAACAGAGATATACACAGAGATATGCATACATGTGAGGATCATTTGTGAGGATCATTTTAACAATAGAAGACTGGAAAACTGCTGCCTGTCTGTGGGGTCACAATTTTGGGTAAAAAATATGGAAACATGGATCCATCCTGTCTTGTATCAAAAACAAGGTGCCAGTGGTGGAGGTGCTATAATGGTATGGGGGATATTTTCTTGACACACTTTGGGTTCCTCAGTACATCACTGGGCATAATTTAAATTCCGCACCCTGCACAAGTATTGTCGCTGACCATGTTCATCATCTCTCATCACCACACTGTACCCAGCTTCTCATGGCTGCTTCTAGCAAAATAATGCATCATGTCACAAAGTTCCAATAATCTCAAACTGTTTTTTTAACATGACACTGAATCAAATGCACACTTTTGTCACCTATCCTCAGGGGCACCTCCTCCAAAAAAATTTCTTAGGGGTGGCTATATGGGAGCCACTAAAAATACTGGGCTGGCACTCCAAAAACAGAATTTCCAGTTTTATTACACTGTTATCAAATACTACTTGAAAAATATGGCAAAAAAGAGAGAAAGAATAGTATTATATGGCTAGTTAATTTTCTGCTATTAAATTATTAAATTTGCTATCTCTGAAAACAGGTGCATGTGAAAACCAAATAAGATTTTGGAATCATTAATAATTCAGTTTTAATTGATCAGTTGACTGATTATCTGGAAGTCCTAACCATCAATTTAATGATTCTCAGCAGAGCTGAGGAGAAGGAGCTTAAGATTCTTTCTCCTAGAATGGAGTTAATTTTAAGAGCAAACTTGTTCAGGAAATACAAATAAGCATTAGATAATGTCAGTGAATGTGAGTGTGAGTGGTTGCCTGTCTATGTTGGCCCTGAGATGTACCAGTAATCTATCCAGGGACTGGTCCCAGGTTTTCTGCAACCTTATGACATTATTACCAACAAATTTTGAGGGGTAGCCAGTCTGATTTGCATCTGCCAGCAGTTTTTGGGTGCCTATTAGTTTTTCTGTGACTATTTTTAAAATCCAAAATCCTACCTGCCTCCAGACCTGTTGCAACCCTTATGAAATACCTTTACACCTTAACTACTGAATTTTGTTGTCATTTCGGATCAATTGTCTGTAAACAGCAACCAAAGCTGGCATTACTACAAACAGCTTAATTAGTAAGTGAATGAATTGATACTTAATATTCAGTATATTTAGACCATTTTTTTTATCAAAGGAAAGTTTCAAGACCCTCATGTTTGTGCATCTATTCAGTGTCACATGTGGTACAAAATCTTTTTACAGTAGCATCAGTAGTACCATGTGTAATAGTTGGTCTCTCTCCTGGGAAATGTGTTCTGCCACAGAAATGACAGCTCCCAGGTAGTGCCGTGTCTTTTCCTCCTTTAACACACACTCTTCCTTTTGTTGCTTCAACATACTCATTCTTCTTTCAGCCTTCCTAATTGATGGAAAGATAGGCGAGTGAGGAAGGGAATTGATTAAAGAGTATTAAAAGAGGACCAAAAACACAGAAAAGAGAGAAAGAGAAAGTATGGGGGCACGAGAATGGAGTGCGAAAGGGAGGTTTGGTGAAAACATGGTAAAGAAAAATAAGCAGGGGTTAAGAAAAGGGAAAGCAGCAGATAGAAGGGTTGAATAAGAAGAAGGACAATAGGTTAGCTGGATGATACTTGAGATCATGCCATCTGCACAAGGTGGGGGGAAATGTTGGTTATTAAACACCTTTTGACAGACTTCACACTTCATATTGAAAGAGTTCACATTAATCTCAGCACAAATCTACTGGGAAACGAAGGCTCCAGACCAGAACATATTTAAGTACAGCTGCAATCCCTTGCAATCCCTACAGTTAATTAATTATAATTATACTAGGTGTCAAAACATTAGACAAACAGGACAAAAGAATGAATCACCAGCTACAATGTTGGACAGAAATCTAGAAAAGAAAAAAATAAATTAATAATAATTAAATTAATAAAGTGATTATATGAAAATAGAAAGTTCTCCTGTCTCCCATCAGACGAGCTTGTTGGCACTGATCCTCACATAGGATATGAACCACATTTTCCCACATGAAAGTCATGTGCATAACACTTACTAAGTGGACTTCTTCCATATTACTTTATATAGGTTGGATTTTTTTTATTTAAAAAAACCTTAACACAGAGCTCAGTGGATGTGCAGGAGTCTAGCACATTATCAGACTGCTTCAATTTCAAGTTATCATGAGTGTTTGTTTTTTTAAAAGCAAGCTGTCCCAATTATAAACAATAAATAGTTTACACTGATTTTACTCTTGTTAAACATCCATGTACCAGTTTTTATGGCAGTTTGTTTCTCAACATATCCAGATGCTGCATATTCTTTGCACAAAAGTATTTTAATATATTGAAAATGGAATTGGTTCCACATGCTGTTATAGTAATCATAACATTCTTTTGTTTTAATGGCTCAAGCAATGCTGAAAACCTTCCAAGAACTGTGTCTCACTGCTGTATACCAGGTTTCATGTATGTGATAACAGCAAACAAAGAACACTAAATATTTACTACCTGTTGGATTGCCTGGAGAGCTCCAGCTCAGCCTCCATTGCCCTTGTTTTTGCAGTTAGCTGGGCTTTGTCCAGAGCTAGAATCCTGTTCTCCTCCTGGAGGTTAGATACTCTCAGAAGCAGTTTGTCAATTTCACCCTTACTTCTGCTCTCATGCTGCTCCAGTTGTCTGAGAGTGAAGAGAAGAGTTCATAGAATTATGTCACAGCACGTGTCACAATCTGCAATTAAAACTCCAAAATATAGCCTACTGATATTTGTTTTAAATGTAATAGTCCTGTTATTTCATGCTTATGCAATTTATTTTTGATTCATTTGTGTAAACATGAGTTGTATTTTAAATCCCAGGGGCTATGACAATACCTGACCACGTACATTTATTCATTAAATCCCATTTGACTTTTCTGTTGCACTTAAAACTGCAGTGCTTCAGGTGCTACTCTTGTTGTAGTTCTTGTTTTGTCTACTTATCTGTGCTACAAATCAACTGAAATAATAATAAACAAAGCTTTCTCAACACCCTTACCCAACATAGAGCAAGAATGGTCAATGCTTGTGAAGATAAATTGTTCAGTCTACAGTTTCTTGTTTTCTCTTTGAAATAACAGAGCAGCTTTAATACTTAAGTATTCAGTTTTGTTTAATAACGTGAGATTAGAAGGGTACCTTCTCAGTTTTCCAGCAATGCTGCAGTGTTCGTCCCAGGTGACTGCATCCTTTAGGCGGGCCTGCAGAACTTGAAGCTCCTTCTTATTTTTCTGCACCTCCCTCCTGCTTTCTTCCAGGTCCCCTTCCAAACGCTGGTTTTCCACTTCTAATAACATCAGTTTCTTAGACACTTTTGCCACTAAAGAAACAAGAAAGAGATAAGAAAAAAAGAGAGTATTAAACAGAAGAAAATGAATAAAAAGGAAAATAAAAAAACGAAATAGGGAAGCGAGCCCAGTAAATGTACATTAGGCTAAATGCCTTTAGTGCTCAAAATGTATTTTCATGTTTTCTTGTATGTATTCTCCTTGTATGTCACTTGAGTCTTTTTGAGTAATCTTTTCTGAATTTAACATGTTTACAAAAAAGGCCGTGAAATTGCGAGTGTGTACGTTTTTAAGTTGCATATTCTTGAGGTGGGGCTCACCCGAAATGGAAAATGAAGATCTGTTAACGTTGTGAAAGACTTTTAAAAAGTGATCTTTCCCTATGTTTAACAATGGGTCTTTGTGTTTCTTTGTTGGCTAGATCACGGGGCCAACAGAAAGGAAAGTATGTATTATGAAACCAAAAATAATATGGAAAAAACCTTAGGTATCACCCAGTAGGTGAAAACAACTCAAAATGAAGTTTAATGGTATCCTATTTATAAAAATGCGTTGAGCATCAACACGTATGACTACTACTCAATAAATCACATCCATATTAGACTGAGACACATGACGAGATGTATATTCTTAGGGCGGGGCTCATTCTGGCAACGATTTGTTACATTGTTAATGTTGTGAAAGGCTCTTTTAAACAAGCTGTTGCTTTTTTTAAGCTTTTCCTATGTCTAACAATGCATCTTTGTGTTAGCTAGGTCAAAGAGCCAACAAAAATGAAAGTTTGCATTATATACCTGAATCCAAAAAGAAACATCTACTGCGTTAACGTTCGAATCTACGACCTTCAAAGGGACACGGCCAACACCAAAAGTAGACATTTAGACTTTTTCTGCGTATTCTGTGTTATATTCTGTATTTCCTCATTTATCCCTATCAAAAAAGACCTAAAAACATTTTTTTAAACAAAAAAAACAGACGTAATTCTGAAATGCATGCATCATTTTAAAGATTTTAGTGTAAATGCTTGTGGAAGAATTTATTTCATCTTTTTAATTTTTTTTTAGGTCTTTCAGTGTTTCAGAAAATACCTTCAGTGTTATGTCTGCTGTGAGTGGCCTTGGCCTCAGCATGCTGCTCCTCGAGTTGATTGATGAGATCCTGGTTCTCCTGCAAAACCAGAACGGCCTGTTGTTGAATTTGATAACTGCAGAAAGAAAGAAAGCAGGAGAGTGAGATATTATCAATGCTAAATCAGCACATCACAAAACTTGCTAATTTAACAAACAGACACAAAAATACTATAAATAGCTTTGCTACATGCTACATTAGCCTTTACAGAGATTAAGCTATCTTTCCAAGAAACAAATCTTACATAAATTCTGTAATCCTTGTAAGATAACATATACTTTTCTACTCCTGCAAGTTAGTCTTTCTAAGAAGAAACATATTAACAACTTGATAAGTCTACTGAATACAAATAAATGAGTTAATATGATTGCCTACAAGTGTTGGCCTTTGAATGAATTGGACATCTAGTATCATGAAGTATTTATACTTTTCACAAGAGCACTTGAAATAAAGACTAAGTCTATACGTATACAAATGTACTGAGCATCAACATGTATTCCTAGTACTTAAGTAATCCCTTATATATTAGATTGAGATACATGAAGAGGTTAACAACTCTAAAATCCCTGATAGTTTACATAAAGGCAGTGCAATTATCTAACTTCTCAGAGTTAGTTTCAGTCAGTGTCAGCAGCATTCTATGCTAGAATGATTATGAAAGACAGAATACCAGCAGCAGGGGTGTACCAAAGGAAACAAAGGTTTAGCTTCTTTCATTTTCTTAATTGCATCTATCATCTAGCAATGGATAAAGAAAAAAGACATTTAATTTTCATTACAAGATCAGATGAATGAATGATGACGGCAAATCAAGTTCATACAGTGTTGAAATAACCCACATACACAAAGCCGTGCATTTTTTCTTACCAGTCTTTCTGATTGACCGCTCCGGTCTTGGTAATTTCATCATGGAGTTTCTCATTTTCTTTAATGACTTCCTCTAATTGAAAATGCAACTTTTTCATGTTTTCCTGTAGCAGACAAATACACAAAAACTAATGATTTCAAGGCCATAAAGAAAAACACAAAATAAATGCATCTTCTGCTCTACTACCACCTCTAAGCCAAGGCTTAAAGGTCCCCCTGGGGAGATACCATCCTTCACTGAGACTGCCTGAGCACACCAGCTGTCCTGTTAGTGTTATACCCACTAAGTCTGGTCTCACCTCCCCCTGTGAAACTGTTCCAAGTCCTTTTATGCTGGAACTGGATCGCCTCAGGACACAGAAACCTGCTCAATCGCAACCTTTTGCAGCATATTAAACAGAATGTTTTTACTTTTTACTTGTTTATTAATTCCAAAGGAAGGATGTATTATATAGCTACCTTTAAAAGACCCAAATATTTATTAAAAAGACAATAATTACCACTAGAACAAAATATGATTTTATTTTGACTTCTGTTGTTTGCATGACTAAATGTTTACCTCATCTAATAAGATCCTGGGAGCACCTTGACTAATGCATTCTATCTACTGAGTGTACTGCAGGTTTTCAACCCATGAACCACATAAATACAAGTTGGCACATCAAATAGTACTTAACAACCCCCACCTCTGAAATAACCTCACCAATTCTCCAAAAAGAAAATATGAAAGATGATTCATTAAAACTCACACAAATTTCACCACTTTACCTCAGTGGTTTGCAGAATGGCATCTTTCTCATTCATTCTGTCTTCATAAGCCAGCAGTAGAGGAGATAAATACTTCATGTCGACCTACATAAAAGGGACAAAGAGAAATAGTTTAAACTAGACATAACATGAGTGCCATGAATCTTTTGCCTTGCTAGAGATTACGCCACACAGGAAAAGTTTGTTTTCAATCAGACAGTGACAGTAATAATACCTGGTGCAAATGGGCTTTATGATCTTGTTAGGGTGGACAGATACTGGACAATGTGGCATTCAGATATACTCATTTAAAAGAAAATGCCCAGTCTCTTACCTGTGCAAATTTTAGTGAGCTTTGGTTGTGATTAACCGTGCTACCAGACCAACTGTCAGCAGACTGAAAATCTGCAATTTCACATTTTTCTTCAATTTCATGGGATACTGAAAAAATCAACCATAGTAATCGATTGACCAGTCAATTTATTTTACGAAATGACTTGCCTATTAGATTAGCCAGCGACACTATATGTATTGATTAGTGACATCAGATTATTAACTTGCTAAAAGGTCAGCCTACAGTCAAGCCAGAAATGTACTGTAGTGTTATATATTTATACTTACCAGCCATGGAGGAGGAGACCCCGTGTTTGGTAAGCCACTGACTTTGGAGTGCTAGATGAGTAAGGAGTGACATAGAAAGAAAGAAAATGAAGTTGGGCTTTTATCCCATCACTACAGTTTAGTCCTTTACATGGATAAGTTGAATATATCAAAATGGGCCAATAGAGTGTTGGAATCTAGTGTAGCATCAATAACTACACAAGAGTAGTTACTCTGACTAAGAGCTAAGCTGCTCCAATAGAGGAATGGAACACCATTCTTCCAAAGATGTCCCTTTATTTGGTGTTTTAAAGATGGACCTGTTTCCATGACACTCTAAAATTTAATTTAGGTGTTCATTTGGCTCATACACATCAAATCATTGAGTGTTACCTCATGCCCTTTGAATGGTGGCAATGTCTTGCTGGAAGAACACTCATCAGTTAGGACATGTTATAGGATAAAGATAATCAATCAGAGCAACTTTGTATTGATCTGTACTGATCCTATGAACTTCTAACTTACCAGCAAAATGCCTCCTACAGCAAAAAAGAGGAGACCCACTCAAGGTTTGCTATAGATAATTTAATATGGAAGCAGATCCTTTTAACTGAACCAATTAAACTGATTATGACTCATCCAATCTCTTATAACTGTGTTACTTCACTGTAAAATGCATTTTCCTTTATCTCTTTCTTTCCAGCCACACTTCACTTGTTAGTAATGAGCCTTTGCAGAGACATGCAGCCACAGAGGCAGTGATGAGAGCAGGAGATCCCCTGGTGTGAAAACACAGCATGAGGTAGTCATGATTAAAACCAAAGGCTGGCTTTCTCCTGCAGCGCTAAACCTACAATAATCTGGACAGACTGTACCAGAGAGACCGCCACAGACAGTAACAAAAAACTCTTTTGGTTCAACAAATCAGAGGGAAGGACTGACAAAAATAAAACCTTACTTCACTCAGCAGGGTTTTGGATCAAAGGTGGATGTGTATCTTAAAAGCTCAGTTATGAAGCTTTGAAAATAAGGAGATGTACTGCCATTAGATTTTCTACAGAATCTAAGAAAATAAGTCTAAGAGTAAATGAAGATAATACAGGAGAACACTGTTAGAGTGAATTGTTAAATGTTGTCATTTTTATGCTTACCATCTCTACATTGTTTTAACTCTGTTAAGAAAGGAATTCTTTTATCCCCCTCCCCAACC
The DNA here is from genome assembly GCF_965226115.1 of Aulonocara stuartgranti. Taxonomy (NCBI): domain Eukaryota; kingdom Metazoa; phylum Chordata; class Actinopteri; order Cichliformes; family Cichlidae; genus Aulonocara; species Aulonocara stuartgranti. Next base: position 6,250,480 of record NC_138939.1, on the reverse strand, counting down.
TCTCGAGGTTCTGGGGGGGATGTAGTGTTTTTTTGCAGATACATCCTATCTGGAAGATCTGTTTCTTGTGATGTTGCTTCCTGCTTTTATGACCCTTTTGGTCAGCAGGAGGCCACACACACACACATTCTCACATGCATACAGATGTTTACACATACACACGCATAGTGCCTTGTCGTTGTAACCATTTGGGGGTTTTACGTGGGTGGTGCTTTTGCTGTGATGTGTATTATATGAACTGTTTTCCCAATAAAAGGGGTCATTTTGTGGCAGATAACAATGAGGCCTCCCTTGAAAGTAAATCGATCGATCGCTGACTGTCTTGTTTTCTTCATGATGAATAAGTCTCTAAACCAGCGGGGCTTGTGGAAACACAGACCCAACAAACACATATACCTGATTTAAGTTAAATTTGGTAAGGTAGGAGTGAGACAGACTGAATTTTTTTCTCTGTACAACTCCCTAATAGGAACAGCTGTTTGTAACTGAGCTGATTGGTAATATTCACAATACAATTTCTCAAATTTCTTTCAAGCAAACCCTGAGGTTGCATTGCATCTTATTCATGAAAAGTTTAAACTGACCCATATATATATATTTTTTAGAAATACCTATAGTTCATTAATTCTCAATTAGCCCCTTATCCTTCACTGAAGTAGTCTCTTGTCATATTCATGTCTTGAGCTTGTTATACCTCTTCTTTGGACAGTGGTCTGAACCGCGCCTGGTAGTGGCTCAGCTCCACATTCAGACGGTGAACTGTCAGTTTGAGGGCATCGTTTTCATCAACCAGCTCCTGAGCATGTTGCCTCAAATTCTGCAGCTCTGCTTGGCTGCCTGCAAACAAAGCATATCAGGTTACAAATAATTTTCCAGATTAATAAGTAGTTTTAAGCCAGTTTCCACATGCCAAAGCATTGAATTAAAGCAAAAAATGTGAAATGTGAGGGCTTGTGATTTTTACAAAATCAGGACAATAATTTGTATCTTTCAGGAGTGTGCAACTATGCAACACTACAATGCAACACAGCCCATTCAGGTCATTCCTCAACATGGGTTTTGACTCTACAGTACATGTGGTCTGCCTAAAGATCAGCAAAGTGCTTTCATGTTTCTTTTCATTACTCCCTCTTCTTCTCTTCATGCTGAGGACATGCTGTGGAGTCCAACGATCAGTGCCATTTCTACCCTTAGCACTATCTCCAGCTCCCTCTTTTGACACTTGTAAATTCCTCCATCCGCTGTAACTCTCTGCTTACTTTTCCTTTCTGCCTCATTTGCATCTGTTTTACTTCCACTGTTACTTCTATATACTTTCCCTACTTCCCTTCATTCAATTTCTCCACATTGTTCCTCTGTACAGTATCTCTCCAGCGGTTCCTCTACTCTACCTGCAGAGGACCTCTGGTTTGAGAAGGCTTTGCTGTCACTAATCTCCCGTTCCAGGCGCTGCAGTCTCTCCTCTAGTAGCTTTTCTTTGTCTACCATCCTTGTGTTCTTTTCCCGACGGTCCCTCACTACCTTCTTCCGCAGTTCACTGTATGTATTGCTGGGTTCTGGAGGAAGCTCACGGAGGTCTTTGGGGCTTTTGGCTTGGCTTGCTTGCCTGGGGTGACCAGCAGTGAAAATGGTCGGTGTTGCTGAAACAGGCAACAAAAATACTTTTCAAAAATAGAATAAAATGTATAAATGAACAGAAAGTATGTACTGTATTGAAAATACAAATTTAGTGCTGCTTTTTGTTACAGCAGAGATAGAAAACATGGACACAAACAGAAAAAAATCCTAAAACTGTAACATAACTATATGAGTTATGTTACTATCATTTATCTAGTAACATATCTAGGCATCTAGGCAGCAGGCAGCCTGCTATAACCATTTCAAAATACATTTCTCATTTGAGGTGGGAACTCTTGTTACATGAATAAAAAAAACAACAAAACAGCAATGTCATGGAGAGAATGATGTAGAGAAGAAATAGTACTTTTACATGGCATGTTGCATTTCACATCGAGTTCTGCTAAAGCCATTTATCAGAACACAATGTGCACTGATGACCACAAATATCATTATAGAACATTATCTACAATACTATGTTAAATATACATACATAAAATGCATGCAACTTAAAATATTTCATTGTTAACATGTTTATTTCACCTGACCAATTGAATGGTTTGTTTTTACTCTGATATTTTTTTTTACAGTTAATATTAACATTAACATGTTAACTTACAGATATTGGAATGCCTTCACCCTTTATTGGGTAGATTACAGGACATGAAGAGAAAGGCAAACAGTGGGGTGACCCTTTAATGCTTAATATACATACATTTATTAATTTTTAAATTAAAAATCTATATGTAAAAATGCCAAGCAGACACACACAGGCTACTTTAGTATTTACACCTACTTGGAACATCATCTTTCCAATTTTCAAGAGTCTTCCTCACAGACATTTTCTTCTCTTTGGGTTCTGGGGATTGGCCACTGGTCTCCTCAGTGAAATCTGTGTGATGTGAACAAATTCATTGAATGAATTCAAAACCGAGAGGAGCGCTGATTTCTAAGGGTTTTATTATAGTAAACTCCCTTTTTACCACAATCAGCTAATGGTTATGTAAAAATGTAATTTCTGCAAAGCCTGAAAGTGTTACCTTGCGAATCAGACAGATATTATGTCTGCACTTTAGTTATTAAGGTAGGAGCATTTTAGGAACAGACAGAACAGTTTAATTTACCACCACCAAAAGCCTGAGGGTAGCACTGCTAATAACAATTCTAACGAGGCTTTCCATTTAGCTCTAATGATATGAGGTTACCTTATGGCTGTTATGAAACTAAATGTCAGTTGAATAAGAGCTGTACTTTTCTAACATAGAGTCAAGAGTGTGGTGTACCGGTAATTTGGCTATGTGATGGAGAAGATTTTAATATCAGGTTGCATGGCTTTAATTGTTTTACTAGTGCTTTTCATAGAAAAGACTCCAAAAGCCAATAGTCTTGAATTTCTATTACACGTTGTTTTGGAAGAGCACCAACAATACACAAAAGCAATAACAGAACTTTATGTTTAGTTACATGTTGTTGGAGAGATTTTCAGATTTGCTGTTCATAATTAGAGTCATTCCAATTACTCGATAGACCTATTACTGTCAATGTTACCACCTGTCTTTCACATCAGTGATCACAACCAGCTGTTTTATATCAGCTAAAATGTTTGAAATTTGTGGGCATGTGCGTTTGCTATTTGCTACCTATATACAAAAATCTGTTTATAAAAATACACACAGTTTTATTTTCAAGCATTTATGTGTTGGATGTGTGAAAATGTACTAGAAGAAAGCTAACTGGAAATCAGTGCTGATTTCTGATCTTTTTCAGTGGGCTCTACAATATACAGGCCATATTTTAAATACATAGGTCAATTTTTACCACAGATCAATTCTTTCATGAGCATTGTCCTTCGTATTATCATTATCATTATTACTACTACTACGATGTTCTTCTCCTTATGAAATATGTTAACCCATCTGTCATTATTGTAAAATCAGTACCTGGTGAAGACTCTCTTCTGCCAGAAGTCTGAGTTGGCAGGGGTGTAGAGGACTTGAAGACAGACTGTCAAAATAAATAAAGAGGGAGTCAGTATAGTAAGTCTTTTCAAACAAATATATAAATCCCTGCAGCCTGGAGGAGTTTATTTATGGTCTTTGCCAAAACGTATCCGATAATATCTTATCAGTGTATTTATTAAATTGTACCGTTTGAAAGAGCCTACAAAACAACATGAATGAATTACATTTGTCAGTTCAGTGTAGAGAAGACATATAGCTGAAACAGAATTATGAGGAAAAATTGGAAGACAATTTATTTTTAACACCTCAACCATGATAAAAATTCAATAAATTCCACAATTGTTGATGGAAAAAAATATACTGCATTTCTATATTTAGAAACAAGCACAATGTCCTCACAGTGACCTTTACTCTCACCCTGAGTCATAAAAAAAGCAGAAAGTGAAGACCATCCTGTAGATTTATGTGGGTTCGGGCTGATGTTTTTTTGGACCTAGAGGTGGTACACCATTGTGTAAAACTACTATATCATATGAGTCACCATACTAGGTCTGTTGGCCTTAGATTATGACACAATAGATCCATGATGTCCTATATCACTTTGACTTGTGGCTGTCATAACTGAGAGATTCAGACACTGCCATAGCCTGGAAAGATAGTTGACAGGGAGAGACCATTGGGACCTTTACAGGTTAGCTATCCAAGTAGAAGAACAACAACATAATATAACATTTTCTCAGGGATCTATAAAAGGAGACATTTGGCATAGTGCCACGGACCGAATTAGGAAGAGAACTCACAAGGCAATTTTACAGATAAACTGTACACCACAGAATAGAATTAACTGTGTGCAGATAAAGCAAGACTGTGAAAAACTTCCCATTACTAATGTACTGTGATCAGTGACTACCATAAATCACAATAACAGCTTTTTAAGGCAATTTTCAGGCAATTTGCAGAAGTGCAAGAACTCACCACCTGGATTGTAAGAGCACCACAGACAAACACGGTAACATTTTGTAGTGGAGAAAAAAGGGGGGATTCAGGATTTAACCATGTAGATACATAAATTAAATGCCAAATGTACAACAGAGAAAACTGTTTGATAGAAGGAAACAAAAACAAAAAAACCACCAACATTTACTAAGAAAAACTGAAAGGATATCTGCAGATGCTATAAGCCAAGTCCGTATATATGGCTACTGAGCTGAATCACAGCTGATAGTTTTAGTGACAACCATAGCACAGCATTAAAAAGAAACAAAGTATCGATTCTGAGTACAACTGTGCCTCCTACTGGATCAGACTGGGATTACAATACCAAAATACCACAGACTCAAGGAAAACCTATTTAGGAGTAGTAACACTCATTAAATACATGCCAACACTCCAACCTCCCATTAAATAAACCTCATGGGCTGACCCTTTAGATGCACAAAATAATAAGTAATTACCAGTCAACTGTTACATGGTGACCAGCCAAGACTGAAAATTGCTGTCATAATTGGCATCATGTTGGAGATTTATAAATGTCTCAGTGAGAATGACTGTAGTGATCCTGAAGGTGAACTAAATGGAGTTTAAAGTGAGGTTTTGGATACATTTTGAAGATTGTTTAAATGTGTTTTGACAACACTTAATGTTGAAATATTTAAACATTTCCAAATTACAGAGCTGGGAAAATTGGGCAAAATTTGCATGTAAAAAATAAATAAATAAATAAATAAATCCAATCTAAGAACTCTTATTCAGCTGTTACAGATTAAGACAGACGTCAGATAACTGATGAATAAATATATCGAAATAATTATTGTAATATATGTAGAGATATCGGCTGGATTTTAGTTTGATCATCTTTAGAAAAATATGAATGAGTAATCAACAAAATAACCAAAATAATAAATAAAAATAAAGCTTACTTATTTCTTTCATCACTCACCATTTAAAGATAAATGTCATATTTTGCATTGGCACACATATTCATAACTACTCTGCGTTAAAATGGAGGCTCTGCTCTATTTAACCTGTTGCCATAGTGAATCATGACATCTGATGATGGCTTTTTTTTTTATTACACAGACATATTTAGCTCTGCAAATATTCTCAGCGGTGGCTGAACTTATTCTGATTAGATGCTCTGGAACCAAGAAGTTTCCCATTTTAGGATGAATCAAGATTAAAGTTATTCTGAGAGTTCTTGTCTTCTGGAAGAGACACCTGGAACTGCCTCACCTAAATGTAACACATGCCACTATTAGGGTTACACCTAATAAATACACAGCCACCCATTTAGCCTCTAGTCTTATAACCACTAATCACCTCTTACAGGTATTTTATGCGATCTGTATTAGAAGCATGGAACAATCTACTGAGAAACCTTCATGCACATAATACAAGCTCTTTCTGCAGCTCCTCACCTTAGTTTTTAGTGGCAGAGCATAGACAGATTCGGTGAGTGAAGAATTCTGCCTTCGGTCCAGAGTGTGGTAGACATGTTCCTCCCCATCCTCTTCATCCACCACTTCCTGTTCCTTGTCTTCCAACTCCCCCTCTGACTGGTCAGGAGAGGACAGACGTGGCCGGCTAACCAAATCTTCTGACCATCTGTCTCTGAGGAAGTTAAGCATGTAAGATAACAGCAGAAGACAATTAGATGTATCTTAGTAGAGGCACAAACTAATACAGCCACTTTTATGAACAGTTTTTTTCTCTTAAAACTCCTGCCAGAGAAAATGAATTTTATTTTTCTGACACACTGGTGATGACACAAATCTTGACATAATACTGTTGCCTTTCCCATATGATGGCTACCTTGTGTAAAGTGCTGTGCTGATGTTTGGCTCAGATGTGAAGGATTCTGATTGACCACTCTCGGATAAAGACATCAGCCGGGCAGGAGGTATGGCCCATGTCTGTCCAGTGAGTGAGGATGATAAAATGGCTGCTGCTAAAGCTGACCTGTAGATAGAAACACATACTTTATGAGACACTATGTGTAACAGAAAAGTAAATGAAATGCATGGAAAGCATCGCATGCAAATTTGAAGTCACTCTACAATTTTTGACTTTATTTATAGAGTTTGGATGATGACAATTATCAATAAATGCATCATTTATGACAACAACAACGGCACAAGCAGAGCAGATCATTAACCAAAGCCAGTGCTCTAGTTTTCAATTTAATTAAAATGACTTGGACCTGCACTAAAATTTAATGTTTTTTTCTTTACACATGATCTATTGCTACACAAAGTCTCATGATATTTTGCTTGTTAACGTTCTTTGTAATAACAGATAGAAAAACAAATAAAGCCCAGCTTGCGGAAGGACAGAACATAACCTCAAATACGGTGGAAATAATCAACATTTCGATAAATAGCCTCTAACAAGCTCATAGCAAACATGAAAGTGTGGATTAAATGACAGTTTAGTAGAAACATGAAACATGAAAGGCTGTTGGAGGTTATGGGCGATAAACAGAAAGTGTTAGGTACCTGGGTCTCTCAGGTGAAGGGTTTGGGCTGCGAGGGGGAGGGGTACGAGGTACGGCTGGTTTGGGAGCAATGGAGGCAGCAGGGATCAAACCATGAGCTATATGCTTCTACGCAACACAGAGAGAAGAGTTAGAGGGACATACAGACACAACGCTTCAGGAGGGTTTATATAAGATGACACCAAATTGAGGGGGGGGGCCAAACAAAAACAAAACAACACAGATGTTGTGCAGGGTGAACAGCAGGGGAAGGGTAAAGGGATTTATTACAGAATCACAGTATGACCACCTGACGACCAGTGATGAGCGTAATGAAGGCACAACAGCACCAATATTTATCCTCAAATTTTACTAAGTAATGCTAGAGCAATCGCTAGTGCACAAAAAACCCTCAATTCACCATTTATACAAACTCTAGCTTAAAAAATAGGCAATACCACCAATTAAATACTCATTACCAAGAGTTAGCGGCAGTATTTTTGAAAACAAAGAACTCCTACTATTATTAATTAACCATAAGTAAAGCCTTAAAAAACACAAAAATAATAAGACAAACTACAAAAGGTTAATATCTATCATAAAAGAATGGAAACTTACAAACTCCTTGTCTTTCTCCCTCCTAAAGCTAAATCTTAACATACTGGAAATACGTTTTACAGTTGCCGTCTACTATATAGGTTAATGTTATTTAATGCTTTTGCGAAGTATTCTTTCAATAAAACAGTTTTACAATTAAATCAGAAATTATAATTCGCCGAGAAAGGAAAATGCGTAAGCTAACTAAATTCAACAAGGATGGCTGCTTGCAGTTTCCTTGTATCTAGACGCTTCACAACAAGAAGGAACCGTGCTCCAAACGTAACGCTGATTGGCTACGTTTGAAGGCAAAAGCCAATCAGAGACTGCTTTGATCCACCTAGCAACGACTTGCTTACCAACTCGCAGCCTGGCCAACAGGGGACGATGTTGGCCCATTTAAATAACACCGTTTGTCCCCGAAAAAACTTTTCTTTTTCTTCTTTCACTGCTGGTGACTTTTAATTTGAAGAACAGGGCCCTATTTCAGGAAGCCGGTTTAGAAAACTCAGAGTGAAAAACGATACTCAGGGTTGAGTAACCCCGAACTGTCCAACTCGGAATATTCGGTTTCAGAAAGGCTGATAACAATTAGTTCAGTCAACGCGGAGTTGCTTTAACCCCAAGTTAAACGCGCACACGAGGATACATAAAGCCCTGATTAGTGGAGCACAGATTAAGCGAGTCACCATGGAGACGGAGGGAAAGAAGGCGCGGTCAATGTATTTTACAGCGCTTGAGGCCGAAATTCTGATGGCAGCATATGCCGATAACATGCAAATTCCGCGGAAAAAAAGTAACACAGCCACAGCTGCAAAAGAAAGAGAGCATGCATGGCAAGACATAGCCGACAGAGTCAATGCGTGAGTGTTAATTTAAACATTGATCTAGGGATTTCCACCCATTTAACACGTTATTTTATTACATTTTATTTTATTTTTTATTTCATACATTTTATTTTGTGATGTGATGTGAGCGCAGGTGCAACCCAACAGGCCCCAAACGTTCCTGGCAGCAAGTAAAAATGAAATATAAAAATATAGTCCAAACAGGTAAGGTGTAATTGTATTATGAGCCATAGTGCTTGGTCTGTTTGTAAACCAATTGCAGTTAGAGGCTACATTAATTTCCCCTCTGTAAGCACTTATTGAAATTATCTGAGCACATTACAAGTACATATTTGCTTACTCTGTGTGCTCAAATGTGACCCGTTATAGCCAATAGAAAAAAAAGCGGAGGCCCGAAAAACAGGTGGAGGTCGTCCACCACCACCACTCACAGAGGCTGAGCAGTTGGCTTCCACATTTGTGATAATGTTGGCAGCATCACATATGATCTTCACAGTGCAGAGAACACAAATTAGCATCCATTACTATAATGAAATAATTTGTTAGTTTGAAATGCTACAGGGAACTATGTACCTGTACATTAATGCTGTGGAAAGACTTCCTGTTCACATAGTCTCCTTCATTTACTGAAGGAGCAATGATTGGAATGTGAGTGCCATCTATACAGCCAATCACGCCTGGGAACCGTGAGAATAAATGTAAAATTTAAGTAGTAGTTCAAATATCACCACATCATGAATTAAGTTTTGTTCATCCTGATACCTGCAATTTTGTGGAATCCCTCTTTGATGAATCTTGTGGGTCTATGACCGGGGAACACCACAAACGTGTACAGGAGACGTTTCAGTGCAACTGTAACATTCCTGACTGCCCGACAGACGGTAGCCTTGGAAACGTGCTCAGCGTCACCAATATTATACAGAAAGCTCCCGTTTGCAAAAAACCGAAGTGCAATACAAATAATATGTACAGAACTGAGAGCATGTCCGCGATGTGTCACATGAGCAATATTAGGCCTGAGGATGTTATTCAAATAAATTATAGATTGTGCTGAGAAACGGTAACGTTCACACAGGAAATCATCAGGAAATGATAAAATGTCCGAACGCGCTCTAATCACTCTCTCCCGGCGGAGAGCTCTGCGGAGAATTTGGGCTTCAACATCTACTGGCTCTTCAAGGAAGGAGCACGCCATGTCTGACACTTCCTACAGTCAGGTTTCCGACAAAGAGGCGGAGAAAGTCAGGGTTAGTTGAAGTAAACCTGCTAGGGGGCAGGTTAGCTTCACGGAGTGTGTCGTCATAGTAACTCACTCAGGATTAATCTAAACTCGCTTTGTGAAACCGAAAACCCAGAGTTTCCGTTAACTCAGGGTATACTTACTCAAAGTTTGCACTAAACCGGCTTCCTGAAATAGGGCCCAGGGCTTTTTTCAAGTAGGAATAAGTAGATAAAACGTCATTCTCCCACCTGTATTAGCCGCCTATCTGAAGGCCTGCTGTGTTTGTTCTGTCTAAATTCCCAAACTATTTATCTACTATATTATAACAGTGGCTACGTTTATAGGTATCCCAATTGCAATCTTTACAGTTCCTCACCAATAGGAAATACGTCAAACTATAAAATCCACCCAATCAACACAAAACCAAATACAGAAGACAACCATAAAGCCATTAAATAACTGAGACGTTCCTCAATAAAATACAGCTATGTGTGAGTCAGATCTTTAGCCTGTTTTTTGTCATTTGAAGCATAAAGGAACAGCTTTAGAAAAGCATTGTATAAGTATAATTTTAACCTTTTTATTACTTTCCAACATGAAAAACAGAGTTATTGTAATAAATGGGGAAAAAGTGTAATCTTTGTTTTGTTCTGCTTCTTAGTTTAAAAAAAGCAAACAAAACAACTTTGCCTTAGGAAATGTAGACAAATAGTGACTAAAGTCAACACATTGGTTCCTGCAATATCTACTTTTCTGATTAACATAAAGCTGGAGAGAATTTTATCTTTCCAGGGCTATGTTGGAACTAAAATCACAGAGATGAAGAAAATCTGTGAATAAAATTTAACCACATGGTATTTCTTTTCAGTTTCTGTGGATTAGGATGTCATATGATCCTGGGCTAGACGTTCAATAGTTAAAAGCACGAGTCTTGACTTGGCGTGTATGTGGTCAAGACTCATTCCACGCATTCCCGACCTGATTGGTAACTGGAACCACAGACAGAATTAAAGAATTTTATCTTTCCATGTGTTTTATTCCTTTTTATTGTCATTTGAACTCATACAAAGACTTATCAACACAGAGCTATGCAGGACCAAGCACAGAAAGGAACAAAGGCAACCTGAAAGCTTTAGAAAAACCAGGTACCATAAACCTCTGCAGATACACTAAGGCATTTAGAATTATTAGGCACTGTAACATGAACACAAAGATGTAAAAAAGATGATCCTCTGCATCTGTTAGTACACTTAACAAAATATGAAGCATTCACTGCACAGACTTGTTACACACTCGGTGAGGCATTTTCCTTCATGATTTAGCATAAATGGCACTTAAAAGAAAGTAACAGGTAAACAGTAAAGAATGTTACGTCTTCTCAGTGAAACTGCTTAAAAACATTTAGAATTTAAAACATTGAAATGCAGCAATATATAAGTTCGCTAATGGATTAAGCAAGGCTAGTAAAATACATTCATTCAAGAAACAAACCAAGGACTCTCGCGTGCAAAACAACATTCACAACTTGACCATTCACAAAGTAGCTCTACAACCTACAGCTTACAGGTAAATATATATTTGTGTTTTTTATTACATAAATAATTTGATTATCAAATGTGTATAAGAATCTACTTTGTAGATAAAGAGAAAGTCCAACACGGCAAAGTGTCAGTAAAATAGGGACTGTGACTAAGATAAAGACAGGTAGATAAAGAGTAGAAACCCAAATGTGGGATTTGATCAGAGTCACTGTAGGGTGACTGGCTGTCCAAGTGATGCAGGAAAGTCATCAGTCTGCCCACATTCTTCCCTTCTACAGACATAATAAACTTTAACTACATCAAAATTCACATCAATAAAACACAGGTCATGCTCTTCTTAGGGAAGCGGGTAGGATGAATCACAAGGGTAAATGATACATCCTTGTATTTCTGGAACTTGGAGGCATATTGGTCTGTGGCATAACTGGTACATTAAGCAAATTTAAAATACCAATATTTGTGCATTTAAAACTGTGTCCCAGGAACGGCACTCAGCAGAAACAACAGTCCTCAAAGACTGTCTCACAAATACAAATGACAGTAATACATAGCCATGGTACACATGATTTTTTTTTAGCAGCTTATAGAATATTGCATTCATCACACCCCTCTTCCCAGACATAAAAAAAAACCTCCACTATACAATTAGCATTCCCTCAATCACTGTTTAACATACTGCAACATAGTTTATTAAATTTACATCCATAAAATCCATGAATTTTAAATCTCGAAACTGATCAGCAGCCACTGATTTCTACAAAACTGTGGCAATAAGAGGATTCCTTCCCACATACAGTATGCACAGCTATGCTCACTGTGTACAGCTCTGTACACAATGGCACTAACAAGGGAGTGCTTAACCCACAATCAAATCACTGCCTTTCAGTCAAGCAGAAACTGGGGCTGGGTGTGTTTGCACCACTTTGTTTTCTTCTTCGATTCGTCTGGAGCATGTTTTTCAGAAAAAACAAAAACAAAACACTGAAATCGCAGCTTAACTAAGAAGCCAGTCTCAGTGATCTGTGCGTGTGTGTGTGTGCGTGTGTATACGTTTTAGTTTTTCCGACAGTGCAGTTTTACTGTGCTGTACATATACTGGAATGGCACTAAATGCTTTTTTATTGTGTCTGACGTACAGTGCAACTTGCATCAGATACAGAACTGTGCTGGGAAAGCACCCACATACCATCACGTCCACCAATATACAGTATTTGGCACAGCCACTTTCCAAAGCAACATACTACATACACTGCTGCTTAGTATTCCAGTGGAAACACCAAAGGTCACTGATAGTACACAAAACAGGTCCAGTATAGGTACAGCACAGTACTGTATACTGGGCTCAATATGCGTACTGCAGACAGTAACAGCTGCAGTTAGCTCAGTAGAGGCCACTGTCATTGTTGTAGGAGCTGGAGCTGGGGAAGGTGGGACAAGGTTTATTCCAGGGCAGAGCGCCGGCCTTGTCTGCTGTGGGAAGGCTGAGGGTGCTGGCACTCTTCATCTTGTTCTTTAAACCCCAGCTGAGGAATGATGACTTCTTGGCTACTTTGCGAGACTTGGAGTTCTTGTCATCTTCATTATAGGCCAGACAAATCATGGAGTAGGTCTTAGGCAAGTTTCCACAGAAGGTTGCACTCTTGGTAGGCTATGGTACAGACAATGAAAATGACATTTAGTAAAAAAAAAAAAAAAAAAAAGTGTCAGTCAGGATTTTGCAGAGTTATTATTTATTTTTTTACACTGCATACCAAACAGTCCTAATTATTTCATCAGTCAATGAGTTATTGATCAGTTGTTAATATCCGAAATCATGAAAAAAAAAAAACTATTGCGAATAGTTATGAGGGGTTGCAAAACAAGTACAGAATAAATACATAACCTAATGAAGTTTACCACCTTTTAAATACTTGTAGAAGTGCATTACTTTTTAACATACTTTCATATAGTTTCTTAATTTCACTGAGGCACTGTTTCTTTACAAATCATGCCACACTGTGGATGAGTTTAAACCTCAATGATTTTAGCTCTTTGTCCACATGTTTAGGCTACTTGGCTGGTGAACTCACACAGCAGTAATTTGTTTTAAACACACACGTAGGTCATAGTCAAGGTCCTGTTTCTCATGGGAAATGATATAAACCATTTACACTGATACCTCCAAGGAGAAATCTAAAACTCTGGACTGAGCAATCACTTTGCACAAAGACCAATTCTGCCGTCACCATTTGTTAATCAAACAAACCTGCTGATAACCTTTCCCTAAACACATTGGACAAAACGAGGGCCTTGCATACCATGGCAGTGCTGTTGTCCATCATGCTGACCACCTGGATATCAATCCCCTCCTCATCCATGTCCTTCAGAAGTCGCATCATGTCACTCACGCTCATCCACTTGCACTCTGTGTCACCCACAGCAACAATGTAGTCACCTTCTTTGAGGCCATCAGCCTGGGAAAAAACATGACAAAGAAAATTGAGTTACAGGGTGAAATGTCCTGATATTGTAGAAGAGTAAACATTTACAAGTCATGTTGAACTACTTTCCTTCGACTCCCTTGAGGCAGCTACAATCAGCCGAAAAACAACTGAAGTTTAGTCTAAAGTGGGGGTTATTTGGGGGGGTGGGGTTTTTACGCCTTATTTTTTTCAGAAGGCATAACTCATCATTAGCGTGCTGCAGAGCACTCCACTAACATGATTTCACATGTGTCTACCTTATAATGTGATCCATGTCCACCTAAGATAGGTCAAACACTAATGACCCAGCAAGTTCTAAATAAAAATCCTATTTAATGCAGTATTTAAAGTTATGAATAGTCTGACCTAGTTATCTTATGCAAGACTACTAATCTGTTTCTCTACATAGCTTGCAGGGCCTAATAAAAGTCTGCTCTTTGTCAGCACCTCTTAATGAGCTGTCAGACTGCTGGCTTGTAGAGAGTAAATACTCCCTGATTCTTAATTAAATTAGTAGTCAGAGTAGCTGACAAACAGGAGGAGGGGAAGGCCTCCAAACATTCTTTGAGGCTGAAATCCTGTTTAGGCTTCCAAGAGTGACTTTATTTAATCAAAGGCTCATTGAGTAGATAAGATCGAAACGTATTTGATATTCTGCATGGAAGCACAACTGAAAATTCAAGCTGTTAGATTTTCCACAGCAAACAAAGCTACGTCATGATTGTAATTAATATCGAGAAACCTATGCATCTGATTTTTAATCAAATCTGCCAAGAGCACCAAAAGTGGCCAAAAGATATCTCTCCTGTGCTCTAAAAACAATGTACCTTGTAAAATTAAGATGAGAACAGATATGCCAACCAGTGCGTGATCATAATTTAACAGAGTAATTTCAAAAAAGGAACTTCCAAAGGACTAATGCATTAATTATGAATTACATAGAAAGTTAATAAACCATGTAATGTTGATTGTTACATAGGACCACACTGACAGTCACCTAAAATCCTGTATATCTACTCCTGTTCATTCAGTGGTAGGAAATAGAGTTTAACTCACAGCAGCTGCACAGAGAGGGTCCAGTGAAACCACCTGAACCGGTGAGTCTCCTTTCAGTGTGAAACCCAGGTCTCTGTCATCTGAGCGAACCCGTATTGTCCGTGGGGCAGTCCACCGCTGCTTGGCCGAGAAGACTGACTGCGGGCCCTGTGCGGAGACAGAATGTGGATGCTGGGATTAATAAGGCTACAGGTATTCTTGACTTAAGAAGATAATATCCTGTTGAGTTTGATTTCAGTGAATGCTGCGGGGGAAACTGAAAATCCAATATAATGTCTTGGCTTGAGCCCTTAATACTCACATATTTGAGCTATATTACTGTAGCAGTAAATGCCAGGTAAAGGGCCAGAACGGTGGCTACAGTCTTGTGTATTACCACTTCAATTCAGAGGAGCTGGAAGTCATATGACTGAAGAATTAATGGTACCTTTCACACAACTGAAATTTTTTTAGCAAGGATGTCATTTTTCTGTATGATTAGGCAAAAAAGGCAGTGAATCCTTTGAACAAACTGACACTCATGGAAAACCTTCTCAAAATGCTGTAGGTGTTATGCATCCATCCTTGAAAGTTGATATTTCCAATAATACTTTCCATTTAGGCTGCCCGTCTCTAACACACTTGTTATCTGCTGGGAAAATCTCTCCTCCATTGAATCCTGACACTCAGTTGTACCTAGTACCAAGACGACTCTTATCGCACTGGCTTTAGTAATCACCAGAGTGATTGTTCAGCGAGATGGTGCCAGATTAAGCTTTTCAGTCCCACATTCCTCTTCATATCTCTGGGAATATGTTCTTGCTGCTGTGACTGCTTTTGTAACTGGCACCAGACAGGTACTTATTCACCTACTACTGGAAATGTCAGCTGTGACCCAGGCCCCCCTTATGAATGATTTCAGCTTTTTTAAACATCCCTTTCAAACAAAGTGAACAGAAGATTCCAGGGTTAGAGAGAGAAAATTTGTTAGTCACCCATCCCCCCTACCTCTCACCACCACCATTTATGAAAGGTACAGGAACATTACTCAATGCATTTAGCATGAAAGACTCCGCACTTGGAATGTGAAAAGTTTGGGAGTTACAGGAAAATGAAGTCAACCTTCAATCTCAAGGTAAATTCACCAACTTCAGTAGAGATTTTTCCTTCAACAGAAGCAGTGAACTGTAAAAAGTTCTATTTTCTCATCTCCCTTTAAAATACCACATTAACCATGAGCAGACTTAAAGCAAGGACCAGCACCTTTGTCCATGTTTAGTGTTAGTTTTGCATGAGTCCAGAAAGGTTTGGACACATCAGAGGAGTTTTCATGTGCCAAAGCTTCCAGAAGACTCATCCTTGGTTGGGTGTATTCAGAAACAACAAAAAATACACTCTGGGTGTTAAAATAAAATAAATAAATGAAACTTTTTAGGACAAAACACAAATCCAGAGGCATTTAATGTCCTTTAATGAATAGACCAGACCAACAACCATGTATGAAATGTGCGAGTAAATTGTTAGTAACCCACGTACCAGCCTCTGGAAAAAGTCGATGACTTTCACCTTTGCAGCTGCGGGAAATTCCATCTCTGCTTTGTGTTCTGTTTTAGCTATAAAAAGAGAGTAACAAAAATAAATTTATCACTCTATAATGTTTACCGTCACAACCACATTTCAACTGTTAAGAGAGATGGACAGGGAGTTGGCAGTATAAACATTACATCATCTCTACTTGGAAATAAATGCCACTTATCAAAGCTAACTGCAGCAGGTGTGGCAGACAATGCAGCTCCCTTTTTATGAGCAGTTTCCTGAGAGACAGTCCTCCCAAATCAACACAGTGTTTTTGCTTTGCTTTAGTGCCTTTTGTTAGTGTTAAGTGTTAGCTGTGGTGACACTAAGGTGACTGTTCGGTTTCTGTGATTACCAGAGGATGAATAGCTTTCACCTCAGTGACATTTATTGGAGACTCAAATGAACTTTAAAATCATTGACAAACTTATGTTTCCTTGCATATATTTTAACTCTTATTATTATAAATTATTTAAAAACTAAACAAAAACAACTCACAGATGATTTTTGGGGCCTCCAAATAATCAGTGAACTCTTCTTCATTTTCATTTTCACTCTGCTTGTTGACTGAGCGCTGGTGACTGGCTTTTAAAATTTCCTGCAGGACCTCCAAGTTGTTGGTATTCTTACACAATCCATAAATCCTCAAAGCCTCCTCATGACCGAAGATGGCACGACGGATGTGAGCTTTACCTGCAGAGGAGGAGAAAAATTCATCAAGAAAAGTGAAGAAGACAATAAAAAGGAAAGGAGGGACTGAGATGAATAGGCAGAGCTATTTTGTTCCGCTTTGTGCTTATTTTACCAATCCGCTGACGTTCATCTTTGTTCTTTAAGATGTCCAGAGCAGTGCATCCCTCAGGAAGGCTATCATACACCTGTGACAAGGTCTTCTCCTGCTTGTCCTCATCATCGCCCGGACCCACTGAACACACAGAGAGCAAAAGAAAAAAAGAAAAAAATTAAGCAACTGGAAAACTGTTTTATATCTCTCGTTTTAAAGCATAAAATACAAGCAGAACTATTGATAATGCTTTTGATTATTATGTGGGGTCTGCATGCTCTCTATCAGTACTCCAGCTTTGTTCCACAGTCCAAAGATCAAAGTCAAAAGTTGACAGTAGGTGTGAATGTGAGTGTGAATGGTTATCGTTCTCTATGTGTTAATCCTGTGAAAGACTGGTGACCTGTCCAAGGTATATTCTGCCTCTCACCCTATGACAGCTTAGATAGGTTCCCTGCCCCCAATCCTGAATTGGACAAGCAAATGAATGTTTTAAAAGAAGTTTTGAAATGCAATCTTTGTTCATATATTCCATAATTCAATCTTCCTTTTCTGGTTCACTGGATTTTAAAGTTTTAATTAAATCTATTAAACCAAAAGCATCCGGAAATATCTTTTAGCTTCCTGAGTTTTCTGCTTAGCAGAGACAGTATAGAGAATTTATTTGGAATCGTTTGTGATTAATCTGTTTACTACAGCAATCTCAATTCAGCCCTGCTCTGTAGTCAAGGCCTCTCTACAGTCCAGTGGTTAATTGCTCTATTCTCCGTGTTCACACAGGAATCTGTTAATGAGCTGCCAAACCCAAAGCTGCTTCGTTTCGTTGTTTCCTTTATTCAGTCTCGTCCCACTCTCAGAACCATAGCCACCCACTCTGCTCTATTTTGTTTTTGATTTATTCATTTCCAAATGTACATGTAAAGTACAAAAGGAAAAGAATAAAAACATACAGCGAAACAGTGCACATCAGTAGAAAATTGCATTATGGAGTTGACATAAAGCTGGAGATAAGAAAATCACCTTTCCTTTCCCTCACACTCTCTCACTTGGTCCCATCTATTTATGTAAAGAGCAGTAAGAGTCTACATAACTGTTAATCCTGCAGAAGTATACAGCACTTACACTCAGTTGGGGTTTTTTTGTTTGTTTTTTTTATTTTTAAATCACCTCAGCTGTCTTTCTTTCCCTTCTCATCATGACCTCTTTTGCTGTCTTTTTTGGGACTCTTTACAATCGTGTGTATCTCTGTGCATGTGCATGTATGTGTGTGTGTTTGCAAGCATGGATCTCTTTGTGTGTCAGACAATTTGTGAGTATCCCCAAAGAGGCATTATATAAAAGCATCCAAGATGGCTGTGGTACAGGGACGTAATCTGACATGACCAACCCAATGGCCCATACAGCACTTTAAGAGATCAGATATTCCAGAGAGCTCAAGAGGCAGCCCAAATCCTGTTACATCCAGCCTTGAACTGCTGTACGCATTAACAACCAAGAGCCAAATATCTACTACACACAACCCGCATGAAAACTTACTAAAGGAGAAATGTATTAACAGTCTTTTAACATAAACAGTTTTTTCAGGTAAAGAATACATTTGTGTTGTCTAAGCAGAACAACACAACAGCATTTTTTTTATATGTATCTATGAAGAAATAAAAACTTCCTCCCAAATCCCACTGAATCAAAAATTTGAATCTCTTCTTACACTGGTGGTCCAGCAGTGCTGAAGCTACAAAGTAGTGTGCCATGGAGCGGTAGTGGTTGGTTTTAATTTGTGACATGGTGGACCAGAAAAATGGCACATTGTCTTTTACTGGTGTCTGGATCATGCACTGATGGACTTGATCGTAGATTTCTGAGACCTGGCAGGAAGAGGATGATAGAGTTACATTTAAAAGTGCATTAAAAGCACCAAGACAGGTACAAAAAATAAAAAGAACTGTGGCGACATTATCACTTTACATTCACTTTAAGTACAGTAGATCTTTGTAAGTCTGGAGCAAGAACAAGAGTATTACTTGTATATAATGTGAGGACTATGTGTGGCTTTTCTGAAGTTTACCTTTGCAGCCTCTTGTGCAACTTTCATCAGAGAGTAAAACTGGTTTCGGATGCCAGGCAGTGCAATCTTCTCAAACAAGCACTCCTGAGCCTGAGCAAGCATCAGCCGAATCAGCATACTGAGCATGGCTGGACTCATGTCGTAGCTGGGAGTGTGGGTGAAAGTCTCCTTAAGGTTATTCAAGACACCTGGACAGGAAAGAGCAGTCGGCACAAGTCGAAATCTAATTAGTCCAAGGAAACTACAATTAGTGCTAGTTATTTAAATCATCAGAGACTTAACTGAGAAAATAAGAAGAAGAAAAAAAAAAAAAAAAACTAAATTACTCCTACACTACATGGAAAATTTCCAGTTTTGGGTTCTATTTTGAAGCCTGCAGGGAGAAAGCCTGCTTTCTCTTTTCCAGCCTCAAGTCTGGGTCAGCTACATAACAAAAGCCACTTTCATGTAATCTAAGTCGTCATGTAATTCCAAGGCTATAATGGTAATTTCAGAATAGAACCTCTCGTTTGGGATTTGGTTGACATGAGCTATATCTGGAACATGAGTATTTATGTATCATGGCTAGCCCACATTTGACTTCTACTGTCAAAAATTTACTGTCAAAGTTTGATATTATAGTTAATAGATTGGGCATCTGCCATCTCTCTCTCTTTTTTTTATCAATTACTTAATTAAAAGAAAGCATATATTTTGCTAGTCCACAAAACAACAGATGTGGTTCTGCTGGTACTTTAACCCCAAGTACTGACACCCTTTTAGACAGATGTTTTAAAAGGTGCACAGGTAGACCAGTGCCTTTTTGCTGTTAATATTATTTCAGCAAGATTAACTATATCTGTGTCTGTCTGTTAAACACTGAGCAAAGAAATAAACATTAAATTAATTCAATTCAGTTTTATTTATATAGCGCCAAATCACAACAACAGTCACCTCAAGGCGCTTTACACTGTACAGTAGATCGTACAATAATAGATACAAGTTACTTTGGAAGAAATAAGGCCATGTCCACTCCAGCTAAGAATTTATGCCTACTGTTTGCCAGATAAAAACCTGGCAACAGTGAGTTGCAGACAGCTTAATAACAGAGCAATGCCTCAGTACAATTCGCATAAAGACTTGGCAACTCCTACAGTAGCTGGCTTCTCTCATTCACATCACCTTTTGCATCCTTGGCTAAAGAGCCCTGCAGCAGTTGCGCTACACCTAGCTTTCCTGCCTGTAAACTCCCAGCTTGGATTACTACAGGTTCTTGGTCACAATGTTCTTCATAATAACATAATTGTTTTCCTTCACACAAGCCTAAATTAAAGCCATCAAAGCAACATAGTTGAAGCAATATCCAGAGCTATAATTATAGAGCAATACTGCCGACACTGCAAAGTCATACATCTATCACGAAACATTCTGAAACCTTTGAGGGTTGGACAGTCTCTTCATGTTTTTGGTGCTTCCTGGAGCTCAGCCACATGACAAGAAACATCTACATTCATTCTCCGTCACGGAACAGAAGTCAGGGTGGAAGCTGGCCAATATTCTAAAAACAAAAATGTACTGCAGTGGTAATACTTTTCTGAGAACTGTGTTATCAGAGAAGCACTGCACGAGGGTGAAAAAAAAAAGTCTTTAGCTTTGAATGAAACCCTGTGCCTGGCGCTTTTTCAGCAGTTAAAAGAAGTTCTTGCTGTCACTATTTATTTATTTTTTCATCTTGGCTTTCTTTTCTTTTCTTTTTTTTTTTTATATCTGCTCCTTTTACTCAAAGATTCAGCTTTCGGTAGCAGTGTTTCAGAATATAGAGGAACAAAGATAAACATAACTTTAAGAAACAAAAGTCTGACTGTTGGCCTTAACACAGGCTGAAAAGAGAGAATTAATATGACTGCAGATCATCAGTTCATCACGTCTCTGCATACCTGCAGCTTTCTGGAAGGAAGAAACAGCCTCCTCCAGGCCAGTTAGTGTCTGTCGATTAGCACGGGTACCGAACTGAGAGTAGAGGGCGGCCATGTTGAAAAGGATACTGGCCTTCTCTAGTGACAGGTTTTGTTGACATAGTGGCACTCCTGTGAAGGAGTCATACCTAAAGGAAAGTAAACACAACATTAATGTGTTAAAAAAAAAAAAAAAAAAAAAAAACTCATGAAGATAAACAGTCCAAAGAATATGAAGTGAAAAATATTTTTAGCAGCAATATAACAGCCTTTCTGTCACACTTTGTGTGTTGTTACATTTTAATGTAACAGCATGTATATCATATTCTTGTCTATATCACTTGTTTGAAATGCTTCAAATTTGCTTCTCAAAGCTCTTTAAAGTCTTTGAGCTCTTTATCTGTGCATTTATCTTTGCTAGAATTTTCAATTTAATTCAGTAGCAATGACTAACATAAGTAGCATGACTAACACGCAATAAAACCTCTCTGAAAAGAATGCTTGCACTTCATTGAGACTCCTTTGTGACTCTTGAGTGTGGAATTCTTATAAAATCCAAGACAGGATTTGTCATCTGATATCACTGATAAGTTAATATGTCTCTCAAGCCGTCTACTGTTTTGCTTTCTAAACAGGATTTCTCTTCCAGGCTTGATACATGACGAAAAAGCAGCAGGAGGGGGAAAAAACCCCCAAAAACTGCTGTCAAATGTTTCCTTTTTATTTATTTCATAAGGAAGTTTCCAGTCGAGTCACACCAGCTGACATGGTTTCAGGAAAGCACAGGTGTTCATGGCACCTCTTTGCTTACTTTGAAGTCACTGGATATAGTCTCACCTGTTTCCTTTCTGTCAGAGGTTAGAAAGACAAGGTGACATTTGCACTGCTTGCTTTGTCCGTTTTGCTAATTAGGAAATGACTGCAGTGTACCATGTGAAGAAGATGCCCGTCTGTCTGGTTGGGGAGAAGAATCGGCTCTCTATCAGAGGAAGATGGCTGTAGTATTTTGCAAGCAGCTCCACCCCGGCCTCACTTCGACTTGGTGTTCTGCATGCCTAGGATATGTAAGACAAAAGCACATGTTCACAAGTGGTGAACGAACACAAAAGACCATCTGTTTTCTGTGCTACTCAATCATTATCATCTCCAGTGTATTTGGTAGGTGGCAGAAATGTCAAGAATGATCTCTCACTCTACCTGTAAACTAAAATGAAGTGAACTCCGCAGCTAACTGCACAGGAAATATGTTTTTGTAGTTGACCCAGCCCATAAAAGTTCAAGTCAAAGGATTTCATGGTTTTTTCCGTGACAGACATGAATAATGGGTATATTAAACACACCTGTCGCAGGTCCATGAAGTCAGCAATCTCATCTTCAAAAGTCTTCCCGTCTTCACTATAGTGCTCCAAGATAAAGTCCTATAAAAGACAGAAAGACAAAAAAAAAAAAAAAAAAAAAAAAAATCAGCATGTAAATACAAGTTCTTTTTAGCATTTAGGAGCTTAAGTTAAGCATTCAATCTGTTGGTTACACAGTGGTTTTTCTCATACCATCACTAAATAGTACAAAGAAGACAACCCTGTGTTGTGTATGCTGGAGAGAATTTCTTTTCTCTCTGAGCCAGCCACATGTAGGAGAGGCTCCATCAAATGTAAAGCCATATTGTGAATACCCCCATTAAGGAGGATTAACTGGAAAATGTTTATATGGATGAATAACCTTTATCTTTACTGGAATACACCCTTTACTGTCAGGAGAACTTAGGTTTCTTAGAATTTATTCATGAGAGCAACTCTTTGTACTTGGAAGCTTTTTGAATAAGGCCGCAGGTCATGAAAACTGAGGCACGATTTCAGTCAAGAAGTAGAGCAGAATTAACGTGCTCGGAGATCTTTGTCAGAAAACGTCTCACATGCCCGTCAACAATCCGAAACAGGATGCGACACAACATAAACGTGCCAACTATGACATTTACAAGCGGGCTTACCCCGTTTACGAGAGTTCAACTTGTCTTTATAACTAGTGACCCACTTTTAGCTTTTTCCTGATCAGGTGATGTCCTGGTCCTAAATGAACATTCAGTGACATGACATAGTAACGTAACACATACATGCGACAGACAATATGACTGAAATACGTAATTCAAGGATACTTAGTTTCAAGGATATATATGTAAACATGCAAACTGAAAATACTGCCTACAAATATCAGTTTTTTTTTTATTATTATTATTTGTAGCTCCATACCTATATTCCTGTTTTGACAGAAATTATAATACAATTTTGTTTAACTGATGATCAAAAGTGGTGTTTTGCATGTACTCAAGTATGCATTTCTGAAAGCACAACACAGTTTAAGAATGCCAAGTCGAAACTTTTGAGGTTTCTTTTGTACCTTGAATGGAGTAGAGAAGTCAACTTCTTTTGTTTCCTTCAGGCCCAAAGCAATGAGGGGAATGTTGGCAGAATCTCTGAAGGCAACAAAGACAAATATGTAGCTGATCTGTGTAATCCATATGATATAAATTCCCAACAAAGCAAACACATGATAGCAGGACAGCAGGACCTTTCATTTTTTTAAAAAAGGGACAAAATATTCAATACAAGTAAGGACAAATAGAAAATATACCAGTGCAACAGATTGATGGTTAAAAAGACGTCTCTATGGTTTGTGTGAATATATATATATCCAGGAAACACCCTTTGAAAGCACACCAAGCCTTAGTGGGTATATGAGGTCAACACAGTTAGATTAGTAAATATTAAATCACACTAGTCCCATTAGTGACAGCTTTGTTGTTGAGAAAGTTTAGTTTCATAGGAGGTACTGTACAAAAGGATTAGGCAGATGGTGTTGTGAAAAATCTGTTAGGATTTAAAGGTGAATGAGGCCTCCCATGTCCCTCACTGTTGATTAATTATTCAGGAGTTGCAGCTTTGCTTCAGTCTGTCTTTCTTCTAGCTACTAGCAGGTTTTAACCTCCGATTATTGCAGCCTGGCAAATAGTAAACAGAGGCTGCCATAAAACACACTGTTTTGATGTCAGCTACAACCTTAATGGTTTGGAAATTTTCTGGTTTTATGGGGGTCCTTGTTAGTGACAGATGGAAAGCAAGTTCAGCTTGTTATCAGCGCTGAGGGACTATAACCTGACAGAAACCTGCTGCTAATCACAGAGGCATCATTAAAAACAAAAAACTAAACTCTCTCTTTTCCTCAAAGCAAAATAATGAGCTGTTATTAAAAATTGTATTTAAAAAAAAAAACAACAACAAAAAACACCCGCTTCTGGAATTGCCTGATACAAACTTCAGGCTCAAAACCATTTATGTTTAAAAGGATTAATTAACAATCTCAGACCTCATAAGAGACATGATTTTCTCTAAATTCACATCAAAAGGAGTGGAGGTGAACTACTGTGCACTGTTATTGCAAAATACTGTTCTTTACACGAGATGTTCAACACTCAGTGATAAGACAGCATTCCTCTGGCATGCTGACGTGCCAGAGGAAAACCTCATTCATCAGTAACACTGGCAGAGAGAGAGAGAGGCTGCAGTGTAATCCATTAGTCCTTGTAGATGAGATCACTCTGGACTTTTCTCTGGCTTGGCAGAGATGGGTCCATGGGGGTTGAGTGCATCTGTTTCACAGGGAATCTGGAGGGAAAATTTTACAAGCCTCTCAGAGACTCGCTCCTCACACACACGTGGGAAACGGACAACAAGTAGTCAAGGGAAGCTGTGGGTTTAGCTACACAGAGCCAAGCACTTCTTAAACCGTTTAAAGCAAAAGGTTTCAGGCTGTTGCAATCTGTTCTGACTTCTTAGTATACACCGACTAAGAAGACCTCTTAACCCGTTTAACTAGAACATGTCAATGAGGCTAAGAAGTCAGTGTGTACTCAGTTTGGATATGTTGTTAGCAACCGGATGATGTTAATGAATACTAATCTTCCCTTAAGGAGGGACAGATGAAAACGTATATTAAAATAATGTTATAAAACTAAAAACGTGTGATTTTATGTGTTCAGAAGTGTTAACTTCATAAAATGATGTTATTAATATTAACTAAATTTATCTGAAGTTCTAAAACTCTGATGATATTTATTACTGAATTATTAAAGTATTCGCAATTGGTGTCAGAGGTCACAGCTGAGCTGAGCATCTGATATCTTTGTGTATTCTGGACAATAGACAAGAGCAAATTAGTCTCTCTTACTCAGCAAAAATGAATACGGTGACCTGCAATGCTGACATATTATCTTACTGTTTTCATTAGTAATCATTTTAATTCTGCTGATTCAGAAATGTTCTAGGAAAGTTCATGAACTTTGCACAAAGGAACTGGACAAATCAGCAACACTTTGGTAGTGTGACGAATCATTTACACTCATACATTGAAATAATGAGCAGTGCTAGTGAGTCCGTTTCATTTTTACTTCATAATCTATCAGTGATGAGCCAGATTTTTTTTTTCCTCAATAGGGCAATTCAGAGAACAGAACAAACAAATGTACATTACATGTACTGCCATCAGGCCACAGACTGTATGGCACTTTGTGTTATGCATTGCCTCATGCCACAAAGGAGCTGAATCTAAGAAATAACCACAGAAAGACACTATACAAAGGACAGTGGACTAGTGGGAAAGACTGTTGGAGACAGGTGTTGTGTTTCTGTACTTAAGAGTGAGGTTGTATTTCAGGCTGAGAGGAGGAGGCTAACTCTCCATTGTGGCTGTACAGCGTCATCCCTATGAGACACCTGCTAGGCAATGACACGAAAGGACTTTCTCAACATATCTAATATTCTCCAGTTTAGGCTTCCCACACACCTGTGCATAAGGCGCTTGTTGACGATGAGAACACTATGGACCTAAATGGGTTTTATTTTAAGCAGACCCACAATGACAGTTTCAGAGGTTTCCTATTGTGTGTGCCGTGAGCAGGTGCTTCTCTAATAGTCTGATAAGGAGACTGAAGAGAGGCTGTTTGTTCCAGCACTAATGAATCTGATCCCATGAGACTGATCACGCTGGGACTAACAATTATACTGAGAGGCAGCTGGTGAATTTGGAGGATCTAAATAATCTTAGTGGCTGATGCGTGAGGTTTTCTTGATGTTCACAAAGAGAAGGTTTTTTTTTTTTGCATTTAAGCAAGATACAAACTACCACAAGCAACACAAGTGTAAAACACATAATACACTCAATATTTGCCTCCCTAGATTCCTAAGAGCAAAGTTCATTGTCGTCCCTGCCTGGTACCCTGCAGACAGGAAACCAAATTTATTACAACCAGGTTGAAGGCTCCTGGTGCTTACAGCACTGAGACTCTGCAGACCAAACAAACTAATCTGGGCTTACTGTGGAGCCAATATGAGTTGGCATTTTAGGTTTTATAAGGTCATCTGCAGATTTATGTCAGAAATTACAACACTGCCCTAACTAGGTCTTTAGCTCAACAAATCGTTACAACAGTTTTTAGAATAGGAAATACACAGTTGGATATTAGAAGCATTACACCTTGTCACCTCAACAACCCTGTTAATTTGCTCAGTATTTTGTTGGGCAAGGATGGAAGGACATAGAGCTAACCCTAATAACAAATCATATGTAGCATAGACTACTCTACCTCTACTGGGTGTGCATTCTTTTCTTATTTTATTTTATTTTAGTTATGTTTTTTTTGTTTGTTGTTTTGTTTGTTTGTTTGGGGGGTTGTTGTTTTTACACACAGAGTTGTGTACCATGAATTTACCTCCAGGCACTGACAGTAACGTCTTGAGAGATCCTAATAAGACACCCAAATATTCTGATACCATCAACCCTACCAGCCACACTGTTCTTTGAGAATGAGCATGTATCACTGATCACCACACGTAAGTGGTCAGAATGGAGTGGGCAAGGTACTGGGTGAGCTAAAAACAATGCCACCGAAGCTTCCGATGGAACAAACTCATCAGTCAAAATTAAATCAGTTATGTGTTTTTGTTTTTTAATAATGATTACACTTCATATTTTCAAAATGGAAGACTCCACAGTTGTTTAATTTCTTTCTGGAATAAAACCTACCCCATGATTACTTTCAGTCACCCAATTAATATTCTTTACCCACAACTGGCTTAAACTTGTTTGGTTACTTCGTAGCCACGAGGAAGTGTACTATTTGCAGCACAAACAGATGCATCTTCAAATAAAAATCTGTCACCACTTCCTCATCAAGTCCTTTGTGTCTTGCCAAAGTTTCATTTACATGTGAGTGAGAGAATGATAACATGCATCAACTTCCTTTTATCCAAACCTTATAAATATGGCAGGTGCATTTGGAAAGAAAATACTAGAATCTTTCACTGTCACACACCCATACAACACACACCTGACCGTCACACTGAGTGAGAGAATGCTTTTTGCCAGATGATCATCTTGGCTTGCATACAAATTCAACTCAGTGTTTCCTTGTTGTTCTGTGCATTGTGCAAAACCTGATATTCCAGTTTAACAACAACACCACTGTCACCACTTTTCCTCCTCTGTCATCAAGAGGCTTTCGTTTGAAAGCGTGCCAGAGCCATCTGTCTCTTGTAGGTTGTGAATGTGTGTCTGTTGTCTTACATCTCTATTTTAATAGTAATTCATAATTTTTCTTCGCGAGGTTGGATCAGTGGTCACCTCACCACAAGAAAACTGGGACCAAAATCCTTTGCGTTGAGCTCCTGGAGATGTGTGGACATTTTAGCATGATATCTATTTCACAGCCTCCTTACATGCACTTAATGTAAAACTACAATTATTCTGAAAATTGTAAGCAATTATAGCCTATTGCCAGCAGCTGAATTGCTACTCACAAGAATACTACCATCTAATGTGAGGTCATAAGAATAATAAGGTCATAAGTTCACAATTCCTTCATTCTAAAACCCTTGAACTGGAGCAGTAGAAAAGAGAGGAGAAACATTTGTACTTACTGGTTGTTCTGGTAAACCTCCACAGAGCTGTTGAGACCTTCCAACTCGCTCATCAGAAGCTGAAGGTTTGAGTTAACGTAGCTCAACTCCAAGAGAACCATTTCTTTCACCTTGCTATTGGATGTAGCCCTGCAAACAGGTGATTGTAGAGAGAGAAAGATTGAAGGGGAAAATGGAGAAGGAAAAAAAAAAACAGATCAGCCTTGTTATTATCCATTCTGGCTCAGCCAAACCTCACTGCAGCTGATTATTAAAACAAGCGTGTCTCTTCTGGTATTCTGGACCACAGATCTGCGTCACTGCGGCCCACTGTACACTTGCTCTACTCTTCGGCACGCATGCTTGACAGATGTCTCAGACTATGTACATGTCACTACTGTAATAGGACTGCACAGAGGTCACCTAGGATCTGGTCAAGGACACGTGTGTGTAAACGTTAGTCTCAGATTTCCCTGCTTTTAAAGCCTAACCATTCTGAATGAAATACGCCTAGAAAGGAGACCCCTTTTGAATCCCACTAGTCATCAACTTCCATGTCACCATCTGCTTCTGCAACAATTATCATTACTTACACACATTTAAATGTTTAAAATGTAGTTCGCATTTTTTTAAGTTAGAAGGATCAGTGCACTAAATGTTCCATTTGCATACAGCTTTGTATACGTGTGTTCATGCAGGAAGTCTGGAACAAACAAATGGATAAGGTGTGAGCATTTGCTGCATAGCAGAGATAACCCTGCACCAATACCGCTGCATGTTTGTTAATGCTAACATGCATGCACAGAGTGGATGGAACCTTTGTTATGTAGAATTTATGTTACGTTGTCAGTATGTGAAAACAACCTGCAATTAACGTGCATTCATGGAGACACAAGATAACACACACACATACACTATGTTTATCTACGTTTTACAGTGGATCCTAACGAGTTACCCGTCAGTCATAATTAATGGGACACTCACACATACCCATCGTCACCTACAACCTGTCAGTCTCGAGACTGTTTAGAACGTATCTGTCACCTGATCTCCTTCTACCCTGTAATTACAGAGGATTGCATTTTTTAGACATGAAAGGTCACAAGTAATGAAGTCCTACAAGGAAGGGGTTGGAGGGGAAAAAAAAACCTGCTTAACCTAAGGGTAAAAAAGCAGGTACAAAATAACCACCCACCAGAATTAACCACAGTCAGGTTCAGTGGATTCCCTTTGTATGACATGAAGCTAATAATATCCAGCAGTCTGGATTTTGTTCAGGCACATTGTAAAAAGGTCACCACATGCTGGATTTTAAATCCACACTTTATACTCTACCACAGCCTGCATCACTTCCTGTTGGCCTGCTGAAGGGCTTCTGAGGAGTTTGGTCTGGGGAACAGATCATGGTAGTGGAGGAAGAGATCCTATGGTTTGGACAGAACAGATGTCTGCTAGCCCAGAGGCTATTATTAATATGTCATTTAAATATCTAATATCATCCTGCAGTGTGTGGGAATCCAACTGTATGCCAGCATCTGTGGTTGTCTCTATCCACTTCTTTGGAAAAGCTTTTTTACACTTTTGGCAGATTGGCAGTGTGCTGTATTTTAACCTTAGGGGCAGCTAGCTGGTGGAGTTTTATAACTAAACGCTTTAAAGGGCGACTCCACCAATTTTACATATACATTTTCATTTTAGTACAATAAGGGCTGCTATGATTGCCATCTGCAACTATAAAGCAAATGTGAAAACACTTTCAAATAAAAAAAATAACCTTAAACCCCTTGTTCCAAGTGGCCTGTATAGCAGGTTAATATACCTTTATCCTGCTAGTTTACAGTTGCTTCATTCAGTACTGACCAGGCAGGATGGTCTGTAAAGTTCCAATATTGGAAATTTAGATTTTTTTTTTTTTATCTTGTCTTGGTCTCTGCTGTTTTAATTTTGAGAAGAGAAGAGAGACAAGAATAGAAGAAAACCAGTCTGACCAGACTGACTTTTGCTGAAAGGGAGGAATGCAGAGCAAAGCAGAAGAAAAGAAAGCAGGCAGAGCATATAATGGGTGTCCTAGTGGGATAAGATTGCCAGGATATGCACACTCTCACACACTGAGATGGAAGAGCAGAGGTAGACCTTGGGTTAGATTGCATATGATTTAAGATCTTTAAAAAAAAATAGAGCAGAGAGAATACCTATAACTCAGAAGTAAATCCATGCCGTTCTCTGGGCTGCAGGTGGGTTGGCAGAGGGAGACACACATACAGACACACACATTTTCCTCCGACCTTGCCTGGTCAGAATATGTCAAGTACTAAAGGAATGTGCAGACTTCAGAGGCTGACGGCAGGCTTAGACAGACCTAAAGACCATGCAATAACTGTGGTATCCATGTACAGCAGTATTATCAGACAAAAGGAAAGAGATCTCTTATCTTGTGCCATCACAGTCATGAGCACAGTGATGAAAGACAATGATTCACTCTTCTAGAGAAAAGCAACCTTTCATCACAAGGTGCTTTCTGACATTCATACCACTAAACAACATCCTGGCTGTCAGAGTTGTAAACTCAGCTGGGGAAAGTTTTAGGCTTAATTTCTCACATCTTGCTCTCTTGATTTCTTATAATCACTATAATAAAATGGATAAAAGTAAAGCATAAAGTAAAGAGTTCAGTAGACCCTCCTTAATCACATGTCACTGAAGCTCTTTGTTTTCAGATTACAAGGAATGCTCCTCTGCGAGATTGTTATCTCTGACTACCATTTACCCTGTGTCATTTCAATTCTTACCAGTATAAATTCACAACAGCTCATGACAGAAAGACAAAAGTGAGGCCAGACATATCAACAGCAACAGTTCCCTGCAATGCAGTGACAAAGGCTAGCTACAATGATGTAACATATGCAAAACTACATGTGTGCTTGGATTCTTAAACCCATCATAGACTTTGCTCTCCTCTTTAAATATTTCCACTTTAGAATGAATCAACTATTACTTAAAAAAACATATCTACTTCAAGCACACACACACATGCACACAGTAAACCCATATATTAAGTTGGATGCATGTATCACTTTGCTCTTACTTGAGCAGATTCTCAGCTCCAGCCCTCATCCTCATCTGTTTGATAATCTGCTGGTTAAGACTGGCTCGTGTGTTCTGCAGTTTGCTTCGTCCAGTCTGTGCGAATGGGTTGCAACCCTGAAACACAGGAAGGAAAAATGAGTCAGCAAGAAAAAAAACCCCAACAAAAAACCCATCTTCTAAAAATGTAACAAACAGAAAAACATAATGCAACAATAGAACAGTTTTACATATTAGAGAGAAACATTGTTGGATGCTAAACAGTAGCTTCCCTCTTTGCTCTTCTGTAAAAATTGGACAACTACAAAGCTTCTGATACCAAAAAATTTGTGCCTTCCCAGCAGATTCTGCACGTTCAAAACTTCAGCTTCAATTTACTATAAAAGATCTATTATATTATTACTTATTCAATGTGATAAAATACTTGACACTCTTAAGGTTTCAACATTTTTCTTTCTGTTAAAATTTTAGGGCTTTTACATCATTTTTAGTTTTTGACGTAAGAAAAAAAGCTTCACCTTATTATGTAATTACGTGTATCAATTAAGGTACCTGATGTCATTTTCCATGACTACACATAATGGACCCACATGAACTATAGCGGTACTACGTATCCTTGACTTTATCACAAACTTACCAATCTAAATAAGTTAAAAGGTTGTCATTCACAGCAGCTCACATAAACTGGCACCAGGAATTCATTCTCACTGACTCACTGAAGAGCAGAGGTGTGGTCTGTGGTTTATTTTGGTTAGTGAAAACAACGTGATGTGAAGAGACCAGTCAGCACAGTAAAACTAGTTAGATTACAGTGATCAGCATGGGACATCTAAGCTGAAATGATCTGACTCACTCTGAGGTCAGCAAAAGAATGAGCTTTAGTTTCTTTTGTAATAAGTAATAAATGGATAATATGTTTAATTTCTCTGTCCCGTTTTAAATGTCAACAATGAGGCACAAGTTTCGATTATTTAATTTTTTTCCATAACAGGGAGGATTCCCACAATCATGGTCAGCAGGGGAGAAAACAGTCTGAGTAAATTTTACCAAAAATTTCAGAGTAATGTTTAAATTACTGTTACACTGTACAATACAAATGAACATATCTACATAACAGCTGAAGATGATCTGTGCCCTGTACCTCTGATTAAGGTTTTGAATCTAACAGCCAAACTCCTCAAAAAACTAAATTAGTTACACCTGAGATGTGTAGTATCACCATAGCAACAACAGCATAATACCAAAGTTAAAATATTAATATAAACTTAGGAGTAAAAATACTTTTTGTAATGTAGTAAAGCTTTGAATGCAGTCACCATCTCTTCACTGATAATGTGACAGTCTCTCACTGCCTTCCCACTACCTAAACTGACTTAATTCACCTTATAAGATGTTGAGCAAAAGTTATATTTTGTAACAAAAACAGAACCCACACTTTGTTAACACTTTAATTAGTTCACAAGACTGTCCGGAAATTAGATGTTTTGTTATGTCTGCCACAAAAACAGCTTAAATATTCTTATTCATTACAGTTTCTCCAAGTAAGGCTATAGATGTACGTGCTTCTCTGTCACACCTGCCAGATATTTTACAGATAACTAAGTCTCACGTCAATGTTGATCTCAGAGACTTCCTGTAAAATGAGTAAGCAAAGGTATTTGTCTTGAGAACAAATTTCAGCACTGCAGGTCAAGTGGCTTCAACAATAGTCACATTTAGCATAATATTTTAGTCACAGTATAATGTACTCTCGAAACCAGCCTGCCATAGTTATTTGGTTCATCCTGTTCAAACAGTTGAACCACCTGAGGGCGTAATGATTAACCAAGTCATGTTAACTACACAATAGAAGAGTACTGAAACTATCAAGGGTGTGGCAAAACACAACAGATAATTGTAGAATGACGGCAGGCTGAAGACGTTTTGTCCGGTCACGTCAATCGTGACATCACCAGCAGCAGTATGTACCAGGACAAAGGAGTGGCTCAAGTATGATAGCAACCATAGCAGGACATTTTTCTATGTATACTTTGTTACTATGCTACAAAACTTTTTGACATCCTATTAAGTGACACATGGAACTAAACCACTTGGCTGCTTATGCTGCTGCTGCCCTTACTAACCCACTGATCCGCACACTGAAGTGAGCCCCTCCTACCCACTGGCACACTTGAACAGAACAGTCTTTCTCTACAAGTGTTCAAAACACTTCATTAGAGCAAAACACAAAGGCAGCGCAGTCCATTACCATATCCATCAAACAGCAAATCAATCTGGTATTATATAACTGATTCTTCATAAAGAACATGTGGAGCATTAATTCATGGGATAGTTGGTTTATACAAGTGCTGATTAGGACTGGCAACGAGCCAGGGAGAGGCTTCAGCCATGACCCAGTTCTGGTAGCAACAGACTCACAGCTCCTGCTCGGTATCATTTAATGATGACATGAATAATGACAAGTTGAAAACTTGTATTTTCCCTAAATGACTCTTCACTCTGAATCCATTCCAAGTGTGCATACTGCTGTCAAACAGTGTGTTCTTGTTTCAATTCAAAGACATGCATTTATTTCAGGGAACTACTGCATGAGTAAATATTTGTTTATGGCTTGATCTCATTTGTCGTTTTCCAATACAAAAGTCTACTGAGGAAATCTAAGTGTGCCTCCAAGTCAGCTGAGCTTGTCTGGTTTGTGAACCAGGACACATGTTGTCAATTTGTGTCTGTGGTCTGGCTGAAGGACACCCTCAGGCCAGATGCTACGTCAATCCTCTCACTGGCCAAGGAGGATAAGGAGAAGAAACATGCCTATTCGGCTTTTTGTTCTGCCATCTTTCCATTCTGCAGCCCAAACAGTCGGACACCAGCCAGCTGGAGGTGAAACGGTGGAAGGCTAGGACGGAAGCCCCGAACCACAACAGCTCCCTGGAGCATCCACTGGAGCCGGTGAGGCCTTGTAAATCATTACACTCATTTTCACTCAAGAGTGAGAGAGAAGCTCAAAAATGGAGGCAAAGATCGACTCGACTTCACTTAGTTAAAATTTGACCCAAAGTTTCCAAATTGCAAATCTCTTCA
This sequence comes from Aulonocara stuartgranti, assembly GCF_965226115.1. Taxonomy (NCBI): domain Eukaryota; kingdom Metazoa; phylum Chordata; class Actinopteri; order Cichliformes; family Cichlidae; genus Aulonocara; species Aulonocara stuartgranti. Next base: position 6,216,255 of record NC_138939.1, on the reverse strand, counting down.
GCGTGACAAAATGAGGGCACAGAACTCATTGTGTGGTTTTAGCAAATGTGCAAGCATTTTTATGGCAAGGCCATGAAAGTAAAACACATGAATGTTCAATACAGAAATACACCGAACTAAAAGAAAGAACTTAAAATGAAAAAAAATAGGTGCTTGTAATATCTGAAATGCCTTATAATAATAATAATAATAATAATAATAATATTTTGGAGGCTCTATAGTCTCCCATCATGTCTTGTGGCAGTGCCAGACCCCAGCTCCCACTGACCTTTTTATAGACAGAGGAAGTGCAACACAGAGCCTAAATCCAGACAGCGTTCAGAAGGGGATTTGGTGGGATTGAAAGAAACAAAGGCTGTGTTCAGATGTCCATCTAAACAAGCTTTTTCTATAAAAACACATTTCAGTTGTGGATACCAGTGTAAATGTAGAAGAATGAGACACAGACCACAGCATGGCAGTCAGGCAAGCCAATAAAAACACATTAGATAATCACTCTCTCACTGCCAGCTGCCTTTCTCATGACCTCAAACTGGACAGACTAGGCGCTCTGGAAAATGCTACAACCCCAGGTACTTGAAAAGGTGAAACCAGTTGGAGAGGTTTCTCTGCTGGTCCTCATGCAGGGTTTGTCAATTATTGTGCCATGACAATTCACAAGCCTATTTACAGCATGAAACTGTCTCAGTTACACTACAAGGGGTGCATTTTTAACCAAGTCCAATTTAAATATGTATCTTTTACATCACTCTGCTGATGAGGTTATTCAGATTACCTCCCAGGAACTGTGAGATACAATCATTAAAAAGACCAAAGGTTTGCGCTTTACTTGGCTATCAATTTCTCTTAAATACAATGATCTTCTTTTTTTTTTTTCTTCAAACAAACCCAACCTGTTTCATGCCTCGGCAGTAAGGCTAAACTGACCAAAGTCCACCAGGAATGTCAACAAATTCTTTTAACTATCAATCATCCTCACACCTCCCTAACAACAAACAGGGAGTTGATTATGTTGATTGTGGGATATTTGGCCGCGGCTCCCAGTATCAACAAGTGCACGAAGTACAGCTATTCTGGGTGTAACACACACACACACACACACACACACCCACGGACACCTGAAGCTGACAATGCTGTGGTTTCTGCTGCGGCTGTTGGTGACAGATAAGGAGCAGCTTTTTGTACTCGAAAGACTGAAATCAAGCATCAACCTATCGATTTTTATTACATCTAATACACCAAAGAATAATTTACCATGATTAGTTGGTTTCTTTGGAAAAAATTAAAATGGAAGAAAAATAAAATAGCAACTAATTGCTCTTTAAATGGGAAGCGGAAACAATAAGTTGGATATAAAAAGGGGAGTTCATTGGGAAATGTTAATTGTCTTTAACATTAGCACAGGCCTTATTAAACGTTCGGTTTAATAAGTTAAAACAGTAGCACGTCAACAACAAGCCTAACCTTAAGTCACCATTTTTCCAGGTTAAACTTAACAGTATACGCTGGATACATTACTGTGGGGATACGTGTCCTGCTTTTGTTTTCAAAGTGGAAGGACGAGAGACAAAAACTCACCTTTTTGAAATAATTTTTGTCTCCGCCGCCGTCGTTGATGCCATTTGGTAAAAGAGCGTCCGTCATCCTGAAGGCACGCACTCCGAGAACCTCAAGAGGAGAAAAAAATGTTTTCTTTTTTTCTTTTTTTAATTAACAGCTTTTAACAACAGGTGAGAACCTCTCTACACCACCAATATGCCTGCTGTTCTAACTTCTCTTTACTCAGTCAGAGCTTTTTCCAGTAGGAAACCAGAAGCTCCGCCCACACAAACAGAATGGGTGGTGCTTTCACGGCCCAAAAGAAGCTCAGCGGAAGACACCTGTTTAGTTCAGGCTCTACGGAGTGCGTTATGTGAGACGGCTAGATATAAGATGAAATGCTGTTATGTAAGCGTGTAATAGTGAAAAGAAAAAAAAGAAAATATATCGGTCTTTTAACTCTTGTATTGATCTCAAAGTCATATTTATATTCTATTAATACCTGTGCCACCCTCATCTAAATTTCCCAGATCTGTCTGACCAAAGAAAATCAAATGTTGAGCTAATACAAAAGTATTACATTAACACATTAAGTATTAAAGTACTGTAACACTGTAAAATACTAGCAGTAGCAGTTCAACATAACAGTCGTTCGTTTTTCAGTTTCTATTTTTATTCTAAACCAATGGTTTGCAAAGTGACAGTTATCTATGTAAAACTATGCAAAATAGTTCCTTCAACATAAACCAATACGGAAATGTGACTTTGGCAACAGATCTGTTGTTCAAAATGTCCTACACACCAACACCGGACAAGGATATAATAATGTGTGAGAAAACACGTAAACAAAAAAAACTAACAAACCTGAACCCCTGCGTACTACAGTGAGGACATCCCATGGTTATGCTATGTTTTGTTGAGCCATATGAGTTATTTATCCTCATAGAGGGAATGATTACTAAAAATTACAAAGCTGCTGTCATTCATGAGCTTTATTCTAGAATAAAACTTTTTTTTTCTTTTTCTTTTTTTCTTTTTCTTTTTTAAACGGAACATGAGATGATGTGGCTAACAGCCTACTAGGCCACCTGGTGGTGTTGTTTCATTTTATTTTTCCACATGCTGATACAGGCTGTATGTCTTTAAGTCTAAGATGTAATACTTGGAAGAAATCAGTGTCTGACACATATTTCATTACATCACTATTATCACATGAATGATTGCCACAGTTGTGTCTCTTTCTTTAAGATTCTTTCTTTGAAAGAGAAAAATGTTACCCCTGGGCTTTTCTGTTTTAGAATTCCCGAACTGTATGAATTTGAATATGCAATATAGCGCCATATTATATCACAGCTTTCAAAAGTATATTACTTGAAGTTTATCTGTTTTTTAAATGCTAAAATAAAATAGTGAACGCAGTTTCCTTTTCTGACATGTAGGCTGGCAGAAAGGGGGCATTCAGGGAAACAAGATGATGTGAAATACAAAAACAGACGTTACAATAAGTAGTGTGTGATTATGTGTGTGTCCTAAAACTCAGTCCCTGTGTTAACTTTAATTTTTGCCTGTGTCTTGTTTAAAGTTACCTCAGCAAGATTTGTTGTAGTGTTGCTGTCAGTAGCTGTCAGATGGCACATGTATGCAATACTAACAGAAGCCAGGGGCTTGTTTTACCAGTTCTGCATCTGAAACCCAGCCAACAGCTTACAAGGAACTTTCTATTTATATCTTCGGGGTTTTTTTTTTTAAACTGCAGACAGATTTTATAGTTAAGGGATTTGTATGAAGACAAACCAGACATTTGTATTGATGTTGGCTTGCATTAATTTACTCCAAGCTGTTGTTACTGTGTATTTGTTATTGTTTGTTTTTGTGTAGTTTACTTTCTCTAAATCCTCTGAAAGAAACCAGCACCCCACAGTTTCTTATGTTGTAAACATTTGTTGTTTCCAGCTTTGTTCATATGTAACAATTCCTTGTTCTGTAATTGTTGTTAGTGGTGATTGTTGCACTTTACAGCCCTGTGATAGATCTGTCCAGAGTACCTATGATAAGTCTGATAGCCTCCAGTCCAACTGTGGCCCTGACCTGGATAAGAGAAAGAGAATGGATGGATGGATGGATGGATGGGAGGAAATTAAAGGGTGGATGGGTCTTGTACCTAAGAATACAGTCCACTAGATGGAGATATTGTTTTTTCTTTCATCAACAACTATGTCTATTTTATGCAATATGTTTTTTTAATCTTATAGTTTTCCATAGTTGTTTATACGCCATGGTGTTTGTTCTGAGTCATGAGGTTATCTCAGTTTACTATATTATCAATACATACATTAGAAAAACTTTGAGAAAAATGACTTTAAGGTGCTTTTCCAAAGATCTTTTTATTTAGTTATTAAATTTTTTTTTATCTATTTTTATATTTTCTGTCTCATTTTTCTTTATGTTTTGTTTTTTGTTTGTTTGTTGTTGTTGTTGTTGTTGTTGTTTTCAGGCTGTTACTATGACTCTGAAGGAGCACTGCTTCATTTCAAACAACTCAGCAAAAACAGGTGTGGCAGGTGTGACTAACAACAAGGACCTGTAACGGTCATATTTCACTAAACACATATCCAAAGGTTATCATTAACTGCCAAGTGTCTCTTGTTGCAAAGCGAAATGAAAAAGTCAGGGAAAATGTAGCTAAAATATTTTTAAACGACGTAAAGGGGATTTTGACCACCAGAAAATTTCTTTTTTTAATAAGCGAGCTCTGTTTTGTTTCTAAATTATCTCTAAGGGGATGCAGAGTTATGGGTTTGTAGATGTCAATCCATAATTTTACAGGCTAAATATCAACATCAAATTTGGAGCACATGTGGGCACTTATTGGGGCGTGGTCTTTGTGGGCAGCTCTTTGGGGCCCCTGTAGGAGTTTTTTTCTTATGGGCAATACTGATGTGAAATGTGGGGCCCATCTGTGCAACCTGGGTGGAGCCCCATCTAGCTGTGGGCTGCCCACAGACCCAGGTTCATGGGTCTCACTTTGGGTATCTGCTTAGTGTGGGCTGCCCACAGTCAGCATACACTATGGGCTGCCCCGTTTGAGACTGTGTGGGTTTGTCCACAGTGGCCTCATACAGGCCCCAAAGTAACATGTTTGCGGGGTTGCAACATGAAGCATGTGCTAGATAATTCTACATTCTACATGTATTACATAAATAATACTGACTGGAATTATTTTACAAATATTACACTTTTTTACTGCTATAATTATTTACAGTGATATTGCTTAATAGAAAATACCCTTATTAGCAAAGAAATGACACTTTTGAGAGTAAGACAAAGTAAATACATAAAAATGTGGCTATCTGCAGTAATTACATTTCTGGTCAGAAATGTTGTCTTCTTAAGTTACATAGTTAACAGTGTTTGGTGCTGTCTTGCTGACACATTTGACCACTGTGTCACTAGTTTCTATCAGTATTTCAAGTAAATAGCTTGAGCTGCTTATGTGAGTTGACCCACATAAGCAGCTGAGTTGTATTTGCTTTTGAACCACTTAAAGCCTTTTGGCTGTAATCACAGAAGTCTGCGGAGTGGTAAAAAACAGAGCTGCATTTTTCACTCACAACATTTTTTTACTGCTGAAAATGGACAATCCACGCCATTTACCAACACTGTCACACAATCTTAAATGTATTACATTACATTACTTAGCCCTGAGCACCATCTCTCTGAAAATCTTAATGTCAGCCCTCAGAAATGTATATTATCATATAGAGGGTCCCTTGTTTGATTTAGCTTGCAGTGAACTGAGGGTGCTTTGCCTTTCCGCTCATTTCTCTTCTCCTCACTATGAAGCACAAAGCCGATTGTAAGTCAACTACTTCCCGGCTGCTTTTCTAAAGGCAGAGGGGGTACGGCAGTGAACAACGGGCACCGGCGTTCAACCCCCGGCCCAACAGGAAGTGCTGAAGGGTTGCTATGCAGCCCTGCTCCCCAACTGCAAGAACTCTGGGTTCCCTGTTAACAAATGATCTGTGATTTGGGCAGTATGGCGAACTATTGGAGCAGGCACTCCAGAAGCTCTACAGTAAGAATAGATCAAGGCTTGGATGAAAGAAAGAATGAGGGAGAGTGATAGTTTGTCCTCGGCACTAAAGTGTTGTTGGGTCTGTGGCCTCTTCTCCTCCCTTTTTCCTCTGGTGCCTCTTGCTTCATCCCTCTTGTTTTGTTTCTCTCCACTTCTCCTCCCTCTCTACCTGTCTCCTCCCTCTGCATCTCTGTCCTTGGTTTATCCTCTACTTGTAGTTTACTAGCCTTACTATTACATTCAAATCTTGTACAAGAGTTGAGTCAACCAAGTACAAAAAGTAAAATAAATAAATAAAGCAAAATAAAAATACATGTGTATTATTTTCACTCCCAATGCACTGCACTCTATGTACATATAGAAAGAAAATCTTGGTGTATTTTTACTGTGTATATTAATCATGTGTACATAGTATAGTATTTTGGGTTAGCTCTAGTTTTTCTAATATATCTTTTTCTAATATAATTCCCGTTTTCTTCCTGTCCCTTGTGCTGCTGTAACAAGTGAATTTCCCCAGAGTTGGATTAAATAAAGTCTATGTGTGTCTAAATGTTTGTTTTTGGAATGAACATTTCATTGTAATCCAACTGAAGACAGTTGACAAAAATGCAATTTTTTAAAATTAATCCTTTATTTTTCCAGGTAAAAATCTCATTTCCAAAAGAGACCTGGCATCAGGGCAGCTAAAGTCAAAACACATACAACACATAACAACATAGCAATTAAAAACAAACACAATATTTCATACAAACAAGTGAAAAATATAATTTACATTCAGAGTGGGGACTACCGATTGAGGTCATATTAGTCACTACTGAGGAAACTAAACCATATCTTGATGCACACTCTAAAACCCAGTTAAGGAAATCCAAAAAAGTTGATTCTTTTTATCTGCATGTAGCGTTTTCAGTGAAAGAAATGTTTGATTGTTACGTTAATTTACATTTGAAATGTAAAATCACAGTCTATTTATGTAAATTTAATGGTATTCTAGAAGAACAGTACAAAACTGTAAAATACACAATAAAATACTTTTATATTACAATTTTTTTTACAGTGTGATTTTTTTTTTGAGGTGTGCTATAAAAATAAAATTTTACTTTACTTTAACTTTACTTTACCCAGACCTACCTACTGTGGACCTACATGGGCATGTTTGCTGGCACATTATCCATTATTTATAATAAGGAAACACCATATAGGGAAATGTGACTGTAGTGGAGAAGATGAAACCACCGAAATGTTTTATTGAACTGTCAGAAATATAAAGGCTGAGACAATTTGGCTGATTCAATACCCTGGTAAAATGTAAGTTTAACTGGGTCTTATTGATGTACTGCAAAAGAATTTAGAAAATGTTATCCGAAGCCATTGGGTCATATTTCTAACAATGACTAATGTTTTTTATATATATTATTTAATTTATGGCTCTACCTGCTGTGTCAAACCTTAAACATTAATCCATATGGGTTTGTTTACAGTGCACATCGCTGAGCAACTGTCGCTGAACCAAGGAGGGGGCTAAGATTACATCAGTCACAATCATGTAATGGCGTGACTGCAGCCATTCCCCAACTCTGCTCAGCTGTCATGACAATTTGCATATAAACAAAATGATATGAGGCTGTGACTCATTGTTATGAAGCTGGTACTGGTTGTTATACAACTGTAATGTTTTTAAGGTTGGTGAAGCCTGCAGTCAGCTGAGACTGAAGAACTGGCTCAGATGAATAATGAAACATTTCTCACACTGAAAACGTTACATCCAGATGAACAGAATGAACTTTATGAGATGTAAATTGTATTGTTTAATTCAACCATAAGCCAAGTATAGCGTAAATATTTCAGACAAATATCTCAGTGGGTCGTGATATGTGAACCTAAAGTACATTAATCGTCTTATTATGGGGTGGCTGTAGCTCAGGCGGTAGAGCATGTCATCTACTGGGATGCCGTGATGTATTTGTTTGCAACACAGCTCCTCCCTTATGCCACTGCAGTACTTTGGCTGTTTTCCCCTCCATCTCCTCTTCCTCATCCCCTCCTGCCATCACACTGCAGCCAGTGTTTCTGCCTGCCTTCCTGTAGCCAACAAAGCATCTCCTCTCTTTGTTTGGGCCCTCCTTTTGGAGAGGGAGGCCGGCCTCCAAATTAATTTTGAATTCGTTAGCATTCGCCTGCCGCAGCTTAATGACTTAACTCCTTAAACTGTAGAAGAAGTGATGTGTATTTGGTTTTTTTGTGCTTATTTAGCCATTTCTATTTTAGGCTGTAGTACGAATCTCTATTGTAAGCTGTGTATTTATTGGATCAGTAAATCCACCTGAAACATTGTCAATACTTTCATTAAAAACAAATAAACTCAAACGCCTAAAGAGGTTTGATTTCTTGCATCAAACTTTTCAATTCCTGATGCAACAGCATAAATCTATTTGTAAATATGTCTTTCTTCAGATAAAAAAGTTAAGAATATTATTAATGCCGCGGGTTTTCCCTGCTCAAAAAACAGTTAGATATATGCTTAATTTTAAGACCCTGACCCTTTTATGACCCTGGTGACTCCTTGGAGGTGTAGATGGATAGTAACATCCATACCTCTGTTACTGCTCCCATAGATATGGTCGGAGTATTCCTCTGCCTCCTAGTTCAGCCATCATTACCATTTCTTTCACCTGTGTCCTTCAGTGGACTGGTAGGCATATTATAGACATTAGTATAGATTTAACACTCACACATACATAATTAGTTATTTTGCATACACCAGGGATCTTAATGGATGATACACATCTTCTATTAGTTTGTTTAATTCATCTTTAATTTAATGAGTTGACAAGAGCCAATGTAAGTGACCAAAACAGTGAAGAAGGTGTTAAAATCCTTCACTGGTATCATTTATCATATTAGTATATATACTGTTTAAGTTGAGCATGTAAGCATGTAGTTATTGGTGTATGTTTACATACAGAAATAGCTGCATGCTTACAAGTGATAAGTGTTAGCTGTCACCAACCATAATTCATCTACTGCTCCCCCCTGCATGTATATGCGACCACTGACTCTTGTCTACTCTTTACTGCAGTTTGTGGTCCTTTCCAGCAGTCATGGTAGATGGGTGCCCCTCCGTGACCTGAGGTTTACCTGCGCTCTCTTACTGTTAAAAGAGTTTATCCACCCACTCTTATCAAGTGCTTGTTCACAGAGGATTGCCAAATCCCTCTCTAATATTGCACAATATAAAGTCATATCAGATGACTATTGTTGTGAACTTCCATCCATCCATCCATCCATCTTCTTCCGCTTTATCCGGGGCCGGGTCGCAGGGGCAGCAACCTAAGCAGAGAAGCCCAGACCTCCCAGCCACCTCCTCCAGCTTATCCGGGGGAACACCAAGGCGTTCCCAGGCCAGCCGAGAGATATAATCTCTCCACCGTGTCCTGGGTCTGCCCCGGGGCCTCCTCCCGGTGGGACATGCCCAGAACACCTAACCCAGGAGGCGCCCAGGAGGCATCCTTGTCAGATGCCCGAACCACCTCAGCTGGCTCCTTTTGATGTGGAGGAGCAGCGGCTCTACTCTGAGCCCCTCCCGGATGGCTGAGCTTCTCACCCTATCTCTAAGGGAGAGGCCAGCCACCCTTCGGAGGAAGCTCATTTCCACCGCTGCTGTGAATTTGCATTACTTAAATATAATGTTTTAGAATTGTAAAAAAGAAAAAATAGTGAAGAACTGTAAAGTAAAGACTTCAGTCTGCTGGCTAGGCTCCATGGAAATACAAAGGATCAGAAAAGTAACTGATAATAATCCACCCAATACCTAAGAGAGTGATTTCAGTCTGAACCATGAGGTGGACTATTCCTTGAGTCATATTTTTCTTGCATCTCAAGGCACTGAATATAATCACTTGTAAATGTGCACAAGAGCTGCTGTTGACACTTGTGGTGTATTGTTTTCATCATACAACTTTCTTTTCTACTTGGATTCTCTTGCATGTGCAGTTAGCGCCCTTAAAATGGTGTGATGACATCCTCAGAAAGCCTGGCATACACACCTTGGTGGCAAAATGTATGTACTGAGACCCAGTGAACCGAGCAAGCATCTAGTTGCTTTGTAGGAGATTTAGTTTTTTATTTTTTATCTACAATAAACCCTGCTTCTGACCGTAAGCTGTAAAACTGTTAGGGACAGAGGTCTTTACTTAAATGGCTAAACCTCACACTGGCAGCAGAGAAGACCAACTGTAGTTAAGTTTGCTAGGTAGTTAAACACCAGAGGAAAGGTGCAGAGGAACTGGATGAAACAGGATAGGGCCAGACTGTAGCGGACAATGGACAATCAGGTCTGTAAAGAGGATCATTGTTGGTATTCATCCAGAACCTGTACAGGTTCAAGGTTAGGAAACAGGCAGAAAACATCGCTACAGATCCCTCACATCCCAGACATAAACTGTTCAAACTGCAGCCTTCAAGCAAGCGCTAAAGAGCAGTGTTTACAAAAACCAGCCGCTACAGAGACAGTTTCTTCCCCCAGGCTGTCACTCTAATGAACACTGTGAAATAACCCACTGTTATATCATTTAGATCATTTGCTGAAGTCAAATTGAAAATGTCGCATTTTGCAAGGGAATCTTACGATTCCACTTGATGTCTCACAATTACATGACAAAAATCCTCAAATTATGCAAGTTTTGAACTCCTAAAATACAGCAATAATGTGTCTGTTTATGTCTCTTAGTTTCCAGCTGCCTGCTTTGTAAAAATAACTCAAAGGTCTTGTTTTTGTGGTGGAGGAAAATTCAAGCTTGCACCAGAAAAGAATCTTTGATTACCAGCAATAAACAATCTCATATAAACAAGTCAATAAAATATGCTGAAAGACTGGCTGCTGAAAAGTCAAGCCAAGTAACGTGTCACACTAATACATTTTTATCAAAGTATATTAAGTGCCAATAATAATACTTCAACATTTAACAAGACTTAGTATGATATGGCATGTTCTTTGCCAACACATCAGAGGTCACCTAATAATGGGTTTCCAATAATCTAAAAGTGACAATGACACAAAATGTATCAAATAAATTACATTTTATTTAATTTTAAAGATTAAATCAAGTTTTTACAAGTTAATGACTTTATTGGTGTGATCCAAACATACAAACCGGGGACAATACACAAGTAAAGAGTCCTTAGAAATGTGAAACATAGAAACTCAGATGGAAACACTCAAGGGACAGAGCTGCTTAATCACTCGCCCCGATTGTCGTGGAGCAAAACACTAAAACCCAAATTGTGTCTGAATGCAAGCCACACTGTACATGACAGTCACAAATTCAGGAGTGTGTGTGTGTATGTGTGTGTGTGTGTATGTGTGTGTGTGAGTGTGAACAGGTGAATGAGAAAGTGCCTTAAAGTAAGTATAGCACATGCACTATCCCCTGGATTTGGATGCTCTTGTACATATGTGTACATTAATAACATTTATAGCAGGTATCAGTAATGCTTGAGGTCACATGAGTAGAAAGTCTTCTTTTTAGTGTAATTAGGAAGAGAGTGAGGAAGATCTAAGAAGGAATCCAGTCACCCAATCACCAAAAACATCTGTTTGGGTAAGGACTTTTATTTCCTTTGCATATAACAGCTGTAAGCACTAATTCTGCAGATGTGAACCACTAGAATGAGCCTTGTATGGTCTTTCAAGTTAACCTTAAAAAATGATTTGGGTGAAATCCTAACCAAAAAATGTGATTTACACCAATGCTAAATTCACAGTCTGACTGAAGATGGATTTCTTAACCCCACGACCCAGATGATGACGTGACGTTACTGAGTTTTGATTTTTCTGCTGTCACAAGCATTGCCTTTTAATTTTCTTTTCTTTTTTTGGAATTACTTTTCATTGTGTATCTTCTGTGATTTGATGCATTTCTTTCTTCCTTGTTTGTTTCCCCTGCCTGCCTTCCCTCCTTTTTGATTGTCTACTCTGTCTTCATCGTTTTTCACTTGTGGTCTATTGCTCCATTGTGCCTGTGCCTTGTTTTCCATATATCCTCTTGCCTATTGTGAGCTCCTCTTGTTGCCTTCCATGTGTCCTGTCATTCTGTTTGCTCTGGATTTCTGCTTTGTGTTCCCTTTCTTAATTTTTTTTTCTGTGTTTGGACTTTTGCCAGTAAAAGTCTTTACATTTTTTAATGTTAATTGCTGATTTTAGTACACAACACGTGTGTAAGTTAGCGTTGTACCACAGGGCATGAAGAAAGCAAAATGTCAAATAATCTAATCTCAATAGCTAGTGTTTGATCAGGGATATTCTAAAGTTCAATACCTACTGACTGATGTGATATGTGGTGACCTTTCTATACACAAAGGGAATGAGCAGACGATCAAATTACAATAGTCTGTAGGGAAAGGGATTTCACCTAATTGACTCTGATGGGACTAATAAGGTTGCTTGCACTGGACTATTTTTACCAAAGTAGGACAGGCTTTCATTTAAAGTATTCACCTCATGAGTACAGTCTAGCACAAAAGTGCTAAACCATTTCTTTATATATTTCAATAAACATACTAACAATAATATAATAACAAATTTATTGGGAAAAAATAGTTTGTGGAATATTAATGAGCTTAAAGGTCCATGTTTGATATGATCGCCTTTATTTTTCAATAGAGCCTGAGCTCCCTGTGAAAGTGTTCTTGTCATTTCTTTCAATAATCTTCAGGAATAGATCTCCGGGCTTCTTGAAGGACATTCCAGAGCTCTTCCTTGGATGTTGGCTGCCTTTTGTTCAGTTCTCTGTCAAGATGATCGCATATAGGAATGTCATTAATGACAGATAGTGCTCAACTATATGCTTTTCTATCCAGGTTGATTTTTACTGCATTTACTGCATATGTTTGGGGACCATTGTTTTGATTCATGCTCAATCATCGAGGTAGGGAAATCCCAAAAAGTTGATTCTGTTCATCTGGACGTAGCGTTTTCACTCATCCAAGCGACTTCTTCAGTCTCAAGACTAGTCAAAAAATGTCCAACAAAACTTTTTGTTTTGTTTTTTTAAAGACTTCCAGAAAGCCTGGAGAACTATTGCGAAACTAAAATATTTGACCCCTTCGAAGCAAAATATATGTAAAGAAAAAAGTAAAGTATGTGCTTGTCCAGATTCACAAATCTAACCACAATATTCTACAAACACATTCATCGAACAATTTTATTTAAAGTGGACTGGTTCCCTATTGCCTACGCCAGCACTCACTTACCTGAGTCAAGGTTGGGGTTTGAGAGGTGGATCGCATTGTACGCATGCGCATTTCCTGCTTCATCTGTGGGATGTTATAAGGGCAGCCCGTAAAGCGGAGCTTGGTTCAGTCGGAAGCATCTGGACCGGACCGAGGCTACCAGGAAGCCCATTTGCAAGGCGGAGGAGATGGAGGACAAAAAGAAAAGAAAGAAGAATGAAGACTCCTCCAATAGCGACAGAGTCACCCTGAAAAAAGAAATTGGACTTCTGAGCGCTTGCGCTATTATCATCGGTGAGTGTGTGACAGCTTTTGTTATACGTGCTCAACTCACGGAGAGTGTTTCGAAGTGATGAATTCTGCGACAAGGAAAAAACTGACGAGGAAACGTGACCGAACGGAAAGCTTATAACGTGGCTGATGTACAGTTACTCTTTCTCTGTCAAGGTTAGAGTATAATTACACACAGTGTGAGTCACTCACTGTACGTATGAGCTTTTATTCTAGTCCGTTCTTTTATTCTACGTATTATATTTGCTGTACGGACACTATAAAGACTAAGATGTGACTTTTCTTTTAGACGTGGTTCGTGACTGTCTGACTCTAAGAATGAATAGCTGGAAAGTCGCCGTTACGCACGCACGCTCTGATGTATGAATGCAGGGTTCTGAGCTTTGTGTGGAAACTGTTGCATCAGTCTGAGTGGTCTGAATATGAGCGTGCATACGTGGCTGGATGATCTAAAGCTAAACTTGACAGACACGCAGAACCGGCACATCTCCCACGTGCTTCAGTGGGAGAGTTTACTGTTACCATTGTAGCATTGTCCTCGGATAGTCTACTGACTAAACCAAGGCATTAATATCGTTAATTTCAGTAACCTTATCATACCAGTTACATCATAAAATACGCTTATACTGCAGACAATGAATTTTACTTTACACGTGCATCTGCAAAAATTGGATAACTGTCAAAATACAGGAAGTTGCAGTGCTGTTTGTAGTTTCCTCCAAAATCTGATGTTGCATTTTACATATCCCTTACAGTAAGTGTACATAAGGAAATGGTCGGTAAATTTAACATATACTCTTTTTATAGACTTCTACACTATTCTAGTGTTCAATTCAATCTGCAATGAATCCTGTCACGAAAATATTTTATTGTATTTCAGAACCACATGTTGCAGGGTAGGGTTTTGGCAGTGGAAATCAGTGGCTTCAATAACAGTTCCTCATTTTTGTACATTTGTTGTGGTAAATATAAAAATTAGTCTTAATGAGTGGAAAAAAATTACTAACCAACAAATAAAAAGGGAAATGTTTATCACTGGGACAAATGGTTTTTGCAGTTCAGTGAAAGGTGGAATTCTGCGACAGTCAAGAGGCTACAAAGGAACCAGTTAATAGTTTGCCTTTTAAAAATATTTTCAGTTCAACAGTTCATCTTCATAGCCATGCTCACATCTAATGTGCTCTGATAGAAATGAGATGTAATTGCAGTTAATGTTATTTCTGCAAATTTTGCGTTTGACTCACTTTTTTTCCTTCAGTATAATGCTTTATTTAGTCCATATTTGTGAAATTATTTTGTTATCAGAGTTGAAGTAATATTAAAGTATTATAAAGATTTAATGTATTTGGTGTGAAAGACTTCCTGTATCTGGCAGTGCAGCTGAATGAGTGTGTGAGAAAAAGAGCTCCGCTGCCTGCCTAGTGAGTGGTGCATCGGGTGGGCAACAACTCAAGTGGTCATTTGGCATGAAGTAAAGTCCTTTGCCAAGTTCAAAATAAACTAGCAGGTGAGCACAGCAGATCACCACTCTTACACCCACATCACAGAGGGGTGTAAGAGTGTCCTGGGTTCAAACCTGGGTATGGAACTGACCGCTAGAGCTTCTTTCTCCCAGAGCTCTAGTTTCTCCTGGTACTGAGAAACACTTTCTGGATTCATGTTGCTCATATAAGGCAAGGACACTCACACAAATAAGAAGACATAACCAGTCATCCCTGTCATCCCATTTCAGAGAGTGTGGGATTTTTGGTCTAAGGAAATCTAGAGTCACCACTCTTCCACTTTCCACCACGATCAGTAATGAGAGAGCCTTTTGCATCTCTCTGAAATTTGATCACAGGCTCTTTACAGACTGGTGCTGATCAACAAGTGTTGTGTCATAACCTATCAAAAACACAGAAATGTGGTCCACAAAGATAATGCATTGTAAGTGGTAAGCCTGTAAGTGCTCCGGGCTGGAAAAGAGATGGAGACACAGTGCATACTCTGCAGCCCTGCTTATCCTGGATGTTTGCTGGTAAGCGTTTAAGCTGATCACATTGGGAAGGCGTTTACATACTGCACACACACAAAGATTTTCATAATTACATGTTAATGTGGCAGGTCTGTAATCATTTAAGAAACTGGTGTTGGATTTCTTCAGGTAATATGACGATTGACTGCTCATTTTTCTTCTACATTAATATTTTAAGATTAAAATAAACGCTCAGATCAGCTTAGCATAATGCTGAACTCTTGCCACAAGCACAGATGGAGGAAAGCCTGTACAGCCAGTACACACAGGCAACTTGAGTCATGCTACTACCCACCAGATACAGCCTACTCACATTGCATTTCATATGCCTTGTTCTAGTAATATAGACTGCTGAAGCTGTCAGCAGGGAAGCCTTCAGGTAGCTACTGATTACCACTGGTTACACTTACAGTTAGACAATACTCCACAACTATCAAATGTCCTGTATTATTAATCTCTAACCACACTGAATATACTTTTCTGCAATTGCTCACTTGCTATTAGTCGTGACATTAATCACTATTTTCATGCCACCAGCTTCATCATCACTCACCGCTTTATCGTAGTAGTACAAGTCCCCCTCCGTTAGGAGGTATTATACATGCAGCATTACAAAAAAAACCCACATAATATGAGACATTCTTCATTTTCCCTTTTGCACAGGAGATTTGGAGTATTTGCTTGTATAAAATGGTGAGCAATGTGAGGTCATTTTGAGAAAATTTCTCAGAGATGGTGCTGGGATATGATGCAGAGAGGGTCAGTAGGCCTGTGACTAACAGTTTCAGCTGTAGTGCCAAACTTTATGACATAACAAACACAACACTTGCATTATGTAACAGCTCTGCATCTCACAGTGGCCTCCACAATCAGATCAGACAATGAAAAATGCGTTCCTCAGATCTCATTGCTGGATCTGCATCATTAGGGAGCATTTGGGGCCATAGTGTGCCTCTGGGTTTTAATAGTTTCTAAAAGATTTACAGTTGACAGGGTCATATTTTATTGTGAGGACTCAATTCTTCTCACACTTTTCCAAAGAGGACAAAGACTTGAAGGACAGTACAAACAATGTTTTGCTGTGACAGCTGCTGTTTGGTTACTTTGTTATGTGTGCTAGCTTTTGTTTTGTCGTTTTTTTGGTAGGGGTGAGGGCATGTAAATGTCAGACTGAGTCTGAACTTGCTTATTAGTATGTGCCTGAGCCAACCAAGCTGTCAGAGAACCTTTATTTGTTCTTGTTAGGGAGTCAGCTGAGCCTGATTTTTAATGAGTCACATTTTAATGAGCCTGGACTAAATTACTTTATTATCTTATTAAATATACTAGTTATTTGTATAAATGAAATTGCAGCTTTATGGATGGTTTCACCTGTATTATCACCAGTATTAAAATATCCTACCGATATTGTGTTGGTCTCTCATGTTCTGCTGAAAGATCTGAACAATCAGGGCATAGACAGAACACCTTTTGCATGTTCAGTGATGTTTAACACTGAAATGTTAGCATCAGATCTGTTGGGTCCACTTGGTTCCATGGATCCATGAATCAGATTTTGTTCATCCTACAGATTTTCATCTGAGTGGGATCTTGAAATTAGAGGCCTGGCTGTTCCTTGGGCCATCCCTAAACAGTTTCTGCATTGTGGTGGGGTACATTGTTCTTCTGCAGGACACTACTACCTTTGAGGAGTGCTGCTTCCTCCGGGGAGTTGTGCAGGATAGGCTCCATCCTCTACACAACCCTGAACTGGATCAACAGTTAAGAAAATGGATGGCTGAAAAATAGAAGAATGCCTGTAGCCACTGTGGCAGAACACTGTACAAACAGCAGCTTTAAATCACTGAGATTAGGCTGTGCATACCATGCAGTCATATGTCAAAGCATTACTATATATAGCTACATTAATCACTAAGTGAAAGCAATAGTCACATGCCTTACTGCAGAAAGAAAATAGTTTTTTCTTTACTTCCCATCATGGCTGTGCTAGTCTTTCCTCTTCACTTTCTCCTTCTCTTTAACTACAGATGTGTGTTGTCCAACTTTAGCAAAAATAGCTTGGAGAGCTACTGTTAGAGTATTGTGACCTTCAAGCCAAAGTTTTAATAAGACTTTTGGAATCGCTTTGATTCTACTTTGTGTTCTTTATTCTGTTACTTTTCTTTTTACCTGAATGTATAAACATCTGACCAAATCATCACCAAACTACAGATAAATGGTAAATGCCATTTGTTCTAAATGTCTGGAGTTTTAAATTGAAGTGTGACAGCTTTGGGAGCACAAACCAATAAAAGCAAATCTTGTGTTACACACAAAAAGAAGTCTTTGATGAATATTTATGTATAAATAATCACTGTAATATTTTCTCCTAAGGGAACATCATTGGCTCTGGGATTTTCATCTCACCTAAAGGAGTGTTGGAGCATGCAGGTTCAGTGGGACTGTCACTCATCGTGTGGGTTTGTGGAGGGGGCATCTGCACCCTTGGGTCCATGTGCTACGCTGAATTGGGTGTCACCATCCCAAAGTCTGGAGGTGACTATTCATATGTGACAGAAATCTTTGGGGGCCTAGTAGGGTAAGTACTGTCGTTGTCATTTTTCTAGATGCATTTTTTAAAATACAGATGTTCCTAAACTGCAGTAGCAGCTTGTTGCGTCTTTCCCCCTGAATTATTTTTCCTCATATGAATTATATTGCAACAGTCCAATGGGCGTGTTGGCTTTGAACCAATCATCTGTGAGCGTCTTATGACTTTCAGAGGTCATGTGGTGTGTCAGCTGATCATAGAGCGGCATTCTAAGTCTGAGAAGGTCAAACTTGTTATATACTGTGCCAGCCTTCAGAAGCATTTCTGTGAAAGTAGTTCAGTCTGACTTTCTCTGTTCGGTTATTTTGCAACTATGAATGAAGCAAGTACCACAAAGGATTAAACACAGGAGCAGCAGCAAACGACTCAAAAATGTTAAAAACAGCAGAAAGTAAGAACTAGTGTAGGAGTTTTTGAATTACAGTTGAATACCAACACAGAAAGAATAAGAAGGGAACAAGCAACAAAAAGCACTCACTCTGGAGGTGGAATTAAAGTTTTCATTATGTTTTCAACTTCCAACGCACCAATAGTAAAATTCTGGAGTTACTTGAGTTTGAAAAAAACTCCCCCAAAGCCTTACATGTCCAAAGTATGTGCTTAATGGCTTTGGTCCTCTGACGTTTTTAATTTAATAAAATCATCAGGTCAATGCTTCCTTGATGATAACCAAGTATGGCTTGCATTTAGTAAGTGCTTTATGCATGCAAGTACATCCTTTTTTTTCTAAGTTACAACAGTGGTTGTAAAATCTGCTTTAAATGCTGTCAAAAAACGAGTGTCAAACACTGAGTGTTCGCCTGAGCACATCCTCTGCAGCTACAGATGGAACGCTGAAGCTCCTGCTAATGTGCTAGAGCAAAATTTAGTGTTGTGGTCTAGACAACCCAAAATGTGATGTCCACATATGTGGGCGCCAGGTCGTAGGAGGTTAAGTAAAGACCCAACTTCTACAGTGATGTTGTTTTGCTGACAGGTTTAAGTATAGGTGTGACTGTAAAGCTGGGATGGAATCAAAGACAGTATAAAAGACTGACCTAACATCCAGGTCTGAAAAGTGAAACCACCAACCTTTTTGCAACCTCTGTGGTTGCAGAAAGACTTAATGGTCTTCAACTGTCTTGTTCTGTGCCAGAGTAAACCGTTTCCTGATCACTTTCTGGGTCTAGTTTCTGGTTTCAGGTCATAATTAAACAATAAGTTATTTTTTTAATGTTTTTTTTTACAGTCAGCAAGGAGGATTATCCAGGGTACCATCACTGGGTAACAAATCAATCACCAGCTGTTCACCAGTGAGTTGGGTGCAAATGCTCAGCTCAAGTTGTTTAAAAAGCATCACCAATATGACATCATGGCAGCTATGTCTATTTTTTATACAGTTTATTGAATATGGAATAATGTTATAAGAGCAGTGAAAGTCCCTTCCTTGTCAAAATAACTGCCCACAAGTGACAGCCCCCCCCCTCTCCACTTAGTCTCAAGTTATTACACTGAACTTTATTCTAAATTGAAATCCCGTTCTGTCTCTTCATCCTTTAGATTCCTGTTGTTATGGAGCGCTGTCCTCATCATGTACCCAACCACGTTGGCCGTCATTGCGCTCACCTTCTCCAATTACGTCTTGCAGCCGGCCTTTCAGCACTGTTTTCCTCCGTTCATCGCCACCAAACTTCTCGCAACAATTTGTGTCTGTGAGTCACCAGCAGCCTTAGAAACTCTATTTATCTATTCCATGATAGTTTAAGTAAATGTTTATTCTAGTTTAGTGTTGTCCTTTACGTCTTATCTCTCTTTGATTTTCCACTGAACAGTTTTTAGAACTGTCCTGCCAGGGTAAACATTGTTGCTAATGCTAAGCACATGGTTCTTGATTCCAAACAAACTGAAGCATCCAGTGCAGTAAAAGATCTTTTTTTTTTTCAAGAACAAGATAAGGAGACATTCTTTGCTTTTTATTAAATATAAAGTCACACACTCTGCCACAGAGGAATTCTTCAGGTCAGCATTTCAAATGCAAGACCTTGGCAGTATTTCTTTCCTGTTTTGCTTCTGAAATACAGTCAGTCATCTTGTTCTACAGCAGCAGGCCACAACTTGCTGTAAAATTGCTAATTACGTATTTAAGAATACAGTTGTTGCCCTCAGGTTTTTGAGAGCAAGATAGCTTTGACATTCATACAGCTTGCAATACACCATGGGAACTGGGAGTGCTTAACATTCCACCTCAGGAACGCAACACAACAGTTTACTTCAACTCTGATAAGCCTGAATTTTGACTGTCCATTTATGATTAATGATTAATAATGGATAAATGCTTTCCTTAGCATTTCCATAGTGGCAAGCTGATTGGTTGCTGGCCAGATTTTTCAGGTGGCATGGAATAAACAGATGAGTGGTTGACAGATTTGTTGCTCTTCTGCGTGACTGCATGTGTGTGGCCTATGCCTGTGTCATCATGACAAACTAGTTCACAGTATCACACTTCAGACCTGCTGTTGTCTTCAACATGCAAGTCATCTGACTGAATGAGCCAGAGTGACTCCCAGTGAGGTAAACATCAGACCAAGCATCTGCTTCCAAAGCAACATAAAAAGCAACTGATCTTAAAGAAAAATATCTATTTTAACTTGCACTTGTACATATATTTCCAAAATACTGTTGCTCCTATATACGATGTTCCTATAAATGACTGTTTGGAAGACAAATAATAACAAGGAAAAAGGTACTTCCATCTTAGGCAAGTTTGTGCATTTACCAAAGTAAACCAGACTAATCAAACCAAATCAAATCCATTTCCTGCGGTGGCTTAAAGAAATGTGATTCTGTGACATTTCAGTGTGCTCAGGGCTGTCATTGTCATTTGATAATTCCACAAGAAATGTTATGCTCTATCTCCAGCCTCTAATCTGATCAGTTGGGGTATCTGTATTTAAATAGCCAGTGGCCCAAGCAGACCTTGCATGTATCCGATCCACAAACCAGCCAGTCTGGTCCTGTCAGAACCGGATGGAGAAGGGGAAACGGGATAGACGGGGAGTGGGATGGTTGGCTTCGTATGTGGGTGTGTGCGCACGTCAGGCTTAGCATTTGCTGAGTACCCTCTACTATTTATGGCAACAGAATCCTACAACTGCTGCCTACTTTGGGCAAGGGACACTGTGCGAGTGGGTTTTTGTGTTGTATTCTAGAGTGTGGTATGAGTTTGTGTGTGTGTGTGTGTGTGTGTGTGTGTGTGTGTGTGTGTGTGTGTGTGTGTGTGTGTGTGTGTGCGTGTGTCTCAGTATCAGTGTCAGAATACATAATGGTGCCAGTCTTTGTGGACGCTGCTAATGAGAGGGTGTGTCTACACTATTGTGCATTGTTACTGTCACAGGGCACCATGGAAATAGGAAAAGCGCAGAATACCTTTCACATCAATAATGATGGAAGTCCCCATTGGCCAGCCAGACATTCGAGTCAGATGTTTGATGTTTCTATTGGCTAGCTGGTTCGACCCCTGTCCTCCAATCTGGTCTATGGCATCACACTTGAGACTTAAAGTCACAGAAAGATTGTAGTCACCCGTCTGTGATCAGCAGTTATGCAAGCTTCATATCTTATGAAACTCAATCAGTCTGTGAGGAGAGAAAGTGTCAGACGTCTGATGACAGATGGAAAACATATTATTCTGAACCCTAAAAGAATCATCTATGTACAGTTGAAGCCCTTTCATTGTAGTTCCATCCACCTTAAAAACCAAAGACAGGTGCATGTAAATGAGCAGCATCATATCAGGCAATTGGCAACACAGGTAGTCGATAGGAAGGGATAAGAAAAGAAAAAGTTCAAGTTACCTGTGAAGGATAAAGTAAATATTTCATCACTTTCCAGCACCAGAATTAATGTGTTATATTTTCTTGCTGTGCTGAGTCTTCGTGAGGGTGCTCTTAAGTTCACTGAACTTTTCTTAGTTGAGGGTTTATGAATGCGAGTCAGCCTAGTTATGTTTCCCCCCTCCTTCCTCTCCTGCTGAGCATACTGCTCTAGAGTCACAGGGTGACCCAGGCGTGTGTGTGTTGGTGAAAACCAGACAGGTCCAGTTGTAAGCTGGCTGTGTTCTTCTAAGAATAGGCACACTCGACAGCCCACAGCAGCACAGCCATGCACGCTCATTTATCCTGCAGTTTAGTTTGTCATCTGCTGATCAGTTTCACTAAAAAGAAAGAAAAATTCATTTTCCAGCAGTCAACACTGTTTTATATTCTTTATGGTCAGTATTTGCATAGCGCTTTACTTGATCCTAAGGACCCCAAAGCGCTTTACACTATACACAATCATCCACCCATTCGCACACTGGTAATGGCAAGCTACAGTGTAGCCACAGCCGCCCTGGGGCGCACTGACAGAGGGGAGGCTGCCGGACACTGGCGCCACCGGACCCTCTGACCATCACCAGTAGGCAACGGGTGAAGTGTCTTGCCCAAGGACACAACGACCGAGACTGTCAGAGCCGGGGCTCGAACCGGCAACCTTCCGATTACAAGACGAACGCCCAACTCTTGAGCCACGATCGCCCCGTATTCTTTAAATATTTCTTTAAATTGTAAAACACTGTAACTTGTCTTATGGAGCCATCATCATTAATTTTATACTCAATCCCACAAAACAGTCACTATAAATGTGATGTTTTTATTTCAAAGGCCAAGAGAATATTCCAGCAAGAAGTCTGTGTTAGTCCATTATTGTGTTGGTACAGTAGGGAGAAGTTTCACGTTATGTCTCCATCACTGGTTCAGATCATTGACTTCAATTTATTTCAAAAAAGAAGACTGTAAAATTGTTTTCAGTAAAAGTGGAAATACCATTTCTATTTATTTTACTATGTGTACTACAATCTGAACTACTGCTCTAAACGTTCGTGTATCAACTGTGTATTAATTCTTTCTCATTATTTGGAAAATGGAGCCCCCCATAGAGTCAGAACAACTATGAGCATAACGTAGACACAAATTAAGAAAGCACACAAGTATGTTAGCTCAGAATAAAAACGTCATGCACAAATTCTATTTTAGTGTAGCTGAGCGAGTTTAGTTCAGGCTTCCTCTGAACCCTTGAACACACTGGATGTTTTATTGAATGCTGCACAAAACTCATTTAAAATTCGATTGAGGGCTCATGGTGAATCATCAGACTAGCGGCTGCCCTAAAGACAGAACAAACCAGAGTGGCTCAGAAGAACAAAATGTCACTATCGTTGTAGGGGATGGAAAAACTGTCACACGTTGGACAAATGACATGATTCTTCCAGTGTATGGTAGGCATCAAACACCAAGAAGAATGTCATGTTTACACAGAGCTCTGTAATGGCCTTAGAGGAATTTTGGATTTAATTTTATTATGTTGCTAATTCTCCAGCTGAAAACAAAATCACAAATGTTTTATAGCTAGAAAAACTATTAAGCCAACAGTTCCACAAGTGTACCATGGCACAAGAATTGGGGTACGGTATTGTGGATGCTTGCATAGTCATTTTGTTCTTGGTTTCAGAATTGTTTTACCCCTATTCATTATTCATTTAGAATTTTTCCTCAAAGCCCATTTAATCTCCTCCATATAACATATGTAATTACATTCTTTCCTCTCTATCTGTAACTTTCAGCATCCTTTTTTAGATCTCATAGGTCTCCTCGTTGAAGATTTTGTTATCAGATATTTTGTGATGTATAGACAGGACTGGGGAGTTTTTGCCAGTGTGGTGACTCCTGAGTCCAGATCCTGGACCAGGAGGAGGCGTTCCTGAGGTTAAAGCCTGCTGATAAATCTGCAGTGAGTTGGGGTCAGAATCCATTAAGACTTAAAGTGGTAATTAGTTAGTATTCTAGAGCTGAGGCAGCCTTCAATAGAAGCAGTGACAGCAGGACACAGATTTACCTGCACTGTCACATTCAAAGCCACTGGCACCTCCTTCCTGTCAGGGTTAGAATAGAGGAAAGTTGGGGGAGGTCGTAGTGGGGGTTCATGCAGGAACACAGAAACGGAAATTCATGTAACACTCCAAGGGTAATTGACTATAAAACACAGCAGTGTTGTAGGGGAGAGAAAGCTCTGCCCGGTGCCTCCAAAACCTCTTGCCAAAAATTCACACGTGTGTGTATATACGTCTGTGCCTCTGCCAGCGGAAGCAGCTTGTTCAGATTTCTGTGGTGGGAGGAAAACTCTAGCCCTAGTGATGGATGACATGGTCACTGCTAGGTCACTAGAGTGGGTGTTAGTGGGTAAAAGAGAGAAGGAAAGAAGTGTCAGAAGAGAGAAGGTGAAATATGAGCCAAAAAAAGAATAGGTCCCAAAAAAAAAAAAGAATGAAATGAATGAATAACTAGATTATCTTCCTTTAATACACCCCGAGGGCTCAACTGTTTCCTAATCTCCATGTTCTCATTTTAAGACACCTGCAATTCTGAGGGCATGTGAAACACAAGCAACAGATAAGTGGACTATAGAGACGCTGTGAAGATAACTGGAGTTGACAAAAAAGTGGACATACCCTGGCTGGGAAGCTTTTCCTGCCTGACAACTCTCATCCTGCTTGTAAAGTTATCACTGATTTCCACCCAATAAACCCATCACTAATATTTTTATGTGATTTATTTGGGTGTCACTATTATTTATGTTGTGCATAGCTCTAGGCAAATGACTTTAAAGTATCAGAAATGTTTGGAAGTCATAAGCATGTTATAGCCTGGCTCAAAGAGTGTGACATGAAATTAGAGACAACACAAGAAGTAACTAAGAAAATGGGGATTTAATCAAACAAGGATCTTTGTCATTTGGAAGATAATGAATTTGTTGAGCCAGTAGTGTTAAGTATGTAAGGAGAGGTGGGATTGAATTCGGAGAGCAAAACAAATCTAAAGAGTATTTGGAAGAATGAAGGAAAGAGCCTGGAAGACGAGGATGCCAGAGTAAAAGAATGAGCACACTGTGCAGGTGTAGCTCGTGCATCTGATCTGCACCCGCAGTAGAGCACTTGAAGTGCTTTCAGAACAGCACAAAAAAGAAGACAGAAAATACCTAGTCCCTGAGTAGCCTAGGAGTTTAGAGGAACAATAACAGTATTGTTTGACGTATTTGTAGGTCTCCGTTTTCTTTCTTTTGCTTGTAAGCGCAACTGAGAGACATTTGTGCTTGGCTGATTTGGCTCTCTTGGAATTGGGCCATTCGATACTATGTTGGCTTTCACAAAAATACCCTCAAAACTTAGTGATAATGTCAAGGTCAGCAGCCTAGAGGAGAGCAGGGCCACACATGTGCAGTTTACACAAGCAGGAAATAGAAAGTAGGGATTGAGAGAGAGTAATTTGCAAATTTAAATGTGTTGTTGACGTGATGCTTTGCATGAAATACACAAATACCTGTGAATAAACCTTTAACTTTTTTTTACGTAAAACTTTAATGATTTTTCTGCTGTGTGTGTTTGTGTGTATATGTGCAGTATTCCTGACCTGGGTGAACTGCTCCAGTGTGCGTTGGGCGACAAGGATCCAGGACATTTTCACTATAGGAAAACTTCTCGCGCTAGTTCTCATTATAATAGTAGGACTTGTCCAAATTTGTAGAGGTAAACACACAGACATGTGCACACATGCATAAAAAATGTTTTTCAGTAATTGGTAACAGTAATTTCTGTGCTTTGGACATGTTTCATCTGCTCTCTGGTTTTATTGCATTAAAATGATTAGTGATGAACCAACAATTATTTTACGGTTTTTATTTGCTCGTTCTATATTTCTCATCTTTCATCCAGGTCATTACGATGCCCTGCAGCCCAATGCGGCCTTTGAATTCAGTCAGGACCCCTCAGTGGGACAGATAGCGCTGGCCTTCCTCCAGGCCTCCTTTGCCTACAGCGGCTGGAATTTCCTCAACTACGTCACAGAGGAGGTCGTAGAGCCGCGCAAGTACGATATGCATAAGCAAAGCTAGCAGACACACCACAAGTTTTTCTTAAGTTCTGCCCCATATCATTAATATTTTTCCTGTCATCAGGAACCTGCCCCGTGCCATCTACATTTCCATCCCACTGGTGACCCTTGTCTACACTATGACCAACATTGCCTACTTCTCCTCCATGACCCCAGAGGAGCTCCTCA
This sequence comes from Aulonocara stuartgranti, assembly GCF_965226115.1. Lineage (NCBI taxonomy): Eukaryota > Metazoa > Chordata > Actinopteri > Cichliformes > Cichlidae > Aulonocara > Aulonocara stuartgranti. The sequence continues at coordinate 6,190,387 of NC_138939.1, read as the reverse complement.
GCTCTAATGCTGTGGCAGTGGTGAGCAGCTCTCCGGCGCCATGACTGGATATTTTACAAACCCAGTTCTGAAAAAGCTGAGACACTGTGGAAAATGTAAAACAGAATGCAATAACTGAACCCATGAATCCATATTTTATTCAAAGCAGCACATAGAAAACATAGCAACGGGTTTTAGGACGGGTGGCTCCCAACAAACTAAAAATGAGCCAGTATTTTTCTTAAAATGGGACATTTTCTCAGTTTGAACATTTGAGTCGTTTTCTATGTTCTACTGTGAAAATGTTGTTTTATTAGATTTGCAAATCATAAAACTACTTTTGTTTACAGTGCACACAGTGGCCTCATTTTTGGAATTCAGGCTGTATATTCAAACCTGTTTCAGCTCATATACTGCTAAAGTCAACAGACATTCCAGGCTCCAGTTGTGTATTTGCAATCCTGTCACATGTCGAGCAGCGGTCACTTCAGTCACTGCTTACGCACGCAGTTTTATTTTGCATCATTAATGGTTATTTTAGTTTGGCAAGTAGCAGGTTGCTGGTTTGATTCCAGCCTGAGACATTAACCCCTTTGGGATTGCATCAGGAATTGCATCCAGCATAAACGTCTGCCAAATCAAACATGTGGAGCCACCTGTTGTGGAGCCCCTTGTAGAGAGGGAGCAACTGAAAGTTGTTGTTTTTTCATCGGTTGTTATTACAAGTCATTGGATTTCAATGACATACCAAGGATCGAGACTGTTATTTCTCGATCTTGAGTTCACGTCTGAAAAACATTGAAAATATACTGTAAAAAATTATATCTCGTACCTACATCGTACCTACATGCATATATAACCATAGTCTTATAGTGGTATGCAGGCAGGCTGTTAAAAAGGCTATTTAATCTTTCAGTGAATCAATCAATTAGTGCAGTAATCGAGGGGACTGATGAATTAATAAATAATTAATTTAGTCAACATGTCGGTCATCTGGACAATCACGTTTTGTGTTTTTTCAGACATTTGGGGAGAAACTGCTGGGAATGTTTTCCTGGGTGATGCCAATCTCTGTAGCTTTGTCCACCTTTGGAGGAATTAATGGATATTTGTTTACCTCCTCCAGGTACAGCACAAACGCTTTGTCTTGCATTGTACAACACACCAAACCCTAATTTTTACTTATTTTTACTGATGCCCGCTGTTTCCACAAAATAACGTGTATAACATGTGTAAATATGTCTCTCGGTAGATTGTGTTTCTCTGGCGCCAGAGAGGGTCACCTTCCTTATCTGCTGGCAATGATCCACCTAAAAAACTGCACACCAATTCCTGCCCTGCTGCTCTGTGTACGTTTCACACTAACAGGTTTATCCAGCTGTGTAGCTTCAAAACAGAGATTCAGTGCTTTAATTTTCTCTTGTTTGAACCTGTTCTGTCCTACAGTGCTTTGCCACAGTTGTCATCCTGTGTATTGGGGAGACACACAACCTGATCAACTATGTGTCCTTTATCAACTATTTGTCCTATGGGGTAACCATTGCCGGCCTTCTCTACCTCCGCAAGAAAAGGCCCAACCTGGCTAGACCTATAAAGGTATGGCACTTGTTTTATCTGGAGGTATAACTTAACCACAATAAAAGCAGATTATAGTGAGGAATTTAAAAAATGAAAATATTAAAATTATGTAAGGCAGAAAGAAAAAAATAGAAATTTGAAATAAGCTTAAAAAGCTGACAGATTCAAATAAAAGTATTTAATTTTGAATTAAATTATAATAATTAGATTTTTTTTAAACAAAGGCAAATCAATTATAAAATTAAGCTTCCCATTACATCAAATCAATAATTTTTAAAAACTTTTATTCAAAGGCTCTGAACAGTGTGTCAATTTTAATGCATTTAAAACAAAGAAGACAGTGTAATGTATAGACTGGTGATGTAGACATACACGCTAATTTTCATATAGTAGTATATAAAGTAGTCTGCAATGAATGTGTCACAGTAATCTGTGCATTTAGCATAGGAAACTGAGAGCTCCCAGCAGTCTGATTTGTGTACCACTAGATTTTGCCATTTAACAATGAGTTAGCATGCATATTGTTTTGGCGCCCCCTGGTGTCACAAATGGCAGTTACATGACATTAGTTAGTGCACAAATAACATCCACTATTTCCTGTTTTCTGTTTACGTTCATTCTCCTGTATGCCATTCCCTCCAATCGCTCTCTGTTTTTACTTTTATTGTCAAATAAAAGCTGAAAATTAAAATAAAAAGTAAAAACAAACAAATAAGTATTACATTGCAATACATTAAAGCATTAAATTAAATGTCAAAAATTAGTTTTTGATAATATCCCAGACAAATATATGTACATGTTTATATATTTGGATGCTACATGTAGAGACAGTATGGGTTTACAAATGTAAAAAGAAAAAAAAGGTAAGGAAAAAGATAATTATGTTCATTGCAGATAAATCAACATATTTACAGTGGCAAGGGTTTTTGTACAAATGTGTTTTTGTTCTGTGTAGGTGAACCTGTTGATCCCGATCAGCTACCTGATCTTCTGGGCTGTGCTGCTGGGCTTCAGCCTGTACTCTGAACCAGTGGTTTGTGGCCTGGGTATGGTTATCATGTTGACTGGAGTCCCTGTATACTTTGTGGGTGTGCAGTGGAAGGAGAAACCCAAATGGCTCTATAGATTAGTTGGTGAGTTGGTTTTTTCCAGCGTACAGAACATATTAACTATTTATGTCAGCAGTAATTCCATCTGAGTCTGACTGTTCATGATGTCTTTTCTATTGCAGAAAAACTCACGTACAAGGGCCAGAAGGTGTGTTATGTGGTGTTTCCTCAGGATGACCCCTCAGAAACTGAGCCCCTCACTGCCAAAGCTACTGACTGAGGAGTGAAGTCAAACCAGGACTTCCCCTTTTGCATCAACGTCAATACTTCCCGTTTTCGTCTTAAACGTGTTCTTGTTTGGTCAGTGAAGCACGAAGAGAAAGTGTCATATATTTTTGCACAGGTGTGGACTGGATTGGGCTGGCATGGAGCCCATTTTACCCAGTGCATGTGTTTTTAACTTTTTGGTTTTGCTGTCCATCCATTGTCATCACCAGCATGCAAAGTTTTATTTTTCATACAGATCCTTATCCTTTCCCTTCTTACTCAAAGAATCTCCATTCTGTTCCAAGTCTTTTTCTGCTTCACTTCCAGGATGCTTCCAGCATGCTAATGTGCCTTATGAAATATAGACGTGTGTATAGTGTGTTGGTTGTGCGGGTATTTGGAGTGTGTAATGTCTTATATGGAATAAGATAAATATGCAAGCAGTTTCTGCACTTAGCAATACTTCTCTATAACTGCTGCTACTTTGCACTTTGCTTTACTAATTACTCACATGATGCTCACTGTTGATCTGTTGTGGATGAGTAATTTGTTCTGTCTATATCTCTGCCTGGCTACAGAATCTGGCTGTTCTATTTTCTTTCCACCGACTTTTTAAAAAGAATTATGATTATATCACTTTTCCCTCATGAGAGATGCTGTTGCTGCCTTAATGTTTTTATTAGAGACACTCATCTCTTCCAGTTATTTTTAAAAGACGGGCAAGACCATGACTGGTTCTTGCAGGATTTTGTTGCTTCAGCAGTGATTTCATCTCTGGGTTCCCACTGTGAAACCTCTCAAGGTGCTCGACCAGCCAAAACAGTTATTACACTCTTGACCTGTTGTGATACAGTATTTGAGCACTAATGTGTTGTTGCATAACTCTAACAGAATCTGTAATGATTGACAGACGGCTGGCAGTGGATGTTTACTTGAGCTCTCACTTCCCCAAAAGCCACTACAATGACCGTAACTCAATATCGCTTATCCACTGATCAGCTGACTTAACATGACACTGCTGACATCACAGAGTTGGATTAACATCCTTTTTGTATCCCATGACCTCTTGGACTTCCTGTATTAGTCAACATTGTTGATGTATTATGGCCCAGACCTGGTCAAACTTGCAACCTCAGTAATTTTGCATTTACTGTGGTCCAGGAGATATTGTTGTTGTTGTTGCTACCTTATCGTATTTGAGTATTCTCTTAATATCTCTTTTATGTTGTACATATAACAAACAAATGAAGGTTGGGGCCTTTGGCCTTTTAAAATGAAAAGTAAACCAGCAGCTTTGAACTTTATTGAACGTGCAGTCCCTTTCTCAGCCCGTAGCTGCTGGGAACTCCATGAAAAGAGACTCGTGTCTGTCCTGCCATGTCCCGGTGCTTTTAGCTCTGAGAGCTGTAAATACTGTGTGACAAAAATAAACTTTTAAAAACACACCAGGGGCTTCTACAAAGATGACATTCCTCAAACATGTTGTGGTACATTTGTATACTGTATAATGGGTGTACCTTTGTTTTGTAAAAGACAGAAGTTGTAAATTAATAACAATGTAATTGATCATTAAATATAGCGACTTCGAAGAAACTCGGTGTGTCGTCTCCTCTGTGGGATCCTTTTTAGCACCATCAGGTCAAAAATGGGGATTTCTGTGCTAATTAAGTAAGTCGTTGGTTTTCAAGCTTTTTCTGGCATGACCCACTTCGGAAGCTTGGCAGCTGCTATAATAGGTTTTAGCAAGTTTTCAGCAATTTTTTTTTTCTTAACATATTTTAATGGTTTTGTTTTTCCTCTGGTTGTTCATGGCCCACCTGCAGTGGCTCTGCACCTCACAGTTTGAAGTAAGATCAGTCAAAGGTAACTACTGTGCAAAATAAACTATGTACCAGTAGTACGTTGGTGGTTGCACTTTGAGTAGTTTGATGCCAACAACAGTTTACTATAGTACATTTTACTATGAAAAACCAGAATGCGAGTGACGTAGTAGCTCATCCAGGTACAATCCACCACAGTTTACAGGTTATTGTATCATTTAAAGCACAGAAAAGCAAATTATATGTTTTGTTTTCATTGCACAATCTAATGAGGATAGTTTGTGTGCACATTACGCTCACACATCACATTAACTCACTGGTCTTTTGGCGACGAGTTAAAAAAAAAAATTTTTAAAAAAGAAGAGAAAAAAAAAACCCCAGAAAATAAATTTTGAAGTTTATTTATTGCAGGCACAGGAAAATTATGATAAGCAGAAGATTAAACAGAATTTTGGATCTGCAAACCCAACAATGCCATGGCAGCATTTCTCTTGCAGCACAAAATATACAAACATAATTCTCAAAACGTGAGAAACAAACATCATCTTCAGCCTGTGAAGGGAACAAAGCTTCAAACTCAAGTCTCTAATGATGATATTATCAGACAGAAGCTTTCAGCAGAACTTTACTTTCCAGTGGCCACAATCCAGTGTGCTTACCTGTGCACAAAACTATACAAACGTACAGCTATTACTAAAGCATACTGAAGACATTTTGCTAAAGCATAAACGCTGAAATTCAGGGAACAGAAAAGACACACTTATCTAAACTGGCAGGTCATAATCATCAACCTAACCACATTAGCAGTCAGTGTAACACAATTTCACTAAAGATTGTACCAAATTACCATGACTCTCCTTAAGCTGATGACTACATCCTGAATAAATCACTACTTAAATACAATGGAAGAAGACCTGAAAGGTTCCCTTTCTCTTACTCTTCGCTGTAATAATCCCAGAGCTGAGATTTCTGACATATTAGTGCACTGTACCTCCAGATCAGTCATATTTAACAATCACATGACATGTATAAAAGAGTGTTGTCTAGACAAAGACAAATCTAATCTCTTCAAACAGGTAAACCACAGAGTTGATTCATAAACCCTCCTTGACCATTGCAACAACAGGGAAAACCCCATTAAGGCGTTTTTAATGCATGTCTCTAAATCACAAAGCAAGATACGCATTTTTTTTCCAGACAGCAGCTAAACGATTTCACTTTAAGCTAAATGAGGACGGATGTTTTTTAAATAGACGTACAAGAGAACACAAGTAAAACATCTGTAAAACTATAAATAAATATAATTAGCTTATTTTTTGATATTTCAAAGAAAGAACTGGAGATGAGAACAGATTATGAGGCAGAAATTAGTTGGAAGGACTATGGAGATATCTCTAATGGCACATAACATATAGCAGCTGTTCTTGGCAAAACTTGTAGGGTAGCATGGCACATTCAGCTCATTTTAAAGAAAAAAAAACAGTAGGAACGATCTAGTTTTTCCACACGAAATGGCATTCTGGTCAATTCTCTTTTGCTCCAAACCCACACTACTTATTGGCTTCTTATTCTTCTAGTATAAATATCCTGCAGCACAAGTGGGAGGGGGGAATCACTGATATTTATAACAAAAGAAGACTGGTACATTCTTTAAAGGTCCAACAGTGATTAGCAAAATGTTACCAGTGTCAAAAAGCAGCCCAGAAACAGGCAATAACTTCAAGGCAGAAAGAGAAACGTAAAGCAAAACTTTGTACAGGTCTCCACTGAAGACTTGAAAATAGAGGTCTTTGCTTAAGTGTCCAGTATTAGAAAATTCCACAGCATAGATTTGAATTTCCACCAGAATAAACCAGCAGTCCAGACATCCACGGTGACCCAGTCATCGACTGGGATGAACAGTGAACAAACAGTATTTCCATGTGAAGCTCCTCTTTCCAAAGTATATATATATATATATATATATATATATATATATATATATATATATATATATATATATATATATATATATATATATATATATAAAGTCGGGTTCATTTAAAAGGATGGACTTTGTTTAACGGGACAGGTTTGGTTTATTATGAAAAGGATGAGAGGCTTATATTAAACTGATCATACATGAAGATAAAAACTAAAGCTACAATTGATAAAAGTGAATAAATAAGTTCTTGATGTTTCTTAAAAGTGGTCAAAATGATGTCTGATGAATCAATACTGACACTGCACAAGTGTTAAAGGAAAAGTTGATATTTTTTCTGGGAGATAAGCTTCCAAATTCTCAATTATAAATATATACTATAGCTTGCACCTACTTAGCTTAGCACAAGGTTATAAAACAGAGGGGAAAACTAGCTTTAATGACTGCCTTCAGACAGAAACTATCCTAGCCTGCACTAGGGTAACCTAGACTACCAGGTGTGCTATTTTCATCAAACTCTCCACAGGAAAATATAAAAACCTATTAAAAAAAATATCAAACCTTTTTCTGACACGGTTCAAAGCTGTATTTCAAGACATTTCTTACTGTCAACAAAACGCACAACAAGACCAAAATCAACCAGTGATATCTGTAATGGTCTGTTATTATGTAACCATGAAGAACAAATCCCTGAACAATCCCTGAATATTGAATATTGACTCTTCATGGAAATGTAGAGTCAATATTCAGCTCAATATTCCATCTATTTATCATCATATTTATCAATGTGTAAAATAAGATCTTATAAGGAAATTACAAAAATGTGTTAAATAATGAATAAATACATAAGAGTTTCAAACTCCTGCTTCCACGAGTGCACCTCGTGTGTTATTCTGTTCGATGTCCACGGCTTTGTCTGATTTCTCTCCTTACTGCTGTTATGTCTTTAAGAAGGTTGATGTGGACAAATCACAGGATTTGTTGCCAATATTTAAAAAAAAATGTAAAATTTCAGCAACAACATCCTTAATTGATGCACTCAGCCGTGACATATTAATGATGTCATAAAACAATAACAACTAACATAAACAATAAAAGGGAACAAGAATAGAGGATCGATCAGATCAATTTGTGTTTTCACTCATTAGGCTGTTATGGCTCACAGTATGTAGCGGTGCATAATGGCTTTGGGTAAAGACATAAAGGCTGTTTTGGCATTTCAGATACATTTTGCCAGTAGTGGGTTGTATTAGTACTTGTGGCCAAAACTGGATTTAATCTTTTGGAACAAATTCAGGGTAAATATCATAACGGGCTAATTGGGGCTATCTGTTTGCATTTAAATGAAGTAGTTAAGCTCTGGCATGAGCTTTAGAAAGCAATTTACAGGAAGAACGACTAATGCTGGTTTTATTCGTCTTAGGATAAGACTGCATGTGCATAATTGTTTGCAACTGCACATTTTATGCATTCAAATAATGAAATGGAGTGATATTTATTGAGTTTCATATTGTACCCCCTCCAAACAAAAGGCTGAAGTACAGGTTCTCACCTCTGACTCTGGTGGAGTCACATCTCAAGGACACTTTATCAGAACTGATATTGCAATTGCCAGCTCTCGACAGTGAGGAGAGCGTCATCCTAAACTTTTCAGCACAGCGTCTCCCTTCCTAAATCTCCTCCCTCTTCACTGATGCTTCTGCCGAACCTGCATAGGCTGCTTCTTGCCTCTGGTTTCATCTCATCCCTGCTTGGCACGTTCACAGTAAACTGGCTGTCACTGTCCTCTGGTTTCACAGAGGAAAATAAGGGCTCGGTGGGTGAAGTCACCTCTGAACCCTGTGGTTGAGGTTGAGTTGATGGTGTCTGGGAACTGCTGGGAAACACAGGGGGTGAAATAGGGGACAAAGGTCCTAAGGGGGAGTAACGTCTTAAGGAAACCCCCTTCAGGTTAACTGCAAGCTCCAGAACCAATTTTCTAGATGCCCGGGGTGGGCACAGGGGTACAGAGGCTTCCTGGGGGGAGAGAGGAAGTCCACTTTGTACTGAGGAGTCACTCTGGCAAGGAGTGGGAGGTGAAGACTCTGCAGCCCTGCTGCCATCTCTGCTGACAGGTGACAGGTCCTCTTCCTCCTCTGGACTGTCTACTGAATGAAAGGAGAGAGGCGATGCAGGGCTCTCCGGCAGGTCCACACCCACTACGTCAGACCCACCTGCAGACATGGCCCTGTTCTGAGGTCCCTGCTCCCCGACAGTCCGGTAGCTGTGAAGCCCTAGTGTGATCTGCGTGGGTCCAGGGGGATCCAGGAGTGGGGCGTGGCCTCTGCCTCGTCCTCCACTACGGAACAAGCGATTCCAAAGATGGCCTAGACGTCGTCTGGAAGAGGAGGAAGTGGAGCGGCGAGTTGAGTGACGCCTTATCTGCCTGCGCATTGCCAACCGAAGATTCTGTAACACTGAAGCCTGGATGACGGGGGATTAAAACAGAAACACGCTGAAGTTCATTTCTCTCTAAATGCAGCGTCGCCAGTGTCTGTTAGTGTGCGCGAATTTGTTACCTGGGTGGGATTGTATACAGGAAAATCTTCCACCGGAGGGATAAGACCCTGGGCTATTAACTGACCATATGAAGGAGGAGCCTCTCTCTGGACAAAGTCGGCCTCCATGCGAGTCATCTGCGTCTCAAAAGCTCTGTAAAGGAGTGAGGAAGGAAAAAACAGAGCAGGATTAGGGAAAAATCAGGAAAACTATTTGAAAACCCACAAAAATACTTTCACTTCTACAGTTTCTGGCAGCTGCAACAATCAACACCATCCCAGCGTTCCTCTGACTTAACATTCATTTAGTGGCAGAATGAGGGCCCACCTGTACTCTCGGTTCCTGAGGGAGTGCAGTTTAAGGGCACAGCCAAGAGCAATAACCAACAGGAGACTGCAGACCAGACTGCCGATCAGGGCAGCTGTGATCACTTTCCTGGGCACTGCTGCCAAGCAGTCCCTCTCATCGCTTCCATCTAAACAGTCCTCCTGGCCGTCACAGCGCCACGTCTCAAAGATACACAGGTTAGTCCCACAGTGGAAGTTTCCAGGTTGGCAATCGTAGCAGTTCTTCTCGTCAGACCCATCTGGACACCTCTTCTGGTTGTTGCAGCGTTCAGAGGCTGGGTAACACATTCCTGTACCACCCTCGCAGGGGAACTCTCCATCTGGACACATCGGACAGCCCTCCTCATCTCGACCAGATGGGCAGTGCCAGTAGCCGTCACAGCGCTGGCGTTCAGAGTAACAGCCCTGATCACTGCCGCAGGGACGCTCGCCAGGAAAACAGTAACCTTTCACCTGGTAGGATGGAGGAGAAATGCATCACTGTCTAGACACAGAAGGGACAACTTGTACTATACTTAACTGACTGTGTTTTCTGAACAAAAAGAGCAGTTACTGTTTCTAAATCAGTTACTTTGGATTAAAAAAGAAAAACACTGTAACTTTTGACAAATTAAAAGTTTTAAACAACTTTAAAAAAAGAGGTTGAAAGAATTTCAAAGGATAGATGAGAATAAACGATGAATGAAATGAACATTAGCCAACCTCAGTACCTGATATGTAGCATTGAAACCATGCCCCGGACTGTGAGGCTGGGCCATGTACAAAACGCTCATCTGTCCCCGGCTCGACTCCAACAGGGCGGGCCGCCTGTTGTTGTGATATGACAACACCTGTAACAGATGCTCCGCTCGCTGCAGCAGGCCGTCATAGACATGCAGCAAATCTCCAGGCCCCAGCTGCAGGTCCAGCTGCAGAACAATGGGCTTAGGGTCCTGAGTGTCCAACAACCAGGAGCATCTCAGCTCAGTGTCGCCGCTACGGTTCGCACGGAAAAAATCGGGAGAGGCAAACGAGCCATAAAAGTTCCCCAGACGTTTGCCACAAGTAGTGTCAGGGCAACCCAGTTCGTCACTTCCATCGTGGCAGTCCCGGGCTCCGTTGCAGCGCAGGCCCGCGGGCAGGCATCGGGTGGACTGGGCCTCGGTGCACGGCAGAGAGCCAAAGGGGCAGAGGCCCGGCTGCGCCTCAGTGGGAGTCGGCAAGCAGCTGCGTTCATCCGAGGCATCCCCACATTCATCCTGACCGTTGCACTTCCAGGAGCGAGGAAGACACTTCCCATTCCCACAGAGGAATTCATCTGACTGACAGCTGCTCTGACCTAGGTGACCTAAAAAAGAATATGTCTGGTTAGCTGCTAAAACATCACTTTTACCCCCCAAGAGATAGTTGCCAGTCTCATCTGTCTGCCATGTCCAACTGCAATCAATATCACAGGTTTTAGGCTTTTCTCAGCTTTTTAAAAAAAGACAAACCATAACAAAAAAAATGCATTAGTATTGTGGATGATCATATCAAAACAAACCAAGCAGTAACCCTGTGTAAACATACAAAACAGCTCTATTAATTCAACCCTCACAAAACTTTATTATGGCTTTATTAAATCTCTGTTTTAATGCTGCATCTTGACCTCTATGTTGTTATAACTGCTGTTACTGATGCATGCTCTGGTCTGCACAGAGATTCTGCTGCTACTTTACCCACCTCGTGTTTTCCACATATGCGCATAGAAGCATGGGGAGGTCCCAGAACAGATGCTTATGTTCAAATATAAAATACTGCAGGTGGCCCTGACGTAAATGTTATAAACATGATAATTCATTTTATTTTATTTTTTTTATTTATTTATTATTTTATTTCATTTTATTTAATAATGAGTTTGCAGTGGGTGTTGCTAATGGATTAAACTGTAGAGGTATTTCTAATATTTTCACGCACTCTGGTATGTTTATGGAGTGGATAAGCAATATGCAAATATTCTCCAGCTTACCTCTGATGTAAGAGAGTCGGAAGCCCTGGGCTTGCCCAGAGCTGTTGGCTTGAGAGTGGAAGAAGAGCCAAACACGCCCCCTGGTGGAGATGAAGGGCTGCGGCAGCACCGAGCCACATAGCCTGGATTCTCTCTTCCACGTAGGTGTCAGCAGGAGCCAGTCTCCCATGCATTTTCCTGACTCCGCCAGGTCGAAGTTACGGAAACTGGAGCATGGAACATGAGTTTAGGTGACTCGGTTATAGAAATATCATATGTATGCAGCGTATGTTTCAGGGACTCTACCTGATGGTAATAACTTCTCCTTGACCCCCCTGAATATGCCAGCTGCAGTTGACCCCAGCTGGGTAGTTTAAAGGCCAGGAAGGGCTGTAGATCACACCCCTCCGCTCTGTATGGATCTCCACCTGCTCGCTGCAGCCTGTCTCAAAAAAGACAGGGGGGATGGCAGCATACATATTAGGGAGGTCGGTCTGAATGCTCCTTGTGCACATCAGAACTAAGAACACGAACACTTGGCAGACATCGAGCATTACCAAAATGTTGGCTTCCACACTCTATAAACCGTTTTATCCTCATTCTTTTATTTGTGACCGCTACAAAAAACACTAAACGATTCACTGACAAGACAAATGACCTTAGTGCCATTGTGGGGAAGCTCCACGCTGATCAGATGGAGCTTTAAACAGAAGCAGCAGCCAAACTGGCAGCCAAGGCAACAGCATCTCCTGCTGCCATCACACCATTACTCCAGGGAGCAACACAAATGTGTGAGCAGGCCAGGAAAAGCTCCAGGACTAACACGCAAACCTCTGTGTGGTGTGCAGGCACTGAATCCTGTTGTTTTTCTAAGTAAAGGCGCAGCGATCAAGTTACCGGCATCATAATCTGCAACATAAATGTGGAATGGGAAGTATCTCATTTCATTCTTGTGCTGAAAGCAATAATATAGAGCAGGCGCATTAATCATCGCATTACTGCTTAATGCCACAGAAAGAATGAAACACATGCAAGGAAACGCTGTCTAACAAGCCTCTTAATTAACCAAAACCACAGAGACAGAACATTAGCTCAACTATGATCCAGCGCTGACACACAGCAGGGAGTCTGCTGCTTAGTGCTGTTTGTTTCTGGCTTACTTGATGAATCAGTAAAGTCAGCAGAGTGAAGCAGGGTGGCGGAGGGAGGAATCGTTTAAGTGCGGATATCGACTATCCACACTAACTTAGCACACACATAAATACCTACACATACTGGGCTGGACCAAGCTGCTACACAATGCTGTTGTTTGGTACAATGAATAAGAGAACTGAAGCACATTTTGACTGTTGTGTTTGTGTTTCATCTACTTTCAAACTCAGATGCTGGAAAAATCTGATCACAGAGAGAAAGAGAGAGAGAAAGAAAATTCACATTAACTCACTATTTTTGGTTTACCAACAGATGTAAAAAAATAAGATTTAGCTGCTGTTTTATGCTTAAACTACAGAACATGAACAGTTCACCAACAATAGTTGCTCAGGGAGCAAACCTTTTCTCTATGACATCCAGAGACTCCAAAATGCACTGCAGCCAAGAACAACTCCAGCTCAGACGCCAATAGAGTCATCAAAATATTAAAATAGTGTTTTATCAGTGAAAGGTGAATACACAAAACGTAACAACACAAGACACACTAATAGATAGTGGTGGGAAAACTACATCTATAGGTTTTGACGCTGCATTCACATTTAATGAAGATCAGCTGTAAAATGTTCCTTAAAGGAGATTATTATGTCGATCCCGTGGCTGATTATTAGCATCACGCTGGAATTATTAGATGTGAAAAAACTTCCCGTAGTTTTTTTTAGGAGCTACCTTGGGTTAGGTGATGTAAACCTCAGTGGTGCTGATAATATTTGTGTGTTTTTTAGCTTAACATATATCAAACCTGTAGTTTAATAGCTTTCAAACAAATGTAATGGAGTAAACCATGCCAAACTTTCACTGAAATGTGTATAAAGGGATATTAAGTTTTGTTTGTTTTTTTACAAAAACATTTGAAATTGCATTTATAGCTTTTAAGGCATGTAAATGTCCCTTTTTAATTTCCTGCTCTGATTACAGTGAAGCGTACCTGAGAGAAACAAGTGGATTAAGGTTGCACTTCAGCATTAAGCCCTTCAGTTTTTAATCTGCATTGTTCTCAAAAACCACACATAATCATGAGCTCAGGTAAAATGTGGAGATACTGAATGCAGTTGCAGCTTGTGTGTGTATTTGTGCATGCAACTTCAATCACCCTAGAACTTTATGTGTGAAAACATCAATTCTTTTTTTGACTTTTTGCTTTTTAAACCGCTTATCCGACTAGACTCGTGGACATCCTGGACAGGTTGCCAGCACAGGGGAACAGACAGCAACACAGGCTGGAGCACCAGGCATAAGGACAACATGCACACTGGACACATCAGCCAACCTCAAAGCTTGAAGGTTCCTGAGTTGGGATGGTGTGTTCCCCTTTAATCGTGCAAATCTCTTCTCTCCTCAGTCTCACATCACCCTGACTTAACATTCATGATCTTACCCTAACTACAACTTGTCTAACCCAAAAACCTAACCTGAACATATCCCTTTATCTTAATTTTTGAAGACCTGAATTATCTGGACTGGCTTTCTGTCCCCATAATGAAGACACAGTCCAGAACCCTCGACCCCACACAATGTTAACACCTGGATCACACACACACCTCCAAACTCTCACTCTGTGTCCCTTTAGCAGCCTTCCTCTTTATTTAAATGCCAATTAAGTGCAGTGTATGACAATGGAGGGGGGAGGAGGGGACCGTGGGGTTGACTGGCTGCAGAGAAGCAGTGATGTAATGCCGATAGCAGCAGGATCACATTTGCGAAAGCGCGTCCATGTTTCCACACTAACCGTGATCATTTACCCACCACAGATCAATAATCCCGCAGGTTTCTGCACAACGATAGCCTCTGTGCTCTCCCTCCATCCAATCAAAACAATGAAAACAAACCGTCTTCATCTATCAGATCACTTAATCAGAGACACACAGTAGTAGACAAAATAACACCCACTGCTGCTGCTCGGGTGTGAACACAGAGACGCTCCGCTCTGATAGTCACTGATGTAATCATAGTAGGAGCTTTGTAAATTACCGGATCTCCCGTAAAGATGCGAACACGGATCAAGAAATAGAAAAGCATGGCCACTTACATTTCACCGGGCAATGCGGATCACTTGTGCATGCCATCATGTGTTCGTGAACATCACAGGCAGAGCTTTCTAAACTAATTAGAACAAGCCTCCGTCTAAAACATCACAGCGGTGTAGAGACGCATTGTTGTTTCTCACCTGCACAGAGCAGAGCACAGCGGAGCCACAGCAGCCCGAGAAGAGGCAGCAGCAGGGGCAGTACCGTCAGTCCCATGGTCCGGCGGGGACCTCTGCTATTATCTCCCACACGCGTTTCGCTGTTCGCTCCACATCTGTGCGATCCACACTAGCTCCGGCATCTGCGTCCAGCCTGGACACAGCTAGAGCTCCTCCTTGCCGTGAAAAGGCATTGTGTCCTTCTTTTGCAGCGGTAGCCAAGACGCTACGATCAAGTTAGCTCCAACTAGCGATGCGGCTTCTTGTTACTCCCTTCAAAATAAAGGCTTCGTGGCAAACGTTAAGTTTTGCAGCATTATAAAACTAAACGTCCTATAGACTATAGTCTTAGATATAAAAATCAAGATTATATAGGGTTTGGATTTGTAGTTTAAAATTACAGTTGAGATGCAAAGCTAGAAATTTTTTGTTTTTTTGAAGACTACTTCCGCTCTAACTTTGGCTGACTCTACTCAGCTTTCCACATCTTAAATGAAAAAAAGTGGCTCACATAATTCTTAAGCCTTGTCCCCTCTTTCTCCAGATGAAACTTTATATATTGAACTGAAATACAGAATTACGTAGACGGCTTCTGGTAGGAAAGATACATAACAATCTTCTCCCTCTCGCCCGCTTGTGCTCTGATTCTTTTATGAGTATGCCCTTTCACTTTCGCCCTCGTGTGGTTAAACTCTTGTACTGCAAGTTGGACTTTAAAATAAATTATACAGTCCCTTTTAATTTAATAACGTATTTTGAGTTTCACATACACCTGGAAAAGTGTTTTGCTGAGAGAAAAGTACTATGTAAATGTAAAATTATGACAAATGGTGCACACTGAACAACAAAAGAAACAACTGAAAAGAAAGAAATAAAAGGCACCGCTGGGATTCGAACCCAGGATCTCCTGTTTACTAGACAGGCGCTTTAACCAACTAAGCCACGGCGCCGCTGACGGAAACTGTCGAAAAGGGCATTTATGAATAGTGAAATACATGGGTCCAATGACGTCACTGCTATGTTCAGTGTATTACATGTATTCTCCTGTGAATGCGACGTGATATATAAAGTTGTCCCCTTTTATTTTTTTATCTTATTTTTTAGGTACTAGAAAATACGAAGGGCTAAAATGTTATAATTAGCAGTACACCGTTAAGTTACATTTATCCAAATCAATCAACTAAAAGGAGAGATTAACGTGGCTTAGTCAAACGGAAGCATAAATATGAGATGACACTAAAGCATAACTTTAAAGTGTAAGAAACAGTGCAGTGCAGCAGTGTCTTCGGTGTGGATTCAGTATTGTAAGAGTACAGGGTTGAAATACACAGCACACTTAAGCGAAAAAGATGATAGTGTGTATTACAATTCCCTGTAGATTATTTCAAATTTAAGCAAAAATATTATGCTTTTGATTCCCATCAATAAGGTTTTGCATAGAATGTCACGTATTTACTATTAACTAGTACATTTAGAACTAGAAAATGCATTTTCTGAAGAAACTGCAGTGTAAATGCTGATAGCTGAATGTTTTGAGCTGAAATGGCTGCTGAATGTTGTTAAAAATGTTGAATGAGCTGAAATAGGACGAAACATTCACCTGAAGGCTGAAGTGTTGAACTGTTGAAAGCTAAAGTTCACACAGATGAAGAAGTTTCAAAGTTGGAAAGTAGCTGAAGATGTTTAAAATGTAGATGAGAAAAAAACTGAATATTTGCGCTGTGTGTGTGCGCGCACATGTATGTGTGTGTTTCTGTGTGAGTGTATGTCTCTGTGTGTCTGTATTTCCTTGTGTGTTTGTCTGTCTCTCTCTCCCTGTGTGAGTGTATGTCTCTGTGTGTCTGTATTTCAGGGGTTTTGAAGCTGGCAAGTAGCCGAGCATGTTTAAAATGTACATTAGAAAATAAAGCATGAAACTTAAACTGGAACTGAATAAAAAAGTATAAAAGATATTGAAAAGATAAATACAAGCTGAATAGCTTGACTTCGTTTTAAAGTTTAAATGGTATCTGTGGGTCAACATATGTGGAAGTAGTTAGAGTTGAAAGACGAATAAGTTGAATGAGGATTTGAAGGGTCTCCCGATTGAAATACATTGTAAATTTTTGTTGAATAAAGTTGAATAATTAAAAAATATATATATAAAAGATACAGAGAAATGATCAAGAAAGACAAGAAGTTGACCCCAGCTGTCTTCCATGGGATGAACCCCTAGACCCTTACCTCAGCTCTCTTCCTTGGGGTGAACACGTACAACTAGAGGAGAAGCGCTTTGAAGAAATGCAGAATGAAAATCTCATGAACAGAGAAAAGATTATGTCCCTGAGGCAAGAAAATGAGTGAAAGAGTGCTGAATGAAAAAAAAAAACAGTCCTACCAGCTTCAAGAAAAAGAAGGTATTATTGAGGAGAAACAATGGGCTCTGCAAGACAAAAAGAATCAGGAGCTCCAAGAAAAGCTTGATCAAGCTCTGGAAAAAAATAATGAAATCTTCCAAGAGAAAAAAAAAACAGGACATAGAGTTCAAAGAAAGAAATGGACAGCAAGCTTGAAGACATGAAGGAAAAATCCAGAGTGCTCCAAATAAAGCTCAATAAAACACTGCACAGACATAAAGTTTCTTCAAGAAAAGAACAACAGGACACACAACAGAAAGAAATGGATTGCAAACCTCAAGAGAAAGAGGAAAAATATAAAATGCACCAAATAACTCTTAGTGAAACTGCTGAAAAATCAAGAGATGCTTCAAGAGAAGAAGCAACAGGACATGAAACAGAAAGAAACG
Organism: Aulonocara stuartgranti; assembly: GCF_965226115.1. Classification (NCBI taxonomy): domain Eukaryota; kingdom Metazoa; phylum Chordata; class Actinopteri; order Cichliformes; family Cichlidae; genus Aulonocara; species Aulonocara stuartgranti. Next base: position 6,172,743 of record NC_138939.1, on the reverse strand, counting down.
GATTGCAAGCTTCAGAACACAGAGAAACACAACGAAGGCTTGCAAGTAAAGCTTGATGAAGCTCTGGAAAAAATAAAGAAATCCACCAAGAGAAGAAACAACAGGACATCGAGCAGAGAGACATGCAGTCCAAACTCCAAGGCTGCAGGTAAAGCATAACAAAACATTGCACAAAAATCAACAGCTGCTCCAAGAGAGAAACCAACAAGAGATAAAACAGAAAGGAATGGACACCAAGCTTGAAGACATGGGGGAAAAAATCCAGAGTGCTTTAATTAAGGCTCGACAAAACACTGCACAGAAATAAAGATTTTCTTCGAGAAAAAGAACAACAGGACACACAACAGAAAGAAATGGATTGCAAACTTGAAGAGATGAGAAAAATACAAGGTGCTCCAAATAACTCTTGATGAAACACTGCTCAAAAATCAAGAAATACTTCAAGAGAAGGAGCATGAAACAGAAAGAAGAAAAACTTGTTCTTCAGAGGAAAAAACAAAACAAAAAGGAAGTACAAAACAACTGAACTGGAGGGAGAAAAGAAAAAGCCGGAAAAACAATGCTCAGAGATGCAGAGTAGCATCAATGAAATGCTGAGAAAAAACACAGAACTTCAGGAACTTTCTAACTACTTGAAGAACAAGAACACTAAAATCCAGGTGCAAAAGCAACAACAGAAAACACATGAAGCAGAATTAGAAGATGTGGAGAAAAGATGCAAGAAACTTGAGAAAGAAAATGCAGAAATAATCCATGAGTTGACAAACCTTATCCTTGAGAAAAAAAGTGCTCATGGAACAGTGCCTAAAAAAGAAGAAAAAATACTTTCACTTGTTCTGGAGGAGGGACACTGCTGCTCCTCACATGATGTAACATCGTCTTCCTCCACCTCTGTTCCATCTTAATTTTCACCGCTCCTCCCAGTTAACCTATATTAGTTCTTTTCAGAATATTCTAAGTTTTTTTAGTTGTTGTTCTAACTCTCTTATAAGTACGAGTCCACTCAATTCTATCAATTTAGTTTAGCCTGATGCAGTCCACCCAATGCTTTGACTCACTGCACAAAGTGACTGATTGTGAATGCCCAGTAACACTTCAAAGAGTTACCAATTTGTCAGGGTTTATTGCTATATTTCTTTTCTTAGGTATGTTGAAGCTTTCTTAAGTTCTTGTTGTAGCTGTTATTAGTTTGGGTCTAAGTTTCCTTGTATTTTGTTATTCATTGTTTAAGTCCATCTAGTCAATGGACGTTGATTTAAGCTAGCTGGACCAGTGAAACTGATCTTTCTAGTACAAAGAAGTTTACTACATGTTTAATGCTATAATATAACAAAAACAAGTGCAATGTCAACAGTATGAAGAAAGAAATCTGTCAGTCTGACATTTCGGGGGTTAAATTGTCATTATAAAACCAAGAGTGTAGTATAGTATAGTAAGTATAGTAGATGGTGAAATAAAATAAAAAAAGATTCTGTCTAATACATTGGTAAATAAGTATGAAAGGCCATGGGGCGGTCCTTATAAATAGGAAAAGGGGTAGGCTCAAATTTATGAAAATGCACCTATCCAAAGCAATCAACTGGATGCATTTTGAGTCTTTGATGGCCGTTTACACCCCCCGGGCCTTATGTTCGGCACCCTTTTACTAAGCACTTTAGGGTTTGCTTCTACAGTGAAGTAGCTAACTTCATCTTTGCCATAAATTAAAACTGACTTAGCACTAAAGAAAATTCCATCCTTTCCATAATGAAAAGTCAATGTGAAAATGCTGTCTAAGCTTGTCTTTAAACTTACATGATAACCATAAATAATAACGATTGTTTTTCACACTGACACAGCAAAATTGGAAATAAAATGATTTTGTTATTACTTATGTACTTGTTAAAATTAAAATAAAAGACTTTTACTAGATTGTCATTTTAACTTTCTTACATTTCCTACATACTCCACTATCCCCAAATTTGGGAAAACTGTAAAACAGATTTTTGTTTTCTGTTAATCTGCACCACACTGCAACACAAAACCCTTGCCTCCTTCGCTAGCATTACTACTATGACCACCAAAAAAAGAACTGTTTAAGGGCCCCCCGCTAATGGGTCAACAAGTGACTTCTTCAATATTATCACTATTTTGCATTGTTCCATATTTGTTTGATGGCTCATAACTTACTGCATTTTCCAATAGAATACAAATGTCAGGAGCCCTCTAAAACAAGCACTGATGAAGGAAATTCCTCAGTGACCTATCAGATACCAGCATTTACACAGGTTTTTCTGAACTCTAATAAAAGTTTGATGATTACAAAGAAGACGTAGCTGAGATTTGTTAAACACAAGGGTCATTGGCACAGGTAGGACATGATCCACACTAATTAAATAGCTTGGTTTTAGCTGTTTCACTCTTTAAATGACACTGAAAGGGCCGATAGATGCCCGATGTTCAGGTCACTAAGGGTTCCTCACATTGAAGTCAATAAACCACATCACAGGACACTTAAATGGCAACACTACTTAAATCAGCACCACTAACCAAAGCTACCAGCATGACCAGTTGAAATGTATATGCATGTATATATGCGTGCTTCTCAACCCATTCAACAGTTTACACTGTACACAAATACTAATGGAAGAAGCAGTGATCAGCTGCCTCTTCAAGAACTACAGAGGTCACAGCATTGTAGTTTCATTGGCATGTCTTTCCACTCAGACTGCTTTTAGGACAGTGTGCGATCCCGTTCACTGATGACAGCTGACTGAGGATGGAAATGTTTTTTGATTTAGTCATACAGTACCTCCAGAGAATAGTTGGCAGGATCCTTGGATTAGTTCTCGTCATTGACACATTGTGTATAGAAAGAACAACTTTTTTCCCTTAGTGAGCCATTTCAAAACTCTGATGGCTTCAACTTATTTCTAGCCTACTACTTCTGGTGGCAAAAAGAAAAACATTGCAAAAATCAATGTAACACACTACGAATGATATTTCAACAGTTTATTCAACAACTTCATAGACATTTCTTGAGAAGTGTGCTGCTTTATTGGATGTTTGACAAGTGCGGGAACCAAAGCTTTGTACATGCACATGGTCTCAGCACAGGTACAGACTATAGGTTTTTATTTATTTATTTATTTTTAAATCACACAGCCTTGAAATACAGCAGCTGATGAAGCTTACCAACAACCACTTCAGTGATATACACACTTAATGAAATTTCTGTTCGAATTAAAAAGTAAAGACAGGGGAAAAAAAACAACAAAAAAAACAAAAAAAAACAACAACAACACGTAAAAACCTAGAAAGAAACTAAAGCTGTAAAAATCAGAAAACAAATCCTACAAATGGCGCCGAGTCGACAAGTCCATGAATGCATAAGTCCGAGGATCTGCATGTCACGTTGCTCAGCTGCTTTGTCTTTGCACATTGGTTAGTCTTTTAAATTAATGTAAATACTATGAAAACAGAACCCATGTCACAAAGAAACATTCCTTTTTACTGATCTTGAGCTCCAATTAGCAGGACACTGGACTATCAGCCATGACAGAGGAAGAGAAAGGTGGGTGGGTGAAGTCTGTATGAACAGAAGATCGTCATCCTAACATGGTGTTCACTGAGGCGACCACTTGTTTCATTACATCTTAAATATTTTATATGAATTTTTACCTAAAGTTGCTGTTTAAAGTGTCTAGATCTGTCTCTGGCTGCACCAGTGTTAGTTCCTCAGACAAAAATCAAAATGATTCAAGGGCACAATATTTCAAACAATCAACAACTTGTGCACGAGTCAGTGTGATTGTGATCTGTGTCTGAGGAGCTACTGAGCCTGACCTGCCTTTGTTTAGTCTGCAACTCATACATTTTCTCCCATCTAGCTCATGGGTTGTGTGTGTCTGTATGTGTATATGTCAGAGTGGGAAAGCGCATGAGATTACTGGTGGGCACACTGTACTCCCGAGCCGTGGTGGCTGCCCTCTTCGTCCGAGCTGTCATTGTAAGCCTCCCTGCGGTTACCAGATGACGAGCTCTGGCTGACGTCATAATCTTGCAGGTCGACCTCCTCCGTGTCTCCACTGATGATGGGTGGCTCTGACCGTGAGGGCAGCATGTCTTCCAGCTCCTTCACAGGGAAAACAATTTTCAAAATACAGCTTTAACAGGCAGCTTCATTGGGATTTCTAACCATTCTCTGGTGTCAGAAGGTTGTGGGGTCATGAGTGCACTGCTACAAGGAGAGAGAGAGCGAGAAGGGGTGCTGTCTCAGGAAGAAATTCACTTCCATCCTCAGCCAGAAAGACAAGCGTGACAGAATTTAAGTACTTTCACATTCATCACAAGAAGGAATCAAATCGCTGAATGGAAGTCTGAATGAAATTAATATCTTTCCCCCCCTCTTTAAAACAACGACAACAAACAAACAGGTCATACTTTCTCTTCAGACCAAAACCAGATTATGTGACGGACTCTGAAGACATAGTAGAAAAAATCATTTGAGAAAACATGCACCTTGGGTTTCTCCCCACTAACCGTACACATATAAATTGCTTTCCACCCAAGAAAAACAGCAGTCCTACATGTGAACATGTTACAGGTCAGACAGCTAACTCACTGCTGAGCTGTCTGAAAATCATGTATATTTTTCAAGTTAAAGCAGCTGTTGTTCAAAGTAAGGTGTGCTGTGGCCTTTCTCCATCAACACTGCTGCCAATATTTCCCTTTTTCCTTGCTTGTTTCAAAGCTGCTAATAAAAGAGCAAATCTATTTACTGCCTCCGTGTGCTGCCATCACTGATGCCCCCTCAGAGGCCTGATGGGCAAGTCTGATTTAAATAATATATTTGAACTCAACTGTAAATGACTCGCTGACTTAAGTCTGTTTGGAATATAGTTTTAATGTCTTAATCTAATTATATGGAGGAAAAAAAATTGCCTATGAAGGACAGTTTTGTAATTACTTCTAAGTACGAAGAATGAGCTTTGGTCTTTGTCTATAATGAGACAAATCAAAATTAGAAGATTAAAGACAGTAAATTAAAAGCACAAATCTGTCATACCCCAAGTTTCTCAGGGCTGATCCAATTGTTGTCAGGAAACTGGACATCAAACTTGATATAAAGATCTCCTTTCTCGAAAGGGTTTCGGTACTGTGGCATGCCTTCTCCCCGCACCATCCTGACAGAGCCTAGAAAAGAGTGCCGTTTGTTTAAAATTAGACTTAATCACATTTTTCTAAACAGTATTTCCAGCACTGGGGATTTAGGGTAAACCCACCCCCCAGTGTTAGTGTGAAGAACATCTTTACAATGATAGAAACTCTCTGCCAATAAAGCCCAAAGCTGGACACCTGCTAGGCTAATACACTTATCTGGCAACCACGTCAGAGCTTTGAATAATGATGCAGTCTGTTCCTGACAAATTCAGTAAGAAAAGCAATGTTAAAAATGGATGTTTACCTGGTTCAATGACTTTGCCAGCAGGGTACTTAACAACAATTTGTCTTCCATCTAAATGTTTCAACATAAACTGGAAACCACACAGCGCCTCCACCAGCCCAATCTTGTGGTTCATGAAGAGGTCATTGCCATCTCGTCTATATGTCTGAAAATAGAGAGAGATTGTTAGTAATATCTGTCAATAGATGAAATCGTCACAGTTCTAACAGATTTAAAAACAAACAAACCAAACAAACAAAGCATCATTTCCTGATATACCAAATATGACAGTGTGGGAAAGCATGTCACTGTATATCATTACCTTTGAATAAAGCTGGGGCTAAAGCAGAAGTTAGTCAATTTTAGGGGGAAAAAAAAAAGTTTTTTTTATTCCAATAATCCAAAGAGTTCTCATCGCTGAAGCCTATTCTCTCATAAAAACCACATTAAACACGGTAACAGATAATTGTCAGAACAAATTGCTTTTGTCTGTGACTGATAGCCTTTTAAAGTGGTCAGAATCATTTTCTCTGACAGTGTCTTTTGAGCTCGTCATCTGTGACAGCTATAATTGACTGTGTGACAATGCTTCTTCATGGTGTAATTTGGCAGTCAAGACATTGGGGGAGGCTATGAACTTGGAGTTTTGTAACATTTCTTTCTTATGTTGCAGTAAAATGCGTTACACAACAGCTTTAAGAACTCCTGCACACTAAACTGACAGGCAAATAAATATCTTATCAAAAGGCTAGAATTAACAAGACAAACATCAACCCATAATGGAACACTCAGTAGAGGCCTTGTACTTTAAATTCACACTGTTCCACAAGCTAGCTTTTTTGGCACTGTAATGCTTTGTCAATTTTAATTATTTTTTATTAATTATTAGAAAACAATTAAGTTCGCACCATCAATTTTTGTAAACTGTATTGTATCCGAACACTAAACACCTCTGCCTTAGAGCATTTGTTAGAAATCAATAGTACAAACAAGTATAGCACAAAAAAGTTACTAATTTACTCAATAGGATGCTGTCAGAATGTATTCCTGTATACACAGACAAGTAGTTTTTTAATGCCTCTTAAATACTTTTTATTGTACTACTTCAAATGATTTTCAGACCTTTTGTGCCATTTCATAAAGAGTACTGATGTTCCATGATCAGTGTTTTATGTGTTGTTGCTGCTGGCTGTACCAACTCATTATGCTACAGATGTCTATGAATGACATATTTTGACATTAAAGATAGACATCCTGTGGGAGAAGGAGCCAGAGGCACTCCTGAAGCTCTGGGTGGTGTTCTAGTTAAGCCAAAACCATCCACAACCCATTTCCTTTAACATTTACCAGGGTCTTTATTTACCTCAGCCGAGTAAGGTAAGTGGCTATAATTACTAACCCATTTCATTGTCTTCCTCTTAAATCCAGAATCAAATTTAACCCTCTCAGGCCCAAATTAAGTTTTTTGCTGCTAATGCACAACCAAGTCCTGCAGTGGTACTTCTGAGTAAAAAAAACCTCATAAAATATGTATGTGGGGTAATCAGGTTGTTAGTTCTTAACTGTTGCAAATCTGCAATGTCTGCCTGGAGAAGGTTAAAAGTCTTATGACCACTTACGAGGTCTAGAATAATCAGACCCCATAATACTGTATCACCCCAATAGAGGACTTTGCTCTCAGCTTCCTGGGCTCCCTCTGTATTTGAATATTTTCTAAGTTAAATAATACTTGCATATTTCTGAATTTGGCACCATTACGACAAATAAGCTTCATTACGATTTGTCTGTTTTATTAAAATTACAACATTTAGTTGAATTGCTCTTGAAAAAAAGATCAGCATCACAAGACTGATTAGCCTATCAATCCACCACTCATGATGTCAATATAACTTTATTTCACGAGAGGACACCCATCACTTTTTGGCATCCAGCTACAAGCGTTGTTAATGCAAACCAGGAACTCAACACTTCAACCATGTAGAATCATAAGCGCTGATTTTTCAGTGAACAGAAACACTCCTTTTCTTCATTTCCAGGAACACTGTGTTCAGCTACTACACAAAATCCTTTTTCCTTTGGTCCACTGTGTGGCTGCAATCACAGCATTGTAAGATGCCGAAAGATTAACCCTTAGGTTGGGGAGCCCACGGCACACCCATCTTTCGCCATCTTACAATGCTGTAATTGCAGCCATTCCCCAACTCTCTGTGAATGGTACTCATGGCCATTGATCAGTGGTCTTTGATCAGTGGTAATGAGAATTTGCATCCTTCAGTGGGCTGGTTTCAGTCATTATGCAAATGTACGGTTTATAAGATTGGGGAAACCTGCGGTCAGCTGAGACTGAAGAAGTCACTTGGATGAGTGACGAAACATTTCTCCCACAAAACGCTACGTCCAGATGAACAGAATCAACTTTTTGGAGATTTACTTTCCTGGATGATTGAGAATGCATCAAGACGTTTTGCTACCAAAGAAATTCAACATTAAGGCATAATACGATTTAATTATAAAAACTCAATAATGTATAATGTTTTCCTTCTTATATGCACTGAAATACAGACTTTTTTTCCCTGTTAGAATTTTCTGTGATACAATTTAAGATTTTCTTACTTTATTTCTTGAATTATTGCAAACAGAGGGGGTGTTTTAAATCAGTAGCTTACTCATGAATCATAAACTCACGAACAACAGCTGTATATATTCCACAGCAGGTGCACCATTTAGCCCACAATCAAACACTATATAACACATGACTTAGGCTTTTGAGTGCTCAAAGTGCTAAAACAATTATTTAAATCTCGTATTGCATAAGGAGGGGTGCCTCAACACATAAGAAATTATTTGACATGATATCTGATCAAGACAATTGCAGCTTTTATGAGATAAAATTAATTAAAAACTATCAACCTTAGTAATGTTGCATTTTAGGCTCTGACAGCTCACAAAACTATGACTGATACAGAAATCATATTTTTCTAATCTGTATCAGTTTCACCCATATTCTATCGCGATATTTCATTTTCTTATCGTTGCCCGACATTATACCGGTATTACCGTGAACGGTATGATATGGCCCAGCCCTACCTAAGACCCATAAAATTATTATCCATCAGCGCTGCAGGAGGTTGGCATGTTAGTATGAAAGTTAGGTGAAGCATAATGCCATAGACAGAGAAACAATGACCAGGTCGTCCATCTACTACACTAAGTGAATTTACTAGAGCAAACTGAAAATGCTATAGATTGCCCCCCAAATGCCTTCCAAACTGTATGCAACGCTCCAAGTTACCACAATGCTCACAGATGTACCCAGGTTGTATGCAAAAAGTGCATTGTTAAACCACATCAGGTGGGATGGGAGGGGGTAAAAACCCAAGCATCATAATTAAAAATGAAATCATGAAACGTTACCTACAACGTTATGTTGTAGGGAAAAAAAAAAAATAATAATAATAATAGGGTCCTGGTTATGACGTAAGGTACGACACAGATCTAACACAGAAGCATAATTCACCTGTTAGAATGACTTATTCACCTTACGTGTCTGTCTGGACTGTGGGAGGAAGCTTGAGTTCCCACAGGCAGAACATGCCAACTCCATGCAGAAACACCCCAGGGAATGATAATACTAACCTCTACACCAGCCTGACACTCTGCTGCTATAACACTCATTCCAAAATGTTAAAATCTGCTCCTAGATAAATATCCTCTGTGTTAAAATAATTAAAGATTAAAACTAAACATTTATAAACACGCCAAAACTAACCAAATTTATTTAAAAAACACCCTGAAATCAAAACAAAAATCAAAATGTAATTAAAACTTATTTAAAAAAAATTTGAAATATACAAATTCTGCATGACTAACTCCAACGTCTCCGAGATTTTATTTCCACTTCTTTGATGCTTATTTAAGTTGTGCGTAAATTCGTCACCTCTGCACACCCACACATGTACTGTGTTATACATACATTTTACGAACCAGCTGAGACTATGAGATTTTGGCCATTAGTGAAAACAGAATCAACAGTTTGACATCAAAAGAATGCAACAGGAAGCTTTGGTCAGGTGTGAGGAGCTGGATTAGAAGAAGTTCACCTTTTTATGGGAGTGAAGTAATTAGCAACTGACATACAAAAAACACAAAAGGAGAATAGACTGCTCAAAATAATGTTAAAACCATCACCTCCTATTACAGAGTATGCATGGGTTACGAGGGAAAGGATAACATGAATCAGACTCCCCCCCCCATGTACCTCGTGCTCTTTTTCTTGCAGGACAAGAACTATATCCCCAGGTTCAACGCCAGGTGCCTGGTCAGCTTCTCCTCCAAAGGTAATTTTCTGGCCATGCTTCATGCCTTTGTCCACATGCACCTCCAGAATCTTCACCTCCTTCACGACTTTCTTGCCCTCGCATTTTTTACAGCGGTCTTTCTCACTGATCACCTCACCTGGGGCAGATTAAATAAAACACAGGATCAGAGATCTGTGCAGATCAATAAAACACGCAAGTGCTTAGTCATGGTTTACATCACTGTGGCACTTACCCTCTCCATTACAATCAGTACACACTGACTGCATCTGTTGGACCATACCCGGGGCCAGCTGTCTGATCATGATGCGCATGCCACGCCCCCTACACGCCGTACACTTTTGTACAGCACCCGTCTTGCCTCCCTGCCTGTATTCACACAAAGCCACAGATGGATTTGTTGTAATAACCAACAAATATCCCAGGATTAAAACTGTTAATATCTAAACTATCAAGCAGAAATAACAGCAAGATGTTGGTTATACTACTCACCCATTGCAAGTGCTACAGAGTACATTCTTGCTAAGTTGTAGTTTAGTTGTTTTTCCATTGTAAAGGTCCTCCAGTGAAACCCTACAGAAAAAAAACATGATATCAACTGATGCAAGATAAAATAGTTGTGCTGCACATCAAGAGCAATTTTAATTAATTGCAAACACAAAAACATTAAATCAATTTAATGTAGTACATCTGAGTTTCCAAGCTAGGTCTTACTTGAGTGGATGGACCATGTCTTCTCCTCTCCTCCGACCTCCATTCCTGGATCGACTGCTCTGTCCACCCATGAAGCCAAAGAGTCCACCTCCAAAGATGTGGGAGAAGATATCGTCCATCCCTGGGCCACCCCCGCCACCTTCCCGCAAGCCTTGTTCTCCATAGCGATCATAAAGTTCTTTCTTTTCAGGGTTAGTTAGCACCTCATAGGCAAAGCTGATTTCTTTGAACTACATTTTGAGAAGACCAGAAACGGAGACAAGACAAAAAATAAAATAAAATTAACTGGACGAAGGGAACTGCCTGTTTCAAAATGGCTTTTGGGATTTGACAAAACAATTAACTGACCCACTTAGATCCAGCCACACATACAGTCTGGGGTTCATTTTAGAACCATTAAATAAAAATGTGTCTTAAGCTTATGGAAAGCAGACACCAATCAACTAAACTGGTGAAAAATAAATAACACTTGGGATTTTCCTTTGGCTCCATCTAAAACACCCGAGGGGGACAGAAGTCTTGGGTACAATTTCAGCTCTCCAAAACATAAGACTTCAGAGCAAATTCACAGCAAATTGATTACCTGTCAAAACAGTAACTCAAAGTTTCAACTGACCTATACAAACTTTACCAACACTCTTAGGTCTCCAATAAAAAAAATAAAAAAAATTAGAAAGAAAACTAATAGTTAAAAAGAATAACATCTAGCTTCCATTTGCTTTGAAGATAAAATGTGACGTTCAGCATGAGTTACAAGTTAATCTCACAGCCAGTGTAAAGGATATTCTCGGTAGGACACACCATTTCCAAAACTCAAATGCTTTCATTATTATGAACACTGCCTCCAGGCTTAAGACTCTAAAGTTGCCATTTTCCTGTTGGCAACAATTTCCTGCTGAGAAAATCTCTCACTGCCATATTGGGGATGATGAAAGAGAGGCTTGTAATTCCCCCCCCACACCTTTCAATAAACATTCCAAAATCTACATTAGAAACTAATGCGAATGTTAAGCACAGCTGTGGAAAGGGCTCTTCCAACTTCAGCTCAATGTTCAATAACAATTTAAACCCTTAATGAAATGTAAAGGCTTAAAGCGAAATCACCACAAAGCAAAAGTAAAACGGGAAGTAACTCCTGTCATAACAGGACTGAAAGATACATTAAAGCTTCAGATACACAAAATACTAGGCACATCTCTATGAGAGAACATGTTCTCTATGTTTAAAATGTTTTACTTAAACATTTTAAACTATTTTTCTTCTTTAGTTATACATAACACTGATAGCAACACATTGCACTTTATCCAAAGGACTAATTTTAATAAACATCCAAAAAACAAAAGAAAGAAAATCTGCAAATCAATAAACGAAACAGAGTAATTAAGTACACATACATTAGAATTTGGTGCATAAAATGAAAACAGACTTTTTAGCTTTTTATTGTTTTCCCAATCACGTTTTTTAATTTCAAACATAATTAAAACAAACATAATCGCATAACTCATCTGGACATATGATGACCAGCTCCACTGTAAACCAGGTGGAGGCTGCCACGGAGGAGTTACCTTATCTCCAGAATTAGGGTTCTTGTCGGGATGATATTCTTTTGCGAGTTTCCGGTATGCCTAGACAATAACAAAAAACAGAGATAACTCCATTAGCTAGCAAGTTTTACATTGGGCATGCGTTGTTTACGGGAAACTTGCGTCGACATGACTCCAACACACATGAAGGAAGCTTATCTACGGTTTACGCAATCACACGTGCCTCCCTCCCCGAACAAACCTGGCCGGCCACGCACTTTCTGTCTCGGCTTTAAAAAAAATCATTTTCTCCCAACAATAATCCATAACTGGTTTAGTAGCGACGACTGCTATTCACCATTTCCACGTACCCATCCCTGGGAATTACCCTTTAGTGAAAAAAGGCAACTCAAAATGTCTGACAATTTCAGTGCTAACGCTTCTAAGCTAATTAGCATATCTTCTCGCCAAGCACGGACGGGGTAACGATAACGTTTAAGATGAAAATATGACAGCGTAATAAAGTTATCCGATAATGTGCTAATAAACAAGAGGTCGGTGAACATCAATTTAGTCTAGTCTAGCATGGCCAGTTAAAAAAAAAACATCACACGCCGGTTGGGAGAAAAAACCCCCAACCAAATTTAAATAAAAAAACAAAACCGCTGAATAAATATCAAACTTGGATTCTTCGGCTCATTTTGATCACTACGTGTTAGGAATCTATTTCCACCGTTTGTCAAACACAAAATCAAGGACTAGTTTGGCTGGTTTCGCGACAAACACTTAAGCTAAAGCTAGCGTGAGGTCAATCGTTTGATGCGTACGAGCTAGCCTTGGTTTCGGTTGACCTTTTTCACATTAACAAATTGAAAAACATACGTTTTCCTAGTCGATCGTAGCTAAACTGTGAAAGAAAAATAAAACATTTATTGAACTCATAAACGACACAGCCCGACTGTCACATGAATATCCAGGCCGGTCAGCCTGATTCACTGATAATGTTAGTTAGCTTCGCATAGCAACGCATTTCCTGATTGAGGCACTTTTAAGACTTTGAAGCTTAAACGCAATATATAATCCCGCAAATTATCTCCCGTGTATTTACCTTTTTCAGCTCATTTTCAGTTGCAGACGGAGACACTCCGAGGATGTCGTACAATTTCGTGTCGACAACATTCGACATGGTGTTGCTGTTGATGTTGCTTCGACAGGAGCTGGATGGACAAAGAGAGAAGGAGCCGGTGGAAAATGTTTGGCTCGCCTCGTGTCTCCATTTCCGGAAAGTCAGACCCGCCGCGTGTCCGCTGGTGCCCCCTGGCGTGGATGTGCTTGATGACTGATGAGCTTACACACGAGAGTAAACACTCGATTTCCTTTTCATTTTTCTTCTTCTCTTATTTATTCATTCATTCATTTATTTATTTTAGCAAATATTAATCATTTAATTAAAGTTAATTTAGACAAAGCTTGAACAATTTCTTGCCATTTTATAACTGGCCCTATAGTTACACCTTCACATATAAAAGTTTAAACTCAGTTTATGAGCTCAAACTGCCATCCTGTTTTTACAGTCTGTTAATGAAAAGCGAACTTTCTGTTTCTCTTTATGCTCACTGAATCTTCTTCTTTTGGCCGCTCCCTTTAGGGATCACCACAGCAGATCATATGCCCCCATGTCACCCTCTTCATAGCATCCTCCTCTGTCACATCAGTCTTCCGTATGTCATCCTCCACTATATCCATAAACGTTATCTGTTTTCATCCCGCCTGGCAGCTCCATCTTTAACATCCTTTGTCCAGTATATCCACTATCCTTCCTCTGCACATGTCCAAAATATCTCAGCCTTGGTTCTCTAATTTGTCTCGAAAGCATTGGACTTGAGGTCCCTCTGATATACTCATTTATAAATAAATCTGAGAATCTTTCAATTCTGCCACTTCAGCTCGATCTCCTGTTTTTTGTCAGTGACACCATCTCCAAGCAATCCATCATAGCAGGTTTTACTTTGTAAACCTTCCATTTCCCTCTTGCTAATATCCTTCTGTCACACCTCATACTCATCTCCACCCACTCCACCCTGCCTGCAGTCTCTTCTTCAGCTCTCTGTTGCTTTGGATGGTTGATCCCAGGTATTTAAACTCATCCACCTTGACTACCTCCACTCCTTGCAGACAAATTATGGTTGATTTATTATTGGGCCCTTTTATTTATTATGGAATACATTGTTTTTGAATGGTTGCATCTTAGTACAATCCAAACCATGTGATTATCGCACACTCACAACATGGGAATATAATCTTGTACTTGACCACATTAGCACTGCAGATATTTGCAATTTATTTTAATTCGTTTTAAACCCGATGCTAATTTAAGATGTCGGTCACGATTTAGAGTGGCATTGAGTTTGTTATGCCTGCACAGAAATTCAATTTTGAAGTCAGTTAATGAATTCAACCTAATAGCGAGTGTCTCAATAATTAAGATCTCTCCACGTCTAACTTGTCTTCATTTTTCATGTCAAAGATCCATTACTGTTGTGGCATATTATAACCTCAGATGTCTCATCCAGCATTAGGACCGGAGGGGGATATGAGAGCTTGTCCGTGCAAATTGTCTTGGGTGTCAGTAGATCTCCTCGTCCCGTCTCACTCCTCTTCTGAGAGGCCATGAACAGTGCAATAATACTTCGACAACAAACTCATCCAATCAGTCACACCCTGTTAATTATAAATGCTTATTACGTCATTCATTGCATGTACTTATACACGTGTTGTATACTCTTCTGTGTGTACTACGTAGCAAAAGGATAAACTAGAACAATTACTGTCTAAACAGGTTTATTACCACAGTCACAGAGCATTACTCCAATCCCAGAGAGGACATCTCAGCTTTTCAATTTCATTTCATTGGTTCTCTTCCAGATCATACGAGTGGACATTGATCCGATGTTACAATGATTTCTAACTGATTTTATTTGCCATTTAATTCACCCGCAATCTGTCATATGTCTTAGTTTATATGCGTATAAAACACTTCTTGATGTCCAGATTTGTGTCTTTAGCTCGAATCTTATCAATCTAATAAAAACGCATGCTGAATGCAGTGTGTCTGCAGGTGGCGCTGCTTTTTTATTATTGCATGCGTTTCTCAGTGATGTTAATGGTGACCTTTGGCACTTATTATTGTAAAAATACAAACAGATAGTATTTTGTTTTCACATGAAACACAATTTGTAATGGAATTTCCCACTATGTTATGCTGTGTTATAGAAATTCTACTACTCTATGCAGTACTGTGGAAAAAAGTAACAGCCATGTGCTGTTAATTAAATGCACTTGGTTAAATGTTCATCAGCAATAGTGACCACCTAAAAGCAGAGGTTTTGGCAGATCCCTGCAAAAGAATGGCTGAACGTGAAAAGAAACAACATGTTGCAGTGGCTCAAAGTCCAGACCTCAACCTGATTGAAATGCTGTGGCGAGACTGCAAGAAAGCTGCGTATAGAAACGAATACCTGCAGACCTCAATGAACTCAAACAAAGAATAGTGGAACAAAATTCCTTCACAAAGATTTTAGACTCATAATGTTCAGAAAATGATTACTTGCTGCAGGCTGTACTTAGTTTTTCACAGTACTGCATACTTTGGCTGACTGTTATTTGTAGTGAGCTGTGAGACTTTGTGAAATCTGCTCTACTGTATCTCTATTGTAGGGCCTGCCTTACGATATAAAGCGCCTTGAGGTGACTGTTGTTGTGGTTTGGCGCTATATAAATAAAATTGAATTGAATTGTTCAAGAGTGATTTCAGCATAATGTATTGATTAATATCATTAGATTGAATCCCGAGACAGCACGTGTAGGTGTCACTGTGTAGGTGACCAGCCCAATGCATAAAGGAATTAGCATCAATAACGGCCAAATACTTTAAGACTGTGTCATAAGCTTTTAACAAGGCAAACACATCATGACAGCAAAGCAAATAAGAGAGCAAGTGAGAGACAGAGTGAGAGGCAAAGAGAAAATAATAATCTGTAAATATTAATTAAGCTTAATTGGTCTTTGGTGGTCAGGAAGCAATGCATTATGCATTCCACTCAAAAAGTCTTTTAAGCACAACAGATGATGGAAGTGGAATTTGTCAGCTTTTGATTATTTGTGTTCAACTTAAACTCAATCTTAAGGTTCGCACAACTCAGGGAATAAAGTATCCCCACAGCCCCTTTTGCATCAAAGCAAACCAAAACACTTTGCATAGGCTGTGTCTGTTCTGCCTGCATGTCACAAAGTGAATCTTGTCCTGACATCTCCAGCCTGAGCAGAGTTACTTTTATGTTTTTTTGGTTACAGCGAACAGAAACACTCACACGGTGAGGTGAATAAGCTCTCATTTAATTCAACAAAATGAAATTATACAACTAGTGGTTAAAATCATAATTGAGTCCCAAGTAGGCTACATGTCTGTCACTGTAAGGAAACAGGTTGTGCTTGTTTTACACACTCGATTCATGGGGACACAGAGGAATTACATTTTCTCCTTTTAAGGGTAGGGGTTTGGAGAGGCATGGCAGAGAGAGGCTATCTTGATTCAAGCCAGGGCTCACATCCAAATATTTATATCTGATAAATGATCACTCAAAGTCTGAATCCTCTTATGCTATAAAACTCAGAGCAGAAATAGTCTTTTTCTGTATTTTTTAGCAAAATAAGACAGTCTCTTCATGTGCTCTTCCTGAGGAGAGACTGAATGAAGTGTACCTTCTGTATATGTGAGGTAACCATGAAAAATACATAATTATTATAGTAATATCACATAATTATCATCGCCATCTTCATATTTAGTTGATCATTATTGATAACAACAACTTCTTCATCTTCCACCTCATCATCAACACAACATGTCATGGATGAGTCACCTTCATAAAATCGTCTGAGCAACAAATAAAAAAGATCAAAGAGTTAAAAGCCAAGCATCATCGTGAGGCTGGATACATACTGGTCTTAACGGTACAGTACACTGACAAAAATAAAGACTCAAATAAATTATTAGAAGACACACTATCGATCATATATCATATATCTGTGCATGGCAGGTGAATAAATGCAAAAAGTCAGTCTACAACATCTCTCCAGGTTTCTCTCTTTCTGTGTTTGAGTGGTAACCCAACAGAGAGAAGTCTGGGTCTACATGCGAGAACATTCTCCTAGAAGTCTCTGATGGAAGGAGATGTTTATTGAGTATAAGACTGCAGAGACCAGATGTCTCCACACTTTGTGCACTCCGAATCATTCAGTATCCTGAAGAACAGAACCAGTAGTTATGTCAGATTTTTTCCCCACTTCCTTTTAGTTCTTTTGATCCATTCTTCCCAAACCTACACATGAGAATGAGAGGAGTCCTCGAGATTTAACCCACAATACCAGTGCTTGAAGACCAATGGCAGAAGAGCACGCAGGAGTAATCAGTTTGGAATTATAGTCCTCCTGTCTTGCATTCTTTAGATGATCGACCTGCAAGATCTGTTTCCATTTCTTTTCTTCCATCTAAAAGTCCATGGACATCGAGCGCTGTTGTGGATCAACTATGGTGGTACTGTTACGAGCACTGTTGCCACGAACACTGAGGGTTCCACAGGCTCCTCCCATCCCACCAATACCTCCAGCGATGCCACTAGGCCCTGCCATGCTCATGGCTCCTGCCATACTCATTCCACCACCCATCCCACCACCCATTGCCACTCCTCCCGTTATACCCACCGCTCCACCAATTGCTCCTCCTGCAATCCCTGATGCTCCTCCTCCTCCCATTGCTCCTCCACCTGCGGCTCCTCCACCCACTCCTGTTGCACCGCGCCCATAAATCTCACATGTGGTCTCCTCTGTGACTCGGTCCTCAATGACCTGCTGGTCGCAGTCGTGAGTCTGTGAGTGCTGCTTGTAGCCATAGCAGCTCTTCTTATAGCTGGCTGTGGAGTTGAAAGTCTTCATGGGTGGCGGCTTGGAGAAGTCGTTGTGGTAGGACAGCTCCATTGAGCTCAGAGTGGTGCGGCTGTGTTTCATACTGCCACCGCCAGTAGCCACAGAGCCTTGTGAACCACAGTGGTGCTCGTGGACGCAGCGGGACATAGTGGAGGAGCGCCGCATCTTGTGGAAGCTGTCCAGCTCCTCAGAAAGGTCAGCTAAGTCAGAGGACATCTCTTTGTCACGCAAAGAGAAGAGCTCGTAGTGGGGAGGGTCGAAGACCTCCTGGAATCCAGCCTTATTGAAAACACCAGGACGTCGAGCTACAACCTTGAAAAGAAAAAGATCCATTCAGACGATACACTTAAGTGATTACCAGGCCACTGGTTGTCCACTGTGATGCAGCATGAGCATATATCAAGACAATAGAAGGAATAACCATTTTAAGTCTTAAAACTGTCAAAAAAAATGTAATAAATGTGCTGCTTGAAGCACTCTGAAAACTAAATCTCTCCTTTTCCTATATGAGTGATTTGGTCCAATGTGGACAGAGATTTAATTATTTTCCCCTTTTCATCAGGACCTCTCCAACATTAGACACTTCAAAACCTTGGGTTTTAAATCAGAATGAATTTGTACTTTTATGTGTCTCATTTCTTACTCAAATCATCTCATTTTATGCTTCTTTTTCTTTAATTTTATCATGTCTTCCTATGTTTTTATCTCTTTTGATTATCTGAAATGTACAGCACCTTGGTTGACAGTTGTTGTTTTAAATGTGCTATATAAATAAATTTGACTTTGACTAATTTATCACATGAGACATTTATGTATGTTTTCTTTTTTGTGCTGATTAACTGGATGGGTGTCAGCTGGGAAATGCCAGTTAAATGTTAAATCTGAAACACCTAACTCTGAATCTTCTCTAACTTTCTCCACTTAAACAGTCATGTTTCTAAAATGGTAAAACAAGTACTTAAGCACTTGTTTTAGTAAGTACCTTTTGTGCCATAAACATGAATGAATAATTTAACTCAATGCACATTATTTGCTTGCTTTTTAATATATATATTTTATATCCATTTAAAGCATGAGTCAAAAGGAGAGTACTCCTTTTTAGGGTCTCCACTTTGAAAAATGTTCAGCACTCACTCAGGGAGAAATCCATTATGGGAGAGTCAGACTCCAATATTTCTGGCCACCTCAAGACAGCCATAAAGTAATGCTTACTGAGTAAGTAATGGGTTCTGGGAGTTATGAGGCATCATAGAGTGATATAAAAATAGATGGAAAAGGAAGCTTAAGAGAAAATGGTGTAACATAAGAAGATATTACAATGCGACTATACATTTCCTATCTCATGTACTGGATTATTTATGACATGTGGTGAAATCTAAGCATAAGCTTTTTTTGTTTTCTGTCTTTAGAGCTACATTCGTTTCCAACTTGTAAGTAATTCCATTGCTTTTAATATTGTATCATCTTTTTAGGCTCCGACATCTCTTAGTTGAATGAAAGTCATGAAAGTCCAACCACCGTCTTTGGACCTAATAGATCATAGAGATGACGCAAATCCCCCTGGGTCTGCCTTGAGTTGATCCCCGGTTAGGCCCTCCTGACTCGATTTCCTGAATGCTGCAGTTTTATCGTGGGAGATGTTGATTCCTGTGCATGAGAGTTTCTATAGATAGGTGTAAATATGGGCTGTTTTGATACACAATGTGATGAGGTTGAGAGCCATACAGGGGTAAAGGGGTGGGGGGATGATGGGAGGGGTTCACATGGTGTGTTTTCTGTCTTGCTCACTTTTTTCTTTTTTTTTTCCTTCTTTTTTTTGAGTTATTTGTTTTGGTTTTTTTTTTGTTTGCTTTAAAAAAAATCTGTAATTATTAATGTTGCTATGCTGTTATTATTATTGTTGTTATTATTATTATTATTATTATTATTATTATTATTATTAAGCTTGTATTTTCTGTGTTTGGTTTTCAGATGTCTGAGGTTAACCTTGAAAGGCATAGATACAAGTTGTGAGTTTTCTGTTTGTTTTTTTGCTTTGTTTGTTTGTTTGTTTTTATTTGTTTTCCAATTTAAAAATGAAAATAAAGCTTGGGGAAAAAAAAAGAAAAGTCAAAAAAAAAATAATGAAAGTCCAACTACAACCAATGGCAAAACAAAGACTGTATTACCTTTTTTCTTGGCTGTTTCATTTGGACCAGGATGGAGATGATAAGAAGAACAAGAACTATGCCTGATGAGACGCCGATAACGGTGCCATGGGTCTTAGTGATCTGATGAAAAAGCCCCTTAGATCGCTTCTCTGTAGCAAAAAGGTTAACGAGAGGGGAAAAAGCAATGAAAACTGGGAAATTTAAAAGCAAATCCAAACTCTACAAACATGCCATGTAAATCTTAATCAGCTAGCTGGAAGAAAGAAGATAATCACCTTTGCAGTGGTTTTCATCCCATGGGTAGACACAGTTCTGAACGCCATTGCAGACCAGGGAGTTGTTAATACACATGTTGCTGTGACAGAAGAAAGTATTGTCGTTGCAAGGAGCTGCAGGCAAAAGACAATACACCGAGATAATGGAATTTAGAAAAAAAGAAAACATCTGTCTAACAGTGCTGAGTAAAAGATGACTACACTGTGAAAAGGACCAGAAGCTATTTTGATGATAACAATAAAACAATAACAATAAAAGAACAATCATTTGGCTGTGGAAATCTGTAGAGGCCCGTAATAAAAGATGAAATGTTCTATTATTTTCTGAAACACTGGAGGTCTAATGGAGACACAGTACACATAAGGCCATGCATCATCATTTCCTGCACACATAACATCGGAGTGACGAGGGGAGGAGATGACGGCTTCACTAAACTGCAGCCATCACGTCAAGAGACTCTAACAGAGGGGAGACAGAGAGCAGGTGGAGAGGGGGAATAGGGAAAAGATGAAAAGAAAGGCAGAGGTGGGGATGTGGGGGCAGAAATGGCTTCGGTTCATCATGGGGGTGCAGGTGGTTAGGCAGGTGCCGCGAGACACAGCACATTAAAGCAACTTTCAGCGTATGAAGACTGTGATGGCAGAGACAGAGATGGCTGGTAATTGAGGCTGGCTGCTGGGCTCAGGAGACCGATGCACTTCCAGTCAGCAGGAAGACATGCAAGGCTGAAAGAAGATGCAGATGACTGCATACTCGTATAGACAAGTTTGGAGCTGCAGCAAAAGCCAATTCTTATCTGCCAAGTGGAACTAGAGATGGGTGATGTGGAAACTGGGTTTAGGTTACTTAAGGATATTTATAGAGTATTTTGTTTATTAGTCCAGAGGAATTGTTTAGCAGACAGAATATTTTAACACTAATAGTTGGTTAATATTTCACAAAGTCCTCTATATAACAAATGGAAAATTCATGTCGGGTTGTAAAGAAACAGGAGTGTGCAACTAAAACTTCTTATTGAGTCTAATACAAAATAAGGGAAATTAGAAAACCTGATCTTTGTGAGAGCAGCCCTATATTATAAACACTTTTAACGCCAAGTGTGTCATATTCGATACATGAGTTTCTGTGTGGTTCAGTGTGTTTTCCCCCCAAAAAATCTGATCATATGAATCATCGGACACATGCATTGCCACTGTAAAAAACTGCACAGAAATACCAGGAGCAAAACTAAAACTAAACTACTACTAAAACTAATACATGCAAATTATTATTTTATTTTTCTTTAATTTGTCAGAAGGTTCAATAAACACTCTAGTTTCTAAAAATTTGAATTTTATGGTAATTATTTCATGGTTCAAGCTTTACAGGGTTAAAACAGCTGATGAGTAGTATGCTTTCATTTAATTTGTTTCCATTTCAGTTGCCAACAATAACAGAAAATGATGTCTACAGGATATTTTCTTCATCTAATTTCAAGTCGGTTTTACACTAAATCCATTAGTATCCAATTATTTGTATAAGACGTGTCGTATATCCTGGACAGGATGGCGCAGGCACAGAAACAGCCATTCACGCTCACATACACGACAAACAGGAATCACTGAGTAACAAATGGGAGTTCAGAGAGGGAAAACATGCCAAGTCCACACTGAGAGATTCAAAGCCAGAACAGTGCTAAGCACACTGTCCAATCCTAAAGCTCATAACTTGTGCAAAATATGACCCAATCAGATTTGTCCTGTTCAGTTGAGTAAAGGATGTAACAGAGAATAGATTGGAATAAAGTAATGATAACATAAAAAACAAAAACAATTATGATTAATGTATGCCTCATATTTATACTTCTTTGTTGAGCCCAAAGGATGAGCATGCTTTTAAAATGGTGTTCACAAAGATAAATATTGTTCCTCTTCGCATGCAGTACAAAGCAAAATCTGTCTCTTATGGCTTGTTCGCTTCTCCAAACTGTCCCTTCCAAGCTCCCCTGAGTAAATCATTCCACCCCTTTTTCCTCTCTCTTTTTTTAAACACACAAGCTTAGCGGCTGTGTGCACACACACTCTCTGAGTCTTTATCACAGCTGAAACAGACTCTAGTTTGCTCTACTAGTTTCAACCCTCTTCCAAGGTCCATTGTGATGAGGGCTTTGTGCCTCCACTTGCTTCCTCTGCCTCAGGGTTAAATAACTTTGACAGCGGGACATGCATATGGGCATGTATGTGAGGTTGTGCATGACAGAGTATGTGTGCGCTGGAGTGTGCTCTCCTTCTATTTCCCAGTGAGAAAGTAGACAGGGTCGCTCCCCTGACACCGCCATCACTTCCAAACCGATTATGTGTCTCTCGCCTTCAAAATGTAGTTTCTAGGAAGGTGTCAACAGCGCTTCACCCTCACAGCCTCTCTCCTCACACAAGGACATAACTCATCTGAGTGTGTGCATTGTGTGGCCGTGTGTTTATTTAATAAGGCTTTCATGTGCCTGGTTTACATTTCATAGGGGATTCTGCTGGAAGATTAGAGCACATGACGGAGTGCAAAAGGCACAACTCATCTTGTACTAAGTGACAAAGATTAATTGTTCCCTCTGACCTCCAAGCAAACTTTAAGCCAGTCGCTGACTCTGACCAAATAAAGTTTATGAGTTCTTCAGGCGTCTTCAGACTACTCTGAGATGAACTGTGTGTTACTCAAAGTCAGAATTAATGAGGATCCAAATGATCTTAAGGACTCTTCAAGTAAAAAAACAAAAAGAAAAACACTCTTGCTGAATCTAAAAGCCTTCAAGTTGCGACTGCAATCGCTATGGGTTTGCTGATGAAAACAACATTAGCATTCACACAGGGCTTGGGAAGTGTGCAGGAGAATGTAGCAATTAATATTTCAGTCCATTCAGGCATTTAATGAAAATATTACAGTGTGCTAACAGAAAACTGTTTTCTGCCTGGCAATTTCTTTCTACTTTATACGCAACCTTTGGCAGCATTTGTCTGAAAATCTCTTGTACTTCAAAAGTGATGAAGCCCAAACTGAAATTACTTCCATTAACCCCATGCAGCATTTCCTTTTACCAAAACAGAGAAATAAATTTCTAGTTCCCTTTTGTAAGTGACCTATAATAAACACAGTATGATGCGGTGACATGCATATCAAGAAACTATTTGATACTTTCAGTTACTTAAAAATGCTGGAGTTAATAATTGGTTTTCTCATATCTGCGGTCTAAACATGGCGCAGCGTAATTAGCTTTCCTTGCTGAAATGCCACTTCAGTGTCTGCTGCTGACTGCTGATGCAAATAGAACACAGGACCTCATAAATCAACTGTTTTTACGACTGCTCGTGTGTGTGGGGTTGATAATTTAGGGCCTGGAAGATCCTGAAAGTATCAACATGTATTTCTCTTTACGGATGGGAATTGAGAACTGGTTCCAGTTGAGAAGAGGCACCAGATTCTCCAAAGTTTCAGTTTCTTTTATTAGTATGAACACATTTTTATGAAACTTGCTGAATCTAAAACACAAGGCAGCAGAACTTTTTGCATGCCCGAGTCACATGTAAGCGTTTTTCTTCTGTTTATTGAATGTGTTTGGACTCAAATAGTAAATCAGCCATGCTAATGCTGAAAACCTGTGAAGGCTTTTTTTCTTTTTTCCTAAACAGGAAAATGACAAAGACTCATTAGGGAAGTGTTAATGAATCACCAAACCAACAAGCAGAATTGATGATGGCAACAAAATCTTATCTATATAAATCCCTACGGCTTACCCGTTCTTAACAGAGAACTATTCAGCCAAAGAGGGCAAAGAAAACTACAAATCACACTCCTAATAAACAAATAATAACACAAAACTGTTATATTTTATCTTATTTGTCAGCTTAAAAAAAAGCTAGAGATGGTTAAATCCCTTTAATTAGTCAATATCTACAGAGATGCATAAAGTGCTGTTCAACAGCAGCGTTAAACCCGCAGCAGAATGCCGGGTTTGATGCCGTAAAAATTGTCTAGCTCACAGTTTTTATACGTGTGGTCAGACTGAGCCCGTTCTGTGTATTCCAGATGGCATCCAGAAACTGATGTCTTATGCTTGTTTTGTTTTTTTAACAGCATAACAAATGGCTCTAGGCCAAATACTCAACCATGTGGAAGTTCACATGAGGAAACAAGATGTTAAAATGCTGGGTCCAGGCTGAATTAGTATTGTCAGGAAGACTGGCACTCACGATCAATAAATGATGTGAACAGCATGCGGAAGCGACTGAGTCGGCTCTTCTCGTCGGCCCACATTCGTACGACTCCCATGTCGTTGTTAAGCATCACATCGTTAGCCACGGTGCTGCAGAACTTGGCCTTGAGGTTTTCAATGGCACTGCTGCCATCGTACACAGCCACGAAGTTCTTCTTACACTCATTGGAATGCTCCATCTGGTAGTCTATGAAGCGCAGGTAGATCTGGGGATGCACAGGAGATGCAAATCAAATGAAATTCACAGCGATACATCACTTCGCTTCACTGCTGTCTAACCATGACAGCAGACTAACTTTACTTTTTATGTCAGCAAAGTGTGAAAAATATTCATTAAATCAGAAAACCCAATATAGCAGACACGGAAGATGTTCAGACACTCGTAATAAACAAAACACAGATAAGAGAAGAACCCCGTGAACCTGTGAATTGTTATAAAGCCCTTCCTTAGAGCATGTAGGTATGGAGGAAGGATAAAGAGTTTAACAGATGGAAAGAACATAGATTTACTTCAACAAAGTAAATCTAATTCATCCAGGTTGTGATACATATAGCAATGTATAGCAATGTGTAAAAGTAAATCTGAGAATATGGAGCAGCGTGCTCTGTGTTCCTCACACACTGTTTTTTTCATGGTTCTCTTCAGAGAATGCCGCAGGGAGGAAAGACTAGTGAGCTGAAGCTGCAGCTCTCCTGGCATTGAAAGTCTGGGCTCAGAATGAAATACTAATGGTGTGTTCACCTGGTCAGAAAGTCAGAAAATTTCAGCTTTCCAGAAATTGCAGTCAAACACAAGTATCAAAACACCTTGTATTTATCATGTTGTACTGACCCAAAATTTAATGGGATTTTTAAAAACCTGACTGAAATGCACTAGTTTGTCCTTGAACATCGCATCGATTCTCAGCCTATAACAGTTTCACCTGGTTATAGCATGAAGCACAAAGAAGCAAGTCATAAAGAATAAGCCAGTTACAAACCAGATTTAATAAAAGCTACTTTCAGCTGCTCCCTTAGTCACAAGGGGTCACGCTAGAAGGTAGTTCTACATGTTTGATCTGCCACATTTTAACACCAGACACTCTTGCTGACACAACCCCATTGAGATATGTGGGTCTCCTTACTGGACTGAAACAGGACCTTTGACTTGTTAGAGAAACGTGTAAAAATGCTAGACTATGCAGCCAGTAGAAAGCATCCTCAATACAGTTTCTTTATTCATATAATTTTGTTACTACACCTGTGCTTTTTCTACAATAACACTACTACTGAGATACAACTTCACTTTGAGCCTGTGCCCTGTTTATGAATGTCTTTCTTACAAACTGGACATAAAGGAAGGTGATGACATGTAAACCTGCATTTTTTTCTAATTACCACTAGGGGGTGACTCCCTATTATAAAGCAGCCTATGAGAAAATACATAGCTATTGCAAACTAATTAATGACCTCAATCAGTAGTTTTACATCAGTTAAGACAAAGTAATTTTCATTATGCTAACATGGATCCATGCTGAGTAAAATAAACAACAAAGCAGGTTATGCTTTAGGATGTGGCTACCTTGACACTATATGAGGGTGCAACACTTTCCATTTCTCAGTCAGAGCCACCTCTTGCACCCAATGTGTGTTTCCAAAAAAATTGGTGACGGTTAAAATGCCAGCCAAGCTTCAAAATTAATTTCACAAACCAGTGGGTTTTGTCACAGTAGCAATGTCCATCTTATCTTTACAGTCTATGTAGCCAGCACAGCATAGTTTGCTTATTATTAAGCCCAAGTATATAACTGTGTTTCATTTCAGCTCCCACTGTGAGTAACTGCATAGCACGAGTCAACAAATTATTCTGCGCACAAGTCACGTCAGGAATAATGACATGATAAAATCATGACCATGGCTCAGATTAAATTTCAGCACATTTAGCTCACAGACACCGGTGAGCAGGCAGCAGTTAAATAGCTGCTGAGCCTGTTGCTCTTTTCCTTTTGCGTCATTGAGCTAATGTCTGGCCACTAAACTCTGTCCTTCTACTAAATTCAGATCATCTTCACTTCTGCTTCACACTGCACGTGATGAATCAGTGAAGCGATTGTGGAGGCTACTTTCTATGCAAGTAAGAAAAGAATGCGTGTCCATGCAAATCGTGTATGAATAAAATATTACTTTCCTATATACATATCAGTATTTAATGTGCATAGGTAATTACTTGTACTGTGTGAATGGATACTGTGTAATTTGTGACTGAATGCATCTGCCACTTTATACTTAATAGGATGTGCATGAATTTGTGTGCATTAGTGTATTGAGCCCAGTGAGCAGCCCAGGAGTGTGTGGATGACTCATTTAGTCACTAGGGAGAAGCAGAGCAGCAATGAATTAAGGCTAGCCAGGTTGCGGTTGTAATTCCAATGAGATTTTTGATATCTAGTCATAAATATCAGAACTTATCACTGGGTTTTCACTCTTGGCCTGAAAATATTGCCTACTCGTGAATCTCCAGGGCCACACTAAATAAAATTCGCCTGCACTGCTTTTTCCCATGCTGCCTATCTGTGTATTTGCAATGCTCACACCTATTATGTTTTAAATTACAGCCACAGTACAGACAAGACTGCCAGAAGTGTTGTTCTCAATGAAAGGAGCGCACAATGCTACTGTATGTATTACCGTTACATATTTAAATGTAAATAATTTATAGACTCACTCAGATTTATATCCAACGATCAGCCACAACACTAAAACCCCTGGAAGGTAAAGTTAATCAGCGGTCATTGTGCTACAATGCAACCTGCCTAGGCATTCATGTGGATGTTACTTTTTTACATGCTAGCCATTCAAATGTGACAAAACTGGCTCAAAAATGTGGCAAAAAACACGTCTATACAAGAGGTTTACTTAAATAGGTGAGGGTGCCATAGCTGTAACAGACTGAGTACACTCCAAGGAAATAACACTCTCAACACCAACTGCACCGCTACGTTGTAAAAACTGCTCAGCAGCAGCTCAAGGAACATGATTAAAAAAAAGAAAAAAAAGTATTGAGTTGACTCTGCGTGAATTGGCACAAACCTGATCTACCGACACCCACAAACCACCTCCTAGGCGTCCCCCTTCAGTGGTAAACAGTAAACAGGTGGTTTGTCGGGTTGTGGTTTTACATCTTCTTGGCTGCATGTTTACTTATTTACTTGATATTCTTACAGAGAATATCAAAAATAGTTTCCCAGTGACACAAAAATAGATAAAAGAAATGTGTAATAGCATCACAATAGTAATAGGTGAATGTGCAAAGAATTAATGGTGCAAAGACAGAGAACAGTAGGAAGGTGAAGCAATGGAAAGTGGGGCACACTGAACAGACTGGCAGTATACAAGATGATTTCAGAGTTTACTTCATGACTGTTTAGATATTCTGAGTCGTTCCTATTCTTGTTTGTACTCCAAGGATCCCCCCCACACACACACTCGCTTCAACTCCTTTCAAGTCCTCATGGTAAAATTCAAAATTACTTCTCCTCAGATTTCTTTTCATGGATGACTATTCATATCTATTCTGGGATTAACTGCATTTGTTGCAATGAGATTTTTGTATCATTTTCATGCGATCTTGGACAGGATTCATGCAGGTTTTTGTCATTTCCACAGTTCCATTAGTGGCCAAAATAAATATTCTGAGCTGGGGTGTGAACAGAGCCCCTGTGCTCTTACAATTCACTGAGAAAGATGTGTAACCTCAATTTTCAGTGACGCTGAGAGGCGTGAAATGATTGAACACAACTGAGAGAAACATTACTGATGCTTTAGATGTAAAATTTCTGTCTTTCTGTGGCGCTAACTCAGTATGTTGCCAGTGTAACAAATATCCCCAAGAGAGATGAATAAAAACCCTTTAATGTTATTCCACTTTATTTTGTAGTGAGAATGGAGGATGTTTAGAGATTTTATTTATTCAAGGTGTGCATTTGTCTGGCATAATGAAATGGGTTTGAACATGACTCATTCAAGCAGAAAGATAGACACCAGCTAGATTTTAGTGTTTAGAAAGCACAACAATGGAGCTCGAGCAGGATAGAAAAAATGTGTTAAGGATTGTACCTGGTTACTGACTAAAATTAGTCAGTACTGTACTGACCTTGGACTGAGAAGGAGCCTTGATTGTCCAGATACAGTCCAGGGCATCACCAGGCTTCACTCGTTTTTCTTCCTCCACCTGACTGGAGCGGATAATCCCGTCCCATCCACCAACATTAAACTGGCATTCTGCAGAGAGACAAAAGAAATGTGGAGGAGAAACATTAAAAAAAGAAAAAAAATGAAAGGAGAGAAGGGTGTAAAATAAAAAAGTCAAGAATGGGGTCACATGGATGTACATAAAAGAACCAAATAGAAAAAAAAGAGCAGAGGATAACAAGAAAAATGGTTATTATGAAAAGAAACACATGACAAACAGAGGGACAGATAATGGATTTTATTGAGGAAAGAAAAGGATTTAAGGCTGAACTGAAGTCAGCAGCATTAGGAAAAAGGACAATAAGAAGACAGAGAAACAAAGAGAGAAAGGCAGGGAGGGAAGAGCAAGATAAAAGAGGTGTGTGTTCATTCTTTCGTGTTCTTTAATTTGTACATGTGTGCTCATGTACGTCCTTTCAATTCATATACAGTCGTATGCCTGTCAAGGTACATTTACGCATTCAGCATTAACGCCAGTGCCTGAGATAGCCTCCGGTAAGCTTCTGAGCACAGAGGAGCTCTTCAAAAAGGATCGAACGCAAACCTGCAAAATACTGAAGAGCTTACCTGGGATGGGGTTTAGCAGTCCACCCACGTGCAGATGAAAATCAGGGTCTGAAATGATAAGATTTGGATGGCACATTACTCTCAATCCACATAGCAGAAACAGGTAAGAAGAGAACACAAGATAAGATCACATTAACGCATCCTAGATAAAGCAGAAAGGAGGTCTGTTTGGAGCTAATATCTGTCACCTGATGGGAGGCACTGATTTCTGGGCATACTGGGTTTAGATTTAGAAGGCTCTGATGTTGGACTTGTCTCTATTGAACGGCAAGAAAATGGGGGGGGGGGGAGAATCTATGATTGAAGAAAATTGTAGATCTATGAGAGAACTGTGGATGTCCATTCTGTCTTTTTTCATCATCTTTCACTGGTAATGAACACAAACAAGATGGGAAAGGGGGGAAGATAAGTATTCCTTTTGTTATACGGAGATCAGATTCTCCTTTATGTTTTGGGATAAAAGCAAACTAATCAGATCCTGTTCTTCACACATCTTGCTCAAAACCTTTGATGTGTACAAAAACGTGCTTTCACACTCTGTGCCATTACATTCAGTGCAAATGTGCCGTTCGGTTGCTTGTACCTGCAATAAAGGTGTACTCGATTCGGAATCCAAGGCCTTCCAGCTCCTCGTCGCTGGTGAACTTAACCCACATAAAACGTCCCGTGGATGTGACAATCTCTGGATTCTTTCCCCCACAGAAGCGATCAATAAGTGGAGAGAAACCAAATGGCCCATCACGTATTTCGATGTGATCGAAGCGACACTCAAACGATGGCTCTATGTAGTAGTTCTTATCAAAAGACAGCTGAATCCTTTGTCTAGGAAGGGCTTTGGCAAACAAGGGAGCAGAGAGAGAAAAGAAACAAAGGGAGAAAATCTGTGAAAAGAATACAATTAAGTCTTTCCTTTAGAGGACGCAGATAATCTGGGTGGTGACATGAACTTTTTAGAAGTTGGCTCAGAGCAAGGTGCAGATTATAAAGTCTTGTAAATCCTGTTCCACATTGCTGACTGTTAATTTCTGATACTTAGCCATGCTAAATGTTTACTGTATGTAAATGTTTCTTAAGGTTGTATTCAGGCATGATATTCTATTTCTAGAGAGAACCAAAATGATCAAGGAAAATGTGACAAGTGGCCCACAAGAAAGTGGTTTGACTACTGAAAAGTAGCACTGAATTAAAAATGATCAATCCAAACGAAAGTGTTTCCTGTCTCTGTACAGGCTGCATTACTGAGGACTTTCAGAGTAATTTCTGCTATTCAAACTATGAATAATGACCAATATTAGCACAGGTGGTGTTCACCCCCGAATATGATGGTCTAACTCAAAATCCATCCATTCATCCATCCATCCATCTGTCTGTCCATCCATCCATCCATCCATCCATCCATCCATCCATCCATCCATCCATCCATCCATCGCAGACAAGTTTTAGCTTAGATTTTATACTTTCAAGTTATGCTACTCAGTCTGTTTACAGTGCATTCCCTGTGTGCATACATCACTCAGAAGAATACATATACAGACAGGTGACAAATTAAAGGAAAACCTACAATGAGAAAGTAAGTAAATAAGTCAAATTTATTTATATCTTTTCACAGATAAAAATCACAAAGTGCTTCACAATACAGAAGGCGATTTTGTTTGCTGGGGAAATATTTGGCATGTATAGTTTGAGCCCACTTCTCGCCTCAGAAGAGGTTCACTTCAAATCAGTACAAAGTTGCTCTGAGCATTTCTGAGTCTTCAGTGTATGATGACACATTTCTGTCTGGACTGGAGTGGTCTCTTCAAGGACGAAAATGCTCTATCCATAAGGTATAAGGGTGCACTGAATGAGTATAAAAATTATGTGAGTCACATTTGATTGCCTTTGCATTACCCAATCTTAACCCAGCTGAACGCCTACGACAGACTTCGGACGGAGATGTCAAGCAGTGCTCTCCAACCATCATCAAAGCACCAAATGAGAGAATATATCTTGTGACAAAGTTGTTCATCCTTCCAGTGGGTTACAGAAACTTGTATGATCAATGTCATTTTCTGACAGGTGTGCAATGGCCCAACACTAAAATATTCTATTCTGCACTTTTCCTTTAATGTGTCACCCATGTGTATGTGGACACACATGACCACAGCATCCACAAATGGAGCCACTGTGGGATATGTCAGCACTGCTGTCACTGATTTTGTGAATACACAACACTGCAGTCACAGCATGAACTCTAGTTCACAAGTTCATCTGTCATGCAGATCCAGATGAATGTACTGAATGTTTGTTGCACTTTAATACCATGGCTTCCCTCCCCGCATACACACACACACACATAGTCGGTTGCAAGGGCAATTCATGCCTTCAGAGATGAATCATACTAAAAAGAGATGTTGAGGGTGAGGGCGTGGGGCTCTCAATCATGCCAAGCTTGCAGAAGCAAAATGCACCCAGGAAAAGAGAAAAAAGAGCAAGGTCAAGGGTGGTACATGTGTATGGCACAGAGAACAAGTGAACTAAAATAACCAAAGTGATTCTCTTTTCCCTGTGTGAGTTTTTGCTTCTGTTCTTGCCTTTGAATTTGAACCTTTCTGCTTGAATGAGCAGCCTGTATGCCTGCACTTCCTGCTATGAGTGCATTCACTCCCTGATGTGTTGAGTCTCATTTTCTCTATAAATTTCCATCTCCTTCTCTCTCTCTCACACACACACACACACACACACACACACACACACACACACACACACATGTAAATGACACAGCTTGATACGTAAAGAGCAGAATGTATAATCACTGAGCTGATGAACTCTGGGACATGACAATCAATGAGGCTCACTAACCACAGTTTATGATTACAAAGCGATCTGATTAGCTCTTCTACCAAACGTGAGCATCCATCTCGCTGCGATTCAGACTGAAAGGCTGAACACTGGAGCCTGAATATGAATATGACTAAGGCCATTCAGGACTAAATAATAGTAAATGATAGGTTCCATCTGTGGTGTCCCAGGCCTGCTGCGAGGTACTACTGCACACATCAGTAGGCTTATTCACCAACAATAGGTCTGAGCTTGCTTTGTCCACAGGGGGAGCACTTGAGCCATATGAAAAATCTATTCTCCACCACAGAAGGTAAAAGCACGCATCTCATCAGCATGAGAGCCTGTACTTTAACTTCATGGATAAACAGTTCATCAGTTTAGAAAACACATCAAGCAGCATCCCAGACCGCATCTCCTATAGCTACTAATGATGCTTTCCGTTATGTTTCCCGTGCGGCAGGAAACCAAATTACTGATGGGTGTGATATTTCTGGTGAACACTAAAGCTGACAAGAATGCCTACAATTCAGTGATATGCCATCAGAGCTCAGTTGTGTAGCAGATGTTCATCTCTTTTATATTTTACTTCAATAACCGAATCTTTTGCCAATAAAGATGAGCACACTGTAGCACTGCTCTGATGAGACCAGAAGTCAGGCGCTACCCACAATACGCCACTCTCCATCATTCTCAAAGGGTATCTGTGTGCTGAAACAAACTCCGGATGGCTCATTTGGAAAAATGTCAGGCTGATTGCCCGCTAGCAAAAGAACAGAAAATCAGATAGGAGCGAGGTTATATAAAACAATGCCAGTCAGGCTAATGACATTCACTGAAGGAGGCAACACGCTGAAAGGCGGGAAACTGTGTCAGCTGTTCTGGCGCTATGGAGCAGAAGATGAAACATCAGTGATCTGGCTTTACCTTCCAGGATGTAAACACACTCCTTATTGGGTGGATAGGGGTTTGGGTAGTTTGGGGAGGTGAAACTCCCGCCGTTGATGTTGCGGATCCACGTGCCACAGTCGTTCTGGTTGGGCCTCTGGCCGCCATAATCGCTCGGGGATTCTGAAATCAGAAAGACAGCGGGAAAAGAGAGAGCGACAGACAGATGGGGTATTGAGTCAAGGGATGAATGGGGGGATGATTGGAAGGCAAGGAGAGTATACGGAGGATTGGTGCAAGAAAAGGAACAAGCAGGCAGAGGCTATAAAGGGACGAGAGGCCTGAAGGAATTAATGTGATAAAAGTAGAGATAATGCCTCCTCATTTCACACTGGTTCGATATGGATGAAACAACATTAAGAGAAAATAGGAGTACCTGAGCTTACCTTTAGTTCTCTGTGCCAGAGCGAAACCCTCTTCTATTAGAAAGAAGAGTACCCACGCTGTGAAACAGAGATATTACACATTAGTCACAGGTGACTTAAATTCTGTATTCATATCCTCGAGTTCATCAGCAGTAAAGCCACTGAACAGACACCGAATGTGATCGGCTGTGGTATTGATTTCCCCTGTGTCTGATGAAAGTGAAATATAGATCAATATCATTTTTAAGTACGTCTGTGATTGAATTAGTAAATTTTTTAAAAAAAGGTATGGCTGGAAAAGGAAGAGGAGAGCTGAGAGAGAAAAGTTAATGCAATAAGGGTATATCAAGAATGAGAAATGAGGAAGAATGAGGGGAAAAAACAGTCCATTATCAATACAAATTATTCATGGAAGGACAAATAGTGCACAGGCATCCTGGAAATAACACAAATCTAAGATGGAAAGTGAGAACTAGACATGAGGTCACCATTTCATTCATTGCTTTTCAGTGACTGGGTGTTGTGATATATCTGTGTTAATGATAGCCATATTGTCTCAATAAGAAATACTGATATCATGTTCATGTTTTTAAAGATTCATACAGTCATGGTTACAGACTTTTTCTCCAACCCCCATTTACAGTGTCATTTATTTACCGAAAACAGAAGCAAAAAGACACAATTAAGAAAGCTGTACAAAAATTAATTGGACCAGGAGATTTATTTTCATCAGATTTTCCATAAATAGCAGTATTACATTTATTATGAGTCTGTTTGGCCACAATAGTGACACTCTACTACACACTATTATGACAGTACTTGTCATTCCGCGGCACAATAAACAAGGGCTACTGTGATTCTTTTCTCTAATTACACTGCATATTATTTCCATGTTAACTGATAAATTGTTGGTCTATAAAATGTCAAATAAATATTAATCTAAAAGATTGTTTACCTTGTCCTATAAGTACATTTTCACATATGACTATCAAAATGGTTTCAGTTGTTCAGGAATTCCACAGATGCTTAGCGAAACACGAAACGTGGAAGCAAAAGAATATCAATAGCAATAATAGTTTTATCTGCAACACTAAAGTGCAGTGCTAGTAGGCATTTTGGCTTCAGAAATATGTTGCTAATGACAACACTTAATGGAGATAAAGTTCAGTGTGAGATAAAGGCATACATGAAGAAATAATACAGCTAAGATTATATATAGATATGAATGGTGGGAATACTTGAATTAGTCACAGCTTTAAATGTACCTATACAGTGTGAACAGACTTGCAATGATACTTGTAGAGTTATTTAAAGGTAATTTGAATCTACCAACTCCACCTACTAATCTGCAGCCTCTGGGCACCAGAAAGATAAAGCATTCGCACAAAAAAATGGATACCGGGCCTCTGGGCCCACAGCGTTGATGAGAAGACAGGCATCTGGGCAGCGCATGGACACGGCCAATACATGGAATATGTTGTAGTACAATGATATCTGCGCTGAGAGCACGCATGTTACAGCTTCTGACACTGTCTTGCTCTGATAAGCCGCTGTAGACCTGATCCCCACTGAGTTCATAATAGGTTGGCCCGCTCACATCGAATAGGAGAGCAAGTGTGAGCGTGGCACATTGCATAATGGCACCCAGGAAGGACGGATGGAAGACTGACAGAAAGAGAGAGAAAAAGAAAAGAAGCGGGTATCTAATGAAGAACAATCCACATTTAACATGAGCAATGAACACAAACGTACCAGTGAGCCTAGATGCTTAGACTCATTTTGAAATGCACACATACAGAAACCCTCCCTCCCAGCTTCAGGATCTCATTACCTCTGTCTCCATTATCTTGCAGTGAAGTAGGTGGGAGTACGAACTACCACAGGCAATTTTGGAGAGCAGACCACCCAAATAACAGAGAGATGCTGCAAGCTCACACTGAGGCTTTTTTCACTGAATAAGCCAGAATCTAAATTCTGAAGATATCTGAAACACTGCTGCCCTCCACAAAGCTAAAGTGTGCACAGTGGGAATCTCACCACACTCCGAAGGCCTTTTGTCAGAAGTTTTAAAACACAGACTTTGTAAGAAGAGTGCTTTTATCTGTAAAGACAGAGGGCTGCAGTGACTTAAATGTGTTTCAAGTCTATAAAAATGTAAACTCACTTAAATGGCAAAGGTTGCATAATTTATTCTGGTAGTTGTAACATATTTTGAAACAATATAAATAAATCAGCAGCTAAACAGGATTTCAGTCTTTGTCACTTCAACATCAAGAGAACAACTTGCAAATGTGTATAAAAACGGGTGGAGTGTGGAGATTATGAACATAGACACAACTTGTAAAAAAAATGAGTTAATGGGCTAACATCTTATGAAATAAAGCACTCTTTTAAAAATGTAGGTTGGGTCATCTCATCTCATTGACCTCTGGTCATTTTAAAGCACAAGAGGAAACGTTACCGCCGGTTTCAACCCTGCTATTCTAGGTCATGTCACTTCATCTTTACATCACTTCTCACTCTGGCGTCCAAACCAAGCAGAAGCTGGGCACAAACTGAGGTCACCGCAGCTTTCTGAACTGAAACAGAATCAGCAGCACTGCTGTACCCTACGGAGACACCCCCTGTTACACGGGTGGGAGAAATATCATTGCAGGCCCATGAGATACTATTGCCTGCCAATGATTTAGTGTGGCTTCAAGATGAATAACTTATGGGCACGAGTTAGAAGTGCCTGGGAATTAGATAATTCCCTTGTGGCTACAAGTACAAAGCAAAGGGACATAGAAACTAAACTGTCTTTATATTAGGGGGAGATGCAGAATTCTTTGTTTAATGGCCACACCAGGCAGAAATATCCTGCAGTTCATCATGGCTGTTGCCAAACAGTTGATAAGATATGAAAGTCTCTAAAAAGGCTTCAGTTTTACTCACACTGTAACCTGTGTAGTGAAATAGTGAGGTACATTCACCCAGAGAGGGTGCTGAAAGCATCAGAAAATCAACAGCGCTGGAACACACCGGACTATGCTGGCTATTAGACTCACCGCAAGCAGGATTGGTTTTCATGTATTAATCTGAGCATTTACAAACACACCTCAAAGTCAGCAAAGGCAGTTCCCTAGAAACAGCAGGTTAGTGACTTAATATGGACAGTAATGCTTGAAGCAGCTTTTATTTTGAAGTGCAAGGAACTCTAGCCTGTTCAGTAGTTTTTACTACTTAAAAATATTTTTCTTTAAGGTTTCTTTGTAAAGCTGAACTTAAAACACTATGTATCTTCTGGTCACTTATTATTAAGTCGTGGTCAGGATAGAGTTACATGCCCAGAACTTGTTTTTTCATCCCCGTGTATTGAGCAAACCTCTTGCGGCCAAGCTACTTTCTGGCAGTGACGCTCTCCTCACCTTTGTTAGCGGTGGTTCGCTTTGCTGTTAAATCGTTTTCATGGCCTAAACCTCAGCGCCTCAGCGATGCAGTGAACTGCCCACACATGCAGACCCTTTGACAGGTTCGATGCACTTAATCGGCGTTGCAGCCTTGTGCTCCGGCGCGTGCCTCCTGTGCCAACGGCACGATCCTGTGGCTGCAGCGGGAGTCGCTCCGGCGGCAGCACGCGCGTGTGCGGGACGTCTGTGACTGGCTCTTAAACTTCGTCGTTTCCACCGCAGCAGAGAAGGAACTGGCCATGGTAGCACCCATTGACACCCGTAGCTGTAACCCGTGCATTACAAAGTAATATGAGAGTATATATTTTTAGGTTATTGATAACATATATTAAAACATATAATAGCTTTAAGTTTCCTTTTCTGGACAGATTTACGCTAGGCTACACTGTTTGTGACGAGTTGTTTTTATTACGCCTTATTGGAAGCAGTCAATGCGCGCTGACGGCTCGTATCGTTGCTGTGCGTTTTTAAAAAAAAAAAATTGTATCTGACCTTTGCTGTCCACTATGATCACAAATCTGTTCCCACTGTTTACTGATTGTAAACTGAGTGCCGCACAGATTCTGTTTTTTTTTTCTTGCACCACTGGACCATTACAATATAATAAAACCACAAAACTATTTTTATCGATTAAATGCTCAAAATACCAGATGATTAATGGTGTTCGCTTTTATTTATTTATTAAGTCTTTCTAATTAGCAGCGAATGTGCTCCGGTCGACTAAAGCCAATCAGACCTAACCAAACCCTGGAGGACCTGCGTGGTTTGAGCAGCAGAAGCTTGAACCAAGATCTGTCACAAGAGGGCAAGTAGATGCAAATAAAGGAAGAATGGAAATAGGTGTGACAGAAAGCAGGGAAAAAAACCCGTTGAAAACTGTCTGTAAATTGCATCAGATTAAGCGAAAAACATTAAATTAACGAGGCGCATTTTAATATTCTAAAGCGCATCCATGGTTAATAGGCTATTTGAATTTCATGGCACCTTCATTCTGATGGGATCAAACCCCACAACCTGCAGTTAAACTGTCAGCTGCGCTAAAAAGAGAGGATTAAACGTTAAACATTATATCCAAGGTTGAAATGTGCTGTCGTCCGTGTCGTGGCCAAGGAATCAGACCTTGACGCGCACCTCGGATGACCGAGGGGCTCCTGTACAACTCACCTCTGTGCATTTCCTCTGACGATGTGATTCCTAACCCAAAAGCACCTTTTCTAAAAACGCCCTCCTTTTCTGACCATTGTAGGGGTCCACGAGGCTCTTCACAAAATCCAACTTTGCTTGGACAAAAGTAAATCCATTACGCAGAGCCGCGCTCCACCGAGCTCTTCTTCGGCGTTCCCTTTGCTGCAAGAAAAACCCCGCTGCGAGCCTTTCAGCCAGGCATTATTACAGCAAAAGCAGCCTGCAGTTGGACCACGGTGGAGAAGACATGTGGAGGATGGACTGATCCAGCTGGGCTGACGCGCTGTAAGGAGAGGAAGGTAGGTATCCAAAAGACGCAGACGGATGGATGATGGATGGAGAGTGACAGAGAGATGGAGACTGGGGAAGAGTATGGAGGAGGACAGCAGGAGGTGGTGGAGAAGAAGAAGAGTCCGTCTCTGCCAGCTCTCCGCCCGTGTCTGAACTAAGAAACGCTCCTGAACGAGGCTCATTTAAGCCGTGGGCGCTGCTTACATCAATGAGAGGCTTGTCAGAAACACGGTCAAGTTACAGACAACGCACACGGAGCTTTTCCGGTGAGGTATTTCAAAAATAAAGTTTCACTCGCGAACTTGTTGCGATTTTTAAAGAGAAAAGAGCATAAAAAATATCTGTTTATCTATCTATGGGGATAACACTGATTCAGCTATCCCGAATAATACAGTCATGGATAACTAATGTGCTAAATATTGCACATGTGGACACTGCTCTCATTAAGAAAGGGAATGACACGTTTTCCCCACGTTCAACTTTTGCTTGTTTCACTGGATGCTTTTATTTTTAAGGAAATATCATATTTCCGGTTCTGTAACGCTTTATTTGCTGCCTAGTCTAACACAGCGTGCAGCGCACCACCTACTGCTTTGAGTCCCCTTGTCTTCCTCACTGTATCTCTCCGTCAAACATTGTCTCTCTCACTCACACACACACACCGACGGCTGGCAATTGTCTATCAATACTGTAGTGTTTTTAATCAGTTGCAATCTGCTTGAAGGCTATATTGTTACTCTCATTTTCCATGCAGGGGAGGTTTACCCTCTTCATGCATTATTTAGTAGGGCGGCCCTGTAGAGGGGTGCAGGCCCAGAGGGGTGCTCCAAGGGACCTTCAAGGGTCTCATGTAAAATTAAAGGCTGTTTAATTTAACCGTGCAACAAATTCAGATAATGAGAGCATAAAAAGAGGATTATTTTGAGTGGAAATTTGCCACTAGCTTCTCAGCAAGAAAATAAACAAAAAAATGTTCTTGGAAAGGAGCTCCAGTGGGAAATTCCTAAAAGTGATCAAGTATGACTTTGGGGTCATAATTTTATGAACAGCTTTAAGAGGAGTGGAACAGGGAAAGAAACATGTGACTTAAGCAGAAGAAACCTTTATTCTCAACTTTAGTAAGTAAACACATTTAGTAGGTTGAACATTCATTTGCAAGCCAAATAAATTACATACACCCACAGTTAATCATTTGTTAAAAAAAAGTGCAAACCACATGGAAAACCATGAGCTCATTCTTGGAATATAAATAAAACACACCGGAGCCACCCAGCTCTACAGAAATTAAAACATGAAACTAGCGAACTGTACTTTATTCAGCAGGACAACCAGGCGTCGGATGATTTGCAGGACTTTGATGCAGCAGAATTAGACATTTACAGACTCCAGGCTCTTTATTTTGGCACTCCCATGATGCAGCGTTTTAGGACAGACTCAAAAGAGACAAACTTGCACTCAGCAGACATGAAGGCCATTCATTATTTTTAGTGGGATCGGAAGCATAAAAATGTTCTGCAGCATCATTATATCACATTATGTTCACTTTTCACCAATTGCTGTCTGTAGCTGTGAGGCTGAATCAATATAATACAAT
This sequence comes from Aulonocara stuartgranti, assembly GCF_965226115.1. Classification (NCBI taxonomy): domain Eukaryota; kingdom Metazoa; phylum Chordata; class Actinopteri; order Cichliformes; family Cichlidae; genus Aulonocara; species Aulonocara stuartgranti. The sequence goes on along the minus strand of NC_138939.1, from coordinate 6,132,665 downwards.
CAGTTCAGTTTAATTTCACAGGAAAAAACCCAAGAGGTTCATCAGCTGTGCAAAGACAATGGACAGAAACACGTGTGTGGCTTTGAAGTAACGATGCACATTTATATACACACAATGTTAAAGGTGCTTCCTTCCCAGTGAACAAACAAAAAGAAACTGCTTTTATCATTGGAGCTACTTGTTGGGCATTTCAAAAGGATCCAAATACACTAATAACACCACTGACGATCACACTCCTAACGACAGTCGGTCCAAAGAAATCACTGCTTTAAACTTGAGAGTGATTCCCATTAGGATTTCGTTGTCTGTCTCTATGGCCTTGTTGCAGCTCCTGTACTTCTAAAACTGGAATGAATAAATGAAATGGAGCATAAATATTTAACATCTGACTCAAGGACTGAAAAATATCAAAAAGAAACGTTTTGGGGTATACGAGAATCCATTTATTGGCCCTTGAAATGAGTCTGAGTGAAAACATGTGAAGAGGAAAGGGTGGTCAGGTGAGAGGCATGCGCGGGAGGATGGGAGAGGATGGTCTCCCATGATGCAGCTTTGTTTCTTCACATGGCATCAAAATGGAAACGGTGGGCTTCCTGGCGCTTCTCTCGGTCATCTGCTTTCTGCACAACACACACACACAGAGAAACACACAAAGCCAGGTTTTTAAGGTCAAAGGAAAACAGTCATTTATCTTGCACTGGAGTCATAAATACAAGAGGACACATCATCAGATTTTGTAGCGTATACAAAACAAACAATGACGACCTTCACTTATTTCTCTAAAGAAAGTTTAGGTTCTCCATCATCTGTTGAAATGGATTTTTCACTGTCATGTACAAAAATTAATTTCTAAGGAGGGACAGAGCTTGTGCTGGAGGGGAAGAGGGACCAGAAAGGCAAATCACTACCGTGTATTTTGGGAATGCCCGTGGGGTTTTCAATTACTGGCTAACAATCAGAGATGGTAGGGAAAATTTTTTAAAAAAGAAAGAAAATCGGCTTGATTATTTCAAATCTTGGGGAATGTGCCATCAGAACTTAAAGGCATTTAGAATAATGCTATTTGAAAGTTAAAAACACTCATCACATGGTTGAGTGAGAAAACACCGATGTTAGTTGACAGTTCTAACGTGACGCAGGATTTTATTGATTTAAGACTTCAGAGGGACAGATCTGATGAAAGCTGTAAAGGATGGATTGAGTTTATTAATATCATGCAGGCAAATGAGTGAGAGTTGTAGTTTAACAACCTCATAACTGTGTTACTTACAGCTTTCTGGTTTCAGTATTCAGGGTTTTGTTTTGTATTACTCCGTCTCTCTTTTATTTTAAACCCCTGTTTGCTCTTGAATCAAATGTTTGGATTTGTATGCTCTAACAGAGTTCGCATAATGTCGTATGATTTATACTACTGTACACTATGTAAGTGCTTCCACCTACACATAACACAGGAGCTGCTCAGCCATGGAAATCACTGCAGGTTTTGTGCTGATGTTAATACCAGTGGAGGTTTGGAACTGTTGTTAGCAGAGCTTTGGCGATTTTTACTCACTATGTTCCTCAACTTCTTTCTTAGAGTTTTTTTTCTGGCAACTGGCTGCTTTTTCAATCATCTTGAGTCCTGTACCTGACCATTTTCAGAGGAATTTTCTTTTTTTTTTTTGTTAAGACACTTTAACACTGATCTACAAATCATTTTGGCACCAACTTACAAACCTGTGTTGTGTCCACACACAAAAGACAACTCAGTTAAGATTGTGTTTTTAGGTATTTTGCTACCAGCAGTCACACAATTTGTTGCAAATGTTATTAGAAGTGACAAAAATAACAGTTTGACAAACATATAATAGTAGTTTTGCAACCACATGATTTTTCCCACTGAGATAATATTGAAAACCTCGGTATACCTCCGAATGTGCAGGGGGTCCTTGAAACATCTGAGGAAACTGGACAAGTGAAGGACAGAAGTGGCAGGCTTAAGAAAACCATCTATAGAAAATGAACAGTACCTGAAAGTCATGTCCTTAAGAAATGGGAAAGAAATTGACGAAATACCTGACACCCGAGAGCTGAATTGGACCTTTAGTTGACATTTGAAGAAATTACAAGAAAGCTTGCGAAGAATAAAAGTGGAGGGTAGCTCAAGACTTTTGCATAGTACTGTGCTTCAACCTTTCCAGAGAAACAGATATTTCTGGAGGCTTTTTTTAAGTACAGGTTACTATGCAATGTTTTTACTGATTTGGCTAATGGAGGGTGGCCCATGAGCCAAATAAATACAAGACCCCTGCCTTAAATTGTACTTTATAACATCTCTAATAACCAAGGAAAAACAGAACAACAGGAACACAGAGTTTTCTGAAGAACTACTGGATTTGCCGTGGAGAATAATTTAGACATCACCTGCTATTATTTCTGCAAAGCCAAGTTACACGGGCACAGTATGTGGGAACCACTGAATACTCCACTACAAACAGGTAAACAGTGCCTGTTCCCCTAACCTCACAATAAACACGAACAACATGTGCAATCACAGAAGCTGTACATATCAAAGCTTGACAGCTGCAGCCTGAGCATGCTGTTCGTTAGCCAAACTAAAACTGATGGCAGTGAGATGACTAATGTGTGACTAAAACGGAAGTACATTTTCTTAAAAGCCAAAAGCTCTGTGCATCTGTGTGCTTGTTGAATGTGAGGACACTGTATTACTTCTAAACCAGAAACAGCTAAAATCTTGATTTGCAATCTGCAGTGCATCGGTCAGAGAACCTGAACCAAGCCCAACTGAACGCACTCAGATCTGAAAGCAGTGCTGAATAGGACGAACCTACTACCATTTATTCTTGGACAGATTGCTTAACTGGAAAATTTGTACTTTATTTACATTTACCAGTTGATTAGTTAAAAATGTGTTAGGAGAAAATGATCAAACTAAAACATTCTGGTTAACTTTGTGGTCTAATGTCTTGATGCATGCTCAATCACCCCAGTAAGTAAATCTCCAAAAGTAAATTCTGTTCATCTGGAGGTAACGTTTTCAGTGGTTTTCCCACTGAAAACGTTACCTCCAGATGAACAGAATCAACTTTTGGAGGTTTGTGGTCTAATGTTCAAATCTGTTAATAAGTGATGCACAAATTAGACTTTTTGTTAGGAGGTTAATATTCAATTACATCACAACAGGTAAAAATGTAATGTTTGCTCCAATGATTAATCAAATTCAAACATCACACAAACACACAGAGTTTCTGTCCTCCCGTCAATGTGAAAAGGCTTTTAAGGATAATATGTGTGCATTCATAGCCAACAGTCTATTATCATCATCTGGGCAGTGGGACAGACAGGCAGGTGTGATGGCTGCAGGCAGTGGTGTACGAACTAAGCTGTGAACAAGCTGACAGACGTGCAGCAGCAAAGTCCACCACCCTCTCCCAACAACACCTCCTCCCTGAGGGCCCCGCTCAAGTCACCTGCTTCTACTCTAATACTCCTGGTGTGCTGATGAAAAAAACAACAACAAAATTTCAGCCAACAGCAGCAATTTCTCATGTTTTCTGTTTACTTCTTTGAACCGGCACCTAACATCGTCTCAAACAGAACAAGAACATGTTATGATGTGAGAGCCCATGAAAGCAATTTTGTAATTTCAACATGTCCAGACTGTGTTCATCCCCGCAGTGCAGGAGTAGGGATAATGTACAGTTCTTTTTGAAGACAAGAAGGAGGAGGCCATGGGGATGTGTGAACATTTGCAACTGTGGTATCAAAAGTCACAGCTGAAGTGATACTCCACCCTACATCTCTCTTTCAGGTGTCAAAGGAAAGTGTAAAACGTTTTTCGCCAAAATAAAACTAAAGACACTTTTTCCACCCTTACTGTTGAATTTGTAAGTGTGTCAGAACCACTTTGTCCCAACTTAATGACTGTTCACTACCAACAACCTGAAAAGACCGCGATTTCTTCTTAAATGCTAAATTTAATGAAGAAGTAGTTCCTGCGTACTTGTAATACATGCAATTCTATCTTTCTTAAAAAGGACTGTGAGGGTATTAACTAAATTATTTATAAGCTGCACCTTCCAGAATACACCAAGTTGATGCTTTCCTCACCAGGTGGACGTTGCAGGTTAAAACAACCATTATGCAGAGTGAGCTCTTGCAGCCGTGTGAAAAATGACATGCAAAATGTCTGAGCTTAACAGAAAGGATCTGGGGTCGACCCTGCCGTTTAAGCCGTTTTCACACATAGATAACAGCTTTTAAATTTTTGAGACATCACCTGGAAGAAGTGCAGGTGTGAACGCAGATGTGAGACAAAGTCAGATTGGACATTAGCTGGTCTTTAAAACATTTAGCTCCCTCATTAAAAAGTCTGTATGATGTCAGACAGCGTGGTTTTCTGCAAGCTCTACCCAGACAGCTTCGGTGACTAAAACCACACAGAGTATTTCCAGTAGTGCAAATGTGTGTGAAACTACTGTAAAATGATTATTCACATGTGAAAATGGCCACGGATGAGTTAGAATCCATTATTCTATTGATCAAGGCCGTAACAGTAACAAGTGTCTGATATTCCGGGGTTTATTTGAACAAAATCAGTGATTTGTTCAATCACCTAAACATACATTTTTGGTCCCTATAATCAAACCAAGAACCTACAAATAAAATAATATTGAAGTAAAAAAAGCTATACCCAGGACACAACCCTAATCTCCTTGTTTAAAATTTGCAGACTAATTCCCAACATCAGTCCTCAACCCTCCTTATGTAAAACTAGTCTCTGTACAGAACAGTCAAATCTATAAATGAACCATTTATGTCACTTTGGGAGCCATTTGGAATCAAAGTATTCTTTTGTTTAGATGTTTTATATCGGTGTAATTGTTGGTGTAATCATTCCTGCCATTCCTACTGGCCATGTTTCTCCCAACACAAAGCCAGTGTAAGTAATCAGGAATAAAAAACCTGATCAAGTGGGTATTTTTTAAGTACAAGATTTTCATTTCTGCGGGCATTTCCTAGCTGAGCTGCAGTGAAGGGACAGTCGCACAAAGGGAGGAAATTTTGTGCTAAAAATATGCAGAAGATCCTCATCGATGTGGACAACCTCACACTGCTGAAGCCTCGTGTAAGCTTTGGCTCAACTATGTATTTATGCACAGAATGAGGATTTCCCTTACATCTCTGGAAACAGTATGGGGTCTGTTGATTACCAAGAGAAATAACTGCTGCGACAAACAGCTTACATATGTCTTATCTGCTTTAAGCCACACTTGTAAATGTGTCATAAATCCATGATCCAGTTCTTTAAATGTCGTGTTGGCCCAAGTGGACCTAATTATACCTACTCTATGCTTTTTAGTTGAATCTGAAGGGGACAAGGTCAAAGTTTTAAATAATGAGGTCAGTGCTTGTAACAAGTAAACCCTGTGAGTCAACAGCTGAGGTGACAGACTGATCTAATCACCCAGTTTCAGGAATTCTTTTCTATTTTTGTCTGTATGATGTCAGTGACATCATTCAAACTGAAGAAAATTGCATTAAAAGAAGGGTGGCCTTAAGGAAGAGGAGCCAAAACAGCTGGTGTCAGAGATGGTAAACTAATGGGTAGAACCAACAAGATATACAGTGGTGTAAAAAAGTGTTTGCCCCCTCCTGATTTCCTATTTTTTGTACTTTTGTCACACTGAATGTTTCAGATCATCAAAAAATTAAATATTAGACAAAGATAACGCAAGTAAAAACAAAATGCAGTTTCTAAATTATCTATTATCAAGGGGGAAAAAATCCAAACCTACATGGCCCTGTGTGAAAAAGTGATTGTTTGCTATCACATCTTTGGAAAGCTCAATGTGGCTAGAGTTCAATTTCTCTAGCCACACCCAAGTCTAATTACCGCCACACCTGTTCTCAATCAAGAAATCACTTAAGTAGAATCTGACTGACAAAGTTTGTCCCATTACATCTGGTGTAAAAGTAACGCAGCATTTTTAGAAAGGGAACATCATCCCATCTGTAAAATATGGTGGTAGTAGTGTGATTGTCTGGGGCTGTTGTGCTGCCTCAGGATCAGAAAGACTTGCTGTGGTAAATGGAACCCTGAATTCTGCTGTCTACCAAAATATCCTGAAGGACAATGTGAGCTTAAGCTAACGCGCACTTGGGTTCTGCAGCAGGACAATGATCCAAAAGACACCAGCAAGTCCACCTCTGAATGGTTTAACAAAAAAAAAGAAAAGAAAAAAAGAAGGATTTGGAGTGGCCTAGTCAAAGAACTGACCTGAATCCGATTGAGATGCTGTGGCATGACTTTAAAAAGGCAGTTCATGCTTGAAAACCTTTTAATATGGTTGAAAAACAATTTTGCAAAGATGAATGGGATAAAACTCCTCCACAGTGCTGTAAAGACTCGTTGTCAGTTATTGAAAACGCTTGATTGCAGTTGCTGCTGCTAAGGGTGGCCCAACCAGTTATTAGGTTTAGGGGGGAAATCACTTTTTCACACATTACCATATAGGTTTGGATTTTTTTCCACTTAATATTAAACAGCTCAATTTAGAAACTGATTACTTGTGTCATCTTTATCTAATATTTGAATTTGTTTGATGATCTGAAACATTTAAGTGTAACAAACATGCAAAAAATAGGAAACCAGGAAGGAGGGAAACACCACTGTAAAATACAGAAGGATTATTTTGAATCATACAAAGCTACTCTGGTAGTGTCCATATTATTATCTCATTTATCACTCTAAGAGTAAAGGTTTTGGTCTGTTTTTATAATCAAGACGTGATGAGGCACAGGTTTAAAGGGGTGAAATGTACATCTTTAAAGTTTGTGATTTGGCACAGTTGAAGACAAATGAATAACAACAATTCTATGTTATGTGGACTGCTGATTGTGTAGTCAGTCAATGACTTTGTTCTGTGGGTGAACAGGCAACAAGTTAAAATACTGTCAGATCTTTTTTTCCCTTTCCAAACATTTAAACGTTGCTTAAATGTTACGGCAGAGCCGTTCATGTTTTAGCATAACAAAACGACTAAACCCAGTCACTACATTAGAAAGATTTTTTGAGACGCATGTCCTCTTTTGTGGGTAAGCCAGTGCGTCCCTGATGTTGACTAATTTGCTTCATCCAAAAGACGAGCAGAAACACATTTATTCAATCTTTTTTTTTAATCCTGTCAGTTTTGGTTTGTAATAAAGCCTTCATCTATCTTCAAAGACTGCAGCATCTCATATTGATTGATGCTGTGTTCTTTTTTTTACTCTTTTTTAAAAAAAAAAAGCAACATGTTTTTAGGGAGCAGATTGATTTGATGTTCTTTCCTTTGGATAACCAATCCACTGGGCTGTGCTGCTGTCCAGGCCTGGTTTAATTGACTGTCCTGGGGATACTACCAATAGTCATCCTGAGGCTTGAATCATCATTAAGCAGCAGAGCATTGATTTGTGTCCATCTAAAGGGTTTTCTGACACAGTGGGCTGGTCTGTGTCCCAAACCAGGTGGAAAACTACAGTGATGCATACTGAAGTCTCACAGGGCTTTAATGTCAGCTAATTAAGTCTGGCCTGCATGATGATGAGATTGATTAAATTCTGCTTCATTGGTTTTTTCTTTCCCACAATTTGTTTAAAGGGGACCTTTCCTCAACTTGTGTCATTTATATACTGTTGCAAAGGTTGATTCTTGCATTAAACATGGCCGAAGTTTCAAATAATGAGGTCAGTGTATGTGAACCTAATCCCTGGGAGACGAACACTCAAAAAGCTCTGTTTCAGGCAGTTGCTCTACTCTTAGCTCTGTGCATGAGATAGGATATCACTAATATGGTAATCTCAAACACATAGCTCGCTGGCTTTGTGCACAAAAGACTTACCAATCTGGTCAGAAAATCTTCTGCTTGCTACGGGCAGCCAATTGCAATAAAATTGGCTTTAAAGGAAGAGGACAGCTATTTCAGACAAACCAATAGGCTGAACCATAGTGAGATACCATATATGTAAGATAAGACATACCTCCCATATTTGAGCCACACGAGCTGTGAATCATGCAGATCGACTCTAACAAAGTCCAAGAATAAAAATATGGGGTTCAAAATGGTTTAACAGGTGCCTTTAAATACTTGTTTCTTCTACTTTCTGGAATATAGTCATATGGACTTCTTCATATCCCTAGCTAATATTGCATTGAACAGAAGTTCACAGAATTTGTGTAAAAGCCCTGTTAGCTGGTTAGGCTGGGCAACGTGTCTTTGCCCTCATGCTTCTGCCCTCTGCCTGACTTTGTTATTAGAAGAGCAAATACCAGAGGCGGCGGTGCAAACACACAGAAATGCCAAATGTCAATCAGCCGTCTCGCCTTGACCTTAGCGGATGCCCCGCATAAAGGAGATGGGAGAAGATGAGATATAAGAAAGAATGTTAGCAGCTTTTATATGTGATTTACCTTCAGTGTTAATTCTCTGGGTGGTGAAGGAGGTTACACCACATTAGCCAGTCAGTTCAGCTGTGTGTCTTCAAGTTATCAAGGCCAGACATATAGTCCAATTCAAATCAAATTTATCTTTAAATTGTGTCAACCTGAACAACCTGAAGGGTATATACCGACAAGACACTGGAGATCGTCCTCAGATAGAGTCAATGCTGTTTAGCTTTAGGGACAGAAGAACGCTGTGGGTTTAAAACACTGTTCACCAGTTAAATTAGAGACAGCTGCAGTTTGATTTATGGCAGGAAACTGTTATGTGCAGATGTATGTAAAAATAAATGTTGCAAAGTGAAAAGTGTTATTTTCTTTCTAGAAGTAAAAAAACAAATCCATGTTTTCAATGGTATAAATGACAACTGTAAAAGTGTAGCTAAACAAAGATAAGTCATATTAAAAATTTTGTGCAAGTTAAAAATTACCCACTCATGTCTGTGTTTAGAGTGGCACATTTGAACTGGGTAGATCTGAGTTTTATTGGAATCCACTGATATTACTCTCATATAATGGCGAATATTGATTAGAAGGCATCTGGCTGCTTGCTACAGACCTAATGTTAACTTACTACTAATAGCCTGCTACATTTTAAAGAAAGATGGTGAAATGTTCCTTAAGCATGCTGCCCTGCATGTCAACCATTTCATTATACTTTGGGATTTTGCTCTTTAGATAGATTTAAGTTGCCCTTTCTGTGAATTTGTCTCTAAGCTGTACAGACACTCTAGCCTCCTGAATTTGCACCCAAAATGTTTCTAAACACAACCTTCATAATTCTTGGGCGGTACAGAGGTAACAGAAAAGTAAAAAGAAAACAAACAACTGCAAAGGATAATTTTTTCACAGCACTTTTGTATTTGGTGTAACATGGTAGATAATTGGAATTTCTACTTTTCAAATTGCAGCCTTGGCAGATTTGCATGGGATAAACATCACAGACTACCTCTGCAAATATTCCAACTGCACAGAGTTCCCCAGGTAGTACTAGTCAAGTGCAAACACGGCTTAATTCAACTGTGACTTCCAAGGAGCATTTCAATAAGAACTTCAATCACTGAACCTGAAGTTCTGCTGCATGCACAGTGGAAGCTCAGGATTATGCACAGTGGAAACCTGATAATGCACTTAGTAATCTGAATCAAATGAGTTTTCATATGCATTGTGAATGTTGGATGCCTCACCAATGTGGTGAAGTGTTTTGTTCTGAATTGAAATGATGATGAGTGCGATGTTACATATTTCGGTGCATTTGAATAATATATTCCTGTGCTGCTTCTAATCTATCTAATCAAAGCCTATCATGAGTTTGCAAGTACTATATGATATACCACCATATTATTAAACCATTAAGAAAATGTTACTGAACTGCATGCTGCGGAAATGAGAACTCTGAAACGAGTAGTCAAAAAGGCCAAAAACCTTTCTGGAACTAGTAACTATTACTCTTATTAGGGGTACAGTGGGGGGTAGTGAGACATTTTTGATTACTGTGACTAGTCAGCCTATGGACACCACAGTGTTCAAAGCCAAATATATTGTTGGTTTATGACTGACAACCGCTTCCTTCCTTCTTTCTGTGAGAACAAGACAGAACTGAGTTGAATCTGTGGGCTACTCAACAACAGTACACACTGGGACTGAACATAACAGAACTGAAGTGAAATGTGTGTAAAAGTGTCCAACGTAGCCACTGTCTGAGCTTTTCATGCTGTTCTTTTGATGTTTGGTAAATGGACGGGTACTCATATAGCCTTTCTACTCAGTTGAGCACTCAAAGCGGTTTCTTACTACAAGTCTCATCCACACAAACATTCATATGCTTTTATCTACGCCTAAGTGCTTTCTGGCATTGACACAGTCTGATGGATGCATCAGGGGCAACTTGGAGTTCAGTACCGTGTCCAAGGATACGTCAGCATGTGAACTGAAGGAGTTCGATTGGTACCAGATGTAGACATGGTTAACATCTAGCTTTACTGGGTGTATGTGCTAACTGGGATTCAAACTCCAACCTGTTGTTCCAAAAACTAATGTCAATACTATACTGTCCAACTTTCAACCAATCAGCATTTGACGTATGTACAGTACGATTCATGTTGAGCTAAGCATTTCTGCTTTTTTTTTTGAAGGGCTGCACCCAAGCACGTTTAAGTAGCTTGTGTATAAACAGAATCGTAAATAACCTTTAAGAGTGAAATAACCGTTTTCTTAATTGCATTCCCCATTTCCTGCTCTTGCAACATAGCTTTCATCCACACACTCATCACTCCTCCCATCCACCTGAGCCTGCTAGATGTATCTTGTGTACGTAGTTTGGGCACCAGCCATGCTTATTTATTTATTTTTATCTTTTTGAATTTCGCATCAGCTCAGATGAAGCTGATGCACACACACCCACGTTTCTAAAAAAGAGGGCAATTAGAGCCCTTCTGTGTGTGTAACCATGCTGCATGTCAACCTGAGTGAAGACGCGCACACACACACAAACACACACACAGGAACACATTAAGTGCACATGGTCTCACGGCAGATGGTTTGGAGAAGATGCCAACAACTTACTGCACTGCTCAGCCCAGCAGACTGTGTGTGTGTGTGTGTGTGTGTGTGTGTGTGGATGAAAAAGGAAACAATCCAGAAAAAAAGAGAACATTTGCGATAATTTGTGTTTGTGTCTGAGTGTCATCAACCCTGCTATGATGGGATACATTTTTCTGAGACTGTGATGTGTGTGTGTGTGTGCCTCCATTAAAAAAAAAAGAAAAAGAAAACAGTTTTTTTTCTTCACCGGAGGTGGTGAAGAAAAAAAACAAAACCAAAAACATGAAAACATGCATCGACTCCCTGGAGAGCACATTTATGGCGGTAATGAACAGCAGATCTGCCGTGCTGAAAGGACAGAAGAAGGCAATTACAGCTGAACGTCCTTCCAGGTTGTGACCCCGAGAACGAGAGAGAGAGAGGTAGAGCGAGAGAAAGAGTGTGTATGTGTGTCTTGGTGGGAGGCGAGAGGACTACAGGACAGGGACAGTGAGACCCATCTGCTGCTGGTTGTGACCAATCTGCTCTCTCTCTCTCTCTGTCTCACACACACATACACACACTCACACTCTGAAGCAGTAAATCACCAGGAAGAGGCCAACATTAACTACAACACGCTACTCTGTGTCTGTGTGTGTGTGTGTGTGTTCTGACCTTCTCTTGCCAATGAAGGATCCCAATAATAACAAGGATGAAGACACACACGCCGATCAGTGCGATGGCCGTCAGCAACACGCTGTTGCTGGGAGTAAGGTACAATTTAGCGCTCCAACTAAGAAGAGGGAGAGAGAGGGAGGAAGAGAGACAAAGAAAGATTGCCATATGCTGTTTTATGTTTTGCCATAGTTTTATCTGACAGAAAAACAATGCAATTACCAAAATGCTGGACATTAGCAGAGACTGTGTTATGTTAAAATAAATAAACGAACAACTCTTTCACTTTCTGGTCATACAGCTGAACAGAATGAAAGACTGCGCTCTCTCTAGTTTCTAAGAACTTTTATGTATTTCCAGAAATCCAGCCACTTTGATGTATTAACTTTATCTTCATCATGATACATCTTGCAATCTGTTAGCTTGTACTTTGTGTGAAAAGACTACCAAGGCGCCTGTTTTCATATAAACAGTCAGTTAGTCTGATTTCACTTGTGGTGTATATGTAGGTATGTGTGCGTTGGCAAACATGCAAGTATTATGAGCCTATCGAGGAAAGTGCATGTGTGTCATTGTTTGTCTGCGATGACTAGCCATCTGGAGCTCCTCCTGGGTTTTCAGCTACATGTGAATAGCGTCATGATAACATGAGGACACATGCTGCGAGGTAATAGCGTGTGTGCGTGAGCATGTTTTCTCACTTCTGGGTATTGTTTTGTGAAGATATACCACAGAGACGCTGTCTGGAGCGATCTGAGGGTAACATTAACTCGAATATGCCAGCAAATGACATCAGGCGAGGCGGTTAAAAGTGTTGAATAGTGTCCATAGTAACAAATGTTAACAGGTTCTCTGAGCAAATTATATGACTGTGAACAAGGAAAGCAGCCATTTGTGACCCGTCTATATTGTATTATATCTAGAGGTGTAAGCGTTTATGTACCTGCGGGGTGTATCATGTGGGAAAGGCATGACAATAAGTTGAGAGTTGGGAATGATGGCCGTCCACTCCTTGTTCCTTATCTCCTGAAAAGAGAAGAAAAACACATTAACTGATTATCTTTATTCACAGTAATACATTATAGCAACCATATGTGCAATACAAGCAGACTGCTTTAAGATATGCACACACCGACACAATATGTATGTTAAGCCCTTCGAGGCAGAGTAATGGGTCTCATTCTTAGCTACTGTGGACTTGCTATTTTAAGCCGTGTGTTTCAGACATAGATAACCTACTACTTGAAATAAATTACCCAGGCTATGGTGAATAAAACCCTTTTTTTTCTTTATTGTGAGTGTGGTACATATGGCCGGGTGTATTTGCATGTATGATAAAGGATTTCTGTGGCAGTTTGTGTGCGAGCGCAGCCTTCTGGAGAAGTCAGTCTCCGTCTTGATGAAATTCACATGGTCTTTTCATCATGTAACGCATCACATCGCAGCAGCAGAAAGGTCTGCTTTGAAGACTGAATTTATGGGAGTTGAAAGTTAGAACACACATTAAAAGTACATACAAAATTCTAACTGAAGTCAATTATTTTGACAAAAATCTCCAGTCCAGTAATGACTCACTACATCACATTTGAAGACTGCAGCTTGAAAATTTACAAGTTAGAGATTCAGAATTACTATTAAGTAAGATAAGTAGTGTTTTTGAATATTACCACTTCAATTTAGCAAATTCTGGAAAAACAAAAGTATTTTATGTTAATGATGTCTTGTCTCCTGTGTTTCATTTACAACTTGAATGCTCATGTTTACTGGTTTCTTTGTTTGGTATTATATCAACAGTGATTATATTAACACTGAGTGTCCACAGTGGCAGGGATACTGCTTTTAAATTATGATACATTCCTAGTTTACCCAAATAAGAGTTTTGCTTTATATTTCCTGATTAGATCTCGACTCATTTCTGTGTAGGCGAGGGAAAGACAGTGTTTGACAGACAGATCCCTCAGGCTCATCTTAAAGCTTATTTTAGTTTGAGATGTTTTAGTGTCAAAAGCTCTTGTTTGCAGGAACACTCTGAATATACTAAAGTACTTTTCTTGTGTAGAAGCTGCTCAGTGCAACCACAATCTGACCTGCTGGTCACTGAACAGCTTCCCTGTACAGGTAGGGGTACAGGTCTTACAAAAGGACACCACAGTGGCGATAATGAGGACAAATGGGACATACTGTCCAATTCTTTTTTTTTTTTTAAGCCTTTTTTCTGCCTACATTTGTAGACTGGAGCAGATAACTTACACTTTACTATGATTTTAAAGCATTTAGCCACATTGCCTGATTCAAAATTTAAATGCAAAAATGAAAGCCTGAAAGGTTAAGCAGGGCCGTTACATGCAGGTATCATGAAAATAAGCAAAAGTTAAAACAGTATGATGAATATATTGAACCTCATAGTTATGCATGAAAGCAGATTAGATTTCTTTTTTTAATTAAGACAACGGTAATGAGACATATGTACAAGAAAAAAACCCAACAAATTTACAAAGAAAAAATGATTTTGCTTTTACAGCAAGAAACCATATTGTATATTTGATTGTATACTAAAAAGGTGGCAAAACCTCATCACGCCACAAACATCCCTAATTACTAAATACTGCAATCATTTTTACCTTGTTAGCTCAAAGAGTAGGAGAAAGGAAGCCTGGTTTTAGCCTAGAAACATCAGGCTATGACTTGGATTTGAACGAGGAAATCGCTTCTCTAAAAGATCTGCAATTACAGAGTGCCTTTTAACTTTCTGCAAACCACTTTCCACTGTGTCCTTGCCAGAACAAGTTCAGTGTCTTGCACATGAATACTTTGGCACGAGAAGGGGCAACCCGTTTACCACACGAGTTAATTATGCCTTGCAAAGTGAATAAATGAGGCTACTTTGCAAGAGGAAAAAAAAGAAATCTTTTATATTGGGGAATATCTAAAGTTCTGAGACGGTTAAGACAGACTTAACATAACTGCAGAGTTTACAAACATTTGCTTGGAGAACTGTTTGACAGCAGCTTGACTCTGCATAAGTTTCAGTTTCATTTTTAGTTGTTTGCTGCCTTAGGGCTCAGCAACTAGTGGTGACATCTGACATGAGACTGACACAGGCCGTATTTAGCATCTTTATAAAACAGGGCTTAGGTTTCTGGAAAAGCCCAGTGTAGTCGTCTGTGTCTGCTAGCGTTCTTATCCATATTATTCTGCTTTAAGAGCCTGCTCAGGCAACTGGGGTTGTTCTCTGGCTCATAATGGGTTAAGAGCGCAGTGGTATAAATAGGAGAAGGGGGCAATATATTAATGATTTAAAGGCTGTAACTATACTCGCAGTTCAGAGGAAAGAATTCCAGTTCTACGTTTGGCAGAATCTGTAAGTGCCACTGCTCTTTAATTGTGACTCCTTTCTTCATCAATTGGAAGGAACTACATCTTGCTATTTTGAATAAGCGTACAGCAACGGCATTGCTTTTTACATAACAAGCACATTCTAGCCGCCAGCCATTGTCGCTTAGCTCTTGGAAAGCACTGCCGTTGGTGCGGCAACTGGCGGGGGAGCAGAGCTGGAGACGAGTCAGCCTCCACTACCGCTGCCTGGGAGCAGATCCGATCTGGCTGTTTGGAAGAGAAAAGTGTTCCTAAGTCTTCAGAGAGAACGAGAGATACTCTGGTTCAAAGCCAGGAAAACTGGCACACTATGGAGAGTGAGAGAGACAGATACAGAGTTAGAGGATGAGGAAGACAGAGAGAGAGAGTGAGAGTGACAAGTAGGGGACTGATTAGTGAAGTAAACCACTTTGAACAGCAAAGGGAATCCCCTGGGTGGAAGATAAGTGAACAGGAGGACTGAGACTCACAGAGAAAGATGAGGAGGGGTGAATAAATGAGAGGACTGATTGGACAGAGGGAAGAAGATATCCACTAAGATTCTACAAAACATCGCCTTCTGCGAACCAGCGGGCAGAAACTCTCTTTGTGCTGGAGAAAGTGTAAAGGGCACAGCAGGGGAGACAGGAAGAAAACAGGACAGAAATAAAGATTGAAACAAAACAAAAATGAGAGACAAGCAGATCAAGAGAGCTGGCAAACAGAAAGAGCTAAATAAGCCGACTGCGCAGGGTGGCGTAACGATCAGATTTCTAAACCTTCGCCTCTTTTCTCATTACAGGTAGATTCAATGGAGGTACTCCACTCCCCAGTCCCTCTGGACACCAAAGAAAAAACTACTCTGCATAATAGCGCACATCTTTAGGCATTAATTAATTCACACTGTAAAAGGGACAAGAGAGGAGGAAAAATGAGGGAAAAAGGATTGCATTCCTTTGCATGGGAAAAAGGAGGGTGTGGAAAGAGGACAATAACGCAGTTTGTTTGTGATGAGTGTTCCCGGTGCCCTATGCTGTCTGACTAGCGGACTGAGCCATCTGCAATTCTAATCAGCTGTTCAACGAAAACCTTGGTACCACACAGGAGGGAAAAGGGGCCCTGTCGTGCCTAATATTCAGAGTGACAGTGCTACGTTACAGAGAGAAAAAGAGAGACGGAGACGAAGGCGGAGAGAGCTGAACTGAAGAGAGATGAGATTAGAGGTAGTGAAGAGTAGAAATATAGACAACGAATAGATAAAAACCATAAAATAAAACCAATTTTTTATTATTACTATACTGATCTGTTGCCGTATGACAGGAATCACATATGTGGTTGATTCAGAGTCATTCATAAACAGTCATTTAGCTGGTTGCTCAGCAAAGATGTGTAGAAGTAGTAAAAAAGGAAGCCATTAGCATTTCTATTTCAGTGGGAAGCTCGCTACACCTTTATTAATTCCTCTGTTGATGTCATCAATCATCCCATACATTAAAAAGGAGCTGTGTAATCTAGCTTCCGTAAAGCATCAATCTGTGTCACATAATTCTCTCAACCTTTATTTACTTTTTAGTCATTAAATGGGCAGGGAAATCTGATTTTCTTTCACCTAGATTCTACTGCGCAATCACGCCTCTAGTGAGATGTGGGTGGCAAAATATGCTTTTTCAAGTCAAATCATTGTTTATGACACCGGAGAAAATATTGTCCTCATTAAGCAGGAGAAGCAGAGGTAAATAAAATGTGAAAATCCCTACAAAAATAAAACTGCTGGCCTGTGTTTAGGTGAATTATACATAAATCAAACCAAAGACTTCCAGTAAAACTTGGAGAGAAAAAAAGTAGTAACTGTGAGATTGTGAAGATGTCATAGTTTTTTTTTTTAAAGCTAAGATGCATGATAATTCATTTTTATATTTTATTTTTATATTTCAAGCATAAAAGCTATAAAATGTACAGACTAACGTCTCTCTTTCTATATTTATGAACTAACGTCAACAGCAAGCAAACAGTTGTGTTTATGTCATTTGGCAAACAAGGTATAAAATAGTTCCTTGCATAAACTACTGCTTTAATTAAAGAAAAATCTCAACCAAGCATTAAATGCCTTTGCAAGATTAGGGAGATACTGTAGTCTCTGTTTACCTCACTTTCTAATTTGATAAGAAAGTATGTGGAGGGAAATCCCTCTACTGAACCTTCACGAAACACCTTTCAAACTAATCTCACAATCCCTGGAAGAAATGTGCTACATCAAGCATCATCATGAAAAATGCTGGAGCAGTTGGAGAAAAACAACTTTTTTGCTCTCCGCTTATGACTTACAAAAAGTGCTTCAATTGCTCCCTCCATTAATTCATCCATCATTTGATATTTTCTTGGAAGATTTTCTTGTTTTTAAAACCACGATTCCGAGGCTCATTACAGAGACATTCAATGTCTTAGTCAGGCATGCCGTACACTGTTAAATTCAGGACACGTTAAGCTGCTCAGAAATGACTTAATCTGGCATTTGACTACAAGTGTTGTATTTTAAATCACTTTGCACCTGGGGTTGTAAAAGGCTCATTTTTTTGCACAACTTTCCTTCCTTTTGCTATTTGCTGTGACATAAGCTCTGTAAAGGAATCTTCCTCAGACATTCTGTGAGACCATGAACCCTGCAGCAGAAGTACTGGCAGTTATCTCGGTAAAATTTCCTCACCGTCTCTCCAGGCTGCCGGGGGATGCCGACGAAAAGGTGATCCAGGAAGTTGGCGCTGCGTCCGAGCCCCAGTACAGTGTAGGGCAGCTGGAGGGAGAAATAAGCTGACTGGCTTAGCTGACCAGCTACAGGAGGGAAGACAAAGAAAAGACAAGTTTGCCATCAATGAGGTATTCTTTTCAGCAAACACTAAAACCAAGTCAGAATATACATTAAAATATGAATGTATTGCCCTTGAATGTACAAGCAAGCATGTGCGGTCTCCAGATGCTGAATCATTATGACTCTACTGCCACCACAGTTAACATTTTTGCATTAATTAATTCTTTGGAAAGCACTCGAGAGAATGAAATTTGGTACACTTGCCAGTACAACTTTGTACTTCTGGCTGGTCAAGTCTGAAATTTATCATGAAAATACTTGGGGGAAAAAAGCTATATCATAATTCAGTAATCTATGAGATTCAACAATGTGCAAAAAGAGTGCAGCAAAAAGTCTTTAAAGAGCATTATTATAAGCAACTATAAGCAGTGCAGAAAATATAAACAGAAATTAGTGAACATTCTTGATACAAAGGAATCTTCTGTTGGGCTTTTTAAGTCTTAGGCTTTGGAATTCATGTACTTTAGAAGTTACTTTCAAACACGCCATCCATCTTAATACTGCCAGACCACAAGCCCCTCCCTTCCAGTGACACTGCCCAAATGTTAGCAGCATCCCTAAGAAGGACACTGCACCTTAAAACACCACAAAAACTGTGCAGGAATGACAAGAGGCAAGACAAAGGAGTTGATTCGGCCTCCAAACTCCCCAAATTTAAGCGTACAAGTACCAGAACAAGCCCGATCGACTCGCGACACCAAAAGGTTCCATTTCCGCCAACATCTTGGTGTCTGACAAAGTAGGAAACCTCAAAACGATTCTGTATCCAAGATCATTACAAGGTGTTGGTCTGGGATGGGTGGGAATGAGACACAGTGTAACATCTGAAGTCAAGTCAAATTTGTTTTTCGTATATTTAGAAACAACAAAGTGCTGTAGATTCCAGGAACGATATAAAGAACATTAAATCAACAACTTAGACTTCATCACTGGGCTCATATAATGTAAAACCATGTGCTCCAACCAAACCTATCCTGAGCACGACTGTTGATGACAACATGAATACGTACGAGTAACCATAATAAGAGGAATGAGAAGGAAATACACAACCAGAGCGACTGAGCCAGAGGGACTGCAGCATGAGACCTTGTGTTCTGACATGAAGCAGCGTCATAAAAGATACAAATCAGAGAGACACCTGAGGCCAGTGCAACACCTCTCTCTGTCTCTTCACCCAACCTCCCTCCTGTAATCTCTCCCCACTCACTTAATATTCTCATCCAATCCTCACTATTGTGTTTCCTCCTTTCTGCTCATCTCTCCATTCCTCTCTCTTGATACATCACTCTGATTTGGCCTTTTGCTTCCCCTTTCTCTCTCTCTCTCTCTCTCTCTCTCTCTCCCCTTCAGCTGCTGTATCTCGCCCACGCCACCCAACTCTGCCAAGTGCAGCCGACATAAATCAACCTCTATGTGGTAAACAAAGAGAGGGAAGGGGAGAGAGAGAAAGATGGAAGAAGAGAAAGAGAAAGCCTTGAGGCAGCCAGTGATCAGAACTAATGTGGATGGACTGCGTATTGCAGGCCAAGAGAAGCACAACAGCTATGCTTCTCTCTTTATTTTCTTTAATCTATGCCCAACCTCAGTTTGTCCGGTTCATTTTGGCCACCTGCAGTAAGGTCCTGTCAGTCCACCTGACTGCAGCTAAATAT
The DNA here is from genome assembly GCF_965226115.1 of Aulonocara stuartgranti. Lineage (NCBI taxonomy): Eukaryota > Metazoa > Chordata > Actinopteri > Cichliformes > Cichlidae > Aulonocara > Aulonocara stuartgranti. Next base: position 6,113,113 of record NC_138939.1, on the reverse strand, counting down.
TTCTCTTCTTAAAAGCTGTTCCTTGCTGCACAAATAAAGCTGGCTTTTTACCTCAGGAACACTGCAGGGGTACAAATTGACCAGCCAGCGGGTGAAAGTATCTAGTAGCTACTATATGGTTTTAGTGCAATGAAAGCCTGTCCTTGATGCTCTAATGTCCACTCTGTGGCTCCAGTTAGCATGGAAGCTCAATGAACACCATTGACTTTTGCCATCTTCAATCAAAGAAAGCTTTTCAGCCGTGTCTATTTATGCCTAAATTTCTCTCGCTTGTTATTGGTCTATGCATTTTATTTTCACAGCTTTTTAGCACAGGGATGCGGTTTTCTGAAGAGGCAGTGTAATTGCCTTAATCACACACTGCACATGGAGAGAGACAGACGATGGATGGTCAAAAATATTGGCTGTTTCCAGGAGGAGCTGGACACTTACCTGAAGTACAAAGACAGAGCTTTTATGAGACATTGAAGCTGAATCCTGGGGTGTCTGACATTTACTGAGGTGTGCGCGCATGTGCGTGCATTTGTGTGTGTGTTAGGGGAATTCACCAGATCAGTAGAGTGGAAAGCTGTGTACTTCTGCAATAAAATTTGATTTATAAATGCTTTTTACACATAGCAACATCATCATACCAGGGATAAAAATGTTTTTCAATGGGTCATTCAGTTGACCACTTGATCCAGCCTGAAATAGCTCAAAAACCATCAAACAGACTGGCAAAAATTGACTATAATATACTACAGACTGTAAGACAATGGATCATGACTATGTTGGCGATTCTGAGACTTTTCATCCTACCCCAGCTGGTTAAATTTACATGTGCATTACATTTAAAACATGTGGACAAACACAAAATCCAAGTTTACCAAAAGTAGTTTTTCTGGCAACTACAAAGAAAAGTTGAGGATGTAAAAGGAGAAATAAATAGCAACGACGCTTATAGCGACCCCAAGTCCTGATTGATCAAAATCAGAATGATGGTGTTTCAAGATAGAGTACCTTTGTTGATATCTACAGAAACTGGGGCAACAAAAACCTCAACAACAACAGAAATGGCATCTCTGAGTAAGAATCTGAATGATTTGAATTAAAAAAAATAAATAAAAATTCTTGTCAATTGCTACTTTTGTACCCACACATAAATGTGTGGGAACAAAACTGGTGAATGTGGGACAAGGGTGTGAGGATAACACAGTGGGGGGATTAACCAAGTAAACTTAGAGTTTTTGCTGCTTAACTTGACAGGTCGGAACTCTTGTTAACCACTTCTGTCTTTAATCTAAACAATTAAATAGCCTTTAGGGTTATTTTTTTTTAATAGTTGACAACCAATAATTTATTGGCAGACTAATTCTTCTCTGTTCTCTATCCTGCAGTTGTGAAAAAACCCCCACTTCATTGCTTCACACAGAACCTCAGAGCCATGGTGCTGAACAAAAGGGGATTTTTGAGGGGATTGAACCTTTAGGCCAGGTTTGGTTTGATGGTTTTGACAGAAGGCTTCTCCTCGTTTGTGGGCAAGAGGTGGATAGCTTGCAGCCCGCCACTCAGCAGGGTAGAGTGGGTGAGAGAGAGAGAGAGAGAGAGAGAGAGAGAGAGAGAGAGAGAGAGAGAGTGAGAGTGTGTGTGTGTGTGTGTGTGTGTGTGTGTGTGTGTGTGTGTGTGTGTGATGGAGGATCAAGCAGGGTTATATTGCAGGCAGGGAGCCTGGCTTAACGTCTGCTGAGTACTGTGCGAGTGCGTGTCTGAGTAGACCGGCTAACAAACACTGCCACGGCTGGAGCAAAGCCATTTCACAACACGGGGAGGCTGGCAAAGGGTATTATGCAGAGCAGTGTATCGGAGTGTCTGCATTTTGTGTGCGCTTGTGCATATGCGAGCAAGCGCATTTCTGTCCTATCTTCCAATAGCAGAGCCAGCGGAGGTCTTGGCAGGGGATTCCACCCTGCACACATGACTGACAGCCTACAATCCATCTCTTAGAAGACAAAGGGGATTCAAAGTAGCACAAGCAGTCACCCTTGGTGTGTGTACATCTGTGCGGACTTCTCATTTTCTCAAGTTTTAAACACAGACACACTTGTGGGCAGCATGATGTGCTTCGATTCAACAAGTTATTGCTCCAAAGCCAAACACATCGACAAGCAAACGCTCAAGACCACACGCCCACGAAAGAAAGTACACAGATATCCACAGGGTCCAACCCAATTTGTGCCAAAAGAAAGAGAAAAGAAAAATATAATAGAATGAAAAGAAAAAGTTGCTCTTCATTGAAGAATTACATTTCATTTTACTGATTATATAAAACAAAGTATAGTATAAAAAAGTCTTAGAAATCTTGCTTAAGTCCTTAGAACTGAACTTGATCATCCACCTTGTTACTCCAAACATGGATTGGTAGAATACAAAACACGTTAATGTCTATTTTATTATTTTGTGTTTATATTATTTTGAGACAAAGGAAAGTAAAATAAAAGATTTGGAAATGCCACCGACTGTACACCTACTAAAGTAAACTGAGATGAGGTGGTTGCTGCTGTGATTTGATGCCATACAAGTAAAGCTGAACTGAACCTGAGCCCATGGACATCACCAAATTCTTTGTTTCCTCCCTTGAGATGCCCATCCAGGGCTTTACTACAGCCATCATCACGTTTAGCTTGTTTCTACATTCAGTATTGTATTTAATAACTAAAGAACATGCTATATCAGATTCAAATCAGGTGACTGACATGGTCACTGAAGTGCTGTTTGATCAGTTATGCAGGATTCTGCTGAATCTGAGCAGAGAGTATAGTGCTAAACACTTCAAAACTCATCCTGCTACTTCTACCAACAGTCTCATCATCAGTAAACACTACTGGCCCATGTACCACTGGCAGTGATATGGCATGTTTTGGATCATGAGCCGTTCCTTTCCTTCTACCTACTTTTATCTCTCTAATCTTGGTTTCTTCTTTCTAAACTATGCACGCTTTAAAAAATATTTTCTGCAAGTCAAATCCTGACTTCCTGTTCTTGAGTATAACCAGTGGTTTGCACCTAAATCTTCTGTACTTTCTTTCATAAAGACCTCTCCTGATTATAGAACTTGACAGGCCTCACCTGGCTATAAAACCGCTTGTCGATTCATTTTAAACCTCTGAAAATGCACAAGTTTTGTAAAACCAGTTGAATTAAAGCTGAAAGATTTAAAATCAACTGTAGCGGTGTATAAAAATTGCGTCTTTGTCTAACAAATTATGGAAATTATTATTTTTTACTCTTCTAAATCATCATTATTAGTACAGCACTTTTGTGTTATTTTATGTTTTATGTTTTCATTCTTGAATGAGCACCCTCCTGTGCAAAGTCTAGCTGTGGTAACTCTGACAGTCTTTCATTCTGTTTTGACTCACTGACAGTTTTGGCATATGATACACAACTGGGTGTATTCTTTGACACCTGTATGCTAGTCACAGTACCTGAGATAACACTCTAGGCTGAAACTAATTCGGAACACTGAAAATTAAATGACTTCGATGTACCTGAGTGGAATCTCATTTTACTTTATGTTAATTGCATTTTACTCTACTGTGGGTTGAAGAGCAAGTGCTTTTCTTAGTTTATAAAATGTATTTCACTTCCTCTCACACCATCATACCTTGTTTTCCTCACAACAGAATGCAAGCTAGGACCTTGATAAGGCTTTTGGGATACAAGCCCGCCCCCATGATATTTAAGCTGACACATTTTAACTCCTTGTGGGCATGAGAAAGCAAAAAAAAAAAAAAGCAAAAAAAAAGAAAAGAAGAGTGAGACAAAGATGAGAGAGAAAGTCGGACAGAGAGAGGACATGTATGCCTCTGAGGGAGCTTCAACACGTTTGTGTGTGTCCATCTGCCGAGATCTTATGACACATCCTGTCTCTGGGCTCTACCACCTCTGGCCAGGCACATGCAGAATAACAATGTCATGTCTATCAGTCTGAAACAGAGTCAAATTTGTGTACGGGCACAAGATGGCAATAAGTGATGTAAAAAAAAATCAAGAATAAATAAGGAATCTGAACATCAGACGTGTAAAACACAACTGTTAAAAGCAACAGCACACCATCTGCAAATCCTTCCACGGGAAAATGAAAAATGCACCAATATCATGATCCCAGTAAATTCATACAGGAAAGAAATACGGTCATAAACATAATTGGCTTGCAGTGCCGACACACTTACACACACACTCTCTCTCTCACTGCTTGGGGTTTCAAAAACGAAACATTTTTTTTTGAGAACTTCCTGGTGCCCGTCGCTATAGAAACCATTTGGTCCCCTGATGGCGATAAAAGGAGCAAATTGCCGAGATGTAGGGTGGAGCCATAAGGGACAGAAGCGCATATGCGCGCGCGCGCACACACACACACACACACACACACACACACACACACACACACACACACACACACACACACACACTACACCTGGCCTGAAGAGCCCCCTTCAGAGCCCTACAATGGTGTCAAGATCTGAACATTGATTTGTGTTTTACCACACGTGTGGCAATGGGCTCTATAGTTGTTCTGTCTTTATCACCATCTAGATTTGCGCTCTCTCTCAAATGATACAGCAATAAAACATGTTGACATCTGCATCCAGATGATGAATGAAATGGAAGCATGGTTGCATGTGTGAAGCAACAGACCTAAAGACAGTGTGCATCACTCTTGCTTGCTCGCCTTTACTAAAAAAATACAGTGTAGCTCCACGACATGTAAAATTTCTTAAATTTTATGTATTCACTTCAGTTTTCCCAGCCATGTCAGCTGTAGAAAGAAATGAAATAAAGCTACAAAACACCTGAAGAAAATGTGATTCAAATGAGAAGAAAAGTATTCAGCCTGAATCAAAAATAAACTCTATTTTTTTTAAGTTAAGAAGCCTGAAAACATTTAAGAGTTGGGAGTTTTACTGATGAACCAAAAGAGCATACAGTTATGAATAATGTTCTTGGATGGACGACCTCCTTATTATACATTCTCTCAAAATGGAAGCATTCATCAATTCTCTTGTTATGAGAAACTTTGGAAACCAGACCAAGATGAATTAAGTCAATAGTACTACCCAGCAAAACAAGTGAGTAGTCAGTGTGCTTTGTCTGGAATGATAAATGTGCACTTCAAGACTGGCAGAAGGAGGAGAAACCTGAGAGTTGGCAAAAAGTTTTGTCAGCCAGTGCTGAGTGCATTTAAAAATACAGGTCTGCTTCTTAGGATTGACAAACTTCCATCATGTGGGGAAAAAGTTTAACGTCGTCATTAAGTTACAGTACATGTCAACATTAGATACTTAAATGGAGTTTTGTTATAATCAATGCAGATGATTGGCAGGTGTGTTCAAATTACAGCAATCCCCCTCAACTGCACACTTAAGAAAAACAATTTAACTGCTTGCATAGTGGCTTGCTTTTTCTGATATTATGAAAATGATCCAGTGAGATCTGATTTTGAAATCATTAGAATAGAGAAATAAACCACGCAGTTGTGAATAAGTCTCGACTTAGATCAATGTCAACATTTCTCACATTGCACTGTAGCGCTGTGCGATATGACCAAAATCTCATATCCAGATATAAGAATTCTATCGTCCCGATAACGATATAAATCACAAAAATGTAACATTTTCTGTAATTTCTGTGAATCTCGGGGAGCTCGTCTTGCGTGAAGTGTTTCCAGCTGCGCGTCATGTAGCTGGAGTCGAGTGTTTTAACCGATGTATGAAACGATACATTTTTAGACATAAGTTGTAATGGCCGCCGTTTTCTTGGTGAGTATTTATTACACGGCGTGCTGCGGGGAAAGGCCTGTTCTAACGTTTGAGTCGAAGGTTTATTTTTTAGCACTTGGCAGCTCTTTTTTAATTCTCATCCGTAAATAATCTGCTCTTTCACGTGATTCAGTTTATTTTGAAAAGTCTCAACAGGATCTTGAGCTTTATTGTGAAAGGTTTATGTGGAACATAAACAAGCGGACACGCGATGCTGTTACCGTCGTTGTTGCTAACCACACCGCATAAAAACAGGCGCTTGTCCAGAAAGGGAGAACTTTAAGAAATGAATATAGCCACTACAGTGACCATCAAAACGATGAAAAAATATTGCCGTAAACAGTTTATTTTGCGAAACGATAGACGTTTTTATATCGTCATCCGATATATATCGTTATATTGAACAGCCCTATTGCACTGGACACCCTTGATTTGAAGACAGCAGCCAAAACCTCAACTTCTAACTTCTTCTAGAAATGCACCATTTGGGATATCACAGGGCTGTAGGCAGAGTCCGAAAAACAGTTGTGTTTTGGGGTTGAGGGATTTTAAGTTCTTGGCACACAGAGAAGAAATGAGATACAGACTTTTACATTTGACCTAACAACAGTGTATAGTTTGGATAACAGAGGTGATTTCTTCAAATTAAGAACATTTCCTACAGCATGAAATACATGTCTATAATATGAAATTCTTCCTGTACCAGGTTACTTACACTACAACAGATTAAAATACTGCTCTGTTTGCAGAATAATATTCTACCAGCAGTTCACACGCATGCTGCTTGGTGCAGCACTGTAGGTCTGTTTACAGATATTATTGCTGATGATGCAAGACACAGTGGACTCTTAATAACAAATCTGAATTGAATTAAATGTGCACTTGTCTCCATGGATAAGTTCTTAAGCTGATCATTTCCAAATCCATTTATATTTAGCCACTGCCTTTTCTATTATGACAGAAAACATAAGTCTTTGCAATTTTCTGTACCACTGCACAAATCTTTGCTGACACATGATATTGGCAAAAACAACTGACACCAGAGCCTCTATGATGGAGTACCTAAGTGGAGCTTTGTTATAAATGATAAGGCTAGTATGGCAGGTAAAATGTTTATCATGTTCCCACCCATCTCAGTTTAGTCTACTAATAATTATTAACTCCCACTAAACACAAAGAATATGATGGTTTTATTAACTGTACAGGCATTTACCTCAGCAGGAAGTTACATTTTTGATCCAATGAGGACACGTTTACAATCATTACAGTCATATTGCTTGAACCATATCATTGCTTTAGGTAAGTTACTTTCTTCAGCCAACAAACTGAGAAAATCTCAGAACAAAAACACTAAAGGACACACTGTAGCTTCCTGAGATTAGTTTTACTCTCTGTGAAAAAGTTCATGATCCATTTCGATGCATACTGTATGAGCACTTGCTTCACGGAAACCAAAGGATGTTTAGCAACACACAGGACAACAGACAGGTAGGCAATAGAAGCATATTATAAGTTAAACAGTCTTGACAATACATGGTACCAATAAACTAGCTGCAGAAAAGAGAGATTAATGGGTGAGAAGAGGAAAGAGACAAAGGGAGATAGGTGAAGGAGTGAAAAACATAGACGAGAAAAAATATGCTAAGCCTGATCAATAGTAATTCACCATATCTCGGTGTTGGGCTACCTCTCTTCTTTTCACACCAATATTTCCTTCTCCTCTCTCCCTCTCTCATCTTCGGTTCTGATCTCTCGCCACTTGCATCTCTTATCTTTGTCTTTTGTTCCACCCTCATTTTCACTCCTATCCTTTTCTCTCTGCGGCTCTGTCCTCTGCACCCTCTCATTTTCTCCCTTTTTAACCCTTTTCATTTCTCCCATCCACCTACTCCCCTATCTTTCTCCCAGTATTATGAATTCTCACTGTGTGTTTAAAGTCTATCCTCAATATACCATGCAATAAATTTTCGGAGAAAAGGTTTGCACTATTGACCTGACGAGGTCTCTGAGAACAGGGGTACACTTGCCCATAGATCAGTATGACGTCAAGTGAAATGGGCTGGCTTTTAGGATTCTGCTTGAGGAATCAGAGTGATGCAGCAAAAAGCAACATAACTGGTTCCAAGTGGACAGGTCAGCACTCACATAATTTTCTCTCTGAGGTCTCTTCTTAATTTCTTTGGATTTTTTTTTTTTTAACAAACATTTAAAAGGTTAAGATCAATATGTTTTTGGATGAATTGCTGCAGGTGAACATGTGTTTTTTAAAGGTTAAGTATGAAAGTGTGTGTGTGTGTAATTGCTAATCCCGTGGACTCATTAATCTAATTGGACAGTCTATCGAGAGCTCCACATTGATGCGGGCGTGCTACGATTCTTCTCCCTATGAGCACTCCTTCCTTACACTTTCTTTGCCTTTCCTGTTACTTTGCTCTCAAATGTCCCTTTCTTTCTTTGTCCGTGGTGAACATAAAGGAAATAGTCTTTGACACTATAGACACAACTGCACTGTCTGGACAATGTGAAGAACTCTTGAGCTTTCCTTATTCCCTGTTAGCATAATAACATTATTCTTTCTACTTCAATTTCCAGCTTGGTGAGACTAAAGGCCAAAATATGTCTGGCAGAAACAACCTAATGTAATGAAGAGTTATGGGCATGGACTATAGCTAGTTTTCCATCAAATTTATTTATGAGAGTGATGGTATTTTCTTAGTTTATTTCCCAAAATAAGAAGAATCTTTCAAGCTCCCAAGATAATTTGGATTAGAGTATAAGCACTGTTTTATCTCACTGTATCTCAGCTGAGAAATTCACAGGTGGCTTTCAAGACATTGACAAGCTGTTTAAAAAATAACCGTCCTCCACCACGTCCCAGAGAAAGTGCGGACTCCTGATTGCTGTTGTGATACTAAGGCCATTAAACCCTTAATTTAAATTATAAACTAATAAATTTGCTTGACCACAGAAGACACAAAAGAAATTATACTTGGAGAGTGGTTTACTACCATCAAAGCAGCTGATGCGCCCGTTTACCGAAAACACACAGTACATATACTTCAAAATTGAATTTGGTAAGAGTGGCAAAATAAACCAAAAACAAACACAAAAAAAGAATAGTTTGTTTTGTGTGTTGCAGCCTGGAATTGCTTGCAGCTAATGGCGTGGAGATCAGTATTAAGTAAATGATGTTATCCCAAGGCCCGTTTACACCCGCACCCACAGATTTTTTTCCCCTCTTCTCATTGTTGGGATGCATTCATGCTGAAGTTGTCAATAACGTTGTTGTTGTGGAACCTCAGCATCTAGCTGAGGGCTCTGGCTAGTGCTACAGAAGACGAGCAAAGTGATTTTTAGAATTGGCAGGTAAATGAAAATGTTTTAAACAGCTTAACAAATCACCAGACACAAACTTTGCAGTTTGGATCACAGTACATGGATGGTAAATGGTAAATGGATTGATCGTGGCTCAAGAGTTGGGCGTTCGCCTTGTAATCGGAAGGTTGCCGGTTCGAGCCCCGGCTCGGACAGTCTCGGTCATTGTGTCCTTGGACAAGACACTTCACCTACTGCCTACTGGTGTTGGCCAGAAGGGCCGATGGCGTGATATGGCAGCCTCGCTTCTGTCAGTCTGCCCCAGGGCAGCTGTGGCTACAACTGTAGCTGCCTCCACCAGTGTGTGAATGGGTGGATGACTGGGTGTGTAAAGCGCTTTGGGGTCCCTAGGGGGGACTAGTAAAAGCGCTATACAAATACAGGCCATTTACCATTCTTATATAGCGTTTTTCTCCCGGAGAACTCAAAGCGCCGTATACAACATGCCTCATTCACAAGTGCAAACTAATCTACATTCACACACAGTCACACTCCGATGAACGCATCGGAGGGCAATTTGGGGTTAGTACCTTGCCCAAGGACACTTGACATGCAGACTGGGGAAGCCTAAGATCCAACCACCAACCTTCCGATCAGTAGCTGATCTTCTCTACCACCTAAGCCACAGCCACCCTACATCTGTGAGATAAAGGCAGATGGGCTGTACTTTCTTAGGGAGAAAAAAATGTTCATTTTCGATAGATTCATAAGAGATGCCGAAGTAAAGGTAAGGACTGCTCAATGAAATTCAGTCAACTATCAATTTAAAGCTTGGGTACGGTTCCAAATTATGCTAGATTTTTTAATCATTTATAGGATCTATATATGGTGTTGTGCCGAAGATTTTTCATAAAACAATTCAAGCATAGTAATTTGAAATTGTTTAAGATTGTATGAAAATACTACACAGTTTAGTATAGTTCATTGAAGACTAAATTGGTTAGTCTACTGTACTGTTGACAGAAGTTGACAATGGTGCACTATGCTGCACTGGTGCAGAGCAGGCTGTGGTGTTCATGCTCACTGTTAGGTCACATCAAGAGTTAAACTGATCAGTCTGCTTCTGTTGTTGCAGTCAATGAAATCCACAAAAAAAGCAGTAAAACTCAGAGCAGCAGCACCAGGAGCAGGTGAACTGACCCCAGCTTGCATGTAAAGACAACAAATTTACTGGAGCTCACAATAAAAATGTTTACATGTGTTCTAAGCATGTTTTTCCTGACACTGCAGTTTTGATCATGCTAATAGAGGCACATTATATTCAAACTCTGTCCCCTGATTGTCTAAAGTTGGGACCCTGAGAGGAACACATTGCAGTGTCCAGAGTGGAGGAGAAAAAGGATTAAAAAGGTTGTTAATGAATAACTTCAACTATTCATCTCCACCCCCTCACTCCCTCTGTGTCTCAGCAGGAGTTAGTTGATAATGAGGTGTGGTGGTGTCAGAATCACAGCCCATGCTCATCTATCCAACCTGCTTAGTAAGGGGCATGGCGCACCACTGTCTGGTACAATATACATACAAGGTCACAATGAGACAGATGTTAGGGTATGCATGCATGCACATGCTGCTACCCAGACAGAACACATATAGAAATACAGTATGCACACACTGCAGAATGTATAAAAGATAAATACATGAACACATACTTATTATACTGCAGTGCAATCTAATCAGATTAGAGGGTGATATGATCATTATATCGTTTTTGAGTATATACGATGTTCCCCTCAGCTCTGGTACAGGGAAGTTAAACTCATTTTAAGTCACAGTTCACATACAGTATAGCCCAGTTTGATTTCAAGTGGGCTGGACCAATTAATCCAGTGAAACCATTAAATAATCGATAAAGAAAAAAAACTGTATGATTACATTTTTGAAAATGTTCACATTAAATGAATCAACCTGACACCCTGAAATATCTTTGGAAAAATAAGTGCAATTTCAATAACTGCACTTAAAAACTGCTTTTCCAGATTCAGTCAGTTTATTGTTATTGGAAAGAGGAACTATTTCTGTAACTTACAAGAACAAATCCACATGACATCTTTCTTCATTGTGTTAAAACTGATGATTTAGACCTCTGTCGTGGAAGAAATTAACAGTTTGAAAATCACATCTACTGATGTGGTCCATTCAAAGCTACTTGCAAAACAATGCTCTGTGATGCAAAATACTATGAAAAGTCCAAAAATAATTATTTCCTTCTGTGCCATTTTCATATCACACAAAGCAGTCCCATGTGCTTGATTGAACTTGCCATATACATCTACCATCCCTGCTTTTATTCCTCTCCCATCTTCATCCAAACGGCCTCCTTTTCTGATTAGATCTTAGTATTTCTTTCTTATAAGTAACTGCTTCCCCTCTTTCTGTCCTTTTATTCCTTTTTCCTATTTTCTACTGGAATTTCAATCCCCTATTGAGCCTCCTCAGTCCTTTCTCCATCTCTTAGCATTTTATAATCTCTCCTTTCCTCTCTGCTCTCTTTCCCTTTCAGGAGGGTGAAGGGTAAGTGAAGATCGTTGGGCCCCGGTGGAGAGCCCCAGACATCGTGGGTGTGTGTATGTGTGTGTTTGTGTGCACCCCATCATTGCTCATCTCTGGCAGCCTCGCTGGCTGTTCCCCGAGCTACAAGCTACAGAATAAATACACTTTAAATCACCACACACACACACACACACACTCACTCACACATGCACACACGCCTGCTCCCTGGCAGCACTTTGCTGCTGTTAAATGAGGCGTCTGGGGAGTTGTGCCGGCAAAGCCTTTGGCTACTTGTGCTCTCCTCCTCCTCTCTCTCTGTACACTCCAAGCTAACACACACTGAAAGAATAAGCTGGAGTTATGATGGACAGGCTATAATACTGCCAGGATATTCTAAATACATGGGAGTCTGTTTTATGAACATCCCAAACCAGGAGCACTGTCTGGGGATCCAGAGACTTCTTACTGACAAAGATGTACTGGCTGAGTGAACAAAATGTCACCATGTTCTTACGAACTAGAAGGACCACATGGACCAACATGAAAGCAAGGAGCTATTCATTATGATTATTTTATTCTGTTCTGTATGTGTCTTATTTAGAATTTTTGGCTTTAAAAAACAAGAAATACAGATGACTTGCAGCAAAACTCCCTGAGGGGTGGGGGTCACAGGAGATTCACAGTTACATGGTATTAGCACTCACTGCTGCATTTCTCTTTGTATAAGTGCTGAGAAACATTTTCACATTTATCTGACGAAAATTGCTTTGATTTCCTTCCCCAGTTCCACATCAGCCATGAAAGAGTTTGGGTTTATTACCATATCTGTAGCATGAATTATGATCAACTATGGTACACTTACTGTATGCATCATCCCTTGCACTAGAATAAGAATCTATAAAAACTCAACAGTATTTAAAAATAGCTTAATCTTAAATTCGAAGCGGTAAACACGTGATAGTCTTCTTCAGACCTCTAGGAGTTACAAAACATTTGTTTTTGTCACAAACAATTCCTGAGGAAGATATCTGGCTCTTTGATTGCTAAATGTTGCACTATGTCCATCTAGGGGGCAGGGATAGCTCAGTAGGTAAAGTGGTCGCCCCATGATCGGAAGGTCGGCGGTTCGAATCCACTTAACGGCTACCCTGAGGTACCCCTGAGCAAGGTACCGTCCCTACACACTGCTCCCCGGGCGCCTGCTTAGTGGGTCAAATGCAGAGAAAAACAAGTAATTTCCCCATGGGGATCAATAAAGTATCCATTATTATTATTATTATTATTAGTCTCTAACTGTTTGTGTCTAGTGATTTATGCTGAAAAGAACTCAAGTGGGTTTGCCTCAGCTGCCTGCTGCAGCTGAAAATGACTTACTGAAAGTGGTGTGAAGAAATCAAAACAGGACAGTTGTTGCAGTGAGCTTAGGCTATGAAGGTCTTTGATAATTCTCCCTTTGGTTCATTACTACAACTAGTCACTTCACAACACGGTTTTCACATTACGTGGAACACGACAAAGTACCTAAATGCAAGCTGAGGTTTATAAAGAAAAAGAAAAAAGGCATGCTGGATTTCTAGGTTTGGTGGGAAGAACATAGATCCTTGACCCGGACCACATTTAAAACCTTAGGGATCAAAACCTTGGGGCTCTATATTAATACTCAAAGATTTTCACTTGGAGCAGAGATAAACGTAATGTTTAAGAGTCACCACACTTCACAGCTGAGAAAGACCTTTAAAGAATCAGAAGCAGTAAGTAAAAGCCACATTGCTTTATGACATCAGTTTCACCATTTTCCTGCTGTCTCTATTCTTGGTCATACTCATGTTAAGCAGTTGCACAGTGTGTTTTAATGCTGTTTGCTAAACATAATATAAAAACGTAACCACATATACATTTCTAAAACCTTTGTACAATCTAAGCTTAGTGTGCATCCACATTAAGTGGGAGTCTGTATCACGCTCTTCTCTGTATCTTCTCTGCAGTGGGTATGAGAGCAGGTGGTGCTCCTCTCTCCCCCACACTGCTCCCTCTTCACTGTTGCTCTCTACGCCCATTTAACTGCATATTTTAAAGCAGTGGGATGTGTGGAGAGGGAACAAAACAGCCAAATACAGCAGAGTTCATGTGATTTTTTGTCCACTCTGTGTTTTGGGGCTGGGACAGAGAGCACCAAACTAAAAACTCTGCAGCTATTAGAAGATTCGTTTGAGCACAGTTTCATAGACAGGAGCTTATAGCTGTCTAATAGTGGTGAAATAATGATGATGTGAGACTGTGAAATGACCGCTCTTTCTTTAAATATGTATATTCTCCAACTGTGCCAACAGACAAATGAAACAATGAAACCTGACAAAATTGAATTATGTTGCACAGAGGAATCCACACAGACTATATATATCCCTGACCCCAGGCTGTCAGTGCGTCGTGTCCTCTTCCACTTCTCTGTCCTTCCCACAATGTAACATCAACTATGTTAACTGTAGCTAATACAGCACAGCATTGCTGTCCTCAGTGTCTCCCCTTATCTTTCTATGCATCACTCTCTTTTTCCTCACTTCTACCCTTATTAGTCTTGAGCAGTAGAGTAGCGTAGAGTTCGTTACCTCATGGGCTGCTAAATATAACATGACCCAGTGATCCTACTAGCTTTAGCAATATAATCAAAACGGCTGGAGTCAAAAGTTTTCAACTGACATTAATAAAATACCACCCACCCTAAGGTATGTAAGATTTGGATAAGGACAGAATTTTTGTAATTTTTTTTCCTCTTTGCAACACCACAATGGATTTTACATCAAACAATCAAGATATGATTGAAGTGCAGACATTCAGCTTTAATTCAAAAGAATTGCATTAACTGTTTAAAGAGTAATTTGTTTGCATAACGGAGGCTAACATTAGGCTGAAAAAACAAAATAAACCTGTAAGAGAAACAGTAAAACGTGAGTGACTGAAGACTGTCTGACGTGGTCTTGAATGTCAAGACACTCAATGTCAAAGTCTATAATCGAGAGACACCTTCATTAATGGAAATACAGGCATAACAACAAGTTTTAAACTACTATTTACACTCAAGAACAAGAAAGCTAGACTACACTTTGCTAGAAAACATCTGAAAGATCTGGCACAGTACTGAAAACACTGTGGGAAGAACAAACCAATGTGTTCAAGAATGATGGGAAGAGAAAAGCATGAAGAAGCAGAGAAACAGCTCGTGATTGAAGCACACTGTATCATTTGTCAAACATGGTGAAGGCAGTGTTATGCCATGGGTTTGTATGGCTGCCAGGTGGACTGGGTCACTAGTGTTTATTGATAATGTAAGTGCTGGTAGAAGTACAAGTTTTTAAGTGTAAACTATCTGCTTTGATTAAACCAACTGCTGCAAAACTGCAACACGTTCTCACTCTCAAAGAGTAACATTTTACGCTAGGTGACAAATCGTTGGTATATTGCGGTGCCGGGCACCCACCACGTCCCTATATTGAGAAACATGAGAACCGTTAGGAATCGTTAATTTTACTTAAATCGCTTTGGAAAACACTATCTAACGTCATTAAAGTCGTGGTTAAGGTTAGGGATAAGGTTATGGTTGGGGCTGGAACGTGTATTACCACTGGAGCGTCATTCTACTGGATTTAATCCATAACCTGGCGTGTAGCATAAGAATGCAAAAGGTCATCTTTCGCGTTCCTCCTGCCACAGGACGTGACAAATCGTTGGTATATTACGCCTCAGGAGTGAGAACGGGTTCAAAACTCATTGGACAGCGGTTGACAAAAACAAAGCATAGTGCAAAAGCATCTGTAGCTGTACTATGGAAAGAATAGTCCTTTGACCATACAAGAAGAGCTGTTTTTCAACAGGAAACAGAAATTTAATTCAGCTCTCCTAACAAAGCCAAAATAATGGATATTTTTCAAAGACAAAGCCAGTCACCTGATCTCAAACCAGTAGAGCAGCTTTTCAGTTAATAAATACAAAACTGAATGGAGAGAGACCCACGAACAAGCAGAACCTTAAGCAGCTACTGAAACAGCATTTGGCAGTCACTGACTACAAATGATTTGCTTCCAAGTAAACGTCATCCCAATATTTACATTTTTCTTAATTTGTTCAATTGCTGTTAAGCATTAACAGCTCAAACTACAGTTAACAGAATATTTTGTAAAACCCCTTGAATTATAATCCACGGGGTGGTGGACAGAGGCAAAATTACAAAAACTGTGTCACTGTCCAAGTAATTATGGACATGACTTTCAAGAGGAATTTATTTAATAGAGTGAAATGTGCAAGGAACAGTCCTTCGAGCTTACTTGAAGTGGAGCTGTTTGTCAGTAGGCGACATATTTTCAGTTCAGTTCTCCTAACCAGTTCCATCCATAACAAACAGTCACTATGGCCTCATACGATCATGAACGTATTCTTCACGAATTATAAGGAGGGTGGCAGGTGATGCAGCATGACAAAATAAACAGCAACAAGAAAACAGCTGTCGTGTGATGCTGGCACTTTCTAGAAAGACAAGTAACTTGGACTTAAATCCAAAGGAAAAAAAGAATCAAAAAAGGAAAGAAAAAAAAACAGAGGAAGCTACAGCTTTCTGAGTGTTGCTTCAGCAAGGAAAGCACTTCAGAGGAGAAACAGGGCCCCGAGTGTTTTGCAAGCTTTCACAGTATTTTTCTACGATAGTCTTCCACAAAATATAAGAAATCTGTATCCCACAGACAGACCCAATGCAGTAACTCCAGGTTTCATATTTAAGTCATAATACTTGTAAACATGGACTAACACTTTAAAACTGCATTACGACAGGTCAGATGAGACAGATCTGACACATCAAACTCATTTGTTTTCTTTTCCTTTATAGCACCTTTGTGAAGCACTATATTTTCCATTATTTCAGCTGCCCTTTCTATTTCAGCCTTTTTAGTCTTTGAGACTAAAAAGCTTAAAGGCTATTTTCACTTATAAAAGGAGAAAACAAGAAAATAAAAATCAATATGCCCCTCTTCTTCAAAGTCTCTACTTTCTCCAATATCCTCCGAAACACACCTGTGGAGTTCAGCCAGACAAAGGACTACCGTCACTGTCAGAAGGTTAAGTTATTAATAGGTATTAGGTATAATTGTTGCTGGTGTGCTAAAGCTGAGGTGGTAACATATCAAAGAAATGAACGCTTATTTTGGCTATTCTACATCATTACAGAGTTATTTAGAATTATCAGGAAAAGATCAGCCCACCCCACCCAAAAAATAAAAAAGGTCTTACCTGATGCATTTTTCAGGTAACCATTAGAATCCACTGTGGTGTACTTGACATAGGGGCCTGGCTGGTTCACACCAAAAGGCTGACAAAAAAACACATGTAGACACATAAATAAGACATCGAACAACAGCTAATATTTTGCAATCTCTTTTCACTTCAGTTATCTGTCAGTGAAGGTGAAAAAGAGGACAGAGAGAAACAATCAGGGTGCGGTGGAAGTGATACAGGCACAAGTGACCTTGAGTCATTCTTCAGTTTTATTTCCACTAGTAGGTAACACGCAAAAGTCGGACTGAGCTGATTTGACTGAGCATAAATGAGTGTGACGGTTGCATGTTTACGTGCCTGTGTGGGTGGATACTCATCTCTCATATTATCTCTTCATTATGAAGGGATGGCAACTAATGAAGAGATCTGTCGCGCCATCCTTCGCTTTACATCAACTAATCATGAGCCTGTTATACACACATACACGCTGCAAGGGAGACTTGGGCCTTTATGCTGTGACACTCAGCAGTTGGGTGAGAGAGGAATAGAAATGAGGTAAAAAAAAAGAAAAAAAGGAAAGAGTGCAATGAGGAGCAGACTAGTGGGCTGAAAGAAAGAAAGACAGCAGAAGAGAGGTGTGACTAAGAAGAAGAGGAGTGGGAGAGTGAAATGAAAGGGGTTTGATGGATGGGAGACGAGAGGAGTAGAAACAGCCACGAGCTCCACTCGTCTACAGCATTCATCATACCTTTCAGTTAGACAACAAACGAGCGGGAGAGTAGACAGACAGAAAACAAAAACAACTCTAACACCAGCAGCCTGTGCTGATGCCAAAGTTAACGTGTTTTGCAAAGGGCTTTCCACTGGTAAGAGACAATACAAGTAGTGGATGTTACTGGCTGCTTTGTTTCAGTCTTTTTTCTGTTTATTTCTTTGTCCACCTACATGCGATGAGTAGCCATATGTGCTTAAAGGGCATTTAAAGCAATCTACGCAAGACACCAGACACCACTGAAGAGCCCTTGACACAACCACGGTTAGGTCCCATTCACACAGCCCTAGAGGACGGCTGGCAACCGCCACGCACGAGGGAAAAATGTTTATTTCTCAGTCAGTTGTGAATGGTTACTGGTAGTCACTGTGCACTGACTGCTAACTGTCACCCCTGGTACCCATCCCTAGGGAAAAGTGTGTTTTCTGCGACTGGTCAGTGAGTGGTTGCGGGCTGTCACTAGTGTAAAATTGGTTGCAAAGTGGTATATTGCGCTGCACTAAAAAAAAAAAAACTCCTTCTGATTGCTTTGGTTGCTAGTATATAATATTAGCGATACAACTAGTTAATATGGAAAATGCCAACTACTCACTAAATAACTGTGAGAAGTGTTTCACAATTCCAAATGGGAACTTTAAACTCAAATGTGACTGTTGCAGTAGTAAGGCAAAACTTTTACTTTGACAGAGTGTGTTCTGTTTCCGGTTTGTGTCGCACATTTTTCACATTTTGAAATTTCACTGCAACTTGCCCAATACATGGTTAGTGTTTGCAGACAAGCCAGTGTTTTCCAATCTGCTAGTGACCAAAGTAATCCTAAAGAGGTATTTGGTCCTGCACTGCAACCCTCACCCCACCACCACACCACAACCACCACCACACACACACACACACACACACACACACACACACAAAGAAAACTGACAAAGCAGGAGAGGGACAAAAGGAAAAACAGGGAGAAGTGAACATGAAACTGAACTTCCACCTATTTTGATGCAAGCCAGCGCAATTCTTGTGATAACCAATGAAAGGTACAAGCTATAATGGAGAATGGAGTCTCTGTTATAGTAACAGAAGCGATAACGGAAGCTACAAGAGCTATCATTCTGCAATGCAATTCATATTAGCAGCCATCAGATAATGCAGAGCTTTCCCAAAAGGACCTACACAAAAAGCTCAACCCCACTCGACTTGCCTCAATGCAACCTCATCTGGTAATGTGCAGTGTAGTCCAGTGATGGGTACAGGGGACATTATCAGCACTTAGTAGAATACCTTGTACTGGGAATACCAAACAGACTTTCTAGGACTGCACTACATCTTCTCGTCAGTATCTAAAGCAAGAAGCCCATCAACAGTTTTATGCAAAGCTCTTATCAGTCTGAGCAGCTGGTAAGTTTCTGTAACTGCTTTATCACATCAGGATTTCAAAAGCCTTTATTTGCTATTACACAATGTCCAACAAATGAGAAACAAAAATCCCTTATTGTTACCTTTTTCTTTCTTTTTTTTTTTTTTTACATCACATTTTTGGTCTCATCACATCGATGCAAACATGAAGCCTTGGATACGTCAGAAAGTTACATAATGTCGTCAGGGAGTTAACCAAGTATTGATATCTGTTATAAATTTATTATGAAGGTCTGTAACTTCTCTCCATTATGAAAAAGCAAATATAAACAGCACATTTCTGGTACTGCTACTGAATGAAACCAAAACGTATCATTTCATTTTTTTCCCACATTCTAAAGCTGCATTAAATGATAGGTGCTTTACTTATAAAGAAGAGCTCATGCTGCTCTAAAGCTTAAATGCACATCACCCATTCAGATCCTCCTTGCTAATTTCCTAAATATAAAGTTGATGCTCTGCACTGATGTAAAGTTTGGCCAGCAGCTGTACCATCTCTCTTCCTGCTATAGAATACTGGAAGACTGCAACCTCTGGAGGACGATGATGTACACAGATAAGTGCAATGGATAGACAGATATATCTGTGGTCAGACATATAAGAACATAACACCTTTTCTATGTCATCATTAGAAAAGTGAAAAAACAAAGCACAATATCTTACCTTAACACCTTCAGGGCAGTCATTGGAGCAGAGGCCACTGAGTACTGTAGAAGAAGAGATGGCAAGAGTTAGACATGATACTCAGCACGTGTTACAGGTGCAGCACAATAATACAGCACTGTAAAACAAGTACCTGAAGTGCTGCTGTATCAGTTCGCCAACAGTCACTATACATATATATATATATATATATATATATATATATATATATATATATATATATATATATATATATACACTGAACAAAAATATAAACGCAACACTTTTGTTTTTGCTCCCATTCCCCATGGGATGGACGTAGAGACCTAAAATTCATTCCAGATACACAATATAACCATCCCTCCCAAACAGTGGTCACAAATCAGTCCAAATGTGTGGTAGTGGGCACATCTGCTATATTGAGATAATCCATCCCACCTCACAGGTGTGCCACATCAGGATGCTGATCTGACATCATGAGTAGTGCACAGGTGTACCTCAGACTGCCCACAACAAAAGGCCACCCTGGAATGTGCAGTTTTGTCTCACAGCAAAATGCCACAGATGCCACAAGCAATGAGGGAGCGTGCAATTGGCATGCTGACAGCAGGAATGTCAACCAGATCTGTCGCCCGTGCATTGAATGTTCATTTCTCAACCATAAGCCGTCTCCACAGGCGTTTCAGAGAATATGGCAGCACATCCAACCGGCCTCACAACCGCAGACCTCGTGTAACCACACCAGCCCAGGACCTCCACATCCAGCAGGTTCACCTCCAAGATCGTCTGAGACCAGCCACCCAGACAGCTGCTGGAACAATTGGTTTGCACAACCAAACAATTTCTGCACAAACTGTCAGAAACCGTCTCAGGGACGCTCAACTGCATGCCCGTCGTCCTCATCGGGGTCTTGACCTGACTCCAGCTCTTTGCCGTAACAGACTTGTGTGGGCAAATGCTCACATTCGATGGCGTCCGGCATGTTGGAGAGGTGTGCGCTTCACGGATGAATCATGGTTCACATTGTTCAGGGCAGATGGCAGCTGAGAATGTCCCAGTTCTTGCATGGCCAGCATACTCACCGGACATGTCACCCATTGAGCATGTTCGGGATGTGCTTGATCGGCGTATACGACAGCGTGTACCAGTTCCCACGAATATCCAACAACCTCGCACAGCCATTGAAGTGGAGTGGACCAACATTCCACAGGCCACAATTGACAATCTGATAGACTCCATGCGACGATGTGTTGCACTGCATGAGGCAAATGGTGGTCACACCAGATACTGACCGGTTCTGGGTCCCCAGACCCCCAATAGCGCAAAAAACTGCACATTCCAGGGTGGCCTTTTGTTGTGGGCAGTCTGAGGTACACCTGTGCACTACTCATGATGTCAGATCAGCATCCTGATGTGGCACACCTGTGAGGTGGGATGGATTATCTCAATATGGCAGATGTGCCCACTACCACACATTTGGACTGATTTGTGACCACTGTTTGGGAGGGATGGTTATATTGTGTATCTGGAATGAATTTTAGATAAGATAAGATAAGATAAGATAGAACTTTATTAATCCCTCGGGTGGGTTCCTCTGGGAAATTCGACTTCCAAAAAGCACAGCAACGACTGAAGTTACAGTTACAGAATTGTTATATATATATATATATATATATATATATATATATATATATATATATATATATATATATATATATATATATATATATATACGCACACACACACACACATATATAAATACAGAGACAAATATAAATAAAATATACAAAGGGGATAAATAGAATAAATAGGAATAAAAAATAAAAATACAAGTTGTTAAATGACAATCAACAATACAAACTCTAACACAAGTGAATTGCACATTTCAAGTATTGAGTCTATTGCACTGTTGACTATTTACAAAAAGTATTGCACAAGGTATTGCACAGTGAGGTGAAGAGGCACTACAGCTTAGTTGTTCCCCCCTCCTTTGTCCTCCTGTTTCCCCTCCCTCTCCCCTCCAGAGAGGAGTTAAACAGTTTGATGGCGTGTGGGACAAAGGAGTTTTTAAGTCTGTTAGTTCTTGTCTTGGGGAGAAGCAACCTGTCACTGAACAGACTCTTCTGGTTGTTTATGGCCGTGTGCAGAGGATGCCTGGCATTGTTCATAATGTCCATCAGTTTCTTTAATGTCCTTTTCTCTGCCACTGTCACCAGAGTGTCCAGCTTCATGCCGACCACAGAGCTAGCCTTCCTGATCAGTTTCTCCAGCCTGGATGAGTCCTTCTTTGCTGTGCTGCTCCCCCAGCACACCACAGCATAGAAAAGTACTCCAGCAACCACTGACTGGTAAAACATCCTCAGGAGCTTCCTGCAGATGTTAAAAGACCTCAGCCTCCTGAGGAAATACAGTCGGCTTTGGGCTTTTTTATACAGGTGCTCTGTGTTGCATGACCAGTCCAGTTTATTGTCCACCCACAGCCCGAGGTACTTGTACTTGTTGACCACCTCCACCTCCTCCCCCTCTATCTGAACCGGCAGTGGACCTTCTCTGGACCTCCCGAAGTCCACAACCAGTTCCTTAGTCTTTGAGGTGTTGAGTTGCAGGAGGTTTGTGTGACTCCATGCGACAAAGTTCCTCACCAGACTTCTGTACTCCTCTTCCTGATCATCCCAGATACACCCCATGATGGCCGTGTCATCTGCAAACTTCTGAATATGGCATAATTCAGAGTTGTAGCAGAAGTCAGAGGTGTACAGGGTGAAGAGAAGAGGGGACAGCACAGTTCCCTGTGGTGCTCCTGTGCTGCTGACCACAGTGTCAGACGTGATGTCCTTCAGCCTGACGTACTGTGGTCTGTCGGTGAGGTAGTCGGAGATCCAAGCCACCAGGCAGGGGTCCACCTCCATCCTGTTCAGTTTTTCCTGAAGCATACAGGGCCGGATGGTATTAAAGGCACTGGAAAAGTCAAGAAACAGGATCCTGACCGTGCCTTTTCCCCCATCCAGGTGTGAGTGGGCTCTGTGTAGGAGGTACAGGATGGCATCCTCCACTCCGACACCCGCCTTGTATGCAAACTGTAGTGGGTCCTGGGCATGTTGTACCTGTGGTCGGAGGAGGTTGAGGAAGAGCCGCTCTAGAGTCTTCATAAGATGTGACGTCAGTGCCACCGGTCGGAAGTCATTCAGCTCATTGGGCCGGTTCTTTTTGGGGACCGGGACGATGCAGGATGTCTTCCATAGGGCGGGCACTCTCCCCAGTCGCAGACTGAGGTTGAAGACTCGTTGTAGCGGCTCCCCAAGTTCAGCAGCACACGCCTTAAGCATCCTAGGACACACCTTGTCTGGGCCTGCTGCCTTTCTGGGGCGAAGCTTCCTCAGTTGCCTCCTGACCTGATCCACTGTGACACTGGGAGATGTTTGGGAGGAGGGGAGGGGGGGAGATGTCTTGCTGCTGAGAGAGGGATTGGAGGAGGGGGGTGTCATGGTGTCAGGAAGGGGGGGAAGCGAGGGAGGCAGGAGAGTGGGGAGAGGACTCTGTAGTGAAGGTGAGGGTGAGGGTGGGGGGGTTGTGGGCTGGTCAAACCTGTTGAAGAAGTTGTTGAGTTCGTTTGCCTTCTCCACAGTCCCCTCCACTGTGCTTTTCTAGGTCTCTACGTCCATCCCATGGGGAATGGGAGCAAAAACAAAAGTGTTGCGTTTATATTTTTGTTCAGTGTGTGTGTATATATATATATATATATATATATATATATATATATATATATATATATATATATATATATATATATATATATATATCAAACACCAATCAGGCAGATAAAAGAATTTGTTCAAAATGAATCAGATGCTGAAAGTGAAATCCAAATAATACACTATTAACCATGCTTAAGCATTCCTCATATTTACATTGCATTTTAACAACTTATTAATCAGTTCTTTGCACTAGGTGGACCTGGACAATACAGGGAGAGAGGGGAGGTTATAAAATAATTGCTAGCATTGAAAAACATGAAAAATAAATGTGCAAACTATTAGCACTGCATGCGTTTGTGGACGTGCATGCTAAGAAAGTATTTCCCTCATTTGTGTGTACTAGCAGAGCAAAGACAAAATCCACTGAATTGCTAAGCAGTCATTAGAGAAGTGACTTTATTAGCATACTAATAGGGTCCTGGGTGTAGGTTGTCTTGATTTGCCTGATGAAGTCACGCTGAAGCCCGATTTTGTGTTAATAAGGTCAACACCCAGCAATGTACTAAACAAAAGCCAAACTCAAAGGGAATATCCCAGTGCCCTTGGTAAAATCATATAGTCAGTGGATGGATAAAGCCTTAAATTTCAAATGTTCATAAATAACTACAAACAGTTTTAGTGTATGCATAGCCTCGACAACATCTGAACAAAAATCAGTGCTGCAATTATTTTGTGAAGTTTCTTAGCTATGTAAAAGCCCTTGAAACCAGGGAGCTGTACTCTAATGTAGAAACAGCAGGCGATCTGTGAATTTTGGACCACTCCACATTACATGATCTCCATTCATCCATTCATGGACTCTTTTTTTCTCTCCTCCCTCAATTAAACATTCACTTATCAGCGTGCCTCTTCTATTCATTCTCTGACATGTTTAGAATATTTATAGAACTAAGCATTAGCAAGTGGTAGGTAAAATCAGTAGGTATTAAGGGCAGTCCATACAGACAAAGATGTTGTTCATCAGTCTCTGTGTTAGGATATCTACAACCATAAAAGATATAGTTCTGCATTTACATCTTCTACTATGACATAGAACACCAATTGCACATTATATATATATATACTTCACATGTAGTAAATTGCCATCTATCCATCTTCTTAAAATTTTTACATGACTACTACTTATCTACTATGTGACAAATAGTAATAGTAATCAGTTTTAATCCAATTTTTTCAACCAATCCAATTCCAGAGTGAATATTTACAACACCACCCTTTTTACGTGGAGCAATGATGTCATTTTGTTATGACTCGTTGATACGCTAGCCAAACAAAGTGTGACCAATTATGCCTATGTCATATGCAAATGCACCAGAGATGAAGGACTGCATTGCACCATTTTCTTATACGTTGGTCACTCTATGTGGTAACCTGTCTGACATCACTATGTGAATAAACAAGGATTTTTTTTTCCTTTTAAAACTTTGATTTAAAAACAAATGGCGTACACGGGGCAAAGGCAAATTTGGTGCTTTGAAGTTCACAAGCCTATTAAGTATATGCCTGCGGCAGAATTCAGATGGAGCTCCCATCAAAGAAAAGCATGTGTTCCTTGACCTTAACTGACCACACTGCATATCAGCTTCTACTTAACATCTTTGGTACACAGGTCTGACTGAGAAATTGAATTTTATCAGGAAAAATGCTTTCATTGCTCACTGGGACCCTTGCTTTGTTCTCATTAAACATGCCTTTCAAAGAACATTTAGTAATCACATAGGTACAGTTTCTATGATACTGTCAATATTTGTTTGCCAAAAATGAACTACAAATGTTTTCATGTTGGGGTATGAAATCTGGCCAGCAGTGATCACAGGCCATTCATCACTCAATGGGAGAAGGAAATCTGACAAGGGTTGTAGTTTGTTTTTTCCAATTCCCAAGGCTGTTTCTTACTTTTTCTAAGGCCCTAGAATGTCGAATAAAGTTAGATAAAGCTGAATGACACTAGAAAACACGAGGTCATTTGGCTCTAAAAAGATCAAAGTTTTTGGGAGTACAAGTGGAAATCTGGCCTAATGCAGCAACATGGTCAAAAACAGTGCAGCGTATAATTATACTGCAGCATCAACTCTGAGTGAACGCCACATCAACACTTTATAGGCTTCTCACCAAAGTCATCTATGAAGGACACAAATGATCAATAGATCCAAGGGATCCGATTATTTATGGTGTGTTTGAAATTCAGGCTCTTTTGAGTCAGAGTACTTCTGTCATTGTCACTGACCCTGTAAAGATTCAACACCGAGGGCTCAGATTGCCACTTGTTTGAACTAAGTTCCACTTGGGATTATCAAGAAAAGGGACATAGGACATAACAGAAACAGTCTAGAGAGACTGAAAGCTACAATGCACACACTCCGTGATCCCCTCTGCTACATACAGTATATGGAATTTTTTCTGAGATCCATTTTGCACCACTGAAAACGCATTCACACATTATTAGAGAACACCCATTTTCACTCCAGTAGCATGTCTGTGTGGTTAACAGGTCGATTAGGAAACCCGAAGTGTAAGAACACCATTTCCAGTGGAGTCTGTGCATCTCTGTGGGCTGCAGCACAAACTGTGAACTTGTTTCATTTTTTAGCGTCAATCTAGCAGTAACCTTTAAAATGCATCCCGAGTAACACTATATGTGAAATGTATCCTGAATGATCAAAACAGCAGAGCAAAACAGACAGATGTCAGTGCATTAAAGGGACGACGGGTGTAAACAACACAATGCAGCTGGAATACAAATAGCATCTGTTGCATGTCTGAAATTGAATGCTTACAGCAAAAATAAAGGTACTGATAAGGTACTGAGCAAAAGTCTTGGTTCACTCCTGATTCGTTAATATTTGCTTCTAAGATGTCCTTGAGCAATATTTCTCCAGGCTTTCTGAAGGTATTTTCAAGTGTTTATTTGGTCTTTGGTTGCTTTTTCACTCATTTTCAGTCTAGTCCTTGTACCTGACAATGTTCCCAGGAATTTTTTCTTTGTTTGTTAAGCCACTTAACACTGACCTATGAATCATTCAAGCAAAAGAAAGGCTATTAACTCAAATCATTAACTAGTGTTGTGTCTACACATAGCAGACAACTTAGTAAAGAACCAAAACATGTTTAACTGTATCTCTTTGGTACTTTGTTACTAGCAGCTTGTCACAAAAACACATAACTTGGTCTCATTTCTTTAGTTGAATCAGTTTGATGAGCATAACATTGTATTGTTGCAACAATGGGGTGAGAAAGCTATCAGCTATTTGGGACTCACCGGAGCACCCGGGCATATCTCTGCATGTTGTGCAGTGTGTCCTTTGACGTATCTGAGGAAACTGGAGAAGTGAAGGGCAAAAGAAAAGGGTGTGGGCCTACAGAAAATAAACATTATATAAAAGCCATGTTCTTAAGCAATAGGAAAACCCCTGAAAAGATCTAACATAGGACCTGAGAGATTTATCTAACCCTTTAGTTCATCCATCCATCTACCAAAAGCTCATCAGGAATGGTGCTAATCGATGGGTGTTAAGAAATGGAAACAAGGAGTAAATGCTGAGATATTCTGAATTACAGAAGAACGAGAATGAATGACACACGCACAAAATGCTCATTTTTGATGCAAATGATCAATTTGTACAGACCCCGACACTGAGAGAGGCACAGTGAGTGTCTACAGCCATTTGTAAAACACGGTGGAGGCTCTGTCATGTTTTGGAGCTGCATTTGACCCAGTGGTACTGGAGCTCTTGCCAAAATAACAAACAATGGAACACTATTAGTGATGGAGTGGCCTCCCCAGGGTCTGGACCACAGCGTTGTTAGTGTGGGATGATCTTGACAGAGAACAGAACAAAAGGCCAACATCCGAAGAAGAGCTTTAAATGTCTTTCAAGAAGCCTGGAGAACTATTCCTGAAGACAACTTTAAGAAATTACAGGAAAGCTTGCCTAAAAGAATTTTGGCTGTGTTGAAAAATCAATGTTATCATACCAAATATTGACTTTCAAACTCATTCAAATTGTACAAACTCTTTTTTTTTTTCCTTACATGCTGTATCTGTTTCTATGCATATTTGCTCATTTCAGTAGATTCTTGCATCCGTTTTCCATTTTCAGAGTAAGCTGCATACTGAAGTAAAACTAATATACATGGCAATTTCTGTTTTTTGTCATATAAGAGAAAACGATTTGATGTGTTCATTTCATGTGTAGATAAAACAGTCAAAATTGGCACCTCTCTGAAATAACTGTCAGAGTGACCTTGTCTGTGTGAAGCTTTACTTTCCCTTTTCTTTCCTGTTAAATTTAAAGCCAAAAAAAGTAAAATAAAAAACTAATAACTAGACCGATCCGATATTACGTATCGGTATCGGTCTGATACTGACCTAAATTACTGGATCGGATATTGGAGAGAAATAAAAAATGTAATCCGATCCGTTAAATATCAAAAAAGCACCTCACAAAATTTGGGACACGCTGTAACTCGCCTCATAACCTTAGCATCTCGGAGCAGTATGCATCACGTGATAGAGCGGCTGTGGCATGCGAGACCTGTCAGTGGTCTGGTTGAGCATTTCGCTACCAAACCGGCATTTCATCTCCGACAAAGTTATCCCGAGAGAAGTAAAGCAAGTGTGTAAGTTCATCTCTGAATGTTTGTAAAGCATTCCCGCGGTAAGCTTAACAACCGATATATGGAGCGACTGCCTCTTCCTCCCTCTCCTGCTGCTACTTCAATCATGAAACTGATCAATGATCAGCTGATCGGTTTTTCTGTCGTGAGTCCGTCTCTCTTGTTTGTTTTTGGCCCACTTCGCGCCAGAAAGAGGAAACCAGCGGCTGAACAACAGCAGCACGTTTAAGCTTGATAAGCTGTTGTTAGAATTTATTTAATATTACTTTTTACACCAGGATCTTTTTCTACGTAGCTGACGGCTGGTAACTGTGCAGGGGCGGGTCTAGCAAAGTTTAGCCAGGTGGGGCCTATAAGGCATGAACAGGGAGAAGGGGGCACAAAGACATACTTTTCTTTCTTATTCTCATTTAAAATGTGTAGCTTTTAATAAATAATTATCCGAATCTTACACCCAAAGTTTTAATCGGATGAAAAATGTATAGAAGTCCATTACTGTATATAGTAACTATTAAGTCTAATATACCCTAGGTAAGCTATAGTACTTTTTCCATCTGTGCAGTCTGCAATTCTGTTGAAGAAAGATGCTGAATCTATTTAATTATTCTTGAAAAATAATTGACTTCTGTGCATTTTTTCCCCACACTGCATCAAATTAAAGTTGATTACGTCGATTAAGCATCATGAGGTGGAGGGTGGGTGGTTCCCTATGTTTTTGGGGTTTTTTTGCTGGGAGTTTTAGAACCCTATTAGTTAGGTTGCTTACTCTTTAAAATACCAGAATAGGGAGGATGGAGTAGGTTTAAGTTTATTAGATTGATCAGTATTGCTGAACTATGAAATATTTTGGGTGCAGTATATTTTTTTACATACAGGTATAACAGAATAGCTTTAGTGTTTGTTTTTTTGTAACTTGAGTATGAACTTATACAAAAAGCAGCAAGATATTAAAAAAACATTTTTATTGATTAAAAAACACTATCGGATTCATATCAGTATCGGCAGATATCCAAATTTATGATATCGGTATCGGTATTGGACATAAAAACGTGGTATCATTCCATCTCTACTAATAACAAGGCAGTTTTGTTCATAGGTCTTTTTAAATACACTGAGGGCTCTTGACGAATACAATATGTTCGACAACAGAAAAAGTAGAAACTTCAATCAGTGAAAGGGGGCAAAAATTTGCTACATTACAAATTTTGTGGCACAAAGTCACTCATGTATAAAGAGAAAAAGATAGACAAACAGCATCAATGCAGAAGTCCTTCACAACTCAGTGGGCACGCCATTGCTTCAGGAGATAAAATGAGTCTGTGTTTGTGTGTGTGTGTGTGTGTGTGTGTTCTGTGAGGCTTCTTTTGTTCCACATACTTCAATCCTTAGTTAATATGAAACAACTACATAGCAGCTTCACAATAGACAAAACAAGATCCTAAGAATAATTCTCGAGCATCCTATGCTGCCAATATAGTCTCAGTGTCTCACCCTCTCTCACGCAGTACAGCCTATCCAGCTCAGACTGAGCTTGCCTATTTTCTCGTGTAACATTAAGACTGATGGCATCTCCTCTGCAGGGCTAACTTAATCAAGTGGAGGATGAACTGGCCTCTGTACTCTGTGTTGGTCATTGTGCGTGTTTTCATCATAGTGATAGTGAGCTAAGCAGAGACGGTAAGCACCGTTTTATGAATAGGGCTTGTGTGTGCGTTTCTTTGTACAGTATAGTTTCATGTACACTGTTGAAAAGGCTCTGCAACCAAAATAGTCCATTTGTCTAACTGTCAAAAATAGTAAAATCAAATAAGGATTTGCTTGTTTATGTCTATGTGTACACACAATCAGAAGAAACAGAAAAGCAAAGGCACTTTTCCCACCCTTCAGATTAATCAGAAAACCTATCATCTGCAGTAAAGATTGGGGTTTTGAATTAATGTAGGGATTAAAATTAGTACACAATGTATATTTTATACTATGCAAGTAGATTCCCATGGGCTCTGTCCCAATTTTCCCAGTTCACATTAGTCACTTGTGAGCAGGTTTTCAAACACTGCCGAATGCTAAGACCTCTTGCTGAGAGATTTATTTTTTCTAATCTAGCAAAATGTTAAAAATTATGCCCTGGCCAGTCACAAATTGCTGGGCAGAACACTTGGTTTCCCCCAAAAAACAAAAACAAACTAATGACCAAGATGTTTGAGCATCTTGTGAGGTAATTATATTTAGTGAGGTGGGTGCTCTGGCTTTTAATAACACGGTGAATGCTTCTTCCCAGAAACCAGTGAAGAAGAATTCTAATATATGTGGAAGCACAGCTCACTGTGTAGGCTTATGGCTAAATTAATGATAAGTAAAAGACGGGTGCCATGCTTGGATTTGCTATACTCATCAATATGTTATGTCCAGTTTCAGTGACAGCTTGCCAAGAGCTGCCAGTTAGCTATTATTCAGATTTAACCGATGAGGTGCACTGACTGATTTGGACAAAAGTACACCGTTCTAATAAATCCTAGCCTGATATTATTGAAGGTACGTAAGGGGCACTGTGTTTTAACCCATACTGCCAGTCTTTGTTCTGTGATATGAGAAGACAGTTTGTTTCTCACCACTAAGTGTAAACCAAGTGTATTTCTTATATATAATCTATCACAGATGATCCTTTATTAGATTCATAAAATCAGACAAGCTATTTCATAGACTGTACAAAAACACCCGCTTATTAAACCTTAGCCTAGTTTTGAAACATTTATTCATATATAAGGTGCTGACATTTAATATTAATAAATTAACACCTGTAACACCTGTTTGACCAACAATTTCATCTGGCTTTCCACATAATGTTTGGGAAACTTTAACCTGAATTAAGTTTCTTCTTTTGATATCTGGGTTGTAAAAACAAACTAAACTCACTACTTAAAAAGGTGACAAAAAAATCACTGGTTACATAGAAAATACAAAAATGATATAATACTAAATTTTAAATGTAACAAAAAGGAAGAAAATCAATGTTTGTGCTCAGCTTTGATTCCCAAATATGTGGCAGAAAACATTTCATATGCTGATACACAAGAAAACTAATCACTATTTGAAGCCCTTTTTATGTTTGCTACAAACACTGCACTGAGACCTGTTGTGACATTATAGTTTGCAAGAGAAAAAGCTCTCAGAGTGTATTTTTCACACCAGAAAAATCACAGTAATACAGGCTTCACAGTGCAGAGGGGTAATTTCATGGGAAATGAATTTCTGTAACTACACTTACAAACACACAATTCGGCACGCAAGTCTTATAAAGCTGAAATTAGATTTTCAACACGATATTGCTATGATATGTTCATGCATGTCTCACTCTATTGTAGTAGCCACCTACGAGCTGGAAAGGGAGATGAATTATCTTTGGCTAAGCTCTAACACAAATGGCTGAACAATTTGAGAAATGTCTGGTGTGTGGCAGAGAGCATGCCTCCTCAAGCAAGACTCTCACCTTTAACTGCCTCCTTGCTGGCAGTCTTGGAGTCATGGTAACCACATGCAAACTTCACAACAGTGTTCTTAGCTGAAGTCATGTATGAAAGTGAAATGCACACAGTGACACACATAAAGAGTAAAATGTGATGAGCAGACTTTGATAAGGAAACATGCCACATCAGCGCTAGCAGCTACCAGTGTGAGTCAACGAGACCCATGCAGACACACACACACTGTACGCAAACACACTGACACACAAACACAGCAAACAGACAGCTGAGCTGCATTTGCTCTGAGACGCACATCACTTCCCATTGTCCTCAGGCTGGTTTTGCTGACTGCAAGGGGCTGCTTACAGATACGCGTGGACACCACACATGCCCAGACAACAAGGAACACACATTGTGACTGGCAGTGAAATGACCTCCTGCTCATGGCTTTGTGATCCACGTTACAGGGATGACATATATATTGTTACAGAACATTCACTGACTTTGTGTACTGTTTATGTCCACTGTAATACACATGTCCTAGCCAGTGCTCCCATCAGACACTTTAAAGGTTATTGTCTCGTCTGGTCCTACTGTAAGTAAGACTGGGCACAGCACAGCCGTGAGGATTCAAATCTCACGGGGAGGCTTCGTTATTCAGTCTCCACTTTGGGCAACATCATTATAAGTATGTATGCTCACTGTCGCTGAACAGCTGGTAGTGGCCTGTAGTTTGTTACAGGTTCTGATAAAAATTACGTGACCACAATGTTAATATTCCCTATCAATTAAAATAAAGTCAAACGTGGTCACAAAGGCTAAACGTCTAAAGAAATCATGTTCTCCTTATCCAAACAAATTACAGTAATTTTACAGCAAAAATTGGTCGTGGCAGCTATTTTAGCGCCAGTAAAATGATAAAACCAAGGGACCTGCGAACTGTTCTCTGTTACATATTTATCGTATACTAAATATATAAAATAAACAGAGCAAAAGGTGTGACATAAAAAACCCCACCTCCAACATCTAGATAAAAACGGCACATATACCCTTAGTGTGATAACCAGTGTTGGTCAAGTTACTTGAAAAAAGTAATCAGTAACTAATTACCGATTACTTCCCCAAAAAAGTAATCCCTTTACTTTACTGATTACTTATTTTCAAAAGTAATTAATTACTTAGTTACTTTTTAAAAACACTATTTACAACCTGAAGAGGTGATAAAGCGACAGATCTTTCAGCCCAATTCTACTTTTTCTACATAATCCATCATACAAAATGTAATCAAATGGAAAAGTCTCTTTTTTTTAACTTGTTTTATCAGTTTTAATCTTTTAACTTTATGCATCAAGCAAAAATTTAATTATATGCAACATTCTCTGACTTGAATAAATTAGTTTAACATTTAAACCTATTTTCTGCACATTCCAGCACATAAAATAAAATATTTTTTGTGTTTACACTCACTCTTTCAAATAGATGGAAGTAAAACACAGCAGAAAATAAATAAAGTCAAAGACTCAGCGGTCCTGTTGCTCTATTTTCACCTGTAAAGCAGGACTGCGGTAGGCGGAGGTTTACCCTGGTGCAGGTGTGCCGCGGTCAGTTGAAGAATCCGCGAGTTTCTCTGTGAGTTTCCCATTACGTGGTAGCGCACTCGGTGCTTGTTTGGAAGTTTAGGGGTTTTTTTCGCTGTAAAAAGTTTTCTTCCCACGCACGATGGACGCTAATGTTTTAATGTGCTAATATGGAATCAAACTCAAAGTAAGGTCAGTACTTCCACGCTTTAAACGCTGCACGCTCATACTCTCTCCCACAATCGATATGTGATCCATTGTTGATCTGCACACAGCTGTTGTCACTAACGTCGCACTGGCTTACGTCACTGTCGTGAGACATTCTCACAAAAAAAATCACGGTTTTAGTAACGCAGTAACGCAGCGTTACTACGGGAAAGTAATGGTAATCTAATTACCGTTTTTGCAATAGTAATCCCTTACTTTACTCGTTACTTGAAAAAAGTAATCGCGTTACAAGTAACGCGTTACTGCCTATCTCTGGTGATAACTAACAATTTTTTAATGTCTTTAAAGCTGACTGACAGTTTCTTTGTTCATACAGACAATTATAAACCTTATAAAGACAATGCACAACCCAAGACTGTCAATAGCCACTGAGAAAAAATAATTTTCAGGGAACTGGATTAGTCTTCATGACTTCATGAATCAAACATCCCCCAAGTCCAATTTAAAATGAGGTACTGCTTGTTATTATTATTTTTTCCATTATCTAAACCACTTCCCATAATGTGATAATTGGTCTGTCTTTCATCTACCTTCATTCTCAACAGACATTGTTCACATGAAATTGATTTATGCTTCTTTTTCTGAAGCTGATTTCCCCACTGCTGCTGGTCATTTGGTTGTAGAGGTCCAATGTCATTCTTTTTGAAATGAACAAAGACAGCTAAAATTATTGGCACACCGTTACACCAAAATACAACACCCACTGGGTGTTTTATGTAATTTCATTTGTTCTACAATAGCTTCTATTAAACATTGTAGACAGATGATAAATATAAATAAATTAACTTTAATATGTAGTATTGTTTCACTTGCTTAAAAGCTTAATTTACGGTCAGAGTCACTGAGACTTCAACTGAGCTGGTAGGGGGTGATTTAAAGAAAAATTGGACCAGGACTTCCACACTCTCTGTGTGGCGACAGGGAGAGAGAAAAAGTAGTCACACCACTCTGGAAATACTGCCTCCAGTCAAATACTACTCTGGATGACACAGTTACATTTAAAGACTTCATGTAAATCTCCTCATTGCCATTTAAATGGAATGAAAAGAAGGAATAAAAGACAGTTCTGACTGACAGGATGAGAAGAGTGGAGAGGAAACTGGAGGACCGTAAAAGAGACATTTGCAGAAGAGAAACAAGAGTGCTGACAGAGTGAGGGCAGAAGGTGAGACTATGAAAACAGAGGCTGGAGAGGGGTTAGAAGGAGGAAATGAATGGGAAAAAATGGGTGGATAAACAGAAAAAAGAGAAAGGAGAAAATATGGAAAGTGGAGAAAAGAGGTCTGAATTTCACACAGAAATGATGAAAGAGGATGTGAAGAGTGAGGAGAGAATGAGGAACATGTTAGCCTGAGAAAAGCTCCCAGATGTTTCTCAATGCAGCTAATCTGCATCCTAATAAGTGAGCAGGAAACTAATCAACTCATACAGTTCTGCCTGTCAGTCTCTCTCTTCATGTCTTTTCCATACACATAGACACACACTGACATGAACACACACTTTGAGATGCTCATGTTGAGATACCCGCCTCCTTCCCATCACCCACGATTTTATCCTTCTTTCTAATTTTGGAGTTTATGATTTCTCCCATTTCCTCCCTCCTCAGCAGTAATCATCCATCCATCTGTCCACCAAGCAACCACTTTGCATACGCGGTTTTTTCACAGCTTAATGTGGATCCACTTTGCTCTGCATACGATTTAACAGTCATGCACGTCCTTACTATGTTTTGTAATAAGTGCAAATTTAAAAAAAAATCCTTTTACACTGTTGGGGGTAAAAATGCTAAAATTTCTCCTAAATTATTAAATCTGAACACATGCACAGGTATTTTCAGTCATGTTGTTACAGGTCTATAAAATCAAGCCTCCAGCTACGCAGTCTGCCTTAACAAGCCTCTGTGAAAGAATTGGTCATTCTAAAGAGCTCACTGAAGAGTGTCGTATTCTAATAGGATGCCATCTTCGCAGCATGTTCCCTCCTAAATATTCCCAGATATTCAGCTGTAAGTGGCAATATTGCAAGTGTGAGTGTTTAGGAACCACAGCAACTCAGCCATGAAGTGGCAGACCAAATAAAGTTAGGGATGTGGGAAGTGCTGGGGTACATAGTAGGTAAAAGTTGCCCACGCTCCATTGAATCATTAACTGCAAACTGCGTTCCAAACCTCCTTTGGTATTAATGTCATCACAAACACTGTGTGCTGGGAGCTTCATGCCATTGGTTTCCATGGTCCAAACAGCTTCTGTAGGTGTAATGTGTAGGTGGCACAATACTTTTAACCACAGACTGCTGAAGCTAATGAATGGGTTCAATTATAACAAACTGGCTGAAATTGAATCGAAACTGCTGCTACACATTCTGTGGTTGGCTTCATTGTTGGTGTCTGAGAAATCTGTACCATGCTGTGACTGCAAATATAATCAATGTCAGATCCATTCTTGTTTGCTTTCACCCTCAATAAAATCTCCAGAAAGACCTGGAGGAAAATATCAGTTACAGAGAAGCTGAAAAAGAGTTGCAACATTTCTGTTTTTCCTCTG
Organism: Aulonocara stuartgranti; assembly: GCF_965226115.1. Classification (NCBI taxonomy): domain Eukaryota; kingdom Metazoa; phylum Chordata; class Actinopteri; order Cichliformes; family Cichlidae; genus Aulonocara; species Aulonocara stuartgranti. Next base: position 6,077,186 of record NC_138939.1, on the reverse strand, counting down.
TAATTCTCAATTAACGAGGATCCATTGGAGGGCAAGTCTGGTGCCAGCAGCCGCGGTAATTGCAGATCCAATAGCGTATCTTAACAAACTTCATTTTAACTTGAAAACATGCATTCTACCACTAAAGGTAATAATGCAATGCCTGATCACAGCAAATAAAGCACCTTCCAGGATCCACCTGGCTCACAAAAGTACCGACACAACCTTGAGATGCATAACTACACATATAATTGTAGCAGAGATTGTGAGACAGGTGTCATATAGTAATTTTTCTATTCATTGCTTGCCAAATGTGGATCTTCAGGTGGTTATTATGTCTATATTAATATATTTCTCTCTAAAGCACAAAACACAAACATCAGAACTAACCATCATCTTTGTGTTATACTGAAAACCTTTAATTTCATCTTGCATGTGCGAACCTGTTTTTACTGAAATTAAAACACCAACTTTGTCTCCAAGCAGCTCAACCTGAAATGTCCCTCTGATATATTCATTTCTGGAGAGAGAGGGGATCACTGGAGATTTCTCTCTGGTGGAAGTGTGCATGCATGAAGTATGCATTAGAGAATTAAAGATGATATACTTTAAATAAGACTATCATGCACTTTAAATATAATTTTGAATATCCTGCCTGTTGGTATCTAATCAAGACAGCAGACCTGTGAATGATTTAGTGTGTACTGCAGTTAGGTAAAAAAAAATTATTTATCTAGAAAATGATTAATCACTTTACAATTTATATTCTCATTCATATTCATTTATATTCTTTCTGAATAAAAAATACAAATAGTTCTTGACTCTTGGTAACTACAGTCTCAACATACAACAATCTGTCAGCCAAAAATGTCATTTTTGCAGTGTAGCCACATTCAAAAATTAACCTTCATTTCTATTCTTGGCCATCCTGGTGACTTCCATTGAAAATCTTCACATCTAGAAACTGTCACATCCAACTCAGACCCTGTCTTTTTGTTAGTGTTGTCATCTTCAGGCCATATTATGTCTCATTACCATCTTATATTTGAATTTATATTATATATATATATATATATATATATATATATATATATATATATATATATATATATATATATATACACACACACACACACACACACACATACATAGCCGGTTACCAAGATTACGTGAAGTACCCTCAGAAGGTCTGCTAGATGATGTTAATGCAGCACTACGGGCAATACCTACAACCACGATTACCGACACTAACAAGCTGATCTACAATACGGCAGCAGTGATCAGTGAGATGCTTGGCTACAAGTTGAACAGTGACAAGGGGCAGTACCCTCCATGGAGAAGGAGGCTAGAGGGCAAGATCAAAGTAGCACGGAGGGAGGTTAGCCAACTAACGGAGTTGCAGCAAGGTGCGACAAATAAGGTGCCTAAGAAATACAGCAAGCTGTCCATACCTGAGGCCTTGGAAACTGCCAAGCAAGGACTCACGGCCTTGGCCAGCCGCTTGAGGAGGTACACCAGAGAGATAGAAGGCAGGAGAATAAACCAGCTGTTCTCCACAGAACCAGCAAAGGTGTACTCTCAGTGGCAAGGGAACAATAAGAGAACAGCACCACCAAGGCTGGAGACGGAGCAATACTGGAAGAGCATATGGGAGAAGGATGCAACCCATAACGGCAATGCTCAGTGGCTAGAGGATCTGAGGGCAGACCACAGCGACCTCCCTGAACAGGGTCCAGTAACCATCACAGTGGCAGATATCCAAGAAAGGGTCTCCAGTATGAAGAGTTGGACAGCACCGACATGGTTCACGCCTACTGGCTGAAGAAGCTGACTGCACTCCACGAGCGTCTGGCAGCACAAATGAACCAGCTGCTAGTTAACGAGAGACACCCGGAATGGCTAACTGAAGGCCGGACGGTCCTGATCCCCAAGGACCCCAAGAAGGGACCGGTCCCCTCCAACTACCGACCAATAACCTGCCTCAGTACTACATGGAAGCTCCTGTCAGGCATCATATCGGCTAAGATGAACAGGCACATGGGTCAATACATGAGCGGGACACAGAAAGGAATTGGCAAGAATACCAGAGGCGCAAAACACCAGCTACTGGTAGACAGAACAATCAGCCGAGACTGCAAGACCAGACTGACCAACCTGTGCACTGCCTGGATTGATTACAAGAAGGCCTATGACTCAATGCCCCACAGCTGGATACTGGAATGCCTAGAATTGTACAAGATCAATGGGACCCTAAGAGCCTTCATCAGGAACTCAATGGGGATGTGGCGTACAACACTAGAGGCCAACTCCAAGCCCATAGCACAAGTCACCATCAAGTGCGGGATCTACCAAGGAGATGCTCTGTCCCCACTGCTGTTCTGCATAGGCCTGAACCCCCTCAGTGAGATCATTAACAAGACTGGCTACGGATACCGACTACGGAACGGAGCAGTTGTCAGCCACCTCCTGTACATGGATGACATCAAGCTGTATGCCAAGAGTGAACGAGACATCGATTCACTGATCCACACTACCAGGCTATACAGCAATGACATTGGAATGTCGTTCGGACTGGAGAAGTGTAGTCGGATGGTATCAAAGAGAGGGAAGGTAGTCAGAACTGAGGGGATTGAACTACCAGAAGGCAACATTGCAGACATAGAGGACAGTTACAAGTACCTGGGGATCCCGCAGGCAAATGGGAACCATGAAGAGGCCGCTAGAAAGGCTGCAACCACCAAGTACCTGCAGAGGGTCAGGCAAGTCCTGAGGAGTCAGCTGAATGGTAAGAACAAGATCCGGGCCATCAACACGTACGCCCTGCCTGTGATCAGGTACCCTGCTGGGGTAATAGGCTGGCCAAAGGAGGAGATAGAAGCCACTGACATAAAGACAAGAAAGCTCCTTACCATGCATGGAGGGTTTCACCCCAAGTCCAGCACCCTGAGGCTGTACGCTAAGCGGAAGGAAGGGGGCCGGGGACTGGTGAGTGTCAGCACCACAGTCCAGGATGAGACAAGGAACATCCAAGAATACATTGGGAAGATGGCCCCAACTGACCGAGTGCTCAGTGAATACCTCAGGCAGCAGAAACCCAAGAAAGAGGAGGGAAACGAGGAACCATCATGGAAGGACAGGCCCCTGCACGGTATGTACCACCGGCAGATAGAGGAGGTGGCTGATATCCAGAAATCCTACCAGTGGCTGGACAAAGCTGGACTGAAAGACAGCACAGAGGCACTAATCATGGCAGCACAAGAACAAGCTCTGAGTACAAGATCCATAGAGGCTGGGGTCTATCACACCAGGCAAGACCCCAGGTGCAGGCTGTGTAAAGATGCCCCAGAGACAATCCAGCACATAACAGCAGGGTGCAAGATGCTAGCAGGCAAGGCATACATGGAACGCCATAACCAAGTGGCCGGCATAGTGTACAGGAACATCTGTGCCGAGTATAACCTGGAAGTCCCGAGGTCAAAATGGGAGATGCCCCCAAGGGTGGTGGAGAATGACCGAGCTAAGATCCTGTGGGACTTCCAGATACAGACGGACAAAATGGTGGTGGCTAACCAACCGGACATAGTGGTGGTAGAGAAACAGAAGAAGACGGCCGTAGTGATCGATGTAGCGGTTCCGAATGACAGCAATATCAGGAAGAAGGAACACGAGAAGCTGGAGAAATACCAAGGGCTCAGAGAAGAGCTCGAGAGGATGTGGAGGGTGAAGGTAACGGTGGTCCCCGTGGTAATCGGAGCACTAGGTGCGGTGACTCCCAAGCTAGGCGAGTGGCTCCAGCAGATCCCGGGAACAACATCGGAGATCTCTGTCCAGAAGAGCGCAGTCCTGGGAACAGCTAAGATACTGCGCAGGACCCTCAAGCTCCCAGGCCTCTGGTAGAGGACCCGAGCTTGAAGGATAAACCGCCCGCAGGGGCGTGCTGGGTGTTTTTTATATTATATATATATATATATATATATATATATATATATATATATATATATATATATATATATATATAATATCCTTATATAATTTTTTTTTTTTTTTAATTTTGTATTGTACTTTAGCTTGGTTTTTGCAAACTAACACTGCATGTGCGGTGTGTGTTTCTGGCACTCCAGCATTAGGCACTCCATATGGCTGGGTTAAATAAAAGCTATTACCAACAATTCACCTTCATATTAACTAAAATACTCAGGGTCTAAATCTGAAAAGCAACTTTAGAGCATACCAAATTCAACTGACTATACAAAAGAAACCTTCCTTGAAATACTGTCAAAACAACAAGACATATAGAACCGATATGATTTTTACCCTCTGCTTTCAATTTTATTTTATTTATTACAGAATGGCGTCCTTACTGCTAACTTTTTCACTGCTCTGTGGCTCTACTCACAAAGTTATAGCATGCTTGTAAATAATAAATGGTTCGATAGCAACAGAGGTACAGGTCTTGATGGAAAGCACTACTGAGGGGACTATTCTATGTCAGGAGCTTGGAAGCATAAGATGTCAAACCAGTACAGGTTCAGGTCATCTCAGTGTGAACATGCCTGCAAGAGTCCAGGATTCTGGCAGGCAGAAAGGCAAGGTTGCTGTCTAAGGTGTGTGTGATGGAAATTGTGATGGATTTAGCCTGGAAAGTCAAAGTACTTCATGGTATCTGAGCTTTCACTCAGAAACTGCGCACACATGCAAGTGTATACCAGGCTGGACACAAAGTAAATCCTACAGTGGGTGTTGTTCAATAATGCGCATGGGAGGGTTGAGGGATGTCATCTTGAGAAAATGGGATTTCATCTTACAGAACAGAGGACTGTATCAGGCTGTCTACAAAGACACACAACTAACTGACAAAGTGTCAAGGCTGAATATGAAGTGCACGCTTTAGGCCTCACTTACTACAGTGTAATACTATTAGCTGTGCTATCAGAGATGCCTGAATAGAATGGTAAATAAACAGTTCTATCCTCATGGGGATTCACAGGATGTGCAAGGCTATTAAGCTGAATTTGAGCTCACACTCACAAGGGAGAGGAATGAAATGTTGACAAGGTGTGAACACTTGACAGATACATTTTTATTTTGGTTGCTTGTTGCTCTCTCATCTGTACTCTGCTAGATGGAGTGAAAATGCAACACAGTGAACATGTATGAAATATTTACAACCAGAAATGTAATAAGTGAAGCTGAATGAAGAGGAGACACGGGAAAGCTGACAGTGGGGAGGAAAAAAAACATGAATTTTGGCGTGGGTGTATCTTTTTGTGTGTTGTTTGAAGTGCTGCAGTGAGACAAGACATGGATAACGATAAGGACGGCAGAGTTTAAAGAGGCGGCACGAAAGGAATTCCTGTTACGGCACGAGGAAAGGGGACGTGTCAAGGTCACACACGTACAAGCATACACACAAAAGCTGTTAGAAAACTAAAAACAAATGACTCTCTTTCACTTTTTTGGCATATATAAACCACCTAATATATAATAGTTTTAGTATTTTGCTATATTTCTTCCTAATGTAGTGGTCTTTCAGATTCCCAATTTGTACAACCATGTTTATTGATGTTGAGCCGACTATGCCTGGAGAGAATCTAGATTACAATGTGCCTCCTCTGATGCACACAAAGTCACCAGCTGCTTCTTTCCTATTAGCTGTAAGGGGTTTCATTGACAGGAGGGAATCCATGCAGAGGTTCATGCCATTTCCTTGCCTCCCTTCTCATTCTAATTACCCAGAACCCCTGCGAACCAGCTTCTTAAAATGTTGCAGAAGAGCATGTAAACAACAAGTTCGAAAGAAAGAATATCAGAAAAGCAGCAGTTCCTCTCTGACTAGAATACAAACTGAAATATGTGCACTTTATGTGGGAACAAAATTTCATCTTGTGTTGGAGCCCAGGGATTTCTGGTAAGCAGAGTCTACAACCAACCAATATATTATAGCCCACTGAATTTGGAAAATGGGTTCTGTGCATCTAGGGATAAAGATTTGATGAATATACTTAATTTCATTGGGATTTTTGTAAACAGTATTGCGACAATGATTTCAGGAATTGTTACTGTCTATAAATTAAATACCTTGCATTATTACAGCACAGCCACGTATTTTTGGCAGTCTGTTTACAGACTGGCGGCTATCTTGTTGCACTTTTAATTTTTTTAAATATTGGATAAAGGAATCCTGTCATTTCCTACACAACCCAGCATTAATAAGAGAAATCGCTAATAAAAGCCACTTGCTTGTAATCAGTGGCAAACTACTGTGTAAAGGTTGAGTGTGCGTGTCAATGTGTCAGCGTTTTTGCTTGTACAGAATCTAAAGATGTTTTAAAATGTCCATCAACTTCAGGAGATTGTGACACTTTCTTTTTCTACATCAATAACCAAAACAGCTCAAGATCAAGGTTTTCTGAGGAAATCAGAGCAAGTTTGTTGAGGTGATGATATGAAGATCCCCAATCAGAAGCTTTCCTAGGGACTGCTAACTGAGCAGCATCTTAACTGTGCATGTCAATGCATCACTTACCTACTGTAACCTACTGTCATTATTTAGCTCATGTGTGACAGCACTGGAATCCTATTGCCATAACCGTCTGTCTTCTCTCTTTTATAGTTTCTTCTTTGTCCTCTTTGTTTTTCTCTCTGTACTTTTTTGCAGGCATTTCTAGCTCAGAAACAGCATTTTTCTCAGCCCCAACAACCAGAGAGTTTATTTTTATATTGGTTGCAGTTTATTGTCTTTTTGTGCTCTTCTCTCTCCTTCCCATTACTCCCTAACTGGCAGCAGATGGCTGTCCAATCTTGAGCCTACTTCTGATGGAGATTTCTCCCTGTTAAAAGGTCGCCAAGTGCTAGCTCAGAGAGGATCACTGGGAGTTTGTCTACTGAAAGTGTGTATGCATGAAGTATGCATTATAGGGTTATAGATGATAGGCTTTAAACAACACTATCATGCACTTGAAATATAAATGTTAAATTTCTGGCTACTGGTAACTAATCAAGCAGGTGTTAGCCATAGTAATGAGACGGCTTGTGAATGATATAGTGTGAGCAGCAGTTAGCTGGAAAAATTATTTATTTAGAAAATGATTCACCACTTTACAGTCTATATTTTGGAACATCATAATAAAACAAAATGTTTTCTTTCTGAATAAAAATATTTGTTAAATCTTGTCTTGACAGTCTCAACATATATCTGTCTGCCAAAAATGTCATTTTTGCAGTGTGGTCACCTTCAAAAATTAATATTAATATCAGCAGCAGATTACATCTGCAGATGCCAATTTGCAAAATTGGGACTTGGTGAATAATTACTTCCCTTTTTACAGCAATTTAAAGACATTGTTGGTAATATGTGTTGGTGAGTCATTACAACTGCTCCTCTTGAAAATTCGAAATTTCACTTTTTATTTCAGAAACGATTAATAATTCAACCCTATGTAATGAAAACATTAGTGCTTGTCCATATCAAGTCCACGCAGACTTCTTGTGGGTACCTAGGAACCACTTGCACCTTCAGTAGGACAACCTTTCAGCTTAAACACATGTCTCACAAATGCAAAATGGAAGCCAAGACACAAGACACCTGGGTCAAATCTTAGCGCTACAACTTGATATCCAGGTCACTGCTTCTACTTCAACTAACCTTGACATGACATGTCACAGAACACACCTTGCCATTACCAGGTTGCCAAGTTCCCAGAAACAACAGTATTGCTACCAACTGAACCAAATAGAGGGTTTTAGTGTCAGTTGTAACAGGTCGGTGCAATGGAACTAACCTTCTTCTGCCTCTCACATCCTATTATTCCATGAAAGTATGGCACTGCTCTGCCACTCCTCCTTCTGACTACTGTGTCATTCAAGTGGTGGAGAGAGCAGTGATTGGTTTGCTGGCTCAATTCAAAGATGTGTATTAAGACATTTAACTGTCTAACTGAACGGGCTAACAAGTGAAGGGTACTTGCACTATACCACTGTGGTGGATACCAACATACTAAATTCCTAAATCCAAACTATAATTTTATTTCATTTAGTCTTATGACTCAAATCACTTGATCCACTATTGTGAACTTGATGTAATTTGAGCATTTGTTACCACCACAAACAATTTGTTTGAGTGGAATGAGGTCTCAAATGCCTTTATTGTTGATCTGCTGTGTCAACAGTATAATGTCTTCATTGAATCAATGACAAGTGAAAGGCATCATTGGTATACAGTGCACCTCAGGAGAGGTTAACTTGTTTTGTATGTAATCCCTTTAAAACAATATTGATTCTGAGGCATAATTTAAGTGTTAGTAAGTGCTAGTACCACTGTGTGTCGTTTTTTGTGTGTGATTCAGAAAGCAGAAGAGGAGGTGTAGTCCCTCCCCTCCCAATAGACAAAACAACAACTGTTCACCAACTGTGCAGAAACAGAAAGGGATGAGCAGCGCTCCTTTTCGTGCTAATGAGCAGAGCAGAGTGACAGATTAAATTGTGCACAGGCCCACCCCAGAGTGGAACTATTTTTACTTTTCTCAAATGTCACCAGGTACTAATGCTGTACAAACATTTTGACTTCAAAAGAACACATCTTGATTTTTACTCAAACACTGCTGCAATAAAAAAATGAAAGAAATAAAATCTATTAACTTAAAAAAAAAAAAAAAGTGAGCCAAAAATACATGAAACTATTTCTGAACAGATACTGAAGCCAAAGCTGCTTGTAGTGAGACATTTGAATACAAGTTTTACAGCACTCTTGGACAAAAAGTGTGTGCCGTTTCTTCAGACTTAGTGAACATTTAATTGTCTTCCTTGCATAAAAGAATAGAAGGTATTTTTTCGAGGATCTCTGACAGCTTTGCCTGACTATCAAAAGTGGAAAATGACAGGATAATTGGGTAATGAAAAAGTAGAAAAAGACAAGCAATAACTGTATCAGGCTATTGACTCCCTAAAACAATACACTACACCCATACCCATTGCTTTAACTTTGGGTTAATAACTTTACCTGATGATACTAAATTTTGGTGGTAAATCAGTTCATTTACAACCTGAATCACACATTCTTGGCTTGATTTTTAAATCTTTGCTGTAAAAAAGAAACAAATGCACAGTAAATAGAAAAAAAATGTAATTTACTGCATAATTATTGCATACAATTGGAAATATGGCATGAAAGCAAATCAGCCTCTTCAACCTCTTCATTAAAATTCTCTCTGACTGAGAAGGTCATGCTGACTATTAAAAGAGGTGATGCTTTAAAGAAGCTGGCCTGGAGAGAAATCTTTATGATATACACCCTCAACACCATGGGAATAAATAGAACTGATGATTATTTAAATATTAAATGCCTTTTGATTTATGTGACAGTTGATAATTTGGGGGTTTGTCTTGAAGTAAACAGGAACCTGATAATGACTTTTCTAATGGATAAAAGATGGCCAGTGGCTTTGGTATATGAGGTTTTATGCATGTATGATGGATAATGTACTAGCTCTGTCCTTGTGTATATAACTTAATTCATTTTGTGTACCTCACACACTTTAATGAAGTCTTTGTGTTGAAATATCTACGTGTACTTCCACTGAAATGTGACCCAACAGACAAGTCAAACTCACTCTACTGTACAAAAAAATATCAGGTATAATATATGCTTCGGCCGGCAAAATCCAATCACCAGTTTGTCGCATCTTATAGACATGCCAGCCAGAAACTTCTACCAAAAGAAGCCAGCTCATCTACGATTCGGAACAATCGACATTGGAACTCTGACTGGATGCAGCCGAGAGCTGGCCCAGGTACTCAAGAAGAGGAACATCGACATAGCCTGTGTTCAAGAATGCAAATGGACCGGAAGCAAAGCGGCGGAGAATGGAGAGGGATATAAGCTCTTCTACTGCGGAGAGAGAGCCACTAAGAATGGAGTGGCCATCGCACTCAGCAAACACCTGCTCCAATCCCCGTATAAGATTGAGCGAACATCTGATTGATTAATGTCTATCAGAATCGAACTAGGAACAGCTGACGTTAATGTTGTGACCTGCTATGCACCACAGACTGGATGCAGGGATGAAACAAAAAATTAATTTTGGGACACGTTGGACAGGATCATACAGCGCATCCACAACATTGTGGAGGACACCATTGGTTCAACAAAACCGGGTGAAAAATACATTGAGAAACAGGTCTGGTGGTGGAATGAGGAGGTACAAAAAGCAATAAAAGTGAAGAAGCTGGCCTATAAGACTTGGTGGCGATCGCGAGCGCATGAAGATCTCACCCGATACCGCTCGCTGAAATCAGCAACAAAGAGGGCAGTGGCCTCCGCGAAAAGACGAAACCCCAAGATTTTTATGACCAGCTCCAAACCCCAGAAGTGACCAATAACATCTACCGACTTGCCAAAGCCCGCCACCGCGTGAAGTAGGACTTTGATACAAACCATGTTGTCCAAATCAAAGGAGCCAATGGGCAGGTTCTGCGAGACCCCCGAGACATCCTTCAGCGCTGGTCAGATTACTTCGCTGGAATCAGCAATGAAGAATTTACACATCCGCCTATCCCGCCCGCGGACCCAGTCGCAGGGCCTGTCACACCAATCACCACTGCCGACGTCCAAAACGCGTTGAAGAAAATGAAAAACGGAAAAGCCACAGGACCGGACGACATCCCAGCTGAAATTTGGAAGATGATGGGCAACTGCGGTACAACATTCCTTGCAGCACTCTTCAACCATATCACAGTCGAAGACAAAGCCCCCCGAGCTTGGACATAGAGCATCACAGTGCCCAACTGGAAGGGCAAGGGAGACGTCACAGAGTGCACCAACTATCGACCAATTCGTCTACTCTGCCATGCAATGAAGATCTTCGAACGTGTCCTGGCAAATCTGATCCGTCAACTGGTCACAATCACCCCGAATCAATGCGGCTTTGTTAAGGGCTGTGGATCTATCGATGCCATACACGCGGCCCGTTTGCTGATGGAAAAGCACCGGGAAAAGAACAAGACGGTGCACATGGTCTTCCTGGATCTGGAAAAGGCATTCGATAGGGTCCCCCACAAGCTGATTTGGCGATCATTACGAACTCATGGTGCCCCGGAAGCCTATGTGAAATGGACTCAGCTGCTCTACCGTAACGTCACAAGCGAGGTCCGATGTTCAGCGGGAACATCACCAGCCTTCCCGATTACCGTTGGCATCCACCAGGGCTCGGCCCTCTCGCCCCTGCTGTTCACTCTCTGTATGGACACCGCAACGGCTGATCTGCAATCACCACATCCATGGAGCCTCCTGTATGCAGATGATGTGTGCCTATCAGAAACAGAAAACTGCCTAGCCCTGCAAACCCAAACACAAGCATGGAAAGACTGGCTCTTCGAAAACGGCATGCGCCTGAACATCAAGAAGACTGAGTACCTTGAATGCAGCCCCCAGACCAACAGCACCATCACTATCGACGGCGAGCCGCTGACTAAAGTTGCCCAATTCAAGTACCTTGGGTCCCTTGTCATCTCGGACTGCGAAAGTCTACCAGACGCCAGACTCCGTGTCAACACAGCGTGGAGGAAGTGGCATCAGGTGAGTGGAGTCTTATGTGACAAGAGAATGCCAATCTATCCTAAGGTCAATTGTGCGCCCAGTGGCACTCTACGGGTCAGAGTGCTGGCCAGCGACGACCAAACATGAACAAGCTCTTCACACCATGGAGATGAAGATGCTGAGGTGGCTTCTGGGTCTAGGCCACAAGGAAGACCAAAAAAAGCGCTGGATGGACCGAATCAAGGATGATATGAAGGCTGTGAATATTACACCAGAAGACGCCCTTGATAGAAAGAAGTGGAGGAAGGCATGCAAGATAGCGGACCCTGTGTCGCGGGATATAAACCGCTAGGAAGAAGAAGAATATATGTTTCACAAAAAAACCAATTACTCCTCTTCCTCTCATCTCAACTGCCATTGATTCATTAATGGCACCAACATAGACTAGGAGAAGTGTGGTTTTATGTTTTGAGAGGCAATAGAGTGCAATAGAGTGCCTTATGTGCTGTACAAGGAGACTAGATTCGAAATGGCCTTTTGGGAGAAGGTGCATTTACTACAGCAGATCTTTTTGTGCGGACAGTGGCCAGTTTAATTTAAGATGAAATTGAACAAAAAGCTCAGAGAGATCCCTTTTTCACCACCAACTGAGTAGCTCCAGGCTAGAAATCAAAATATGACAGATAATAGTCATGACCATCTGCTTTCGAGGTTGGGGAAAAGACTTGCTCATGTTTAATGTTCCTAATTGGTCTAGGAGGGGCTGTTACAGAAAGAAAATAAGAAAAAAAGGACTAAATGATAATATATTCAAATTTCAGTATGTGTATGTTATCTGGTGAGGACAGCTTGGGAATGGAAATAAATGTTCCTTCATGTTGCCCCTTCAAGGGACTGGTTTCAGCATGGGGAGAGTAGTGAGAAAGGGAGCATACTTGGCAAATCAGTCCCTTACCCATCACTTTAACGAAGTAGGCATCGGCTTCGAAATTGTTCTTCAAAGCGTGAATTCTCAAGTCCTGTTTGCCCTCTGCCTTGCTCTGAACCAGCATGTCTAAAATACCCTGCAAATGAAGACAGACACATAGATAAGGGACAATGAGAGCATGGCATGGTGCTTCTTCTGATGTACATTTTTATCCCTCTGACATACTGGATGTCTCATCCAGAATTATCGCATCATCTCTATTCCGCTGTCTTTCTCCTTTCCTCACTAAGTCTCTCTTTCTCTCGGTCTCATTTATAAATTCTCTCTCAGGGGCGAGTGAGAGAGCCAAGCACTGAAAGCGGGAGAGTTGAATTTAATAGACAGGCCACATTAGCAGTAGTAATTAATTCTGATAAGACAAGAACATACAGTAGATCGCAATACAGCTTCTGTACTATATGTAGTCTCTCATTAAGAGACTGGGGGTGAGTGCTGGAATCAAAGTCTACGACACACACAAAGAAGGATTTTGACAAAGGTAGTGTGTAAGAGAGTATGTGTAGATGTTTTCTAGCAAGGCCCATTTGCAGCATTAATTAAATGCTTAATATCACAGAGCAACACACTTAACACACTTAATGAGAGCAAAACCTAACAAATCATTTCCCAACGTTTGGGAAAATTAAAGTATAGCTCATCTTGTTTTATCTACTCTTCCTCTATAGTGGTGTATTGCCAGGTCCTGCATCTATTGCACCCACTCCCACAATGAATCAAATTCCAAAATAAAAATGCACAAAGTGAAGAATAACACTGCAACAATGAGGGAGAGCAAAAAAACCAAAAACACACAGAGCACTCATGCGCGCGCACACACACACGCACACACAAATAAATACAGTAGCTCAGAAAAAAAGGGGGGAAAAAAAAGCACACTCATGCACACGCTACCCCATGTGCTTATAAATATTTTAATAACAACAATGAAGCACTGAACCAAATACTCATATTCTCAGTCTAAATCAGGAGTTATTGCTTCAGAATATAAAAGAAAACCGATTAATGTAAACAATTCTGTTAATGCGCGTGTCAAAAAAGCTTTACACATAATCCACTTTTCTGCATTAGAGATATCCTAGTTTGCACACTCTCTGATATGCATTCCTCTGCTCCATTTGGCAAGGATTTCTTTACGTAGGATTTTTCACAAAATGATTTCAGTTTATTGGTATATCTAACAAAATAAGACAAAAGTGGAAAGACTGTGAGCGGAGACAAATGACCCAGAGCTGTATTCTGAGGGTCAGCTGGATGACTGCATAGTTGACTTGTGACAGTTGTTAATGCTGCATTCATAAAGAGAAAAGTACTATACTAATAGCCTACCAGTATGAAGTAATTAATTAATTAATTAATTAATATGAGTTCAGAAAGAGCAATATTATTTTTGACAGCAGGGAAATCTGACTAGTTAATGCTTTGACTCTAACAATCTAACAGAGAATGGTAGGTCTAACTAATCTAATGTTGACATTTATTCACTTGATGTCAGCTCTTAAACTAGGAGAGGTGATGAGTGTGGGTGCTTTTTGCTAAAAAAGATATGAGCCTAACTTGTCTGATATTCTCAGAGTTTGCATGTAAGAGTTCAGGTAAGATTAACTTGTCAGGAGCATTGGATCTACTTACACAAAGGTGGATGACGCTTCCCTCATCATAAAAGCAAATCTAATATTGCAGTGGGAGTTGTTATAGTTGTTATTATAGTTAAATTTTCAAAAGTACAAATATTGCAAGCTGCATACAAGGCTCCTGTGAGTCTCCTAATGTATAAATAACAACAAAATAAAATAACAAGGTTAAATGATTAAATATGCTGCACATGGCTTTTTATGTATATTTAAAATAGGCTATATTTAAAAGAAAATCAGCTGGCTAAAGAACTGTAGTTCCACTAGACCAAGATAATCTTTGGCTATGGAAATGTAGTCAAAACACAAAAAAATTATTAAGAATAGTATCCATAGAAATGAGTTTTTAAAAAGGCGTAAGAAATGGTACAGAGAATGATTTATGAAATACTACTGGACAGAACTGAAAATCAACACAAAATTTAACTACTCACGTCCTCATAGATGTCAAAGAAAGTTGCCCTGACGGCATTTTGAATGGCTCCTAAATCTGACTGGTCCCAGTGGATGTGGAACATTCGTCCAACACTGTGGCAAGTGTTGCTGTTACAGGGCACGTTCTCCAATAGGAAGGCCTGCTGGCCACTGGGGGACAAAGAGAGAGAAGGGGAAAAAAACATTGTAAGTGCATGTTACCATTTACATTTAGACAGTGACAGAGAGCCCTGGTGATGTCAAATGTAAGTAATGTTCATGTCATCAGCTGATCAGTACTTTGCTTGTGTCGAGTTTGTTATCTGGCAACAATAACACCACGATGAGTCTTAGCTGGAAGTTTGATGCTTAGAATCATTTGGAGCTACAGGCTTTTACAACAACATGACATTTGTTATGCACTTGGAATTGACAAATTAAAATGCTACAACATATTAATTTAGGGTTGATTTTCTCTTTTTAAGATGATGAGAGCTGCCTTAGGCTGCTGCCCTGAGGAAATTTTGTGCTTTTTAAAAAAACTTTAATAATTTTCTGCATGACTGGATATAGTCCAAACCTTACATTGCACTGTGTCATAGTGTATATATTGAAGGGTGACAAATTATAGGAAAAATGATGAGCCCTTAACTAACATTGGAAACGATTCAGCTGTTTTGTAAGCTTTGAGTTCATTTTTATTATAGTGCAAGGTCATCGAATGCATTATACTATAATTTGGTCCCTAAGATTTGGGACATGAAAGTTTTGGGGGGAGGTTCAAATTTTTCCTCTGTAAACCACCAGAGTGGAGTTTGAGTCAAATAACTAAGATGTGACAGAAATTACTTTAATTAAAGTATAACATTAACTGTTTAGGAAATACAGCCATTTTTGTGTAAAGTTGCAAATAGAAATTTCCAGTTAACTCTGTCAAATGCTTTTTCTGCATCTAAAGAAAATATTGTAGTTTCAAGGTTTTTACTGTATGAGTAGTCTATCAAATTAAGTAATCTACGTGTATTTGTTGATGAGTGCCTACCTTTTATGAAACCAGTTTGGTCAGGATGAATTAAGAGGGGGGTTATTTTCTCCAGTCTCTTTGAGAGAGCTTTGCAGAATATTTTTAAGGTCTACATTTATAAGGGATATTGGACGATAGCTTGCGGGATATACAGGGTCTTTGTCTGATTTTAGCAGGAGATTAATGTTTGCAGAATTCATATTTGATGGAAGTCTGCCCTTTTCTTTGATTTCCAACAACGTTCTGTAAAATCTGGTGCTAGAATCGTCCAGAATTCTTTGTAGAATTGTGCAGGAAAGCCATCTGGACCTGGAGTCTTATTATTGTGCATACTTATCAGGGCTTCCTGGAGTTCACCTGATGTCAGTGGCGAATCCAGTGCCATTGCTTGAGTGTCTAATAATTTTGGAAGAGTTATGTTGTCTAAAAACTGATCAATTTCCTTTTTAGACGGGTTTATTTGTGGTGAATACAATCTTTTATAGAAATCCCTGAAAATGTTGTTTATTTGTTTCGGGTCATATATTGTGTTCCCAGATGAATCTTGAACAGCACATATAGTTGTGTTTTCTTTATTTATTTTTAGCTGGTTTGCTAGAAATTGACCGGATTTATTACCATGTTCATAATTTTGTAAGCATAGTCTTTGTACTAAGAATTTTATTTTTTTTTATCAATTATCTCATTTAACTCTAGTTTTGTTTTGCGTATTTTGTTCAATGTTTCCTGATCTTGGTGGGACGCATAGGCTTCTTCAAGTGATTTAATGGTTTTTTCTAATTCCTGAATATCTTTGTTTTCTTCTTTCTTTTTATGTGATGAGAAAAATTATTTTACCTCTCATCACAGCTTTCTCTGCTTCCCATAGAACAGATGCTGAAGTTCCGGGAGTGTCATTATAGTCTAAATATGAAGTCCACTCTTTTTTAAAATATTTAATAAAGTCTTCATCTTTAAGCAGTGATGTATTAAATCTCCAGTTTTTACTTGGCGTAGTATTATTCTTGTGCATTAGTGTTAAAGATACAGGAGCATGATCGCTGACAGCTATAGGGTGAATCTGAATCTATAGGGTGTCTGAAATGCCATTTTTATTATAGTGCAAGGTCATCGAATGCATTATACTATAATTTGGTCCCAAAGATTTGGGACAATTTTTCCTCTGTAAACCACCAGAGTGGAGTTTGAGTCAAATAACTAAGATGTGATAGAAATTACTTTAATTAAAGTATAACATTAACTGTTTAGGAAATGCAGCCATTATTAATAATATCCAATCCTCAGTATAAAATACTTATGGACCTCAACTTACTTTGATCTCTTTTATCCCATGATAAAACATTTCTACCCTGATAAGCCCCTATCTGTACAGAAAAAAGGGGTCAGTGAACTGTTTCAGGAGTATGAAAATGATGTGAATCTGACACTATGGCTTTTAAAGTGGCAGAATATTAACTAAAATGAACACAGATGGAAAATTCTAGACAGATATATCACAAAGAACCCTCCACCACCATCATCTTCATACCAAAGGAGAATATCTTTTGGAAGAATGGTGCCCCATTCCTTCATTGAGTTACAAAGATAAGTTGAGGTCTAAATACTGAAGCTTACTGTGGTATTTCCTGCACCTTGTATTTGGCATTTCTTTACAAATGCAAGCAAATAAGTATACTTGATCATATACTTGAGTTGAGGCAAAACCCAACCCCTTTCCTCTATTTTCCACCCATCTCTGTACTTGCACTTTTTCTGTGCAGTCTTTGTCACATCTTAATTCACTGGCGAGACTAAATTCAATCTTTATCACTGGAGATAGCTATCTGTACCTGTTCTTAGATCTCAGTGGGATTGCTGAGCTTTAAAAAAAAAAGAAAAGCTGTTGGTTTAAAAATAGAATAATTGTGAAAGCCCTCAGTCAATCAGGATTGTAAACACCCATCCCCACCATCACCACTACCCACAAAGCTAGTACAAGCCTCTGGGGACTAGAAGATAGACCGCAAGCGGGGACATCTTTCATCAAGGATATTTTAGAAAGACTGTGTGATCTTTTCAGCAGCAGGAAAACATTCTATCCTCATGCTTCCAGAAAATGGTGAACAGAAAAGATAAAATACTGTAATGTATAGAGTGTGTTGCTTGATAAAACCATGATTGATGGAGACGTGTCAATACGATTATCTTATCCTCCTTGGAATTGTGTTTGACTTTGCTTAGCATGCGATCTTGTAGAGAATATAAAAAGGGGGCACATCATATGGAGTCAGATGGAGTCAAGAGAAGTACCACACTACGACACGATGCACCAACACAAGTTACTATTGTGTCAACCACAAAGGGAGGAAGACACTGCAACAAAAGAATCATTGTAAAGTTTATGTAGTGATTATGAAGTGTATGCTCTATTTAAAGTATCAGCTGTGTGCAGTTGTTACATTATGGCACCATAGTACATTATAGTTGCAACACATATCTGATAAATGGTGATGTTACATAACAGCAAGCTTCAGAAAGTGGAAACCTACTGGTCAAATTGGTACTTGAAATATGCTTGTAAGCCTCTCCACTGCTGTTAGCTGTGTGATAGGAAAAAACGGAGCTTGTGGAACCAGGAGTAAGAGAAAGCAGATGAACAACTTTTGTAATATTGTATTTTATCCCTGTAGTCCTTTTCATAAAGCATCTAATTGAAATTTTGATTGTTGCTTTTCACAAAAAAACACAAACTCCTGTAATCAGCAGCAAACAGTTCAAAGTTTTGCTAAACTGGATCGTCTGACATAAGACTTACTAACTTCCAAACACAGAGGTGGAGAAGCTACAGAGCTTGGAAACCTTAATTGTCACGTAAAATGTTGACATATATTTGGATGGAATTAACACGTGAAATGCAATGAGCAGGTTGCCTCTGCAATATTCAGGACCTGTCATGGTCCTGTCACATCAACACCCTGGTTAAGAAAGCCCGTCAGCGTCTCTTCTTCCTCAGAAGACTTAGAGACTTCCATCTGCCACTGAAGGTGCTCAAGAACTTCTACTCCTGCACCATCGAGAGCGTCCTGACGTCAAACATCTGCACCTGGTTTGGGAACAGCACCAAGCAGGACAGACGAGATCTGCAAAGGGTGGTGCGCTCGGCAGAACGCATCATTCAATCAGAGCTCCCTGACCTGCTGTCCATCTACACCAAGCGGTGCAAGTCCAAAGCTAGGAAGATTATGATGGACCTCTCCCATCCCAACAATGGACTCTTCTCACTGTTGAGGTCTGGGAAGCGCTTCCGCTCCCTTAAGGCCAAAACAGAGAGAATGAAGAGGAGCTTCTTCCCCCAGGCTATTCGGGGCCTGAACCAGGTGTAAGACTGGACTCTCCCAAACACGTCACTATAAGACTGGACTCTCACACACGTCACCACACGCACCACCACACATTTCCTATAATCCTATAATTCCTATAATTTATAATCCTTATCTTTATAATCTCTTCTGCTATTTGCACATTCTTTACTGTAAATTCCTAAGTTAATTTGTAAATTTTTGTAGTAAATTGTAAATATTGTAAAACTTTTCTTCTGTCATTTAATGGTCGGGCATTGTACAGCTACAAGCATTACACCCCCATGTCATACTGTGTATGGTTGTGTGTGTGTGACAAATAAAATTTGAATTTGAATTTGAATATTCGGGTTAACTGAAAGTAATAAATGTGCATTTAGCTGTTAATTCCTAGATTCAATAAGGACAAGAATCTATATATAAAACACTTCAAAGAGCAGGGAAGAGCAGGAATTTAATTAATTCCTATAGCAGGGACGTAACGCTTCAGGCTCAGTGTCAGCTGAGATGGTGTGCTGCTGTTTCAGAATAGCTATATCTCTGTGTGGGGTGAGTGGGGTTGAAGGGTGGGGCTGCGGGAACCTCTGTAGGATTAACTGACTTTGGCTGTAATTACAGCTGGAGGTTTGTTTAAGGTCATTCTGTGTAACCCATGCGTACTGACAATGAACTAGTCCTCCCCTCCTCATTAGGCTTAATGCAAACAACACTGTATCCAGAATATGATCGGCTCTCATTAGGACCTGCAACTGCAGCACCTACTGGACAAGACCCAGTGTAAATGGTGAGCACTGATTGGCTCACCAGTAGATAATCATGCCTGTAGCCAGATAGATTTGTTGACATTCAGGGAGAGTATCTCTGTTTGTGCATGTGTGTGTTTGAGTGTGTGTAAAAAGAAAGTAACGCTATCAAAGTTTCAGGCTGAACTTTAGAAGGTATATGATTGTTATTCGCCAATATGTGTGTGTCCTTTCTGAGATTTTCGTACTTCAAAAGAACCTCTTTTCCAGCACTGCAGGGGTGGTTATGGTAGGGATGAACTCAAGGTCATAGTGTGGATCAGACTCAGACTTACACACAGGTACATGTGCTCTCAATATATACACACATACACACACAAACACACACAACTTTGTTCTCGGCATCGGTTTTATGTTTACAGCAGCAGGTAGAGGTGCAAACCTGATATCTATTCATATTATACACATGCACTCGTGCAGATGACTACTCTGAACCCACAATTTCGCATGCTGGTGTTAATTTTGATTTGAGCATCACAAATTTCTTTTTGTGTAATATAGTATTATGATTCAATATGTATTCCTTGTTTTTTGTGTTTTTTTGTTAGTAAACATCTACTTCATGTCCTCTATGATGTCTTCCCTGTCCACATTTCTTTTAAAACAATGTTAAGACATGCAACTCTTAAGTGTTTAGCATACCAAGTCAGATACATGGCGACACTGTGTTTTATATGGCAGTCAACTCCATGGCAGTGTAATACAGTATTTCATTTAATCAATGTAATATAAATGTTTTGGTGCATTCCATTTGAAATTGGAAGACCTTTTCAACTCTAACGCCTTGTTAAGTTGGACTTCGAACTTGAATGGTTGAGCACCCTCACCAACTCCAACTTCACCTTCAAAGATAGTGGCAGTGCATGTAAACTTTAGTGACTGGTTGTGACAGGCTAAATAACCCATACAGGGACCAAGTTCTATCCATTTGCAAAAGAACAAGCACAGTGTTGTACTGTAGCTATACTCTGTGACTGGTGTTGTTTAAAGTACTGCCACAATTGTTCTATGCTGGATTTATTCAGCTAAAAAAAGTAAAAAGGATTTGCAGATTTGTGGGGGAGTCTTGTGTATCTGTAATCTGTATCTCACATATTCTCAAAGTGAAGGGAGCTGAATTTGTCTCCACCACTAAAAGGATTCTTCTGTTAGAGCCCAGCTCAAGAGATCACAGTGAAAATGGTGTGCGCTGTCCATGGTCCTGAAGTTACACCAGTTTGATTTTATATTTTAATTTGAATGCAATAAACTTTATTAAAGAAAGATTGTTTTCATTAAATGCATTGATCATAACAAAAAATAGCACCTTCAAACCATCAGTACTATTCAAAAAATTAAAATGAAAAATGTGAAAAATGTGACTTTCAATGTCTAATGTCCAAGGGGTAATTATTTTAAGGATAGGGTCCAAAATCAACACTTTCTTCCTTCTTTATTTCTATCTTTCAGACATTTAGCATTGATTTTGCTTTTTCAACCTCACTACACAGGCTGTTAAATTCTTGCCACATTAGTTGAAAAGAACACAACAACAAAATATTGAAGAGTAGTAACAGGTTTTTCTGTGATGTTCCTGTGAGGTTAAAATATATAGTTTTACTGAAATGAGATTAGTTTTAATGGGGTTACTCAATACCAGGAGAGAAATGTCCATTCTTCTTATTTCATGGCATCAAATTCTTCTGCAGACAATTATGCACCAATGAGTGAAGTCAGTTATTATTATTATTGCTTTTTTTTTCTTTTTTTTTTTTAGCTTTTCTTTAACCAGGAAGTGAATACAAACCACACCCATCCTGCTAGTTAACAACTGAGTCATCATGCTGTTTAATTTGTAATAATGTCATATTGATCACAGCTTCTTCATCCTATATTGGTAATAAAACGTTTAAATAAAAACTGACAGTTAACAAAAACATGACATTAAATGCATGGCAAGACTTATTTTATAAATACCCTAATTGCATATTATAAGGTCTTTACCTTATGATATAAAACATTTGAGTCACCTGTTGCTGTGATTTGGCGCTTTAGAAATAAAACTGAAGTCAAAAAATTTCAATTGAATTGAATATTGAGCCTGTACCGACACTAATATGTGTGTGTATCTGAGGTAGTGTGCTTGAGAGATTCCATTATTGTATGAACCCAGTGTCAGCTCTGTTTTCTTGTGTGTGTATGTGCTTGTGGGGAGTCTTACACTATTTCAGGCTCTATCCACCTTCTCTCTAATTGGCCTCCAGAGGGGTGGTGAGTTGGCAGGAGGCTGACCAACTGATCACACCAATGACCCTTCTCTCCCTCAACCTCAAAAGCTCAGAGGCACCACTGTTACCTATCCACCTTTGTCCCTTTCCTCTGTCCATCCACTCATTCTTCCATCTACTCAATTCCCTAAAGCTGAATGACTAAGCTAACCTGGCCAACTTCTTCTTCATCTCTCTCTTTTTTTCCTTTTCTGTTCATTTCATTTCATCTTATCGGCCCTTCTGCTTCTCCCTCCACCTCAGTCCAACCAATCATACGCTTTTGTTCCACATTTCTGCCTTTCATAACTCCAAGGACTAACACATGGCTACAAGACATTTTAACAGTGTGTGTGGGTGCATTTCAAATTTCTCTTTTTGTTTTGATAATAACGACATTACAGTGCCAAGGAAAGACTCCCTTCTTCTTTCTTTGGTGAAATGACCTACTGTCCCTTTATTTATAGGGTATAATTTACCTAACTATTTATTTCATTATAACTTTAAAAAACAAAACACAAAAAACCAAAAGATTAAAAAAAACCTTTAAAATAATAAGGATAGACAATTTAATTTCCATATTTTAGGTCAGTATTAGTCTTATCTCATATTTATATGATTATAAATCCACTCTCAAATGTGTTTTTACAACAGGGTAATTGTACCGTACAATTTTGTTGTATGCAGACAATCTCACCTAGTACATTGCAGACTGTAACCACGTAGCTATATGTAGTCTCTCTTTCATAGTCTATCAACCCTAAAACATTTTGTGTTGTTTTGTGTGAAGAAACCTTACCATTTAATCTGCTTTCACACCATCTAAATCACTCGCTAATCAAATTGATCCAATCATAAAAAATTCGTTGTTTATGCTACTTTTCACCCATATTAGAATACATGATTTCAGCAGCTGGTCTATCTTTTAACCCATCATACATTCATCCTCCAAATTCACACCTTGCCTAACATGTTTTTGTGCCTAATCCAGAGCATGTTGTCTTTTTGAGTAGACCTGCTGCAGATTAGAATGTCTACTAGCCAAAAATATAGATATTTTTTATTGATGAAGAGTGAAGATAAATCAGTATACTGTTGAACTGTAAAACCTTCATAAAATCTAGACTTAGATTAGGATGGTTCTTTTAATCCTAAATATTATGTAACTACTTATGATCTGGTTTACCTATTTGCAATTAATTTTATTATTATTTTTTAAATCCTGTGTTTATGATTATGCATTCTGCTTTTGTGTGTCTGATTTCTATATAGTAAAAATATATAACAAATAAAGAACTCTTTCACAGACAAGTTTTAATGAGGGCAAATAGTACTGGTACTAGTAGAGTTCTCTGTAGCCTTTGAAAACAATTATATAATACTATTAACCCACTCTGAAGGAAGGAAATAACCCTGTTGATGCAATCACTGTGGGAATCTCCAGTTGCAATGATTCAGATGTAGCAGTCCTCCAACTTATTGACCAGCTGACAATAAGAGAGACTGAAAGACTGACAGCAACAGGAAAAACCCCCGAAAGACACGGACGAAAGGTGAACGAAGGGAACGAGTGGGCAGGTCCACGTAGACGAAGTGACAGTGAGACAGCGATATGTTGTCATGGCCCCGAGGGGCTGTGATTTCTCATTCTGCTAGCCACTGTGGTGATGAACACAGGCAGTAACTCACAACGACACAATCAAAGTCAAAGTACATCCTTTGGTAGTGTCACTCCTCTACACGGTCTGCCTGCTGTCACTCACTCTTTCATCCTCACTGTCTGTGTCTGGCTGCATCTTTGTCCTCACACACTTTACAAAGTCAGCTTTCTTCTGAGTCTTGCCTTATTTGACTTTTTCTTCACAAGCTTATCAAATAACAACCACCAAATTGTTTTGTTCACCAATATGTCAAACAAGGTTTTCATTACAAAAGAAAATCACAATCTGTGAAGCAAAATTCACGTATCCATTTCAGGGTTGCAGACGGGCTGGAGCTTACCCTAGCTGTGATAGATTGAGGGGGAAATTACACCCTGTCAGGTCAGAGAAGTTTGATAGCTAAAGTTAATTTTTGTAGAGATAATAATAATAATAATAATAATAATAATGGATACTTTATTGATCCCCATGGGGAAATTACTTGTTTTTCTCTGCATTTGACCCATTCACTCAGTGAAGCAGTGGGCAGCCCACTAAGCAGGCGCCCGGGGAGCAGTGTGTTGGGACGGTACCTTGCTCAGGGGTACCTCAGGGTAGCCGTTAAGTGGATTCGAACCGCCGACCTTCCGATCATGGGGCGACCACTTTACCTACTGAGCTATCCCTGCCCTGGGTATCAAATGGGTGCCATAGTGTCACCATGGTCTAATTGACTTAAAAATAACAAAACTGAAATACTTTACCCAAATTACTGATGAACTTATGATACAAAAATAGCAAATAAATATTATATGCAACCAATCACTGGACTTGTTCAATAATTTTGTTTATTTAAAAAAATTGTAAAACTAGTGGCTTGTAAATCAGCTTTAGCTGTGACATCTATGACAGAGGGTAGAAATTATACTGGATAAAAATCTACTCGTTAACATCTTGATGCTTGCACTATAATAATAAAGTAATTTGGATTTACTGAGTTACTAGACTTCTGGTTTATTGTGCTTTTCACAAATCAGTTAAACTAAACTGATCACCTACATTTTTATGCCTATGACTGTGTGCTAAGTACAGCCAAATAGAAATCGGATTACACGTGATCTTTACAGACAAATACTAAATGAAGAATAGACAAAAAAGTTTAAAAAAAAAAAGTGAAAAAGTATACAGCAATGGAGTTTACTCAAGACTGTCCAATCAAAAACTGGATTTTGAGGACAGTAAATGTGAAACATTATAACCTGGGAATAGCCTCATTTCTACTGTGTTGTTTTAACCGACAGAAAACAGCAATAACACCATTGTGCTGTGACAATATGTGGTAAGAAATACTAGAATGTGGTACAATGACAACTTTTGACACTAATCATCAAAATGACAAACACCCTCAGTCATTACATTACTTAGCAATTTCCAAGAAAGCTGCATAATTTACTTCATTTAGGGTGTCATTTGAGTTCAAACCAGCCTCCTGCAAACAAAGCAAAACTTAGCAAAGAAAATACTGTGCAGGACTAACAAGCCAAAAGTCTCATGCTACTACAGTTTCCACTCTGGTATTAACAACAAAAACCGAGAGACAAATGCAGCTACCCTGCTTCCAACATACAGAGTAAGATGGATTTTAAATGGCATTGCCTAGCAACAGCCTGCTAAGCTCTTGGCAGCTGCTTAGTCGTGGTGCATACTGATAGATAGAAACAGAGAGCCTAACACACACACACACACACACACACACACACACACACACACACACACACACACACACACACACACACACATATATATACAGACAGCAACAGTAAAACTTAATGTGATGGAACTCATCAAGGCATCAACAAGGTGAAGAGCAGTGAGCTTTGTATAAGCAAAAGGATTAATTGCTGCTCTGCTTTATGTGAGTGGGCAAATGAATGCGATGCTATACTGACTTGAACTTTAAGTTTAACATATTTAATTAAAATTCAGCACGGACACTAAAAATACATTATTTACATTTAATTGCAAAAAAAATATTAAGAATCAAATTTTTATTTGGCCATGCTTAGTGATGCAATAAAGTACTCATAAAACTGTGCAAACATTGGTTTAAGTGTTGAGTGTGACTCTGACCAGTTTGCAGGTACATGATGCCCCATAACTACAAGTAGAAAGTTTTTTCACATCAAGAAGAGAAAAACAAGCTGACAGCAAGCCAAGATAAACAAATGTCTGGGAGCTCGGCTCATTATAATTAAAGTAACTGAAATGATGACTTTGCAAAGGGAGAATCTTTCAACCAGCATTGTAAGTTTTTGTTTGAAAAAGTCATTCTGTCATTTTCAAAAACAATCATTTATCTCTGACTGTTGGATATACATTAGCTTGGCAATAGGAAATGCCAGACTCTGCATTAATCTACAGTTATCTAGACATAGGAAGCACATGCTAAAAAACAAAATATGCAGGCTGAACCATTATTAATTGAATGAGAAAAGGCTTTGCTAGGGAAAAAAATAGCTAAAGGACAGTGAAGCATTTGACACTACGGAAAGAGTAAGCACAGAAACGAGACAGAAGCAATTCCAAAAACTTTACAGAGAGACAGGTATGTGTTAGACAGATGTGTGGTTAAAGCTTTTCTACAGAAGCACAAAGAAATAAACAAGATTGAGAGGCCTTAAAAAGAAAGGATGAAAGACTGACACAGCCATCAACAACTTGCACAAGAGTAGTCAGAAGTGGTTTTAATGAAAGACTTGCACCCAAAGAGCCTTTTCTCTTTCTCCCTTTCTCTGTGCAAAAAAACTCATGACATAGAAATGCACAGAAAAAAGAAGTGGGGTGTGAAAAATGGCAGCAGGTGCTTTGAACTGACAAGTCAAAATCTGAAACATCTGCCCTCACAGAAGACGGTTTATATGCTAAGGTGCCTACAAGACAGAGTGTCTGCAGGCAATGCTGAAGGATCAGACTCGTTTCTGGCAAGTTTGGGACTTTAATTCTGAAAAACTTTATTGAGGATTTTGTCAGAATGAAGAGACTCACAAATGTTCAGAAGAACATTTGGAAGTCATTTTCCACCAGGATGAGGACCCCAAGCATAACGGAAGCCATCTTCAACAAAAAGTGCTGTGGCCACAAGATATTGTGATAACATGAATCCAGGGAATAAATGTTAGGAATAAACTCTGTGTCAAGGACCCTGAAAAGTTTTACAAGCTGTGCAAGTGCACCTGGTATTGGTGGTGTTTTAAAAGCAATGAGTGATTTATCTTTGATTTATCTTTTTTCTGTTGAAGTTAACTGATAAAGAGAAACTAAACTAAAAGACTGCACAAAAGACAAATTATCCCACTTAGCAACTACCACTGTACTTAATATCTTGGCATGTAATTGAAGATAATTTAATCGGTGTAATCTATAAATGGCTAGCAGATTTTATTTGGAAACTGTCAGTTTAAAGTCCTTCACTCTGCCCTGAATGTGAAGGATTCAGGCTGTGAAGCACCTCTTGCTGACAGCCTGTGAAGCTAAAGGTAGTTCAAGTAGCTTGAGTATAGAGTTGTCAACACTTTTACACTGGCTTTGTATATTTTGCAAGAATCTAGTATTAATATCAGAAGAGGACATTTCCTTCTAATATAAAGAAAGACTTGCAATTCATTACAATTAGCTAGAAATTGACAGAGATGGTAAATTTTATAATGAAAAAAAGAAAACAGCCAATTTATCTGATTCTTGTCATGTAGAAACAAGATAATTATATTTCATAATTGTTGCTGAATCAAGAATGTACTTATAATTTGTTTATTTGTTTTTTCTTCTCTCATAAAACACGTGTTTATTGCAGAGTGAGACAGAATTGATAACACAATAAGGTATTTTGTGACTGTAGTTAGGAACAACCTCAAGCAGAGGTTAACTACATTATTCTATTACACTCATTGACCTATAGCCTGAAGAGGTTTACACACATGTGTGTCTGAGTGTGTGTCTTGCAGATTTGCTACACATCCTCAAGGCTTATCCTTTCCCATTGTTGATTTCCTCAGCTTTGCAAAGATTATTATGACATCTGAACGTGCATCTTCATAGACAATATCAGTTTTAAATAAAACTATCTGCAATCAGCAGTAACAAGTACTAAGGTGGTGTGTAGGACACTGTGAAGTGCTCTCATATAGTGTTTGAGGTACAACAGAAATCACTTAAGTTTAGCTGCCTCTGTCTGTGACCTCATTTCATATTCCAGAAATAGCTCCCTCTCACCTCACACTGCTACATCGCATGGGTACATGGGACATGTACACACAGACACAGACAGACACTCACACGCACACAGCTATGTAATGCAGCCCAGTGGAAGGTGCAGTGTGACATGCAACAGGGGGGGCTCTTATAAAACCGAGGAGGAACATTTTAACATCAAACACTCGAGGCCAGCAGGACGCAGCGTCTCGTTGAGGGTCGCAAATCGAGGGTCGAATGGAGATCATATGTGCGTCTTCCTGTGAATGCGAAGCCTACTTGAGTACAGAGAGGCAGTGGGGTACTGGTTGATCTGCTTCACTATTGTTGTGTCTATGAAAGTAGCGTGGTCTAACGAAAAGCGGCACTATCTGATTCAAGGAATCAGCATTTTAGCTCCAGTTGTCACAGTAAAAGGTTGTAAAAATGTGCAGGATGTCTGCTCTTCACTGGCATCATTGCATTACTTGCTAAATTTAAGTATGGGGAATGGAAGTTATACAGATTTTGTGTTGATATGGTAAGGGATCTTTCTGCTTTGTTTGTCTAATGTTAAGTTTCAGTAGCTTCATGCCATGCTTCATCAATAATGTCCTAAAAGCTTTTGTACACAACCGAAAATGAATCTATATTTTTCCTGAGCAAAGTGGAGAGCAAGATGCTTCAAGGTAAAATTAGTTAACTGAGGCAAATGGCTTAATAAAACAAATTAAACGCTGGAAACTGCTGTCCAGTTTGGGGTTTAAGCAGCTGCCTGGATGATTAGAGGCAAGAAAAAAAAACACCTACACAAGCAGTTCTTTTTCCCGCAGTAAATTATGACCAACTGGATAGAAACATATAATTTGTGTGAAAGTGAAAATATTTTTCAAGTTATACCCTACTATCAAATGGTGAAAAGGCAATTAGGAAAGAAAGCAACAAAGAAATATTATTCCCAACTTTCTATTTGAATTCTATAGTTTAGAGCAGAAAGGATTTTCACAAGCTGCCACTGATATATTCTGATGACTGCTTTCCCTAAGCAACATCTGTACAGGCTGACAACTGACTGCAATCACTGAGGTGGAGTTATTATTCATGTAGGAAGCTCTCATTCCTGCCTTCCTTTCTTTATACAGCATCTTCCACAGACTTTACAATCTTTCTCATCGAGTTGGCAAAACAAATACACATTTTTTTCCTCCATCTCTGTCTCTCCATGGCACACAAACACTGCACATACACATTCGTACTCATGCTCAATCCCTGAGAGGGCCCTAAAGCCTTAATAAGTAAGATTTAATTAGTTTTCAAAGTATATGGGTGAGCAAAGAAGGGGCTATTATCTTTATGCTTAACAGCAGCAGTTGTGTGTTCCCATGGAGAGAGCATCTCTGGTGGCATTCAGTAAAACACTATGGCTTTGATGTACAAAATGAGGAAAAGAGAAAAAAGCCCAAAGGAACGTGTAAAGGCTGATTGCTCTCCTGTGTCTGTGTATGAGAGAGCAGGCATATGGTCATTAATTTGCTTTGACTCATCAAATGCATAAAATACCTGCATAAAAATAGGAATTTATCACAGCAATCAGCACATTACTGACTTTGTATACAATCTATACTCAGTGTATAAATTCTTACACTAACTTGCCATTTAAGAACGTCCCACGATTTCATCTGGAAAAAGGTACCAGGAAACATGAGTGTACTGTAAAGAGAAGCTGGTTTTTGAAAGATGGCATCCTATTCTGTGTTTTAGAGATGCCCAAAAAACCAAATAACTGTGGACCCATCTGTGGGTAGCACAAAGAAGACAATGTAGTTTGTTATCCTTTAGTCATTCCTTCATAAGACAAGAGAAGAAAGAAATGATGTTTTTTCTTTGTCAGGATGATGTGGGAAATCCAAGAGGCATACAATATGCACACAACCCCATCACAAGATGTTGTTAGACTCATTGTGTTGCTTGTTAGTCTATATTTTTCTCGCTCTCACGAATACATGGAAAATCGTTTTCAGGACAGTAAATATTCCATTTACTGGTAGAAAATTACCTACAATTAAACAGCAAAAGTTCCCTTTCACAGTAGTGGTTCTTAACTTTTTAACATTCAACTTGCTGACAGCGCTATGGCATCATCCTGCCCTCTGTCCTCTACCCTCTGCAGCTGATGGGGAGAAACAAGTTGTATGTCTATAGTACGGTACAGACCAGCTCTTTACCCTCTTGAGGATACTTCATGTGGCATGGGAGTGTGCCCAACTAGTTTACGTGTGTTTTGTGGACTTGGAGACTGCGTCCCTCAGAGTGATGGGTGCTCACGGAGTATAGGGTGTCTGGCCCGTTGCTACATGCCATTCTATCCTTATACAACCGTTGCAAGAACTAGGTCTGTATAGCCGGCAATAAGTCTGATTCATTCTCAGTGGATGCTGGACTTAGCCGGGGCTGTCCTTTGTCACCAATTCTGGTCATAATTGTCATAGACAGAATTTCTTGGCATAGCCAAGTGACGGAAGGCTTCCACTTGGACAGTGTGTGAATCTCGTCTCTGTTTTACGCAAATGATGTGGCTCTGATGCCTTTATCAGTTGAGGTGTTTCGGGTATCTGACCAAGATGCCTCCTGTGCGAGGTCTACCAGGCATGTCCCACCAGGAGGATGCCTTGGTGTTTTACCAGACAAGCTGGAGGAGGTGGCCAGCAGGAGGGAGTTCTGGGCTTCTCTGCTTAGGCTGCTGCCCCCAAGACCAGGCTCCAGATAAACAGAAGAAAATGGATGGAATTAATTTTGGAAAAATTTGGATTTTTTTTTAAAGAATTGTGGCTTGATGCTAGGACCAGTGCTTCACAGCACGAGGGACCTGAGTTTCAACCCAGACAGGGCTCTTGTGTGTGAAATTTCACCTGGGAGCTGCTGACATTGAAGGACATTCTAGGTTATGCTTTTAGCCCCCCATGGCACACACTCAACAGAGACTGCATGAAAACTTAGTGCACTATTAAACGTAACGGCTTTGGCCTGAAGTTTCTCTCATTTAGGTTGTATTCTGGTTCCAGCTCTCCTGAGACCCTGAACTAGATAAGCTGTTAGGATAATAAATGGGTGGAGGATTGTGCATTAACACTCTCATGTGAACCTCCTGATACCTTCACATTTAGAACAGTAGGACTAGACTGATTTATTTGCAAAGTATAGGGAGAAATCTACAACAAATTCAATTTTCGCAATTAAAAGTGGTCTTATCGACTTCATAGAATTCACTTTTGGACAAACCAAAAACTAATTTATTAATGGGGCCACCTTTTCCAAAAGCAGTCACAGTGTTTCTGTGTGCAAAAGATAGCATTTAGCTCAAAAAGCCTTCTGCTGGTTTTAGACGTCTGATGAGTCGTTTTTTTGTTGTTGTTTTTTTTTATACTCCGGCAGCTGGTCAGAGCTAAAAGATCAGAAGGAGACAGTTAGTGCTGCTAACTGCTGCCCACGCCACACTCTGCTCTCTAATAGAAACACCAAACAAAAACACTCCACATAGTTCATTATCAGAGAAGAGTTTAGCCCTTTTTCAAAAGCACACTATAGTGGGAGATCTGACTGGTATTAACATGTCTACACATTAATGTCCTCTAAATGTTGACACAGGCAAACAAAAGCTAAATTCAGAGAGATCAGCAGATGTTTGGAGATTCTGTTTATCTAAAAAACATTTCTGACTCCAATTTGGGGGAAAAACAATTAATGTTATTCTAAACAGAAGGCTGATTAGACATTTAAAATAATGACCATATTTTCTTGGGAGTAAATAACAGTTGGCAAAACAAAAGCAAAAAAAATAAAATAAAAATCTCTCTACTGAGTCAAAAATGGTATATACCTTTATTATTGGCAAACCATGCCCTGAATCTCAAAAAGTATGTGGGTAAGGAAAAACTATGCCCGACTAAATGAAACCACCAACCACCAGCAGTTTATATATTGCTAAGTAAAGAAACTGTGAAAGGGATTCATAATATTTTTGTTTCTAGCTCAGTGGCAGTAAAAAGACAACCCAGAATCAAGAAAACACAATAAGGTACCCTCCAAAAATTATATATATTACTAATTATTAATATGCTATCTGGTTGATTTATAGTCAATAGGAAGCAATACATACTAATTTCTAGGTCCTCGGAATAAATCAATTTCTGCATTGGGACCCATCTCTGAAGTCTCCGAGGAAGGGTGGGAGCTTGTCACTGCTGTGGCGTGTTAGTGCTCGCTGACTCATACACCTTGAAAATGGTTGTTCTGAACATTTTATATGATGAGTGACAGGGGTGGAAAGGCTGGAATATTGCTTAGAAGCATGCTGATACAGCCCAAGGCACAACACAGAGAAATATTCATGCTGGAGAGATAAAATAGAGAAAATAGTCATACTGCAAATATCGTATTTGCTTTGTAGCATTTATTTTTTATCTGAGAAGGTAAACAGTGGACAGCACTTGGACTTAATGGGTATTAAATTATTATCTCTGTGTATATGAGAGTGCAATGATGATGTAGGCCCATTTTAATCCATTGGTCTGATTTCACTTGCAGTTATCCGCTGAAGTTAAAGGTTATGGTGACGGAGGTTTGGGAAAGCCTCAGAATTGCAGGAGCAAAGATCTGACTGAAAGTGAGGTTTCATCTAGAAGGTCATCTGGCTGTTTTCAATTACTTGAGACGCACATGCTGATGTGCACGCTGGAGACACACTTGTAATTATCTCCAAGTTGCTTCAGGCAGATTACACTTTAAAGCTGACCTTTGCACATTTTATTCAGTCTATGAATGTGATACAGTTGAGGGTGGGTGATTACAGCTACGGATAATCCCAGTCTGTGAGGGCTGTGGCTGACACAAACAGTCTTACACTCTGCATACAAAAGCAGTTTAAGAGTGGTTCATATTTTGTGTTATACCTAGAAAGTAAAGCCATTTACTGGTTTATCTAACTGCACTCTGTAGCAGCTTGTGGCAAATTCTCTTTAAATAGGCATCTTCTGAAGCTTTGACACTTTCAAAGTCACACTAATGATGGTAGTACAATATACTAAGTTTGTTCTTAGTATATTGTACTACTGTACTATGTGTCCAATTTACTTGCATAACAACTTATCACAACTTTGGGTGATCAGGACCTACATTGGTTTTTAGAGAAACAGTAGATCTTTCAAAATAATTCAAAATAAAACAAAACAATACCTTTATTACTATCTTAATAAAATTAGATGTAATTAGATTAACTGTTGCATAAAGTGAATGTTCCCAACCCACATGCAGGGTTTATATCTGTAAACATGTAAAAGGTTCATAAATCATTATGCTTTTGTCAACGTGACATCTCTAACACTACTTAGTCTATGAATGGTGAACCTCAAATGACTAAAGTGCAATTAATAACTGCTTTTTTTATTTTATTATTTTTTATTCGAAGCCGTAACAGAAAATGGGCCATGTAAGTTTGTGAATAAATCATACAGCTCTACAAGCTGCTTCATGCCTGGAAACAAGAAGAAGAATCTGCTACATGTAAACTGCACAGTGACATACTCTGTCATCTATGCCAGAAAAGGAGATATTTTATCATGAGGATTCTGGTAGAAAGTTTCTTGCATGTGTAAAAGGCAACACAGGGAAAAGGTCATGTCTTTTACTTTCACACTACGTTTCTTTCACTGAGACCGCATTGCTCTCTCTCTCGGTCTTGCTTCCCATCTCAGTCAGCATCCCAAACTTTCTGGCAATCACTGAAATGCCTATAAAATTTCTTTTCAGCAGGAAGCAACAGCCTTGTACTCTTTGTTGTGATGTTCATCTGTGTGAGCATGTAACAGTGTGCACGAGACAGAGCAAGAGTGACAGAGAGAAAGAGTCTGGAGGGACCATCTGTCCTGTGACCTGGACATAACGTAGACCAGGAGGAGTGCAGCTCTGGGAACTGCCGATAGACATTAAACTGCACAAAGATAAAAACCTAAACACGTGGCACAGATATGAAGACACAAACACACACAGTGACAGTGTCTTGGAATTCATAATGCATCCATCTCTTTCGCTTATCCAGTTCAGGATGGTGGTGGTGGGTGGCTGTAGATGAGAGGTGGGGTACACCAAGCTGCCATTCTATTGCTGGGCTAACACAGAAAAACAGACAACCATTCACACTCACATTCACACCTATGGCTGATTTAGAATACCAGTTAACCTAACATGCATGCATTTGGACTCTGGTAGAAGCTGGCTAACCTATGAACATGCAAACTATACACAGAAAGGCTCCAGCTGGCTGGGGAATAGAACTCATAATGACTGCTTCGCAAAGAAATCTGTAATTATTATTAGTAATAGTATTGAGAAAAAGTATTACTAGAGGATAATTCTAGTTTTATGCTGATATAAAGTTTCTTACCCTGAAATGGTAGGTGATGCAACTGATGCCTTTGACAGCAGTGACAACAGCTTTTTAAAGTGAAAAGGCTGGATAGTAGGTTACCTACATTGCTTACAACCTAAAATTTAAATTAAGCATACAAAAAATTAATTTAAAAGTGACTCCTCCTTGAGATTTATTGGGTTTGCCAACTTTCTGCTGAGCAAAATCTATTCTTAATATCTTCAGCTATTACACATAGAGAAACATAAATTCTAATTCATAGAACTGTAGTGTCATGAATGACTTGAAATGTCTAAGAGCTTAGCAGTCTGAATGACATCAAGAGCAAACAAACTCTGAAATCATCTTAGGGTCAATCCTACAGCCATCACAAACAGTAGAACTACATGGTACTTAAGTATATTGTCACACTGGCTTTCAAGATCATTCATTTCCCAAAATTCCCTATTAGCAGGTCTGAGGTCTTAAAATAGGAGGAAAAAAGAACAGCAGAATCAATAATTAAGCATTAATAAGATAAGAAACATATCATTCTAAAGCAGTATAAACAACTTGGTTTTTTTTAAGCTTGAGTAGTAAGAGAAAATGGCCTCATTCATACTAAATGACCTTCCAACTCTCAATTTATTCCTTCTGCTGCCTCCATCTGCTCATTGTTCCATTCATTTCACTCATCTCACACCCTCTCTTCTTTTGTTCTCCTATTTTGAACACTTAAATCAACATTCATTTTCCTGCGAGGAGGAGTGACGCGGACTGGCAGGACTTTCATCTGAAAAGCTGCTATAAATACCCAGTTGAACGAGAAGAGATGGAGAGATGAGAGAGAAAAGAGAGAGGCGGAGGGGGAGTGGGACTTGAAATAGACTAGTTGTGGGCATTACAAATATTTGGTTAGATGAGAGCATCTGAGTGGAAAGAATTTACAGAGACAGCAACGCCCGATGCAGGTTGGACTTCAGAGCGCTGCTGAATCCAAAGCAGACGAGGAGGTTGGTGGTATTTCATAAAGTATGTGAACAAAAACAGCTACATCTGATCTGTCAAGGCTATCCTCTGAAACCTCGTACCTTTTACTCAAAAGAAGTAATTCAGACCAGAGTTGTGGGAGAATGGTTGTGTATAGGCCTATAGTCTAAGCATGATATAGAATTTACTAATCAAGCCACTGGCACTGTTATGCTAATCTTCTAAGGTTTGTGGTAGCTGAAAGAGATCTAAAAAAATCTAAAAAGGCATCTAAAAAATTCTCTAACCTTTTTTTTCTCTCTTTATCCTGCTCTGTTTTCATTAGTTTATAACGTCATTTGAAAAGTTAGCTGGAGCAGACTATACTATATTGGTAAAGTGTACTGCAATAATGTCCCTGACCCAGTAGAGGATTACAAAGTTCAGGCTTCAGATGAGAGCGAAATGGAAAAAGGACGAGAGGACGGGAGACACCATTGCTTTTTGTGATTAGAGCTTTTGAGAAATAAGCCATTTGTAGATGAGGGTGAATGCAAAGAGTTAAGCCCAGCAGAACTTACTGATAATTATACAGAAAAATAGAGTTCAAATGTGTCTTTTGAAGCTCTTACCCAACGTCTTACTACTTCTGACAAACACAGCAATCAGTATGCATAGATAATCGCAGCCTTGACCTCTTCAGCTATCTTATCATCATCTCTGAGGCAAGATAATCCACAACAAACATGTCCTTCAATAAACACATACTCCTTACTCCCAGTGGTTGTGGTGCTTGCATTTTAACGCATGCAGCAATGATTTTTAAAGACTAGGCTTATCAGTCACAACGTCCATAAGCTGAAGAACAAACTCACCTTAGTCGCCTTCCTTCCAGCCTGTGCTCAGTAACACTTCTTCATTAAATTATGATGTCATACATTCTTTCAATATTAAATAGATTTGGTTAATGCTACAGTCACACCAGGGGGGGGAAATGCAGACTAACATAGGTGCCTGCATTTTATATATGAATATAACCAGAATACATCCAACTGCACGGCCCCGAGATTGAGCGTGCAACACTGTCAACCTCTGGATGACCAGTTTGCCATTGCACCACCTGAAATTGGTCACCATATGTGAATGCATTGAACATGTTAGAAGTGACCGTGCTTGAGGAAGAGAGCTGTTCTGGAAGTCTACTGTGAACAGGATTGCAGGTCTATTTCTGAATACCTTGTACACTGCAAATATATAGTTTTCTGCCTTTGAGCACTAGGATGAAAATGTGTTGCCCAAATTAACTGCCTTTGTGAAAATGTAAATTAATAAGAAATAAATGCTGCTATATTATCCCTCCTGTCCCTTGTGGGTGACTGTTGCTTTTGTAAAAAAACATTTTTTTTAAATGTCATAATGGATAGTGCTATACTGTCAGGCATATACCCCCACCCCCACCATGAGAATGCGTCATTTGCAAGTACACTAATTTCACAGTAAATTAATGAGTAAATTCATCCACCGTGTGGCATCTTTAAGAAAAGAAAGAAAAATACATTTATAGTTTTGAAAGCTAAACAAATTTGCATAAGCCATTTAATTATGCATCTTGAGTTATTAGTTTCCAATCAATTCAAATTTATGGTGCTGCTGGAATACTATAGTTAGTATAATCTCATCAAATGTAGGATGCTACACAACAAATTCAAATGTGGTTAATAAATGAAGCAAACTCAGAGGTTTCCATGAAATCTGAGAGTCTCATGATATTAATGTCAAGAAACTAGAGTAATCACTATGCAAACAAGGTTTGTACGTAGCTGCACTACATGCTGTAGGCTCCTCCTGGACCTGTGCATACTGACAGTTTATTCCTCTGCACTGATGGCTCATGAAGTGAATGATGGGAGTCAAACATTAGCTGGATTGGAGTTCGGGGACCTACTTGACAAATTTCCAAGGACCCTCTGCCAAGTGAGGATTAGCTTCATTCTCACATGAAATTATTTTTTTCAAGACACGATCTTATACAAGGATCTTGGAGGAACTTGAAAATTATATCTACATATCTCACCCTCGCACAAGTAGGTTTATTACAGAACAAAACCTGCAAATATGCACACATATGAGGAGTTATTAAATGGAGCTCAGGTGTGCTTTGTTCCTACCTTCCACTTTTGTTTTGGAGGACTACCAGGGCATCAGGGAACCCATCCAGGTTGTAGTCCCCAAGGTGAAGGGCTGGGGGTTGACTCGAGTTATCTGGCACAAAGCCCCAGACAGTTTCTTTCCGCTTGAAATCTGAGAGAACTGGTATCCACTGCAAAAACAAGTCCCCCAACAGTTAGTCATCAATCACAGTCATACCAGTGATACGTTACTGGAACCTTTAACAATCAAGAACAACAAGAATACAAAGAGAAAGGTAAACAAATGAGCCTGGTAGAGAAAAAACGTTTGTGTATATTTATCTTTCTCAAAGAAAACCGGAGATTATAACTCTTGAACAGTGTTCAGAAATCTGATATATATTAAATAAATACAGTAATAAAATCATGAATATTTAAAGTTGAATTTACATGAAAGAAACAAATTTTACATATTCTGTTAATCATAAATGACTTGGTTAAATTACCTGTCTGGAGTGGTTGTTATATGAGTTTAACCTAATTTCTTGTGGAATCTTTTATTTGCATTTCAGGTATTATTTGTACTTTAACTGCATCACAAGTTACAGATCCCTTTGCCCACACAGTGTATACACCTACACATTCATACGGTACGTATGCCAATGTAATGGAATTTTGACAGCAGTAACAAGCTTAAAAAAAAAAAAAAAAACAAGAAAGAAAGAAAGAAAGAAAGAAAGAAAGAAAGAAAGAAGCAATATCAAGCTAATAACAAATGATTGCCTATTTTCAAATGCTTTTATCTCATCCAAATCAGCAGACTAAGAGCAATGGTTCAGGCAACTGACATTAATAGCAATTTTTCTTTTTTTTTCTTAGTGCGATTAGAGCACTCCAATAATACTCAAACCTGATGGTCCAACAGTGGCTAGCTTTAAGAGCATAACAACATTAAGTGTTTCAAAAATGAGTTTCTTTGAAACTTTCAGCAGTAAAGTAAAAAAAAAAAAAAAAAAAAAAACATGACTTAAGTTTAATCCTAAATCTTCTCACCATGTAATAAATCATTCTCTTTCTCCTGCAGGATCTTGAATAAAAACTAAGGCTGCAAAAATACTTGACAAACACTAAGTATTAGAGATGTGAAAAGGAACTTATACATCTCTAACTGGTAGCACTGGAATTTTTGCAACTCTGTAATGTTCAGTGTATTTTCCCAAACGATTTTTAGAATGAACAATGTGACTGAATAAAACAAAATATACAGAAATCAGCCTACATTTCACTTACATACTACATTGAAAACAAAACTGTCACCTATAGGGGAGTTTTAGAATCAGATGTTGTGCATGTGCTCACAGCCCGCAGTCTCGTTTCGATGCAATTTTCTTTACACGTTAAGAGAATAATGAAAGTAGGCCCCCCACCTTAGCAGCATCATTTTTGCAGTTCGAAAACTGACTTACATGACATGTTTGTCCTATTACTGTTCTCCAGTTGCCTACAATGGGAAAAAAATGCTATTGCTTTCCATGTTGCAACAGAAAGGTTTTATTGTCCAAATATTCCTAAACAATTAATTTCAGCAAAGTTGTTACCATGATGGCCGTAATGATCTCTCTGCTGTGATTAGTGCCATTACAGTGAGCTGTTACACAATAGACTCCTGTGAATTACTTACAATTAAAGAGAATGAAGTGTTACACAAAGAAAAGGGGGAGACTATTATCAGCCCAAATTTTCACTTTTATAAACAGAGGTTTATGAGTAACATGTGTTATCAATCAGTGCATGTATTTGACATCAGATGGTCTACAGTTAGCATTAAACTTGGATTTGAGATACTTTGAGATGCCTCGTCCTGATCCCCAATAGGTATAATAAGGCACACCCAACAACCCACAGAGCAGCCATCAATCCATTCATCAATCCTTTTACTGTAAGTTGCTGTAGTTTTACAGATATAAAGGGAGGGGGGAAAAAACCCTTTTAAAAACTGCACTAAACGGGCAGTTTGTATTAATTACATGTGCAGTTTCTAGAGAGGCATAAGAGGGGATGCTAGAGGTTTAAACTATTCATGAATGTTAAACATACACCAGGTGCAGGGGAGAGACACCAGAGATACATTCACCACGACTGCCACTAATGGCTCCTAATACAACCAGTATGTCTCGGAAAAGAAAACCATAGCCTATTTCCAATTAGTTTGAAATCCATCATGAAAATCGTAATCCACGTTTTCTCCAAACCAGCTGTGCACACTACATGATATAGAGGTAACACACGATTGCCTATTCGTAGGCGGGGTAGTGGGCTTAGGTCACGTTAATGATGTGACGCCTCAGTGGCTAAATGCAAAATGAGCATCAGCAATTTGCTTAGAGGGTCCCAGGTTGAAATATCATTTCTTTACTCTTCATTTTCAAAAACAAAGAAAATAAAGAATAGTCATTGGCCAAGTAAAGCCCCCCCCCGCTTCAAGATGCTAACAGAAATCCCAGACAGCATTTAGAAACATGACTAAAACACAGTTATTGGCTTCTCAATTCATACTAAAAAGCCAAAGTGCAGAGCTTGTCTTATTCCCTTTGCTTAATTACTTTTGGTTTGACTCAGCAAATGTAAAGACACAAACTGCCATAACTAAGTACCACAAAATATCTGCATAATTTCAAACAATTGCATTTGGTTAAAATTGGTCGCTTTGCCCCAATAAATGCTTAAATATTATTTAAATCATCATTTTGTTTTATTTGGAAGCCAATTAAAGATACTTAACCACTTTAGCGCATATCATGCAGAATATTTTTATCGTGAAGGTAGTTGCTTTTAATATCACGTTCAAGTTCTAATTTAGTGAAACATTACAGTTGTTTTCATAAATCATGCAAATAATGTGCTTTAATTCCTTAAGCGTACAAGCAGTAACTTGAACTGACTAAATGTA
The DNA here is from genome assembly GCF_965226115.1 of Aulonocara stuartgranti. NCBI lineage: Eukaryota > Metazoa > Chordata > Actinopteri > Cichliformes > Cichlidae > Aulonocara > Aulonocara stuartgranti. Next base: position 6,036,912 of record NC_138939.1, on the reverse strand, counting down.
GGCAGAAGATTGTTGAGGTGACAGTAATTATTACTCTTCTACATTCAGATGGAGCATTAAAAGCGAGAGCGTAAAAAAAGAAACTAAAATCTACGTTTCATCTTTTTCTGAAGATAACACCGAACTTGGAGCTTTAATGCAATGGTGCCCAAGTAAGCTATCATTAAATGACTGTTAAGTGATGTTGCGATCCAGCTTAAGAGGCTGACTGCCTGCCATATGGGCGTAAAGCTTGGCCATGATTACTGCCATCCAGAGTGGATGGAAGTGCCAGAGATTGCGGCAGTGCAGCGACTGGCAGAGAGAAGCGAACAGAGAGTAAGACCCACAGAGGCTGCTGCCAGCCTATTTGCGGCCAGTAAACACAATGCTAGACATGGATGGACATAATAGTACACTGTCCCACAAAATCATTCTCATTCGGACACATCCAGAGAGGTGGAACAATTATTCCCCTGTTAACGTAATGCCGGGGGCAAACATGTTAATTTCAGTTATTTACAGTTTTTTACTCAGGGAAGTCACCAATAAGACATCGGGTGGAAAGAAAAGAAATGGGAGAGAAACAAATGAGAAAGAAAGGAGTGAAGATGACAGGCGTGCATATACTTTAGTTTGGATGAATACATGTAGGCCTTGATCTAAAATGACAGACTGTGCTTTAGATAATGACATATTACTGAAACTGGCACTGCTTTATAAATCCAAATGATATTTATTTTCAATCCAAAATCTCTCTCTCCCTCATTTATTGAATTTTTTAAAAAGCTATAAGATGTGGTGGTTAGAATTGTGTACAAGTTTTCCAGACTGATTGGGTTACTAGATTTTCTGATTACATCTTCAATCTTTGCCCTGTAGTCTGCCAGCCGAATTAATTCACAGGTGAATTCTTTCCTCTTGAGTCCTTTGGTCCCTTCTGTGCTCAGTTCTGCTATGACATTCTCTCTCAGGACAGAGCAAGGCCTTTGCTGGCTGCCAGCCTTATCAGCACACCACTGTGCTGCTATAGGCCCTGAAGCAATCATTGTACTGTCTGTTGCTCCTTTCTGACGCTGATTAGAGGAAGTATGAGGAAAAGCATGGAGAATACAAACAGCTTCTACACAACACTGAAGAAAATGCAGACGTGTATTGTGCACTGGGTTAAAGAGTTTAATCTAAGCATTATCGTTATGTGACAGTTGTTGATGGAACTGGCAAAGAAAATTATTAAAAAAATAAAATAAAATAAAGTCAAATAAAGTCTCATAAACAAAAGACACAAAAGTGTTACGATTAAAAACCTGCACTTACTTGCGTGTACACATACAAGAACTTGAATATGAGATAAAAAGATGCTTAATGAAACAGGGGACCAAAATGAAGCCTATCATATTAGTAATTTATTTAGCTGAGTGAAATCAAATGCAAGAAATACATTATCATTATGGTCTCTTATTACATCATTTCCTAAATAGAAAGATAATTTGTGTCTCTCAAACATTACCTAATGACACAGACACGTAATGATCACATTGTGTGAACATATGGCAGAACAAAAGCAGATGATGAAAGACTTAATTGTGGTAAACTGGCAAATGAAGTCATAAAGCAAAAGTGGAAGTCATAAGTTAACTATTTTCCAAGCAAAAACACCAATTCATGGTGTTTGGACACGGCAAAAAGAGGCCGCATTTTCACTCTGTTTTGGTTTTATTGGCCAGCAGTACTGTGTAGGGAATCATGCAAGGCTCAGTGAGGATATTAAAGGTTTCTAGTCTACTTAAATAATTTTTATTTCAGAAGCTGGATGAACAGCCAAACTGACAGAGCAGCTTTTTGAATAAATCATGAAGCAGTTACTCCTTCCTTGTGGCTGCAGAAGTTTTGACATTTAATCACTAAATATAGCAGAGTATTTTAATAATGTCAAGTGTGTGTCTTTATAGATTAATCAGTGGCTCTACAGTGTCCAGTTAAACAGAGAGATACTAAGTCTAAATAACTTGAGCTCGGTTCAAATGTCGACATATTAACATTGAGTGTGAGACTTTGTGTGTGTGTGTCTGCATGCAAATGTGTTAAAGCACAAATCCAAATGACCAAGTTAATGGAGATAGAGACGATGATGGGATTTGTGTGTGAGAGGTAATCTGATACCTTTAATGGTAGTGAAGGGAAGGATCCCGCATACAAATGGCTTTTTTATGAAACAGTGAGAAAACACCATGTTAAGACAGCTTATTATGGTGTTGTGCATGCACACACATGCACATTTACATGCAAAATGTGCATGTATGCAGAAAAGAATAAGAACTAGGAAGGGCACAAACACAGACCCAGACGCAAATTCGCTCTCCTGGCTTTGCTGATGACTAAAGTGAAAAAGCCGCGGCATGCTTGCAGACTCCCATTGATTCAACTTGGCGGAGAGAGCTCCCGCTTCATTAGGCCAAGAAATTAAAATGTGGGCGGCCTGCAGTGGAGGAGGGAGGTGGTGCGGGTTTATGGGGTGATGTGGGGAGGTGCAGTAATACTGACAGACAACAAGGCTGTCCAAGACAAGAAAAAAAAAGGAAACAAAAATCACAAAACAAAAACAAAAAAAAGTGTAGTAAAGCAGTGACTTTTATGCAGCTACTGATATAATGACTATAATGCTCAGCACACTAGAACTGGCATTAAAAGACGGCGTGGGACTGAACAGTACAGAAAAAAATTAAATGTAATCGTGTATTAATGGCTTTGATTATGAGTCTACATGTATGTTATAGCAGTGTTCTAGTAAATGACTCTGTTTAATTTATTAGCACAGAATGGTATTTTGAAAGAAAGCAATAATGTCTATTTTTGGACATTTTAAATAAAAGTTTGGTTTTCCTAGAAACCATAACATCAAAGAAAATACAACAGATGCTATATACAGAACATCCTGTAGTCTCAGATTAGTTACGCATTACAGCTAGAGAGGTTTTCTACTACTAAGTGTAGCGGAAATCAGAAAGGGACACTATTTCTGTAGATGACATCTACATTGCCTGCCTATACAGTAGAACACCTTACACTGATACATCCCTTTTCAGTTTTTAAGGTTTTCTACCCCTTTTTTCTTGTCCGGAAAAAGGCAGTCAGAGTCAGAGCCAGTAACAGAGTGAGACCATATGTCTTTGTGTCAGCTGAGCAGGGTGGGGACCCTGGTACCTGCTGTCAGTGTCACCTCTTTGACCACTAACTGACCGGCTGACTGGGAAGACTGGAAGGAGGCTGTCTGACTCACACTGGCATCCCTTGCAATGCCTGGGCAGCAACAGTAGGCAGCTGGCTTGGCTTTTATGGTGGCGCTTTGTATGTTTTGGGTGTGTTGAAAGATGACAGATGACAGAATCCACAAAACACCATCAGTCACAACACTAATAGCACTGACAGGTGAAGTCACATTGCTGTAACAGCGTGAGGCATACACTGTCATTGTTGTAGCAACATTGTTAGTACAATGCTCTGATAGGAAACTTTAGATTCTGACTTTCATCAGGAATGTTCCTTCAACACATATCTCCCACCTAACCACCATCTGGCATGTAATACTCTTCAGATCACATCACAATCAAATTGCTCATCCATGTAGATACAGTAGAACAAACTCAATCTAGAAAGTGCAACCCTGAAACCACAGGATACACCAGAAGTCCAATGTGCATTCCTCAGTGGGTTACAACTGTTTGTTGGTATGAAGGAGACCTCTATTATGCAAGTGTATTTAGAATTAGCTGACTTGTTTCAAAGAGAAAGAAGTTTGCTGATGGATTAAAAACAATAAAGTACAAGATGAAAACAATTTAAGCTTTGTACAGGACAAATAAAGTATGACAACACTATTGCATGAGCATTACTTTGTGCAAGTGGGATGTCTTTCTATTTGTCGTCACTTTAACATTGAACATTGAACAAAACCATTACAAACATCTTTGATTAGCATACTCCCCACAACTAATCAATTTTCAAATGTTTCTTTCGCCACAGAGTCAGGGGATGTGGCCTGTGGCCTTGACAGCTGCTACTTGAGGTCAGACACTCATTAATGCTCGGTGAAGAGTTTAAATGAATGCTGTGCTCAGTGCCTATGTACCACCAAGGGTCTTTCACAACAGTGTTACAATTCTGTGTTTATTTGCAGTGACGCTATGTACAGTCTATGTGACAACTTATTATAGAAGACTATTTATAGTTTTGCAAAAAAACTCAAAAATAAACATCAGAGACAGGTATTGGTAATAATTATTTCTTCATGGAATTGTTTAAATTGTACTGCATACCCATTTATTCAATTATTATCTGTACTTTTTGGAGCATACTAAAGGAAGCCAGTATGACCCCTTAGACCTCTATAAAATCTCTCACTTTTAAAGAAAAACATAGCCCATGTTGTGTGACTTTAGATATTAAAAAACACCATAATTTAAAAAAGAATATCTTAAGTACAAGAACGTCAATAACAGTCACTGTAAAACATCTGTTATTTTTGAAACGATTGCTCGTCTAAGTTAATATTATGATTACAAAAATCAATCTGTAAAGTAATTTCATCAATGCTTAAGCTATTTAGAACTAACCCTACACTATATGTCAACTCTGCCATTCATATTTTTTACTTTACCCAACTGGAAATGAGGCATGGTATTAAATGCTTACAGAAGCAGTACCACTGCCTAGGAAGTGCTCCCTCATGGTGCAGATTTCCTCTGACATTCAGGAGGCTGTTTTGTCATTTTGTGGTTTGGTTTGTGTTGCTACAATTCGTTTGATAGGTGTGGTACAAAATGAACCAGTTCTCTTTAGTAATAACCTATTGTGTTAAAGAATTTGGTAGGATTAAAGAGGGAAGGTCCAAAGTGAAATAGATGCAGTCAGTATGTGTGTCTGTAAAGACAGGGAATGAAGCAAAGAGAGTGTTGGAAGCCCCCTACGGTTTCTTTCAATATGGTAAACGAAATGCCTGGAGCTGCTGCAGAGGTAGAGACAAAGCTGTGGTGGAGACTGCAGGAAGGAACACAAAAACTGCTGTTTGGAGATGAACCGTTGATACACACTAGTTTTACTCAGTGGGTTTCATCCCATCTCCTCTTTGCCAGTGTACATATCACTCATTTTCTCCATCATTATCGCCCCTCCAGTATCTCACTAAATGGGCCGTTTCCCCTCAAGGTGACAATAACAGGACAACAAAAATCTCTCTTTTACACTTTCTCTTTTTCTTTCAGCTCGCTTTTCTTTACTTTATCTTTCCCACATAACCACAAAACCAACTCTTTTCTTTGATTTCCTTCTATGTTAATCCCTCCTGTAAGGTTTTACGAATCCTTTTCCTTATTTCTAAACTTTTCTTCCTTCATCTCTTCAACCATTTTCCCAGGAGAGGCATCTGCTGACTGTGTGCTTAAAATGGCTGGGAAGCCACTCTAAAGGAGCAACCAGCCACACACATAATGTAGGATCAGGCATAATTATAGCTGGCAGAGCATTTGCACAGCAAATAATGATGAACTGATAAAAATCAACAGAGTCGTGTAGATAAAAATACAAAATGTGTGTTGGCCTCTGTTAAAATACGATATTATGTAGACTGCACATTACTACAGTTCCTTGAAAGCATACAGTTGCAAAGGTTTGGGCACCCATGGGCAAATTCTATATTTACTTAATCTGGAAAGTAAAAAGGATCAAGTACAACCCCTGAAGTGAATGCATATTAAATATCAAGGTTTTCTTCATATGTTAATGCACTGTTCCCTTGTAGTAGATTATTTTTTTAAACAAATGGTAACTATTAATACCCGTCTGCAGTACTTTTGCCCAAAGTAATTCAAAAATGTTGTCAAGATGTTGCTATGTATACTTCATATGTTGATGTATCTGATGAGGTTGATCAGATTTCCTTCTGATTACTTTTCTTTATTTGCACATTATTGTTGTGCAGTAAAACAGTGCAATCATAGCAAGGTATTGCTTTCCTGTTTTGCTGTCCTTTCACATCTTGTTTTGACTTCAGCAGCTCCCCTTAACTACCATTTTATTTTGACATGGCACAATTCCGAATTTTAAGTATCTTTTTATAGTCTTCCAATGCAATGTTGGCTTTGTAGGCATCAGATACCCATGAGATACAGTTACTTTGTGTTCCATACTGCCATAGAAGTGCACGGCAACTCTAAACAACGCTTGTGATTCCATGGAGTTCGCCACAGACTTTCAGAAGGATCCCAGAAACAGCTCCTCTGTGCTATGACAAAACCTATGTACCCAATCTATTTTTGAGCAGAGTAAGACAGCAGGAAGTCAGTAACATAAGTTTCATAGAGCATCCAGTCGATCTTCGAAATAAAACACCCTGGCCAGGTCCTGATGGTAATAAGCAAAAAGCAGAAAAAAGGTTTGCTACACAAGACTTGTTGCGGTTGGTGGTTGTGGTTGTGTTTCATAGAGATGTCCGAGTTGCTTACTGGTGATACCAGGAGAGTTCTGATGTTAGTTAAATCAGCAGCCTTTTACACAATTTTGGAATATTAATTATATTGATGTTTCAGGAAAGACTCATTTTACAATCTGCTTACTGTAGGGAGTGTATTTGTTTCTTTCGCCTTTAAAACTCAACAAAAAAAGTAATTTCTCAGTGTTAATTAAACGTTTACTTATATGTATGAAAGCTTAAAGATATACTCGTTTTCCTGTCACTCCGCTAAACCACTGCCACTCAAAGGAAGAATCCTTTGCCTGTCTCTTTTTTGACAGTGATTACTGTCTCTCAAGCAAATAGCAACACAGAAAACAACATGTGTTCACTTCATCCATCAGTGCAGATAAGTCCTTCTCACGCTACCTTCCCTCCTCTTTCTTCAACACTCCTTCTTTCACTTCCTCCTTCAATCTTTTTTTCCCCCCTTGTGGCTGACAGGCAAACAAAAGACGTCCATGTCCACAGGGAATGCGCATCAGTGTGTATCTGCATGTGTGTCTTTTGTGTGCACATGTGTTTGTGGGGGTGGACACGCAAATAAGCCTGTAATATTTCTATTTTGGACTGGAAATGAAAGTGGAAGCTTGTTCTCTGGTGGCAGAGGAAGGAAGAAAAAGGAGTGAGGCCTCATGCCAAATGGTAGGATGCAACTGAAAAGAATAATTCAAGATGGTACGTAGGTGGTGTTGTGTGTTCATATGAGTGCAAAAACATGTCTGTGCACATATAATAATTTCTGCATGGGTACATTTAATTGGATGGGACAGCATGTTTATGTGCATATCTTTTACTTCGATCTTGTATGGCTCCATAAACACAGTGACATGCAGTCCTTATGTCTTTCTAAGCAAGAGAGCCTCCTGCAGAGAGCCACGTGGGTAATGCATTCCTGAAATAGACTACCATTGTACGGGTAAACACTGCTCTACTTTGCAGCGGAGTGATTGGTGAGGTGAACTTCACTCAGCGTTGCTCATATGTAAAAACACTTCAAATAATCTTTTTAAAAGCAACCTCTTTGGGTTATTACCTTAAGTAGTGTTACACAGATATTCAAGATGTCAGGGGGGGTTAGAGTGAATTTTTGTTTCACTCTAGATGACAATTAAGTGATTATCTAACAGTTACATTTTTAACTAATTAACTAATTGGTTGATTGAGTAATATTTTCCAGTTAAATGGTATCAGAAATATAAATCACTTTAAAACTACAGAGTACTATTTTTTTTTAATATTATGCATTCAACAAAGTTAATGCTTATTTTCTCTAGTTTAATAAATTACTTTTGATTTTCTTTAAATTTCACTTGAGGTCATATACAATATTTGCAAATGTTTTGGGCACCTCATAAATATATATTTTTTTAAAATCAATCATGCAGTATCATCATGGTGGGGTCGGATCTGCCCCCCCAATTCATTTTGGAACAATTATTTTTTTAATGACATCAAAATTGTACTCATGAAAGATAAGCTGCAAGAACAAATTGAAAGTGTCTAAATCCACAGAAGAAAGGTGGTAGGCTATCCGGCATGTGCTGGCTGGGCAATAAAATCTTAAAATTGCAAAAATTATATTTCTGGTGATATATAAAAAAACAAAAAAAATTAGTTTAACATTTTTAGGACTAAGTAAATTAGCGCCTTTAATCATCCCACTTTTTGTATGTGTTATCAGTGAGCAGCAGTCACTGATAACACACAAAAGATTATCTATCAAAACAAGGGATCAGCAGCATTATATTGGATTAGCATTAACCCAGAATTATATCCAGTTAAATGTGAGCACCATAGTAGCCTAGGAAATTTTAACCTCCTAGGACCTGGCGTCCACATATGTGGACATCACATTTTGGGTTATTTAGAATAAAATACTCAATTTTGCTCTACATGGGCCTGATATCCACTTACGAGGACATTATACTGCTTCTGTTGTATCAAACTTTTAAAAAAAATATCCTCATATGTGGCTCTTATTTTTCTTAAAAATAAGGTAAAAAAAAAATCTGGTAATTCTTTGTTTTTTACATTCATTGGGCCCCAATATGCCCAAATATCAAAGAGAAATTAAAAATGCATGTCGTGAAAGAATTCGGGTCTTAGGAGGTTAAGTACCATAAGTGCTTAACACTTACCAATACCAATCACTAAAGAAAATCACCCAGTAAAGCTGCAGAATATTGTGGCATAATAACACTGAAAAATATATTTTTATCCCAGGATGTTACCTAGGATCGACCTTTCTAACCCGCCCCAAGGACTCTAACTAGGAGTTCTCCAGTGATGCTTGGTTGAGTCCTGTTTACTCTTGGGCTGCACACTGGCAGCCGCTAGCAACTCCTTCGCATGTGCTACCATAGCCTGGTTATGCTCAGTGTATTTTCGCCTTAAGTGGAAAACAAGTTTGTCGTTTCCACCTGTAGTGGGAACATCTTTCTTTCATATTTTGCAAAGTATTGTGCTTTGTTGGAGGTTGTTGAAGTAACTCGCTTTTTAGGTACTAAGTCGTCATTGAAGACTTCTTGCAGCTCTTGATCTTAGACTTGCCTGTGCTAGTCTCGCTGCTTGCACTTAGGGATGTAAATGCATGGCAAAATATTGCTATATGACATTTTTATATCTGGTATTATCATGGGCAACATGATATAGCACAATTATACAATGAGAAACCTCGTAACCAACCCTTTAAAGTACCCTAAGAAGCCTGTGCATAAATTTACTTTGGAGAGTTGGTGCCATTATAAAGGACAGACAGTATGTAAAAATATACATATTACTGCATTACTGCAAGTATTGTGTCATACCACCTTCACTGTATTATCACATTTCCTGAAAAGACACTGTTCAAACATTCTGTAAAGGTAGTTGTTGTATATCTGTCACTTTTTAAATGTCTCTCTAAAAGGTTGTTCCATACATCTTTAAGAAATCATCTAAGTTGTTGTTATGGCTAAATGTTTTGTCAGATCTCCACGTCTGAACAGTACGTGTCTTTGTCTGCTTGCATTTACATTTTCAGTGTGAAATGAGAGTGAGGAAAAAGATAATAACATACCAAACAAGATATGCTACAGTTTAGAGTATACTAAAACACACAACAGGCAAAACTGCTTTTTGTTGTGCTACTCACTATACTAACAGTAAAAGTCATTTACATAGAAATGACAACAATCCTTTTCATCCACATGAGATCCAATCTATCTTTATTTTGGGAGTGTAATAAAATTCAAATTTAGAAAAGAGGACAGTCAAGCAAAGAAGTGAGGAAAACAAATGTAACAAACATTTGTTGTAACAAAGAATGAAGAGTTTAACAAGGATAAAAGCAAACTAATACATTTGAATGACTTCAAACGCATCAAAATATGGTCAGGTGCGTACCTTTGAGTCTCTTGAGCCTGACTTGGCTAGGTAGATGGTACTTCTTTGACAGCTTTTATCCAAACATGCAGGAAGGAGATGGTCCTGGTAGCCATCGCCATCTGCCAGAAACATACACAAAACGTTAAATCACAAAGCAACAAATTCTGATTGAACACAGGGTTATTGTGATGCTTTACTTTCTAAAGCTGTGCTATTTTCATATTTTTATTCCATTACAATGTCTCACTTTTTTTTCTCATGTAGAAGATGGATCACAGGAGCACCTGCTTGTTTTTTACAAGCAAACACAAATCTAAGCAGCACTTGTCTCTTTGATGCCTTTTAACAATGTCAGTAGAGTTGAGTATCATTTTCTCAACTGATTTTCATTGCTATTAATTATTCTAATCATGATGCCATGCAGGGTTCTGATGTACAAACAAGGACAGAGCCTCCAAAATCTAAACAACAGTTTTTCAAAGCACAAAACACTTGAGTGCACCAGGTATGGCTTTGCCGCACAAACTAAGTTAAAATAGCCCAAAAAAAACCCTTATTAAACCATGCTGACTGAATCTTAAATGTTTCAACACATTTGCATCAGCAAGGATAGACAAAACTATGGGCACTAATAGAACTTCTTATAATGTTTTTGTTGCTTTTGTTATAAGTCGTCTGTCATTTGTTGAGTAACATGAGACTGTTACTCAAAATCTGTTAGCAACAAATACTGAGAGGATTTCATTGATTGATGACACCATGGCCATTATTAGCTGTGCTTTTAAATTTGATTCTTCATCAGTTCTCTCATTGATTCTTGATCAATTTACTATGTGAAAAAAAAAGGCCAAAGTGCCAAAGCAGCTTTTTGGCGTCAATGAAAACAGCATAGAAGATGACTAGCAAAAAGCCTCCATATGACTCAGGTGTGAAATGACTCGAATAAGTTTGATTTCATTGCTGCTCAATGCGGCATCTATCAAGGGAAATGTTAAGCTTGTATGTATTGAATTTTAATGAACTGGAAAATATCCTGTTCCTCAAATTCTAATATGAGTTTGTAAAAAAATGACACAGAATTGTGTTATTGTCCAGTTCCTTACAAATATCGAAGTAAAGTCACATTCCTTTGACTTGCACGAGTTTAGGACCTTTTCTCCTATTGCGGATATTTTGACTTGCCAAAGCACAGGGATCACAGGTGCGCTCAATAAAAATAATCAGCACTGAATTCCAATTGAGTATTAAATCTTCAGAGCCTTGCAATGATACAGGCATGCTTGCTGAATTATTAAGAGGAGATTTAGTAAATTAAGTGAAGCCATCATCACCTTCGCTACTTACACCTGTGTTCTTCTTGTTGTAACAAGAAATCTTCCATAACTAAACAATTTACTTTGGCTTAAAAGCACACATCAAAACACTAGAAAGACACAAATAACAAAAGGTTTGAATATCAAGTAAATGGTTTGTTGCACAGCTTCTAACATTTTGCTGGGCCAGTTCATAAAAACACACCACTTGCTCTGTGTTCATGGGTTGGCATGTATTGACACCAGACATAAAGTGGTGAAACTGCTTCCAGCCTTCTCATCGCATGGTTTATCTGAATTTGTTTCAACAGGACAGAGCAACACTCCCAGACAGATGCTGTGCCATGTGGAAGGAGAAAACTGAATGACATTGATGATGAATGACAGTACAAAGCAGGGGAGGAGAAGAAGCTGAACATGTCTGTCAGGGGCAACTGAGCAAGTGACAGAGAGGGGGGAAAAATGAGTCAGATAATTAGATGCACTACAAAACAGAACAAGTCTAAAGGTCATTAAAGCCAAGTTTTCTTTAAATAATGCACAAAATATCAAAACATTTCCTGCTGTGATGCAAACACACACTCAATTTTATTTATATAGCGCCAAACCACAACAGCAGTTGTATCAAAGTGCTTTAAATTGTGAATAGTAAAGGTAGATGTATTTATTTCTTATAATTTTTAATACTGATGGCTGATAAAATTTCAACAAAATAAACATTAAAAAAGGTGGAGTTTTTTACACTTTTAAAATATAGCTTATTTCCAGATTTTAAAATTGGCTTCTGAGTAGGCAATGATACATTTCTTTTCTTTTCTGTCTTATTTAAACTTTAATATTCATGAAATATTACAGTTTCAGACTACCAGAGGCTTAAGTATCATCATCTTTTGCAGCCTTGGTGAGAATGTTTGCTTATGTTTACTTCTCCCATCGCAGCCAACACACTCAGGACCTTCTGTTGACGTAAGACCGTGGTACCATGTGACAGAGAGATACAGGAAAGTATTCTTTAATGCATAATCCCAGTTCCATGCAGTCTCTGGAGAAGATGTGGAGTTGGAGAGGTGTAGGCATTTGAAAGACGGGCAGGTCCTATCACATAGAATGAATTGTAGGAGGCCAGTATTTTGGGAACGTGACCGCTATTTGTTAATAAATGTCGGTATATGCTAGTCATTACTGCATCCCCCAATGTTGGAGAACACAATTCCAGCAACTCTAGCTCAGTTAGCACACAACCAAGCAGAAGCTGCAAATATTGACATAAAAATAATACAATGTATTATTAGGTGGAAAGCAAAAACATGGTTTTAGGTGTGGGCAATGCTTCTGATTTATGTCATCACTGTGGGTGTAATAGAAACAAAGTGAAATGCAGAAAATGAACGCATTTGGACATTTCTGCAGTGTGGGATGTCGAGAGGCTGTAGGGAAAGAAACAGGAAAAAAAGAGACTGTGAGAGAAAATGAGTGCAAATTTAGTCCTACAGAGGATGTCACTCGCCACTCTGCCTCTGATGCTTACTGTCAGTTCTGCTATACACACAAACACACCCCAACATTAGCTCCCTCTGTCCCACCTGCCCTCTCCTCATTGAATACCTTCTTTCATCTATCTACCCATCTGTCTCTTTTATTTATGTTATGCCCTCCTTCACCCGTCCCCTCTTGCCCTCCTCCTCTTCTAGCTCACATGATATTCCTTCCTCAGTCTCAAAAGTTTCTTTTCCTCAGTCTGTCTTTCCTCTTTATTCAACCTCATTCTCTCCTTCACTCTTCCCTACCTACCTCCCTCCCTCCCGCTTTTCATCTCCCGCTACCACTGATGATGCATGTTGTGATGTAGATTGGATGAGAGAGTCGCAGAGGGAGGAAACTGCAGGTATGGATTGAAATGGAGAAGGCAGTGAGGAGAGGGGAAGTCTGGAAAGGGTTGGTCAGAGAAGGAGGCGAAACAGAGCTAAATAGCTAGAGAGAAAGAGAAAAAGGAGAGGATATACAAAGACTGATGGTATCCACTGTGACCTGATAGGATTCATAGCACACACACACAAAACAGCAGCAATAACTATGCAAATCATAATATGCATCTGCACAATAATTCAACAAGAGTCCTTGAGTCATTGTCCTGTGTATATGTTTGGCAAGTATCTGCATGCTATGCTGTATATGCTAGGAGTCTATAGGAAAATGGCCCTAGGCTTCCTTGCTTTATGACCTCAACAAATTTTTGGGCTCAATCACTAGTCATAAAGCACAGGTGTCGAACTCCAGGCCTCAAGGGCCGGTGTCCTGCAGGTTTTAGATGTGTCCTTGATCAAACACAGCTGATTAAAATGTCTAAATGACCTCCCCAACATGTCTTGAAGTTCTCCAGATGCCTGGTAATGAACTAATCATTTGATTCAGGTGTGTTGACCAAGGGTAATATCTAAAACCTGCAGGACACCGGCCCTTGAGGCCTGGAGTTCGACACCTCTGTCATAAAGAATACCGAATTCAATTCCCTCATTAGGTTAGAAAGGTAGACGAACCAGAGTATATTAGATTAGGTATTGGATGACTGGATAACAGCTTGTGACTAACAAGTTATCAGTCAATGAGAAGCAGTGTCAGTTTCAGTGTGATTCCCCTGCATTCATGATGGATGGCTTTAAAATCTAAGACACCAATAGCATAAGTGCCCAGCTTGAGGCATCGGGATTTCAGTCTTTGATCATGACACTGTAAGCACATGCACGCATCGTGATAAAACAGGGCCATATAAGATGAAAATTATATCTGACAGGTCTATAGAGATCTCCCAAACAAGATAAATGTAAACTGTGACTTATCTTTTCTTATTATTGTGTGATTCACTTTGACTGAGGGATAATCACGCTGTAAGCTTTGAAGCTATTGTTTTGATATTTTAGTTGCTTTAGGGAACTGATGCCAAATGTTGCCAACTGACATCTTGACTGGCTAATACCAGTCCCTGTCTGCCATTTACCCATGGATCTATATACAATCATCATTAAACCCATTGAAAATAGTGAGGGAGAAAACAAAACAGAACAAAACACATCTTCAGGAGGTTCTGAAGCTACCTGTGTTTGTTTTATTATTATTTTAATAAATCAGCACTGCTACTTTTTACCTCATGACTCATGTAGTAAGTCTGTGTTATGTCTATTACTGTGGATATAAGGGGGGAAAAACTAACTAAACTCTTATACAGAAAGCACATACACAACACTAAGAACATGTGCAACACAATCTAAAATTAATTCAAAAATTAAGTGCTAATTAGTGTGTAGATTGTTGTGGGTGAGTTCTTCTAATTGAGAGTGCCACTTTTTCATAATTACTGTGCAGCAGACACTGGAATAAGAAAGAAGAACTCTTGGGCTTCTACCTTCAATGAAGGACACTTTTGTGAGATATACTTTGTAATTTGCATCAAATTGCATATTAAAATGTGCAAATGAATATCTGAACTTGGAAACCGTAAACCCAGGAGAATAAATCTTTTGCATTTGCATTGGAATATCTCTAAATGCAAGGGATGTCACTAAATGGTGCCTGATTAGGAGATTTTATTTTTCCAATTGCCACATTTTCACTTCATTAACATGGTCTGGAGGGATGTCTTTCACATAAACATAGATGCATAATGTTAAGCAATATTGCTTATACAACCCACTCTGATCCTGACTAGCTCTACCTCTGTTTTACAGGTATATCCACTTCTCCTGGAGTCTGAGACAAAAGGAAAGTGATGGAGAATTTGAGACTGAAAAAGCAAAGCGAGTGCGATGGCAGAGTAGACTGGCTGAAAACAAGACAAGACTGCCAGTAAAAGAAAGAAAAAGCACACAGACACAAAAAGGGGGGGGGGGGGGGGGACTGTGAAAGGTATGCAGTGGTTGAAGAGAGAATGAGGCAGAAAAGAGGGAGCAGGCCAGAGGTTGGATGTAGCACAATATAATAAGATGAGTGGAGAAGAAAATGCCTGGGGGGAGAGCGGAGAGAAATAGGCTGTTAACATACCGACTTACCTGCACGCACACACACACACATACACGTTGTTGAGCACACGCATGCACACACAGCATGATGACAGCTTTTCCAATTTTAAATATCACTTCCAAACACATTCCCGTCTCGCTGTCTGAAATATCTCCTATCCTAGTGAGCTGCTGGTCGCTGAGCCGCCTCCCTACATCCTACCTGCGCTGACGCGAGCTGACACACTCGGTTGTGGGACTTCGTTGTGCTTTACCTAATGATGAATTATGCATTGGCCGCTGTCACTTTGAAAAATGCAATTACCTCAGTGATAAGGCAGATGGGCCTGTTTTGTCTGGCATATGCTGTGCATCTATTAAGAGTGTACTGCTGGAAAATGAACTGCAAGCACACAAACATGGATGTGTGAACAGATTCCCGTACGCTTTCATGAACAATCGCATACACATGCACATAAACAAGTGCACGCACGATTCAAGTTTAGCCAATGTATGCTGTCTGGGCATGCTGCTCAGACACTTGGATTCAAATTTTTCGCTCCTGTTTGGTATTTACAAGTGTGCATCATTTTGCCCGTGTGAGTTGAGTGGTTGAAGGCAGTGCCGTTTCTGATGGGACAAAGACGTATTATTTGGTTCCAGTTTCTTTCACTTTTAAATTACTGACACACGTATTTTCACAAGACTATTACTTAACCTTAAATCTCTGCCCACACCCAGAGGTGATGGTGTAGGCCAGAAAGGTTCCAGTCAATAAAGCGAAGATTTGTGACTTTTGAAAGTAAAAAAATGTGTTCTGGTCAGAAGCCAAACTCTAAAGCAAGGGAAAGAACCTTAAGCACAAAGCTGAGTTTTGCTAGAGTGAGCTGAAGAAAATAAACTTTAAATCAAATTAAAAAGCCAAAATTGGGGCATTTCTAAACAAATCTCAGACTCAGATTTTTTGGATGCATGTACTATAGATAAGGGAAAATGACTTGAATGTGCAAAGAGGGAAATTATGAGCCATTGTATTTTTTTCCTTATGCATTTTCAGTCACAGCGGACACTTAACCCTTCGGTGATGATCCTTTGGTGACAAGACACTAGAATAATTTGCCATTTGAGAACAGGTTACCTCATGACAAAGATGCAGTAAAGCACGTACTCACCAGTAACAGAACTTTCCAGCCACCAAACACAATGCAGTAATGATAAGAATTAATTGTCTTTTCTTTTTCTTTTTTTATTACTGTTGCTATTGTTATGATAAAATATTTAATATTTTTAATAAAAAAAGAAATTTTAAGAAACAGAAAATGACAGAAACATGTAGAGAACAGACAGGACAGCAGACACAGATGTAAATCTATGGGGGAAAATCTGGTGGAAGACAGAAAACCAGAGGTAGAAGGGTAGAGTGAGAATTGACATTGTGATGTGTGATGGAAATAATTCCCACTCCAAATCACAGAGGGATGCAATGCTGCTCTATTTCATTCTCTCCTCTCTCCTATTGCTTTTATTATCCTCCCTGCCATCTTTCCTCCTCCGTCTGCAGATCATCTACCTTGGCTCTTTTTCTATATATTTCACCCTTTTTTCCACCTCACTTCATGCCACCTTTGAAATGTGCCATTTGCCCTCACTCTTTCCTTTTCCACTTTCTCATGCATTTAAGTTTTTAAGGTAAATTCACAAGGTGCTCATTAATTAACCTAAGCGGAAGCTGGTCAGAGAGACTCACAGGAGGGCCGCACACAGAGAAACAAACGCTGCAAAATAAGATTGACAAAGTGAGACTGGATGGCAGAAACAGACTGGATCAGGTACGTAAATCTCAGCAGGTAGATAAAGAAAAACCATTGGAGCACACACAAAAATGGGACTTACATGACTTTGGCAATTTGTATAAATAACAAAGATGAAGTAGAAGAGGATTTATGTCAATACTGTCATCACTCAAGCTGCATCTATTTGTAGAATTTACAGGTAAGAACTATGTTTTCGTCAAGCTGAAATAAATCAATTTTGGACATTTGGCACTAAAATATAATACGTCTTCTTTCAGGTTTGTGGTTATTTTTGTCAAATACAATCTCCTCTGAATTATACTGCGTTCACTCTCAGTGGCACAGAGCATCTCTCTTTGTATCAGTGTCTTTTGCATCTCAGAGCCCAGAGACAAAACCATAGGTTATAATGAGGAATGCCTTTTGAGCTAACATCACCTTATACAGCATGACTGATGGAACCTGAACTAAATGTAACAATTTATTCAGTTATTTCTTTTAAACACCATTGCTTCATATATTGTAAAACTAATCATAACCACTAAAGTAAAATGAACAGAGTAAAGTGATGCTTATAAGAACACTCAACAAAATAACTAAACGGATTAAAAGACAGAAAAAGGGTGATAGCTGGTCTTCCACTAGTGTAACAATCTGTGACACCCAAAGCTGTTTAGATGAAGAACAGACGGCGATGTAAGAAAACAAGAGCAGAAAATTAGTAAGCCGTAGATAGGAGATACGGAGTAGATCAAGAGAAATAAAGAAAGACACTGACAGCTTAAGAGGGGCTAAGTGAAGCAAGACAAACCAGGACAATTAAAAAAAATCCCTCTGTATTCTGAAGGCATCTTTTTGCCTGGACTTGGCAGATTATTAGAAGCGTGACCCTTAAAGGCTTCTCTCCACCAGTTAACAAGAACAAGATGTGGAAGTGTGCATTTCCAAACTGAAGGAGAAATTATGATTTTTTTTAAAAAAGGAAAAAAAATTATGTCAAGATAAGCTATTAAAAAAAACTTCTGAGATAATAAATTCAACACGCGCGCAGATTCCCTCAACACAAAGACACCCACATGCAGCCACAGCATATAGGTCATTTTCCCTTTGGCTCATACAATATTGCCAATTTTGGCACAGGGAGTTTGTTCACTAAATATTTGATGGACACCCTTTTGCTGCAGTGAGATTAACACATTAATCTTGCCAATAAGGATGTGTTTATCAGTGTGAAGCCCTTCGTGCATGTGTTTGTGTTCATGTGCATGAGTACCGCACAAGCCCAAAAGTTAATTAAAAATGCATTGAACATTACACAGCTAATAGCAGAACATAACTCAAACTAAGTGATAAGGTTACATAGATTAAAAAAAAAAGAAGATAAACAGAAAAACAAAACTAAAGCTAAAAGCCAAAGAGCCACAAACTAAGAGATACTACATGCGTGAGATTTTAAATGTACTCTTTAGCATACTTGTAATTTAATTTTCATACAAATATCTATAGCGCTATCCTGCCAACTTACTTAATATTCACTGCCTGGCTCACAGAAGAGGGTGCATTTGATTGTTTTGAATAAATACAGCAGAAGAAATGTGTTGTCAGCATGAAGCAGCAGACATAAAATCTAAGGAAGAAGAGACCTTACATGAATGAGCACACTGCATCGTTTGCCCTGAAGACATCAAGTGGCCCCCATCTTGAAGCTCCTCAATTACGAGGGATGCGTTTGATTTCTTCCTCTCTTATGCATAATCTAACTCGCCTTTCTCAAAGACCACTACAGCAAGAAAGAATGTGATGATGGATGCGTAGTGATCTCTGAGAAGTGCAGTTCCCATGATTGGGAAAAAACACGAAGAAGAAAAAGTCTGAACTGAAGCCAGAGTATGCTACGGGGATAGCATCTAACAATACAAGATGATTCTAATATAAAAGGGGAAAAAAGATTTAGTAGAGGTGGTTCAGCATCTTCTCAGGATGCCTCCTGGGCATCTCCCTTTGGAGATTTTTTGGGTATGCCCAGTGGGGAGAGACCGCAGGCTAAACTTGCTGGAGAGATTATAATCCTCATCTGATCTGGGAATGCCTCAGGATCCCCCAGAAGGAGCTCGGAAAGTTGCTCGGGAGAATGATATCTGGACTACCATGCTTAGTTTGCTGCCACCATGACTTTGTGGAATCAGAAGGTTACAGATGGATGGAGAAAAACCAAACCCTACATATACATGAAAAAATAATATCTCTCTACTGCCTCTGACAAAACCCTCTTGAACTCTATCCACTCCTGTTATGCATCTTACAATAAAGAAACACAACCTTCTCTTTAAACTCTTACACTGAAATGAATTCACTTTTTTTTTAATCCAGTAAAACCAGCTTCCTGGTCATTTTTTTATTTTAATGGTTTACAATTTGCAGTAAAAATATGTAAGTTCAGCTATGGAATTTCTTGCAGAGGTTAAACCAGCAACATTTTCAACTGTGGCGTCAATTTTACATAAGCCACAAACCACTCTGTTCAAACAGATACTATGTCAATAGCGTCTTACAGTTCCTATATGCTTATCCTTTTCATTGCTAATGAAACTATCACAACTAATTATTGTTAGTGTGAGCAGTAAACTGGTCAGTTAGCCAATTTTCTGAAAACATTCTGCAACCATAGTAGTTTCATGGTAATTTAAGTTATTTTAACAAGTATAATAATGAGAATAATAATAACAAGAAGAAGAATCATAAAAAAAAAATAACTACATGGCATCTGTCAAAAACAAAGTGACTTAGAGATGTAAGCAACAGAAAGAGAGAAAGAAAATAATTATTGCATTATATAAAGTAGTATAATCTCATATAAAAGTAAGCGCAATCCTGAAATACTCACTTGTAAAGTTAAAATAAAAATCAGTCTAGAGTCTTTTTTCATAATGGAGTCCAGAGGATCAGTCTACCATGGTTTCAGTTCAAGAAATTATTAACAGAGTTGTGTAGGAGGATCTCCTGCTGCTTGCAGGTTCAAAATAGATTGGCACATTGGAGTGAGTGAGTTAGTGTTATTGGAGTCAAATCAAAATCAATTTGAGATTCATCCAAACAAAACTCCATACTTCAAGAGAATCTGACATTGAGACAGAGTATATAATGAGCCAAGGACCGAAACACTTCACAAGTGTTAAATTACAGTTACTGGTGCTCAAATAATCCCACACTAATGTTAAGACTAAACAATATTTAAGATGTTCAGTTCGATCAGATGTTTCTATATCAGTTTTGTAGTATTGCTTCCAAATGAGCCAGCTTGATAACTTTGACTCTTCTCTATTTGAGCAATCATTCACATACTGTAATACCCAGACTACAGAGCGCACCTGATTAAAAGCCGCATGCTCTAATTTTAGAAAGAAAATCAATTTTGTACTTGTACAGGCCGCACCGGATTTTAAGCCGTATGCATTTCACTTGTAATCTGAGATATTTACACAGAAATATTACACGTGAGGATTTTTAACGTTTAATTTAATCCGTAAGGTAACATAAACATGGTAACATAAACATACAAAAATACATACTGCAAATGCTTTTTTCCGCAAACAGCGCCTGTAACACGGCTACCTTTAAATATACGTATGTATCAGTAACACACAAATTACGTTGCTTATGTTTTTTTTACGGAACAGTGCACAAACAACATTACAATGTCTCTTAACAACCGGTAAAAATATATACCGTATATATACTACTTATCAATTTTATTGGTCTACTGTTACCAGGCAAAATGTTTTTGGCCGCATGAAAAAAAAATGCATTAGCTGCACGTCAGTATAAGCCGCAGTGTTCACAGTGTGGGAAAAAAGTAGCGGCTTATGACCCGAAAACTACGGTGCTTTCCCTTTCATTTTACTTTGTACATCATCAGACTGGTAAATGAAACGGTTACTTACTTTTAAAAACAAGCACAAGAAGGCACCAAAAGACAATGCTGCCCTAACTGAGGTGACAGCACTGTCAAGATGACCAGCCAACTTTGTGGCATGCAGGCTGCAGCCTGGAGATTAGCGAGCCAGCAGAGATTTGCAGCGGATAAATGTAAAGCTCATCTGAACAATGAATAGCGCTGGCCAAGATTGTTTGAAGGGATAAGATGTCCACAAAAATCTGGCTATGGGATTATGAGTGTGTATAATAGAGTTTTATATTGTAGTGTGTGCCTGCCACTGTGCATGGATGAGATTAGCCTGCCAGTTAAGGAATGAGCATATCTGGGCTGTAAGTATTTGGAAACAGACAGTGAAACTGTCAAACCTCAAAACACAACATAGTCCTGTTTGATAGCCTTTGAAGCATCAATGCAGAAAGAGCTTTCAGGACTTCAGGAGGAAAGGAAGGGATGTAACAGACACACACCAGGACAAATTTCAGTACAATCCAGCCTCGTCCACACAGTGACTAAATGTTGGGAACTTTTATGCACCTTGACTGCACATATTGTCATTACACATTGTCTTCTTCGATTTTTGTTTTGCTCCATTTTGGCTCTGTTCATATGGCCCTGCTACTGAAAGTATATCCCAGTGCTAGGTTTCAAACCGATAACTGTATCACATTTACACAAAAACACAGCAAACAAGCAAATGAAAAATCTTTATAATTCTCACCAAAGTCCACAAAGGAAGACTGCCCAATAATTGTGGTTTCGTTTGGCTTTGACATGACGTCAGTCTTGGTGAAGTTCCCGTCCTGATAGATGACAAATGGACAGAAAAAACATAAAGAACAACTCAAATGTTTAGTCAGAGATCCAGCAATAAAAGACAAGTCCAGTTTACCCCTCGCGTGTACCATAAAAAGCTGTAATGTTTCTGGAAAGCAAAAAGTAAAAAGCTTGCTCTTGTTCATGCACTCAGTAAAATTTCAAAATATATGCATAACGCTTATCAAGCAAAAACTTCGTTTTAATCTTATTAGAAATGTTTGATTAAATGAAACAAAAACAAGATAAAAACACGATTGGTTTATAAATTCTTGAATTACAGGCCAAAATATGCTTCGTGGAATAACTGAAAATTTTTAAATAGTTAGCATTCACAACCAGTGTTTTTGTAAGATTTTATTATTATTATTATTATTATTTATTTATGTATTTATTTTTAAATCATTGCATTTAGCAGAAAAGAAGACAAACCACATTCATGATGAGTTCAACTAATATACGGTAAAGCAACCGGCAATTGTCTCCATTCTGGATTATTTAATATTTATGTATTACATTTTAATTTTAAATGCAAAATGCCACTTTTTATATTAATATTTCATCCGTTGAAGATAAGCCCCCCACCCCGGAGAGTAATTGTTCATTTTAATATGACACTGCACCTTATTGCATTTTACATTGCTGGTTTGTGGATTTAGAGAAAACAGTGGCTGTGAGAGTTCTGAAATTTAGCAAACCTATTGGGTAAGTGGTGCCCTTTACATAGGGCAAGGAAAAAAGGCAAGGGTTTAAGTATATCAGTGGGGGGAAAAAAAGATTTGTATGTGTGGGTGCCTTTGCCTAAGAACACATGTGAGTCTGTGAGCCTGCCGATAACAACATTACTGATTTATGAGAAAGTGACAGAGTAAGAAAGATAGGAAGAGAAGGTGAGGGAGGTACAATAGTTGAGTCAGAGAACACAATCTATACATTATTATATATAAGTATATAATGTGTGGGTGTGTATATGTGTGGTCAAATGTTGTTCTATGCACAAGCCAATAATTGTTGAAATGAATAAACTATGACATGAGGGGTGTGTTATACATCTATAAATTATTGTGTTTTACTAAAGCTGAGCGATAATAGACTCAATAACAATGAGAGGACAAAGGAATCAGACAAATGGCAAACCACAAATTAGCAACTGCACAACAGTAATTTAATAGTTATAATGATGTGAAAACTATTATAACAACACAACTAGAATCAAAATATAAATTTCACTTAATGGTGCTGGGCATGAGATGTAGCAAAACAAGTGGGTAAACTATCAAGACAAAGCTACGGTGAAGGAAACCAAAGGTTAATGCAACACTATTACTGCAAATTATTAACTATAAACTCCAAAATGTCATTTAAATAAAACTGTGTAACAACACTTGCAGCACATTTTCTACCTACATTGCAATCCAGTACACTCTGTATGATATTGATTTCTATGTAGATAGAAATTCCACTACACCACAAGATTGCTTGAATATTTCATGCAGACGGAAGCACCGGTTTGAACAAAATCTTTTCCAAAGAAAACTCACGGCTGTGAAATATTTAAGGCTTTCTAATTAGAACGCACAGACGGACATAAAATTACTGTATTCTTTTCTACTGTCAGCTGTTTGCAGAATGGTCATAAAATAGCATTAACTGATTAAATTCCAGTTCCAAGCATATTTGGCAAGAACACTAGCAGTGCCTATTCAAAAGTTACTGTGGTCCAAAGTGAAAGCAGTGTAATTGAACTTCCAGGGTGTAATCTGAAAATCCCAGCTGTAATGAAAATGGTCCAGGAATGCAGGAGAAGATTACCTTGAAGTTGATTTTGAGCAAATTTACATGATTTTTTCCTCCTAAAGTTTTTGGCTGTTTTGGTTATCCCAATATATGCAAATAGAAAACATATCTGATTTTTTAAAGTGGAATCTACTGCCAAGAGAGCCGAGATCAAGTTGGCCAGTTAAAAAATAACAAGAAAGATATCAATGGGAAAGGTGAAAAATAATCAGATCCTCGAAATGATTATTGCCCAAAGCCTCCTGGAAAAGCCGAGACAAAGATCCCAGTGTACAATCTCCTGGTCTGTTTTAACAGTTGGAATTCTACATCAGCAGCTGCAGACAACACAAGCAGCCAGAAAGCTGCACTCCAGGGAAAAGCATCCGTCTACTGACAGCATCATCGCTGCCAGGCTCATCCCAAGGTTTGTTAGTTTGCTGGCATAGTCTGACTGCCCCTCCATCCATTTTCAGGCAGCTTAGGCCCTGAATAACATCGTCATAGGTACCGTGGACCAGACAGCTGCTGCAAAGCAAGCCTTCATAAGCCCGGTGAATTCACCACATCTGAAAATTTATATCATGATATTTGTGCCCTGGTAACAGCAAAGGTAATGGATCCAGCTATGAGTATAATGGGGGACTCGAAAATTGCTCTACGTGTAAAAGTAGATAGGTTTGGGAAAGAGGAAAGTCATGACTCAGACTCAGTGAGTTCTTTATTTTTTTATTTTTTTATTGCTGGACTATAAAACACCTTTCTTCTGTTATACTCAAGTGTCCCAAAAAGCCATGACATTGTGACAGTGTGCCAGAATGAACAATAGGTCCCTGAAAGTGAGGCAGTTAGATGAAACTAATTAATCATTAACTTCCTAATTTTCTCCTGACACATGTAAGACGACTTTTTGTGAGAAGGCAACCTATTTAATTGTGGTGATACAGTTCAGTTTGTGCAGGTCCTGGAGAGATAGAGTAGGCAGTGCTAAAAAAGTATTTTTTTCTTCCTGAGAGAGGGCATTTCTGAAATGCCAAAGACTGTTTTTTATCTCGGGGAATTGTCATGGGTTTAATGCTTCCAGAAAAGTATGATAGAAAGTACCTACTTGATCAACTTAATGGCAGCTTCATAGCCATGGTCCCCCACTCCACTCTGAGACATTAAGATTAGGAGACTAATGAGTAGTGCTGCCAACATGATTGCTTAGTAAGACTTATGACTGTTCAGTCTGAAGTTCCCTTTAGGTTAGTTAGTACTTCAATATTTTGACATCTAAATGGGGCTTTTGCATGACTTGATTGCGTCATAAAGAAGTGGAACATAACAGTCTGACAGAGTTGGCTAGTTGAGCCCTAAAGGTCCAACTCAAATTCCAATTATCGGTTTCATTTTTACTGGGTAAAGAAATCACTTCGTTTTGAGTTAATAACCTCAGTAGTTAGATAACATATACTAATATTTGTCTTTTAAAACTAAAATATAAAAACTTGTAAAATTAATAATTACTTCAGGAAGTTTTTGTTCTGCATTTAAATATATACACGTCTTGCCAGATTTGCTTTTAAAGCAAACTGAAAGATTATTTCTTGAAGCAATGTGGGATTCATTTGTTTGGTTTTCTCCCTTTGCTAATCATGCATTTCTTAAATACTGCTGACTGCAAGTGAAACCCTAAAAATGATAATGTTATTGCAATATTTATTTCCAGTAGGGTTACAGAGCCTTCAAGTCAACACTTACTCACCCAATGCTGCAATGAAAAACATGCAGGTATGTTGTTCTGTGCTATTTTAGGGTATTTTGGTGCAATAAGCCTTCAGTAAAAGGCCAATATTAGATTCAATTTAAATTATTTACGATACATAAATTGTGCACTGAAGGGTTAATTCTTTGCATCATGTTTGATGCTTTCAGTCCTGACAAGGCACAAATGTAGAAGTACTTAGCCTGGTGATTTAAATGCACCAAGAGGTACTTTGGCAAAAAGGTTTAAACTATCACTAACAGTAGAAAGTGCAGATTCATGCGTTTCCCAAACCTATTTGTTTCCATTTGAAAGAATTACTACTTTTGTAACTACTGTGTACTGACTGTACAAACAAATCTTCTAGGGAAAGACTGCAAAGCACAAGTGCACTTTGAAGTGTTTTTCTATGATTTATAAGAAGTTACAGGGAACAAAAAAAAAAAATTCTGTCATGCTGACATTTGAAAATGTACAAAGTAATTGATATTTAAACTCATTCAACTTGAATATTCTGTCAATTTGCTTACAAAATTAGAATCAATCCACAATTA
This sequence comes from Aulonocara stuartgranti, assembly GCF_965226115.1. NCBI lineage: Eukaryota > Metazoa > Chordata > Actinopteri > Cichliformes > Cichlidae > Aulonocara > Aulonocara stuartgranti. Next base: position 6,011,131 of record NC_138939.1, on the reverse strand, counting down.
GGAATGTGGAAGTGGTCCGTTAACTCTCTAGGCATTGACATGAAACATTTTAATAGTGTGACTGACTAGTATTGATTTTGCATTCATGTGTGTGTAAACCAGGGGCGGAGCGTGGGGGTGGCTTACGGGGCTTAAGCCCGGGTTGTTTTGTCAGAAGCCCGGGGTATTTTGGAGTGTAATTTTTTCATAGTTAGATGCCTGGCTGACAACTGTATAAAACAAAAAGTACACACAATATTCGAAGCACATAGTGCACACTGTGGGAATTTACGACTGTGCGTGAATCCCCCCCTGATATTGGTATGATCCAAGCTCAGGCACTAAGCGACTGAGCGAGGGGGCGGGGGGAGCTGCTGCCGGTGAGTGCGCTGTTGGAGAGACGGAGCCAGCCATACTAAGGAGAGCTTAAGTTTGAGCAGGTACCAAAGCAAATCATTCGTACCGTACAAATAATGTAAATATGACGGTGCATCACGAAAGATTGATATGAAACTGATCACTTGACCAATATTATTTTACTTGCTCTTCAAGTGAATCAACAAATGGCGAAATGAAAAGCCGAACAAATGCTATTTTTTAGAGAGTCTTAGCTTACGTGTGTTTATTTCATATTTTCAGTTCTTACCCTCCCCGACTAATTCGGTTTCAGTTATGTACTGAAATATAAGAATGGACATTAGAGGGTTCTTTCAAAGAAAAAACTCAGGTAAATGTTATTTTATATATTATGCTTTGTATGTTGTTCAGTATATTTCTATGCAAAACAAGAGGGATTTCAGTACACAGCAGGATATTCACATTTGTAACCAGATATTTACATACACTTTAGGGAGAAAACATAAAACATTTTTACTGTACAACATCAATTTAGAGTAAACTTTTGTTTTAGATAAATATTGAAATATATTTTGAATTAGTTAAATGTCAGAATAAAGAGAGACAGAGCTGTCTATTTTTTATCACTTTCATTAAATTTAGGAGTACATGTACACTAAGTTTATTGTTAATTAATAAGAAAACTCCAGACGATTCCATTCTGAGCTGAAGAAGCTTCTGATAGGTTAGTAGAGTCCATGTGAGTAAATTGGTGGCACAGCTGTGGATGCATATAAGGCAAAACACAGAGCCTGTTTCTGTGACATGGGAAAATCAAGAGATGTCAACCAAAACACCAGGAAAAGAATCGTGGAGCTCCATAAGTGTGGCTCAATTTGAATACAATTTGGTGCCATTTGCAATTAAAAAACACAGACAGTTTCTCTCTTTACTCTTAAAGTTAACAAATATGTTTTTATATTTATCAATCTAAAAAAATAAACATTTAGTCTGATTTGATGTTACAATTAAAAAAGTGTTTGTGTTTTGATCTGAAGAGTTTGTAAATATCTGGTTTCAACTGTATATTTGATGATTGTCAGCACAAAGAGGGAGAGAGAGGAGCAGAGATTGAGATGGAGAATGAGGACAGAACAGAGATGAACAAGAGCAGGTGAGACACACATGTTAGTCAAATGGTTGCTTACTAAAAGTATCACTGTATCATAGGTACTCATGTATCTCGTACCTAGTGTTTCTTTTTAGGTTTGCTATTTTTCAAATTCTATATTTATTAAGTTCTGCAGGCTTGTTTGCACAACAAGGCTAAATAATTATATAAACTTTTCTCAATCTAAATAGTGGACTTTGGTAGAATTAAATAAATAAGTGTAGTGCAGGTCTATGATGATTTTTAGTGCTACTATCATCTAGTTCTGATTGTGGTTATGTCTTGGTTAAGTCCTCAGTAATCCTGCTTTTGAACTGTTGTAGTCCTGTTTTAATTCTGGATCAGTTCTGGGTCTGGTTGAATTGGGGTTTAGTCCCTGTGTCTTGATACAGCCCCGACTTCGTTCTGTCTTGCTGCTCAATTAAAAAACTAGTTTAAGGTGTCCTGCATGTGTGATATATATATTTCCCTATATGAAGTCATTCTTTTTTGAACAAAACTCAAAACAGAGCCTATTAATCTTTCAGTCATTTCTACACCCCCCCCCCTCAAAAAAAAAAAAAAAAAAATCCCACATGCATACTACCCTTTAGGGCTAAGCCCCGGGTGTTTCAAATGTCTGGCTCCTCCTCTGGTGTAAACTGACTGATTTGTGAAGATAAAAGGATAAATTTTTGTTATTGTTCCTTATTTCTGTTGACATTACCTTCAACACGTTTCTGTCACTCACACCCACTCATAGGCAAACAGCACAATCACATATGCCCAGCTAATGCACTAAGAGATGCTGTGCTATGCAAAAAAACAAAAAACAAAACAACAAAAAAGAAAATAACAGAAGGGAACAGGGACCAAGTCTATCTTAGAAAACTAAGGGAGATGGGTCAAAGTGTCTAAAAACACCACTTAACCAGTATTGTGTATAAGTAACTCAAATGCTAATGGAAAAGATGTGTATGCATGAAGTGTTACTGTGCTGGTGCTTTTTGAGCTAAAAACAAGGGAGGCCTGGATCAGCTTGTGCAAGGTATCATCAAGTTCCAAAATCCCAGCAACTAGTGATGCAGGAATCCAGATTTATACAGCTCTTTTACAATACTGATACAGAGTATGAATCCAATTAGGGCTGGGCCATATTATACCGTTCACGGTAATACCGGTACAATGTTAGGCAACGATAAGAAAATGAAATATCGCGATAATATATGGGTAAAACGCGCATGCGCAGTGCCTTTGTTTTCATACGCACATGGCCAAAAAAGCATGGCGGTAACGGAGAACGAGAAGGGAGAAAGCGGATCGTTGAGTGAAACGCATGAACCAGAATTGGTTTGTAAAAATGGTGCCACTTCAGTGATGTGGAACTGGTTTGGTGTTTGTCCGTCAGATACCCTACAAAGCTCTTTTTTTTTTATAGAACATGGAAGCCGGCCGTCGTTATTACCGTATTTGTCGGACTAAGGTGCTTGTAAATCTGGGAGTAATCTGGGTCCTAAACTCCGTTCGCTTCAGGTCCCAAAGTCAAACGAACACTGCAGCATCACTGAGAGTTAAAAACGGTCTAAATTCTTTCATCTTTAATAAAACGATCAGCATTGCTGCTTTATCAGGTGTAACTATGAAGTTTAACATCCAGGCATCCATGAAATTTATTACATTTAACGGAGTTAGAAGTTAGCAGGAAGTTAGCTCGCTAGTTTTGCTAGTTACCTAAGCATGATATAGCATGTTCTGACTGAGAGATTTCTGAAAAAATTCAAACGTACAGCTCTGCTATCACTTCCAACATAAATGAAGACAGGAAACTAAACAGCAGTGACGTGTGTAAGGTTACTGAAGTTGGGCTAGGTGGTATATAATGATGAGCTACGTGATCGCTAGCAACACAGCTATGTTAGCATAACACAGCGGTCCCCAACCTTTTTTGCGCCACGGACCGGTTTATGCCCAACAATATTTTCACGGACCGGCCTTTAAGGTGTCGCGGATAAATACAACAAAATAAAACTAGTACCGGTACCGATAAAAAGAAGATTTATTCATAACACACGTGAAAAGACCCAGGAAAACCAAGTTAACGATAAAAACGATGACAAAATAACGATAAAAACCCTGAAAACCATACATTTCACACCTGAGCCTCAACTCTCGCGGCCCGGTACCAAACGACTCCGAGGCCTGGGGGTTGGGGACCGCTGGCATAACAAACAGTGAAGCTGGAGGATGAACGCTAACACTTTCCCACTCGATAAAAGTTAACGTGAAGGTTCCTGATGGTTAGAGACAAATGCAATCACATGGCAGGATGCTGTAAATGGACCAAATTTCAGTCAGAAGGACAACTGAGATAATCCATCCACAATAGAAGGTTAGTCATTAATATAGTGCAACAACATGGGAATAGAGCAGCTGTGATAGAATATAGCATTAATGAGTCAATGGTACAGACGTGGAGGAAGCAAGAATGAGTTGAATAAAGTTTGATTTATCTGACTGCTTTGTTTCGCTTAATGTGCCTTATAATCCCGTGCACCTTATGGTCCGAAAAATACGTATTTGACTTTAACTTATTAAATGTTGCTTTTGTAACTTGTAATCTGTAAGGCTTAAAAAACAATTTTACTGGTATTTATAGTAAAATTACAGCCAAGGATACAAGATATTATACCAATACCAGGGCCAAATTATTGAGTCAGGATCAAACTGATCTCAATCCAAATATTGGATCAGTGCATCCCTACCATGAGTAAACTCGTGGTAGTAAACTCAAAATCACAAAAGCCCCTTAAGGCCATCTTCTAGTGGGTCTTTATATAGCTTCCAGTTAATTCTTGCTCACTCACCTCAGAAATGTACCAGTTATTTCGCCATATCTGTAATGTGACAACATAACCTTTTAACATGATTGTGATTTTCCTGAAAAAGATGAGTTGCAGGGAGGCAAATCTGAAGAATAGGGCAGGTGGTGAGCAAAGCGATATTGGTTTGGCCAAATACTGTTTCCAATGTGCTCTGTGCTCATGACGACGTGCCATTGTTAACTTCTCTCTCCGATCCCCTGTTGTCAATATGAAGTCTGGGGATGAATTTACAGGACAAATTCAAGCTGTTGACTTCTCTACTAAAATTGCTATAACCTATTCTGTCCTAGACAGAAATCCACCTTCCATTACCAGTCATGAGCCTCCATACAAAAGTCAGGTCAGTTTGTTAGAGAACTTGCTTTGCCCTCTGTGCCAGTTTGAGAAATGCATGCGAAACTGTGGATATAGAACACTGTCTGGGGATGCAGTAGGGGAGATCGATCAAATTTAAATCACATGTGTTTGTTTTTATTCATTTATTTTATTGTAATGGGATTATTCCAGGAAGCTTTTGATCACAACTTGTTTGTGTGTAAGACTGCAGCAAATCTAATTCTAATCTATACAGCACAAAACCACAACAACAGTTGCCTCAAGGTGATTTTATATTTTAAGGTAAAGACCCTACAATAATACAAAGAAAACAGAGAAAATCCCATCAATTATATGATCCCCAACATTAATACGAGCAAGCGTTTTTGGCGACAGTGGGAAGGAAAACTCCCTTTTAACAGGAAGAAACCTCCAGCAGGACCAGGCTCAGGGAGGGGCTGGGCCATCTGCTGTGACCGGTTGGGGTGAGAGAAGGAAGACAGGATAAAAGACGTGCTGTGGAAGAGAGCCAAAGAAATCTAATACTACTTATTTGGAATGATGATACACATATGGGGGAGACTTTAAAAAAAATGGATGTCGTGAATAGCCAATAAATCTCATCAAATGGGTCCACATTTGACTTCTTCTGTTGCTCAAAGGACCAAATTTCAAGCAGAACTCTTCGAAATGACATTCATTTTCTTCTTATTATAAAGAATTTTTCATTTTGCCTACCTCTCTGATATCCTGGTGAAAAGCAAGCAAGCTGATCTGAAAGGTGTTTACCATTAAAAACTGAAAGCGCAAGCCTCAATATAAAAACACTAACTTGCTTTGATGGCAAGCAGTAGTTTATTTATATGCATGTGCTAATCTGTGTAAGTGTGTGACTGGGGATAAAAACAGCTTCTCACTGACCAGTGAACTAAATTATTATATCAGCCGTTAAAGAACTGACCTTTTAAAGCACTTGGCTCTATTTGGCAGCCAATGAAAACACCTCTCTTCACTCATCTCTTTGGAGCTTGTTGATTTTATTTCCCCCTCTGTGACTGCCTTCTCTTGTGTAATCACACAAAAACAGGGGAAAGAGGAAAGATGGAAGGAGACTTAGGGGAAGAGAAAACATAGAAAAGTAATTAAAACAGAGTGCTGGAGAAAGAGAAGCGTGCTGGCCTATGACCGATAGATGCAGCCGCATTGAACCGAAAACCACGATGGGATTAACAGAGGTCTAATGCTCTAAGGATGCTGGGAAATGGCTTGGTCTTCTGTGTTTGTGTAGATTTGCACAAGTGTGTGTGTGTGTGTGTGTGTGTGTGTGTGTGTGTGTGTGTGTGTGTGTGTGTGTGTGTCTCCATGGAATGCTTCCGAAGAAACCTTTTTTGTTTTAGAAATTATTCAAGAGTGTGGATGTACAGACTTGTTTGTCAGTGTGACTGAAAAAAATGATACACTGCTAAGGAAAACAGGAAAAGCACTATAAGTAACACCTCATGTCTGTATCGCTCAACTGAGCTAAATTAGGGTGTACTCACACAAGGCACGGTGCCCCCCCAACAATGCACTTACACCGCCTGAATATCTGGGCCTGAATACGCTTAATTTTGTCTTTAGGATTTCACACTCTTTCTTGGCTGGTCTTACCCTCTCCCTTCCCCTCCACCCCCACCCCCACACACACACACACACACACACACACACACACACACACACACACACACACACACACACACACACACACGAAAAGCACTCTTGTAGAGCATAAGGGGGTTCATGATTTTATGCATTATGTGGCTTAACTGTGGAAGCAATAACACACACTGGCCTCTCACATACTAGCTAATTAATTAACAAAAGTGATTTCATGATGTCCATTACAATCACACTATATTTATACTGTGCCCACATCCAACTCAACTGTGCCTGGGCCTGCTTCTTGCAGGAGCCCAGAGCACAACACTTAGTAGTGATCACACTTAGCCAAACAAAGTGGACACTTGGGGGTCAAGAGTGCTCTGACATGGAAGTGTGAGTACACCCTTTCACTGGAAATTCATGTGTCTTGGCACGTACATAAAAACATAAGAAAGAGGCAGGACATATACACTGGTTGTTTTAAATAACTGGAGTCACAGAGAAGTTGATCTTTTGCATATAAAATGTCACTTTGCCATTATTTGTACACAATCATAATTAGCAAATAAATTATAATAAATGATAAGGTATGGCTAAAAACATATTATTTGAGTTCACAGCTGAACTTCACCTTTGACCACTAAATACTGCTCAGTTCAGCTCAGTTCAAGTGAATAAACTCAACCAAAATTTGAAGAAATTCCATCATAGTGTGGCTGAAAAGCTGCAGCCAATGGATGCAAAATAAAATTCATAAATAGAAAAAGAAAAATTGAAAAAGCATTGCTAATAAATGAGAAAGAAGAAAAAAAGACAAAGAAAAGGATTTAACTTCTTCATAGAGTAGCTAAGAAGTAGATCAAGAGATCCATAATCTGAGACTGCAGAGACACTGACAAGGTTCACTTTGTCTTGCTCCCAAATCCTTTCCACTATACCTAGAGATGCTTGTAAGACATGCTTTTTGCAGAACTACTTATGACTTGATTGGCAGGAGGCAAAGTATGCAAAATTACAAAATAAATGCCAAGATCAACATTAAATAGAATTATAAAATACTAAAACTGTTTTGGTGTGAGTGTCAATTACTTATTGATTCACTAAAAATTCTTCAGTTCTTAACATTGATAATACTATGTACTTCACATTTTTTTTATTTCTTCATGGCTAAAAATTAATCCTTGAAAAGTGTAAGTCATAGATTCATCTGTTTTATGGTTTATAGTCTACGTATGTATCCATGTATACACCGAACAGAAAAAGGATAAACGTATATTAAAAAGTGCTTCAATGAAACAATTCCACAAGCAAAACTGAGCTGAAAACAGTATCTTTAAAATGTGGTAGCTGATCTTTGGTCATTGTAAATTCCAGTTATTGATCAGGGTTAAAAACAGATGTGATGTGATATACTGGATTTTCTTGAAAAATGATTGCATTGTGCTTGTTAGCACTTTTGTCTTAAAGGAAATTATACTTTGCATATTACTGTGTTTAGTGATATTATGGAAGTTCTTTTGTAGAAGGATAAAATAGTTGAGGTCAATGCACTCAGTGTCCTATTGTTTTAAAACTAGAATTAAAATTTTCTGTTAAACTCAATTATTCATTTTTCATTCATTTCATTTTCTCATTTTCTCATGTATGTTTTGCATTTGGATGTAGGCCCTGGCATCTATTTAGATTCTATTTCATATTTTTCATTGTAATAACTGCAGTGAAATGGTTCAGTCTGTTGAAGATTCACAACTGAATAAAAAGCTAATATATTTTTAAGATATTGTTTATGAAATAGACAAAAACAACAACAAAAAAAACCCTTCATTTGCAGAGTTTTATAAAAATCATTTGGAACTACCTCAAAAGTTTAAAGTGATCTTTCTCTGAAATTCATTTGCTTCATCCTCTCCGATTAGCATTCTTGCCACCCATCGCACATCCAACTGGTATTTGGGTATGGCAGTTTATTTGCACAGTTTTGCTCCTGCTTGGTCTCTCTCCCCTCAGACACATTCTGTCTCTTCCACATCCTTCAATCTCTCTCCGTTTCCCCTCTTCTTCCTTACCTCCTCCCCGTCCTTTCTCCTATTCCCCTTCTCTGTGATAAGATAGACTACTGTTCGGCTTGTGCCTCGACCTGCTGAATTTCAAATAGGCCCCTTTGACAAAAACCCAGAGCCATGGTCTCCCCTCCTTGCTCTCCCAGAATATTAACTAGTTCTGCAGCAGTGCCAACAATCCTAGACTCCTAAGCCCACCAAAGCACTACAGATCCATTTGTTGCATTAAGGAAATGAACACTGAAGCAGAGGAGGGGATCATCACTGTCAATACCTGTAGTTATACTTCAGGACGTGAGACTGCAACTGAGGCCATACTGTACATTCTTAGTTTATAACTGAATGCCTTTGAGACTGAACACAAATCTTAGCAATAAATAAATGAATAAATGTTGTGTAACAATAAATTAAATAGCTGTTGTATAGTGATCACCAATCTCTTTATTCTTTTCAAGAAGTAGGACAGACTACAGCAAAACCTCTGTTCTAATTTGATTGTCACAGTTAGCTATGCTGTTCTTCATAAAAACTCAAACTATACATTTAAGTTCTACTCGGAAGAGACCTGCTGCCCTCTTTCGGAACTCAACCTATCAGTCAAGACCCACTGAACCAGATCGCTGACAGTTTACCATATGACTGATTTTTAGGGGTTATTGAGTTTAACTCGTTTAAAGCTCCAAACATAGATGAACACAATATGAATATTTTACTCTAGTGCACTGTAATGAAAACGAATAAAGTTATTAAGCTCCTGGAAAATAAAGTGCAAAAATATTAACTGCTTTACTGAGATTGTGTAAACGTCTGTGGCATCATCAATGTCAGTGTATAAGCTGTCGGACATTAAATTTTGAATTTTTTTTTTAACAGAATATAATATAAAAAAGAATGTTTGGGGTAATTTAGATATGGGGTCATCTCAGAGTTTGCTCTGGAGAGCAGTCCTGGCTTTCTTGTTTGTAATACTCTGCAGTGTTTGTAATACATATAGCTGAATCATAGCTGAGCAGATGGTTTTGTATACTCAAGCAGTGTCTTCACGGTAAGTTGCCAACTAGTTTACACTGCCAGAAGCTTAAACAATTCTACCATTGTTTTCCTTTTCCAGCATAACTGAAAAAAAAACCCAAAAAACAAAAAGATGATAAGATGTGATATGTATAGCCAGCCAGTTGTAATTTGTCAAATAAATTCATTACAATTGCGTCATTGCCTGCTGTAGCTGTAGTGGTTAAGGTGGATGGAATCAGTTGATTGCCGACTTGAGGCAACATTTCAGGTCACTGTGCTTATCCTACTTGTTACATTACAAATGGCTAACCACATAAGACAGACATTATATAAATGCCAATATGGTTTTAGGCTATTAGCAGCACCATGCATGCAATACAAGCTGGGCTCTACTTTACTCTGGAGGACTGTAATGCTTCACTAATGTCAATTTTGATCATTATAGAAGAGTCTGAGTTGTAAAAAGTCACTAATGATAGGCAAGAGACTCAAAGTCACTCAAATAAGTTCAAAAAGCTTATTACCTTGTTGATCCAGGTCTCAAACATTCGGTCGTTTTTCATTGTCAGGAATAAATCTGAGAGGAAGAAAAAGACAGAAGAAGGGAGGGTGCAAGTCATTAAGTGATACATTAATTTGTTTGGCAATTATAATCAAGTATGGAGCAGACGCGCTGATCAAATGTGCTGATCTACAACACAGAGAATCACAACTGGAAATGTACACTATACTCTTGCAATAAGGCTTTTAACAGATATGGACAATGTTAACAAATCCTGAAAAAATTGAGAAGACCTCTATTGTAGCCAAAAAAAAGTTCTCTTTTTCATTTTGTCTCTCAGCAGCTAAAATTGAAAACATGAAATTAAATCTACTCTTCAACACAATATATGACGCACAGGACTCAATACATGTTTATGCTCAACTTAATTAATTAAACCAAAATATACAGAAGAAGAAAAGTCTAAATATTTTAACATTCAACAGTTGACACAGAGGAATGATTAATATCTTTATTCATTTTTGTATATTTTTGACATTTCTTCCTCCAACTCTGATATAGAGAGGCACTGCTTGTTCAATATGCAGTTTAAGTAGGTTTCCTAAAGCAACAAAGATAAATTGGCTTCTTAAAACAGTACAAGTAAAAACAAGTAAGGAGAAGGAAAAGGGATAGTGGTGGAATCTCCTGCTCAAAGCAGATGGATTTTGCTCAGCTTCTGGAGTCTTCACCCCTGGTAATGCCTGTAGCTTGCTCTATTGGAATCCTATAACCTGCACTTGTACTCATATTACTTGCTCTTGAAGCTCAGGCTGCAGGCTGCACTTATAATGCAGTTTCTGCGTGCTTCTCTTTGAGAGGACGTTTACTTTCATTCCTGTGTGCTCTGGTTCTGCCCCAATAATTGGACATGAAATAAATATTGCCATTGATCTGCTTTGGGCCCTGCTATGTGTTGCTGTGCCCTGCATGGGCATATACAAATGGTACTGAAATAAGGGGAAAATTAATAAAGGAAAAACTGGAACAACAGGACAAACGGAGGTTGTGTGTGTAATGATAGAAAGCACTATAGAAATCCTATATCCATACACAGAAGAATTATCTAGTAATGTCATGGTCATCAAAGCCAACAAGTTCAAGATGCTACAATGTCACTCAATATGCATGACTATACATGACATTAAAAATACTGTTTTGAAAGAGATTTTCAGTCAAAGCTTTTTGACTGAAAAGTGATCCTCTGATACCATACCGATTAAAAAAGTCTTGTAACAAATACACATGGAAATGTAGTCCTAGATTTCATCTGTAGTCATTTCACAAGTGACAAGTAACTTTCTCTGGATGAGCTCAACTTCCCAAATACATTCTAGGAGCTCATGTGAGAAAGGATTTAGTTGGCTAGCATTCTTAAAATCTAGGTTTTAGTGCATATATGTATGTTTTGTGCTTTACACATGCTTCCCACTGTGGCAGGTGCTCCTAATTTGGTGGATTTGAATTTCCTGGCCCTCCTTCAAAATAATTCATCAGCTTCTTATGTCAGAGAGATACCAACTATTAACTATCAAGTTACCAACTATTAACATATAGAGAATATACTACGCCATCTGTGCTAAACACACATGGATTCATGGTTTTAATAGAACCTACGGTGTACTACAAATTATAGTCATATAACATTACATATCCAAAAATGTATCTGAGGCTCTGGTGCCTTTGTGTTTAATCACAGGGATGGTGGGCCACAGATGGTGGTTATTTATCTAAAAACCAGCTACAGCTGTTGCAAAGTAATGCCACATTTAAGGTGCTCAAGCTGGTAAAACAGTTCAACTACAACTTTTAATCCTTGTGGACTTGCAGAAATGCTGCCCACGCGGACTCCAAACTTTTTAACAAATGCAAAGTACATAACAAATGTATGCATAGATTATGCATATGTGCAGACGCACAAACAAACACACAGCACTTTGCAGAGCGTGTTTATGCAGGTTTTCGTGTTACTATGTGTGTTTGGAGCCACACCGGGTGGTGTGTTGATGAGCTTGGTTAATCAGCCAATCAGGCCTCTTAAACAGAACCCAGCCGTGATTGGCTGATTAGATGCGATGGCGTTGTGTCAGTGAGAGAGGAATAGAGCAGCAGAGAGATGTTCATCTTGTAAACACTTAACATTCTCGCTGTGGGGGTTCTTCCTCTTTTTGCTCATCTTATTGCTTTTCTTTTTTTCACCCATGTTCACCACTAACAGACTCATCTCCATTATTTTCTCTTGCTTTAGACTTTTACTAAATTCAGCCCAACTTAGAAGGTCACTGCACTTATTTTGGTTAGTCTGGTCTTCACCACTTTCATGCAGCATCTTGAGGGTGTAAACTGACAATTTAAACGTGGAAAGACCACTTGAGCACTCTTGAAACTTCACTCTGTTTCCTCCCTGGACACTACACTACAGGTGGCTCTGTTCTCAGATCTGTCCTAAGAAGGAAAGCAGTTTCACAGTCTGTCAAGGGGAATACAGACAGACTGAAAACAAAGTTCTGGTTTGTAAACTATGCAATATTGTAATCGCAATGTGATTCCTTTAAAATGATCTTTTTAAAAGTATTGTACTTCTCTGTTCCCCCTTCTCTAACTCACTTTCTTTGCAATAAAGTATTCCACAAATTCTCCAGAGAGAAGAGCTCCAAATAGCAATAGAAACATAAGTGCTGCCACCATCACTCACTTTAACATAGTTTTGCTGTTACAGGGACTTATAACTGGGCTTCTAAGGGTCTTTAATATAAAGATATAAAGAGGACTCCAACAAAAAAGAGGAACATAAACAAAAAACAGAACAGAACAGAAGAGTGGATCCTATGGGAAATTCCTCCGGGTATGGTATTTCATGTTTTGACCACTTATCACAATTTAATTTTGTTCTGAAATAATGTTTTTTCAAAGCATATCTTTATCATTCTTTTCTAGTTCACTGGATACTTTTTCAGTCATATTGAAAATTTAAACCACTGCCTATAAAAGCATTCCTTTTGATAATTTAAGTTAAACAAGAAGTATGTATTTACTGCCCTTGATCATTTATCATTTCCTTTGATACCTCTGATACCTTAATGATGACCATGAGTCCAAACTACTTTAGCGAAGGATAACATGTATGCAGTAAAGTATGTATGAGTAAGAATTTATATATCAGTTTAAAAAGGTTCATAAATTTTAAACCAAAACACCATCCCATTGAATTAACCCAGTCATTTTTTGCTAGAATATAAACAGTTAAATTATTAAAAACTGAGGAAAGTCTTGTCAGTTTTCCAAAATGCAGAATCTTTGGACAGACAGCAGGGATCAAAAGGGATATGACTCAATAGGTCAAGTCTACTCCATTGTTTTAACATAAAAATCTGTTTTCCTTCCTATATTCAATATGAGAAAGACTTGCCGAAAATCTTTTTAGCTTCATTTTAGCAACGTTAGTAGGGCTAGAACGTGTGAAGGAAAAAGAAACGAAAGAAAACAAGCAAGGCAGTTTAAATGTAATACTAGTGTAAGGACCAAAAATGACAAAAAAAGTATGGATCAAATAAGGATGTCGTTGGTTCTGCTGCTTTAATTTAATCTTTTTAATTTTAGAAAATGCCCACTGTGAATTTGACAGTGTTGTATGATAGCAATGGTAAATCAGCGTGACACCAGTTTAATGATACAAAGAAATCACTGAAGCAGCCGGCTTTATGGACTGTTTGATAGTCTTTTAGGAATAAGCATTAGTTATCTGATCACCAATCTCTTGTTGGGGGGTGGGCTCCTGCTCAGCACCAAATTCAAGCCACCCATGTTTGAAGTAGAGATTAAACAGCTGGATGAAATTTTTTACATTTTCAAATTTTTTCAACGTCAAGCAATGCTATGACAGGCAGATGTTCTCAATGAAGATGACACAAAACATTGAAACATTGACTGGGAGTTCACGGGCACTGTGGTTGTCCCAGTATCACGACAAGCCACCAGTAATCCTGTCAGTCCTGTGCATTTGGTGGTGACCAGTACATCCATCAAAGCCAGAGAATCCCATCAATCCACGGCCCAGTAGAAAAAGAAAATCAGGACAGCTGCTGTGTACTTGTAAGCCATCAGTAATGCCTCAGCTATAAGGAATGTGTAGCCTTCTGCTTAATATTAGGACTATACAAACAAAGTGATTAGCAAATGTTTCTGCATGTTGAGTTTAAATTGTAGTGAGGTGTATGTCGGTGTGACCTGCACTATTATATCGCTGAATCCCCAGGCAGAACCTCTTTTGATCAGTGCATAAACTAACCATATAATCTGTAAACACAATCTTCTTCATCAGATAGATGTTAGAAGACGTAATCTTACTCAGTTTTCTTTGTTCTCAAATACCCAGTACAATTTACCACGTTCTGTACAAAAGTATTCTCCCTGTTTTTTCCTTCTTTTCTCAATTACAGTTGATTTGTCTTCTCTTATGTTTTGCTATGTTTTCTATACTGAGGGTAACTGTTTTTTAGGACTTTATTGTGCATAATGCTCTATTCTTTTCATCCCATACAACTATAGACAAAAACAAACAAATACAAAAGAAACTAATCATGCGTCTGAGGCTGGAAATACCGACTGCTACATCACTTCATCCTTTAGCTCATTTTATTTGCTGAGTCACATTTAACAAACTAGAGGCACCAAATCCAACTTCAACAACATTATCTAGCTCCTTGCAGTATGAGCACATACACTCAATTAAAGCATAGGCTAATGGAGCTGTCATCCTCCACCACTTGGGAAAGATGCATAATTGAGGTATATAAATGTGTTTGTGTGTAGGAGGGTGGGATTGCGTAACAACAATAGGGATTCAGAGCTCTAACTGGTATGTCATGTTGTCGGATAATTAAAGACATGCTAACTGTGATAGCTGACGCGATGGATATACAAGGCATCAAAAACACTGGGCAGAGGGAGACAAAGCAAAACAGAAAGAAACTGATACCAAATGGTAAGGCCATCCTGTGCTTGAGATGCATCTGAAAAAGATGTTTACTTAATTAATTAGTACAGAGCAAAAGCAAGCTAGTCCTTTAATTTGCAAAAGATGCTTTCCATCTTCAGTAACTTCACCATTTCTTCCATGTTACTCTGCTTTCTCTTTCAGGCTTTTCAGTGTTGTTAAATTGTTCCTTCCCTAGAAATGGCACTGCAAAAGGCATGCACGTCATACCCATATGAGTGGGTACATGATGAGCAGCCTGCATAAACACATGCACACCCACCCCCACACCGCATGGCTGATTTCAGCACATTATTTAAATATCTGAGCGTGCATCTGTGAATTTCTTTGTCATCAGTTTGTGATCCAGCCAATCATCTACAATCAGCTGGGCCTTTCACACTAACAGAATAATTGCAAGTGTCTCTTGCTAATAACATGGTTTTTAAAACAACAAGCAAAACAGCTCAAGTACCACAGAACAACCAGCATGGTAAACTGTGGCACACAACACCATGTTGCACAATGCTGAGGCTGTGTGGGTATTGTACGTCTTTGAGCTGTTATTTTTGGGACAAATAACAGCATGTAGCACAAAGGCTGGATGGCTGATGCAGTTCCTATTACTACATAGATGATTTGAACTGCTTAGGACAGGTGTTTGCTGTTTAACACATGCTGGCAACAAAACATGCAATGTGCCTCATGTGGATTTACAATATCCTCAATCACATAAGAGTTAGTAACTGTCTTTTTTTTGTTTAGGGTACTTGGAGAAAAAGATTTTTACTCTTCCTCTCTGGAAGTTATTCTTTTCTGCATTTAGGATCTGAAGCTTGACGTACAATTTTGATCCTAATTTTATGTATTACCACATGACTAGTTCAAGTGGCTGTTGCTGTAGCTCATCCCAGGCTGCCCCAGTTCCTCACGCAAGACTGTGGACTCCTCTGATGTATCTATTGGCATATGAATGTGTGCATGATAGCTTATAGGCAAACAACAAATTGCTGCACAAGTGTGTTCAAATGGTTGAAAGTGACTTTGTAGTAAAAAGCACTTTCAGTATTCAGTAAGAGCAGAAAAGCACTTTATAAGTGCCAGTCAATCCATTTACCAAGAGGTTCTAGAGAAGTAATGGAAAGTAAATAACCAAAAAACAGTGGCTGTTATGTTTTGGTTCCATTTAAAGAGAAGAAGGAAAAAACAGAACATATATAGTTTTTCACCTAAAACATCAAAACCCCAACCTACCAGCTGATGAATTTTTACCTTCTATGATGTGATTTTTTGCCACATCATTAATATATTTTCACCAAAAGTGAGTTGGGTCGCAAACTATACTTAGCAAAATGGTGGGGATGCATATTAGTGGAATTTCTTTTATAAATATATTCTCTTCCTCAAAATTTCCTCTCAAAGCAGGGATTTATTCCAGTCCAGTCCGGACCATTTGTTTCACCGCTTTTTCATGACAACAGTAGAGATAATGATTCTCTGGCTTAGACAAGTCGTACATCTCAGGCTCTGATTTGACTCACCACTGTAACCTGCTTTTACTAATTTATAGCACACCTCCTGCTCTAAATTCAAACTAGGCTGCATCTTTCATGTAGAAAAAGTTCAAATGTATTGTAATATTACTTTACTTTTTTAAACTTCAATATCATATAAACCTTTTCCCCTTGTTAGTACTGAGTGCTTCTTGCTTAATAAACCCTGACAATGAAGATGAAAACATCAGAGCTGAATATTTTAGACATTCTTGTAACCACATTTCATTGGATTGTTTCAGTCGATTTACATGACGCAGGAGAAAGAGAGCATAAAAGAAGAAACTCCAAGGGTGGTCTCTATCAAACTGATGTCGCTTGAACAAGTCATCTGGAGACTGGACTATATTCTATCTGGTCTGTATTCATTCATAGAGAAAATGTACATTTCTGAAGAAACTGTTTGCAGCAAGTGTGATTTAAATTAAGATCTCCAAACTGGAAGGTAAGCACAAGAAGACATATCCTAATTAATAAAAGTAAGAGTAAAAGTAAGTTCCGTTGCTGGTTAAGTACGGCTAATCTGAGAAGAGAAGAGAAGAGAAGAGAAGAGAAGAGAAGCCCTTGAGTTATTCATAGCCTCTCCATCAGATTTGTTAAGGGGATTGGAAGCAATTTAAAGGCCTCTACTGACTGTTTGACTCGAGCAGCATTATGTCTTTTTATTCCATTATGTTGAGCTGCAGTGTGGGGATAAAGACCAGGCTTCCTATTAGCCTCTGTATAAACAGATAGGGTGATGCTAGGTGGGTGCTAAGCCTCTCGCAGAGAAGGAGAACTCTGACATTGAGGAGAATAGACAGCTACAGGCAGGGGCCTATACTATCTATTGCTTTGTCTCACTATCACCTTCGCTCTATCTTTTTCTCTCTGCACACACAAAGTCTTTTATCTGCGCTACTACAGGGTAGCATCATTGCCGCGGATCAAAAGGTGTTATGACTCCCAAGAACAGTAAGCTGAAACATTAACTGGTTTGTATAAATGAATGAGCACATCAAAAGGCAAAATTTCTGGCCAAAGGGGAAACCCAGTTGTAAATGATTAAGCAAACTGTTAAGGGCTAAAATGCCTTATCACAGCAGTCTCTCAACACTCTCTCTATAGAGCTAGTCCTGTACTGCCATTCCCTGCATTCTCCTAATAATTCATGTTCCAGAGTGAAGCAAAAAATGGCAAAAAAAAAAAAAAAATTCTCCTGCCCCAAAAGTGAACGACAAACACCACCTGCATTTAAAGGGCAAGAGTGGAACCTGTCGGCAGACCATCACTTAGCGCCCATTCTACTGTCTTGAGGACCAAACAGCCCCCCCCCCCCCATCCCCCCACCCCGTACTGCCAACCCCGCTTTTTTTATTTTTTTGGGGAGAGCTTAAACTAATTAAAAGGCCCTGGTACTGGATGCTGTCTAGCTATTATGGCTTAGTGTGATATCTTATGGAACTGAATCAGTAAAAAAAAAAAAAAAAAAAAAATCTTCTGTGCTATGCTTTTACTGAAATAACAGTTGCTTTTCCATGCAATAAAAAAAAACGATCTGTAGGCATTAACCTGGCCTCTAAAAATATCCAGACACAATTATAAAAAGGACCTTGGATGGTCCAGTAGTGCAGCACTATCAAAATATAGTGGAAAGAGCCTCTCGTTTCATCCCACATTTCATGAAGAAAATTAAATTCAAAGACATGCATGCTAGGAAAATTTGTGAAATTAAAGTGGCCATAGGAGTGGATGTTATATGCAAGTGTTTAATGTGAAGTGAATAAAGTGTAGTGTGAATTTAGCTTTGAGTGGTTAGTAAGACTAGAAAAGTGCAATACAAGCACCAGTAAACTTCCATTTAATGGTGCAAAAGCGAAGTCTATATATAGAGCTGAAGCTAATTGCCCTGTTAACACCAGTTGTATTACTTTCATGTCTGCCACAGTATTAACATACAAATACACACACACACACACACTACACTGGAATACTCTGAACACATCTGCAGGTCTCTTTGTCTTTCAGCACCGTGGAAACCACATACTTAAAAAAAAGAAAAACAAAAACAAAAAAAACGCATTCATTTGCTTGTGACTCTTTGTGCTTGCAAGTTCACAATTAGCAGCTTGTTAAAAGGCTAGTGCACTTTTATGGGTGGGTTTTTGTGCGTGCACTGATTGACAAGTAAAGTTGGGTCACTGTGTACAAGATTTACATAGTATGCCTTGTACATAGAGTTTTTGAAAACGCTACGTCCAGATGAACAGAATCAACTTTTGTACATAGTATAAGATAACATAATACAGTCACTCCGTCCACTCTTGATATACTCAAAGGTTTTAGAACCCAGACTTCTTGATTCGTATATACTTTGTCTTTTTCCATCCATCCATCCATCCATCCATCCATCCATCCATACATACACATATATACACTACCAGCAGACATTTCCAAGTCCAATTCTCAATTTTAGAGACCATTGCAGCTGCTATCGGCAGTGGAAAGTGGTTAAATTGGACACTTCCTGTGGACTGATTTCTAAGGCTGTATGCTCTGACTTCTTTTTCATGACAGCCATCGAATGTTTTCAGCAACTGATACTGTAATAGGTAAAGTCAGAAACAATACTGTTCTTTTTTTAAGTAGGTCCAACTTCAACAACTGACATACTAGCCTAAAATATTAAAGGCAGCAAAAAATTCACTTAATTTGTTTGAGCTTTATTTAACAAAGAAGTATGACTCTTAAAAATAAGAAAATCTATTTTAAAAATGCTCAAGGTTGCTGTATTACCTGGCTTATTTTTCCAATGGCAGGGATGCCTGGAGAAAACCTGAGTGGTCACAGGGAGAATCTCCACAGAGGAGACTTTAAACCAAGTCTCTCTGTCTGTGAGGCATCAATACTAACCACTAAGCCACCACGCTGCCTGTGTTGTAAAAATCAATTTTGAGGAGCTACAAACTAACAGTAATTATTTTACTGTCCATTCAAATAGAGCAAGTCAATGCCATTTATTACTTAAACTTAGGATTTAAATAAATACGTACATCAATAAATAAATAAATAAAAATGGAGACTAATTACAATATAAGAAATAAATTAATACATATAAACAAACACCTTTCACACTTCAATATATAGGTTCTGTGTAAGCTTTCTTTAGTCTTCAAGGGTAATTTGAGGCCAACAACAGCAAAATAACAGCCCCCTGCTTATACCTGTAAAAGGCTTGCAGCAGCAGTAGCTGCAGTTTATCCAGGCTGCAGTGCAGAGTGGATCTGACAGCCAGCAACACGAATGCTGCATTAGTGTCTGATGTGCTGAGTGTTTTTCTGCACGTGTGCTGTCACATCACTCACCACCACAACACTTCAAGCCATTTGGGTTATATAAATGTTTTTAGTGCTACAATTATATATGACTAAAGTAAAAAGGCAGTGCAGTCAAAATAGGATAAAGGGTCAGTAAAACCTTGAGAATGGCAGCAAAAGAGAAACAGAGACACAGTATGAAAGTAATAGTGAGAGAGAGAAAGTGCCAGTCCTTGGTTTCCTTCTTGTCCTGCTGCCCCTAAGCAGGTTATTTGTTAGCCAGTTACTCAGCAAACAAGCTGTGACTCTCATCCCCCCATTGGCTGTCAAATATGAACGCAGGAGCACAGACACACATGTGAAGATGCACAGCTGTGTATAAGGGTTTATCCTATCAGGGTTGCCATGAAGATAGGCTCAAGGAAGGCTATCATTTCCAACTGATCACATTGTTTTATTTATGGAGGCTAGAGGACAAATGTCCACTTCATGGGTCTTTAATTATAGTGTGTGGGTCCATGTGTGTGCATGACAGAGTTTGGATTATATTGACAGTAATGAAGTAAAATGAGGATAAAACAGAGGATAAATGCAGAGTGTACATATGTGCACTTTCTTGTTTTTGTGTATTTCGGATATATTTGTCTACAGGCCTGCTATAAGCCATTCTGCAGCCTATCAGTCAGGCCCTCTGTGTTTGTTTGCATCGATCTGTTCCTTCTGTCTTTAACCCTCGGACTGATCCACAGCTCAGCTGGACAGAGAGAGAGCTTTTGGCATTCTGAAGGAAATGTCACAGCTGTCACCAGTGAAACAGATACTTTACCTCACTCACTTACAGCGAGGAGGGAGCAGAGACGCAAGGAGACAAGGTTGGTCTGAAAATATGTTGACATTTGAGCCCAAAAGGCTAATAACTGGTGCCTGTTTCAATGCTGGAAGAAGAAAATTGTACTAACTAACGCACTAACTGGCACCACACTGATAATCTTCTGTTCCCCCAAATCTTTTATACTTTTCCTGACCAGCCCTGTGAAAGATTTGCATCTTGGCACCAACTCTGATATCCACAGTTCTTGTCAATGAGGATTTTTTTTCCTCTTTTTGTTTTTCCTTTTTTTCTTTATAAAATTGTTTGTCCACCACTTGTAATCATTTGGTAATTTCTCATCTGTAATACTTCAGCAGCCTTTAAATATTTTTACTTGTGAATATAAACTTATTGTTTGGCGTCGTTTATTGGATTGGATGATTGAAGTCTGAAGAAACAATTTTTGCAATATCGGCAATTTAAGAATGTATTCATTAATAAACAGGGGTCTTAATACCCTGGCACCCCCCTTGTACAGCCAGTGCGGCTGTGTTGGTCACTCTGACACAAACAGCACCCCCCAGCTGATGCTACCAGTTTCAGTGAGGTTGAGATCAGAATTGCAAGTAGGCAATTCCATCCTCTCCACTCCCAAACTCTGGAGGTAGTCTCTGATAATGAGGGGGCAAGTGTTATATTCTTGGAGGACAGCATTCAGTACCAGACTGTGGAGATATAGGATTGCCACTGGTTGCAGAATCTCATCTTGATAGCACTCGGCGTTGAGATTGCCTCCAATGATGATAAGCCTTGTTTTATGATGGAGGGAGAAGCCGCCCCTCACCATCACACTGCCTCCACCAAAAGCTATTACCGTATCAGTGCGATCTAACTGCCATAGGCCAAATCTGGACTCCTCGCTGAATAATGCTAATCAGCTGCCAATCAGGCACCTGCTTGTCAACACTCGGGGTACCACAAACTAAAAACAAGAGCCTTTAGCAGAATAGGCTATTTAGCATTGGCATAGACGATTTGACAAGTTTTTCATGGGCACAACCCACATACTCAACTATGCTGTGGAAACATTTAAGGAAAAATAAACAAACTTTCCAATGATATAAGATTTAATGCCAAGAAGCACTTTTACAACAAAGAAATAATCGACCAGACACAAATTTCTTTACTCTTCGAGCTAAGTTTTATATTTGTAGTGAAGAGCTTTCAATTTAATAAAAAAAAAAAAAAAAGAAGTAAAAAAACAAGGAGAAAATGTAAAAATGTTCCCAGTGTAAACACACCTGACAAACAACAGATGCACAGAATATGAATGAGTGCATATAGTGAGTGGTTGCAAATAGACAGGATGTTATGTCTGTGATTGTGCATTACAGAATAATGGTCTGTATTTTATGCAGAGTATGTATGCTTATGAAAAACAACATAGTTGCAGACATCTGCCATCTATTTGATTATGTGAGATCAAAAAGGTCATCCTAAGGAAACGGATGCCTGACACTTGCTCACCTTTAGCCCTTCACAGTTATAGCACACTGAGGTGTCTGCTCAAGAATTCTGGCTCTAAAGAATATCATATCAAGGAATTCACACACAAAAAAACCAACTTACAGGGCACCAATCACAGTAAACTAAAAATAATCCTAAAATATTTAAGATGATTCTGAAATTAAAAGAACCAAACAGTTTGAATCCAGTGTGATGGTGAATGTAATGTCCCTTCACATTGGAAAAACTTTACAATCTTGCAATGTCAGAGTGTCCCTTTAAGAGGTGCAGGGCAGTGGGTAGTGTGCAAGTTTGGTGGCAAATATTCTCTGGCCACCTTCACTGATATGTGGCCCTGTCTCTCTGCTAGCAAGAAACCAGTGGACTGTGAAACGAGCTTTTCCAAACTTGCCCAAAGCCCACAAAGACGATTTACTATAGCGTTGAAAGATAGAGCAGACGCAAACCTTTAAAAAAAACATTTGCACTGCTACTATATCACCTACACTTCACTTGTTAATGCAGTGAAAAATGACAGTAACTTTTTCCTCTCTATTAAAATGTCTGAAACAGACCAAGAGGGTTGAAAGAGCTGCTTCAAAGATGCTCTTCTCTATCAGTGTTTTTCCCCAGAGGCTGCAACATGGCTGACTTGGTAAATTAGTCAAAACACTTTTAATAAAGAATGAATGCCGTCAATCAACGTCAAAGCAGCTGCACAGGTTTTACACAAGTACACACACTACAAGCATCCATACAAATGTATACCGTTACTTACACACAATTCTCAGCTCCTACGCAAGTACATGCACCAACTCTCACACATACAGGACCATCAATAAACTGTCTCAACATCATGATGCTAGTTCTGATATTCACAGTATACATCCACAACCTTCCCTTACAAAACTACCCCACACACGCCCAGATAAAATGCAAAATCCGGGCCAGGAACAAAGTATAAAGCTCTGCTGAATAAATCCGTCTCTAAGCCAATATGTAGGCCTACTCCACACTGTGTGACTCTGACCCCGATCCATCAAAATGCCTCATTCACAAACATGGCAAAACACACAAACGCAGAATGGAGCCACGCTATTCCCAGAAAAAATAATCTCCTAAAACCATTACAGGGAACAACGTAGGTGCAGTAGCTATGGGGACTTTCACACAGACTTTCAATCCTATTTTGTTCACAACATTTTTTATGCTAAATGTGTATCTGTCTGTGAGTATGTGCAACAAGCTATAAAAGCTCATTACACAGAGTGGAACCAAGTGTGTGTGTGTGTGTGTGTGTGTGTGTGTGTGTGTGTGTGTGTGTGTGTGTGTGTGTGTGCATACAGTACATCAGTGGAGTGTCCCAACATTAAGAGCAATGAGCAGTGTACTTGCAATAAATACACTGTTGGGTGTGTCTATTCCAGGTTAAGCAATAACATTTGCAAGGGGCACATTACATATTAAGATTGATAAACACACACAAAATATGCAAACCTAAAGTGTCACAAACAAGGTTGGCAGGACTTGTCAAAACCAACCATGTTTGTGAATTTGGTTAAAACGTGAAAATTTTTTTTTTTTTTTTTTTTTTTAAATCTCAACAACCTTCCACGGCTGAAATCCAACCTGGGACCTTTCATACACATCGTCAAACAATCGGTCACCCAATACATGCTTTAAAGAGTGTTCTTTGAAAGCAAGTACAAAAATGCCCCTCTTTTCGTCGGCCATTTAGCATTCCACACTAATGAAAGCAATACTGCCTATCAGTGACACTGCAAAATATGCATGTCCACAGCTCCTGTTCAATTAAAGAAACAAAGAATCAACGTGTTTCATGCTGGGAACTTCATTCATATGTTAATTGGTCAGCAAAGTATTTCACTAGGGATTTGGGAAAATCAAGTGATTCACATTTCTTCCCACTGACAATCTGAGTGAATCACTCTGTACCTAAAGAGTTAAGTAGGTTATCTGTCATATTATACAAAAAATTTCCATCTAGAGTTCAAATGACTAATACTGGAATATCGGAATATTTAAGCAACTGGTGGTGCTGAAAGACACATCAAAGGATCCCCAAATTTATTAAGATTCATGCTCTGGCTAAAATGGATATATGCAGCAAATGTCATGGGTACTCATCCAATAATAGCTAACACGTTTCTCCAAAAGACAAAAATGTCAATTTTCTAAAGGTTAAAAAATGGATCTTGGAGGTCAGTAAGAATTATTCTTAGATACTTTCTTCAATATTTTACTTTTCTTCTAAAGTTTGCAATATATAATATATATAAAAGAGGTAATGTATATTCACAGGCTACGGTCATGGACGTGAATGCCACAACACACCACTACCACACTTCAATTTACAACACAACTATTCAAAAAGACTGGGCATTTATTCTCAGTTTATCAAGTTACTGCAAATATGGCAGACATAGTACTCCCACAAACCAGACCCGCCAACAGTTTTTGTGGTCTCTTTTTTGGGTCTGTAAAGTTAAACTATCTGTTTAGTTAAGCTTAGATGAATATCAGTGACGTTGATCTTTTCGTTTGTAAGACACCTATGAGAATTTCAAATCCCTTCATACTAAATGCACTTTGGGCACAGGTATTCTCCAAAATGCATGACCTTCAGTGTACAGAAAAATAAAGAAGGGATCCATCCTGTCATTTTCTTCCAATTTCTTTAAAATTAGGGTTAAGGTTGGGGGTTGAGCCTATTCCAGCTGTCACAAGGTGAGAGGTGGGATACACTCTGGACAGGCTTCTACTGGCTAACACAGAGAAAGAGACAACTATTAACACCTACGGCCAACTTAGAATCACCAATTAACCCAAGGTGAATGTCTCTGGACCCTGGGAGGAAGCAGGAGTAGAAGGACAACACAAAACTACACACAGAAGGAGTCCAGCCAGCCAGGGGATTCAAACTCAGAAGATTCTTGTTGTGAGGTAAGTGCTAATCACCACATCACTGTGCTACCCATAAAAATAAGGAATACTTTATCCCATATTTAAGAAATACCTTAACATGACTATCACTCATTCTTTTAGGTTTTCACGTCTGAAATATTCCTTCT
Source organism: Aulonocara stuartgranti (assembly GCF_965226115.1). Lineage (NCBI taxonomy): Eukaryota > Metazoa > Chordata > Actinopteri > Cichliformes > Cichlidae > Aulonocara > Aulonocara stuartgranti. The sequence continues at coordinate 5,985,980 of NC_138939.1, read as the reverse complement.
CGGAAACTATTTGATAAAACAGGGAAATATACTGGGAAAAAAATACTTTTCACATAACAAAAAGACACAGCAGCAATAACATGTTGCATTGGTTGGTTGTTAAAGCTTAAAATTTCTGTAATATCCTTCCTCACTTAGTGAATGTCTCTCTCTTGCTTTCTCTGTGCAAGTGTCCTGATTCTAAAATGGCTATTAAAAATGCCTCACCAAATGTAAACTTAATCCCTGTATAATCAATTCTTCTTCTTGGCCACTCTTGTTAGGTGGCAAATCTGTTCTCTCCCCCCACCACCACATTATTAGTCACACAATCAACAAGCCACTTCAACACAGAGGTAGTTTAATTGGATGCTGCACAGAGCATTACCATGTCCGTTGCCTAGCAATGGAGCCTTATGCTGGTATTGCCGTCTTTGTGCATGTTTTTCCCCTAAAATGGCATCTAAAATTACCTTGCAATTACTACCTTTCCCTCAGACAAGTTCTTATCATGCTCCTGATACTTCCTTCCAGGCGGTGCTCTTTTTGAAATGAAGTGATGTGGCCCCTGGAGGTTACTGTGATCCTCTACGGGAGACAGATCTTATGAGTGTGAATACTCCCACAGAACATCATTCAAAAGATAAGGACATCTCCTGTAGCCATTTTTGCTATGATGACTACGGAAGCTTTGATGACCACTGAAGCACCTGCTCACATTGGCTGTCTATTTTCTAAAGCTGGACCTCCTGGCTGTCCTGTAAGAGCGGTTTACCTGTTAATTAGGTGTCACTGTGGTGACAAGTAATCAGAAGAGAACATCTACACCTACAATGAAGTGCTTAATGACAGGCTTTCTTTTGTCATTCAAAAAATAAAACAGAGAAATATACTGTACTTTTGTTTTGTGGCATCACCCCTTTTAAGTGCTAACAAATAGTAGCCTGTTGCAGTTAGAGACAGAGGCTGGGGGAGGATGATGGCAACAAAAGAGATGATGAGCCATTTGCAATGTGTCACCACCAGGTTGGTTGGCTGAAGTGCCCAATAAGCAAGCTAAATGAGGCCTTGACACTGCCCAAGTAACTATTTCTGACTTCCCCCAGCCCTTTGCTGGCAGTGCTAATGTAGGGAGGTCACCCAATACACTACTATAGTGCTGTTTACAGGGACACTGGACTTAGATTGGGGTCATGACACAGCCCTGCAACAGCCTCAATCCTCCTTGAACGACACTAACAAAATACCTCACTGTAAAATAAGATGCTGAAGAAAGCATCCTTTAAACAGCAGCGCTGACACAAAGTTAAAAACAGAGTAAATATACTGGGTGACCAGTTTATTGGGGTTTCTTAGTTAGATTTATTGCGAAATACAGTAATATAATGTAATATAATCAATGTCTGTTACCTTTAAAAAACAAAAAAAACCCACATCTTTCAATCATCTGCTTGACATGTTGATTGACATGTTGATATGCTGCTATTAGTAGCTTAAGTAAAGACAGGTGCTTTAACTGAGCTACAGTATATGAAAAAAAAACTGCAACCTGGAGTTTATTTTAGGCTTCATGAATTCTTTGTTCTTCCATTTTACCTACAAAGAGTGTGCTGAGCAGAAGTGGGAAGTAACAAAGTATAACTACTTAGGTGTCTGTACTTTACTTGAGCATTTATTTTTCTGACAACTTTTTATTTTCACTCTCTACATTTTTATACAAATATCTGTATCTTCTACTTCTTACATTTCCAAATTGAATTTGTTATTTTGGGTTTCCACAAATTTGAGGGAAGTTTTTATTTCTTAGCACTGTTCGCCAAATAAAGCGAACAATGATGCATAAAAGACAATGCTACTTGTGCATCCAGTGCAATTTATAATTTCTGCATAATCTGTAGCAGATGTTCATAAGGCATGGTCTTGGTACTTTAGCATCAAACTAGCATTACCAAAGAGGAGCGAGTATAAAGGGAATAATGGTTTTTTTTGTGGCAAGTAATTCAAAATGCAATTTTTCTATCAGCTCACCAAATATCGGCAACCACATAAGGTACAGTCGCTAGGTTTATCAAAACAGATGCCAAGCGTCTTGTCTGGAGGAAACTAAGCAACAGTCGTCACTTGGGCAATGCCATACCTACAGTAAAGCATGGTGGTGGTAGCATTATGTGTGGGGGCATTTTTCAGCAGTAAGAACTGTGAGATCAGTTCCAGAGAGCTCTAGAGAGCCTGTATCTCAAACCAAGGCAAAAGGTTTATCTTCCAACAGAACAGTGACACTAAGCACACAGCGAAGTTCATAAAGAGATGGCTTTGGGACCACTCTGAATGTCCTTGAGTGGCCCAGCCAGAGCCCAAATTTAACCTAAGTGAACATCTCTGGACAGATCTGAAAATGGCTGCACATCAATGCTCCCCAACCCACCTGATGGAGCCTAAACTTCCCAGAAATAGGTGTATATAAATAATGATGATGATGATGTATATATATAGGCGCAAAAAGACTTGAGGCTACAGTAACTGCCTAAGGTGCTTGACTATAAATAATGAATTATGACAAACATATTAATATCATAATAGAATATGAATACGTAAAAGCATCAATGTCACTTTAAAGACAAATTTATTTTAAACTGGCTAACTAACAGGATCCAGATTGTCTTCAAAACTCATTCTCTCCCTGCTTAAGCCGCACTGTTATACTCCAGCCGGTACCGCTTAGAGGAGCAGGTGGTCGCAGCAGACAGCGAGCTGAGCCATTCTCAAGACTCACCCACTGCGTTGCTCACCCCTCCTCCCACCCTTCCTCTGCCCTTTATCTTTCCAGGCATCCTTTTATTTCAAACCATCCATCCTTTCCGGCTCAGCTTTATCACTCCATCACTTCCTGCCTACTTTTCTCTCCTCTCTCTTCCTCCATCTGCATGCCCCCACAGATAGCAGCAGCCAAAGAGTCTGACATCGACCAGATGTACAGCAAGTGTCCCCACCCCCCACAGGTTCTTCTCTCTAAGCTGTTTCCTTGCATTCACCACAGCAAGTGATTGTAGTTGAATGTACTTGACAAGTCATAAGAATTTACTATAATGATCACTGTCCTTGTGTGTTTTCTGTGATTGCACATATGCACTGCAAGATATGACTACCTAAAGCAGAGAACCTAAAAAAAAAGTAAAAGACAGGCTGACGTGTAGGCCATCACTCTGACAGACAGGCTGCAGCACACTTGATAAAGAAACACATTCTAATTTGTATTAAAACAACCCCCAAAAAACAAAGATTTTTTTTTTCAATTCTGCAACAAAAAGGGGAAATTTATTGACTTTCTCCTAATCCCTAAACAGATTAAATATGAATTAAAATCTTCTCTGGTTAAATTGTGACAGCCTTGGGAAAAACCTCATAGCTCAAAAAGATACCTGCAGTGAGTATGACATGACTAAATCCTTTCTGATTACCTTAAACACAAGGATTAGCTTCCAGAGGAAAAACAAAAATCCTCCCATAAGTATAAGTGACAGCGCTACACTTAGTGGGCAGAAGGACAGGAGTGAGATGCTGTAAAACAAGAATGAGGTGATTTCTCCATTCACTGGTGAAGAAAATGACTGTTCCATTTTCCCCTAGTCAAGCTGAACTTGTGGCATTAAATATATTTTGGTCTTTTTTTCCCAGTTCCTCAAGTTCTCTCTAGAAAAAGAATAAAATAAAAAATACATCTTTGCAGAATGAACTTTATGAAACAATTCAGCTACACCACATCTGCATCGTATGGAGATTTTTGGAGAAAAATGCACCAGTTCTTTTTTTTTTTTTTTATAAACACTAAATTTATTCAGGAGATTATATGGATTTTATGTCTCCAAACACCAAAAGGTTATGTTTGCAGCTGTAAGAAGACAGTGATTACTGTGGTTTACAGTAGGCAGGGTCTCCGTGCTGCACTGACTGATACAAATAAATAGAAAAAAATGGCATTATGGACAAAGTCACTATAAATAAGTAAAAACTAACAAATGATACATTTTAACAGCAAAAGGATCCAGATTTTTCTTTTTTTGGGTGGCAGGGTGGGGGGGAATGCTTACTTTTCAATCAATTCATAAGCTTTACTAAATAAAAGACTATAAAAGACTCAGTCTCAGAAGTCATGCTTTAAAATAGGTGATAACAGGTATCAACCTTTACACCAAAACAGTACAAGGAGACCAGCAGAGGAATGAGCCACAAAACAAAACAGTGTTGAAGAGATTTAGGTCTCAGCTGAAACTGATCATAGGTCAACAGAAATGGAGCAATATGCTAGCAAGAAGGTTAAGTGGAAGGCAACACTGCACTTTTAGAGTGAGGTGACCATAGGCAGTGTTTTCAAAGCCAGGCTTTATGTAAACATTATTCACGCTTGGGGTCTTGTATGTTCTGGCTGTAGGAACCAGGCCCTGTAGGAGGTTTTCTAGAGTTGTTTTTATGGGAGAAAAAAAACCTACCAATTCCAGGCCACGTCTTAGTGTGCCATGAACCTATGCCCAAAGGGCTTGGTTAAACTGCTGCAATCAGTGGTGGTGGAAACCTATTCCATCCTCCCTTGGGTCACAATGGAAACAATGTCTAAAAGGCTTGATTAGTGGGGAGTTTCTGTGAACTCCCAACCTCACACATGTGCCAGCTACAGCATTGGAAAGGTTCCTCCTGGATTTTTTTCCACCTTTTTTTCCTCTTAGTAGCTGTACTCAATTCCACGTTCAAGGTTATCAAACACCCGTAGTGCAAACATGCAGTGACACAAAATGTCTCAAAATTATAGAAAATGAGATCCTTGTAGCACCTTACTGTACAGTGTAAGCTCACTTTATCGACCTGCTGAACGATTTGAAACAACAAATGATTTGGGTATATTTTGGGCAAATCAGGAGGTGATTAGGGGTAAGAAATTTGTGCAGTTAAACAAAGCAATGCATTTGCAGTGATGGTGAATTATGCCGGGAGATCACAAATCATAAATTGAGGGAAAACATTTCTATATCGTTATGCAGGAAATATTATTCCACTACAGAAACAAAAGAAAAGTCCCAACATGAAGCCAAAGATGACCAAAAAAGGAATAAAATAATACTCATTTAGTTTAATTTTAGTTTTTTTAAATTTATGTGCATGATACATCAGTAAAGTATCATAGGCACTTTTGCAATATGCAGTCATTTATGATCGAAGTTTCTCTGATAATTTCCCTTAAGTCAATGTAACCTTTGTACAAGGTTGTGACAGTTTTGAAAACATGCAAAGCTGAAAGACTTGATACAATTGACAACATAAGTTGTACTAAGAACACCAAAGCATTTTACAGTTGTTATTCATGCTTAGGCAATGCTTAAACATCAGACTTACCAGCAGTGAAGTCCTTGTTGAGGTCAATGAAAGCATTGGAGTGAGGCATACGCATGGCGCCAGTTAAACTCAGTGCTTTGCTGCACACTTCAGTCCTAAGAGAAGCCAAAGTTATAAAACAACCAAAGAATTTAGACACACCACAGAATTGAACTTCAGGTGTAACAGCACTAGAAATAAAGATAGAAAACTCTTAGTTTGGAAACTTTTCCATTACCTTTTGGTGAGATAGCAGACTACACTGGAGGAAGAGCTGATGACTCCAAAAACATCTGGAATCATGTCCCCATTAAAACTGAAAAGATTGTTTTTCTTTTAATGAAAACAAGACTTCAGGAGAGACGGAGATCACCAAAGTAGTCATTTTGAAGGACTTCAATGATGAGGGAGGTAAAACATGAGGTAATGGTTGCTAATATATTGGAAAAGTTAGATAAGATTTATTATTGAAAACTAAGACAAAAAAAACTCTGTAAAAACCAAGTTTGACTAAAAATGCACAAATGGAGCCAAAAATCGAAATCAAGCAAATTATTTAAAATTCAAAGCAATTCATGTAAATTTACACTGATACTTACTCCATGACAAGAGGTTGATCACTAAAGGTGTGATTCAGCTTAATCCCCCCTCCAATATCTATACAAAATGAAGAAGGTAAAAAGGCCTTGAGTATTAATGGTTTGACAAGAACACAGAACAGAAATCAGTGGTTTTGCTTAACTGAAGTCAACAGCTACAAATTGCTAAAAATAGCTAAAGCTTGAAATATTCATTATGCAATGGTTTTTCTTGTATATATATTCTGCCTGTAGTTCAATAAAAAAGGAATCCCTAAACAGAAAATATACACATAAAAAAGAAACAAATCTGAATAATCAGGTGATGAGCTTCTACTGGCATTGTATATTAAGCAAAAGTTGGTAACATGTGGAAAATGAGGTATCATTTTTATTGATCTAGTTAATGTTTATTGTTTTGGACTGAATGGTGATAGCCTATAAAAGAAAAAAGGACAGCAGTTGCTAATAAAATTAACAATGTGTCTTTTAAATTACGGTTTCCCAGTGAGTCATGATATTGTGGCAGTGACCCTCCAAAAGGTCCTAAAAGTGAAACATCTATGCTTTCTTCACTGTAAATTACTGCAATACCAACTCTAAAACAGCAAATGGAAAGTTTGGCGGGCAATGTACACATTTTGTGATTTATGTTACATCATGTGTTGCAGCAATGATTGATTCACTAAGAATTACTGCATTGCAATAATATGCCTCCATCAACTTGTAATATAAGCAGTAAAATCTGTGGGGAAATTAATATGTGTGGATACAAAGTTTAGTATCACCAATGACAAATCTGAGCAAATGCATAATCTTGACAATGTTTTGCTTCTGTTGTAACAAGTGGATAGAGAGGCCAAGACTTTCTGTTCTCTCTACCAACCATTGTTTACAAATGCAATTTAAAAAAAATTAAAGTATCATCAGAGAGTAGAAACGGTTTTTGAGTTTCCATTTCAGCAAGCATTGATGGTTGTCGATCTCTATGTGTTAGTCCTGGGAGAGACTCGCGACTTGTCCAGGGTATGGCTTTTTCCTGTGACGGCAGGGCAGCATTTGTAAATAAATCACTATTAGAGCTGTACCTAATGTCTGGTTGTGCCCCCAAAAGATGAAAACTTCTGTTTCCTGGCCATTCTTAGCTGTGAGAAGGACATCCATCTGAGAGTCTCCATCATAATCTCCGGGAACCACGCTGGTGATGTTTCTGAAACAGCAAGAAAAGTACTGAGTAAACATAATGCTGAAATGCGAGTAAGTTCAGTTTGTCAGCACTGAACATACTTACAATCATAAATTAAGACCAGTGCCATAATAAAGCTAATGGAGTGAAATAACAAACACATATGCATACTTTCCCAAAATGTTTTTGGCTTGAACTTTGGGCTTGAAGTAAGGTGGTTTGGAGTCAGCCAAGAATATGACCAAATCAGTCTCTGAAACAAAAAGAAGACAATATAAAGACGTTTAAAAAATTTAAGTTTACTTACTTTTTATTTAAGTATATATTTTTCACAAGTCATTCTGAAATGTCATTGCAGAGAAAACACAGGTGCATTTAATAAAAATACAGCAAGACCAGGCTAATTGTCGTCCAGAGGTGGACTTCCCCCCCTCTGGCTGCTATGAGACGTTTAAACTTCGGTTTTAAAAATAAAGAAGCAAACCAAAGCTACATTGTAGCTCAATGTGTAGGTAAAAACGCATTTTATATACATTAATACATGTCAAATTACATTTTATATTAAATTGATTACATTTAATGTTTTAACTCAATATACATAATTTGTGCAAACTGTTAATAAGAAGCCTTACTGACTGTTTGCTGTGTGAAGTGTGGATGAGTAAACCTACGTTCTTTGATCGTGAAGATGTCTGTCTGTTTATCCGAATTAAAATCTCCGAAAGCTGCCACCGTCCCATAATTCCCGGGACCGAAAAGGTCGGCCGTTACATCTTGAAGAGCAAATGTGTTATACTGTCCCCCCAAAAGTAACAAAAACGCTAAAGTAATTAATTTAAGCGTCCAAATCATCTTCCTGTCAGTGTAGCTCCCAACAACAACACTGACTGTAATACGGCGCACTGCTTTACAGCAGAAGGAAATGGTAGCTGCTTTTTAAGTAATTACACATAACATTTAACGGCGTTAAGCATATGTCGTGCTTTTTTATTTCTAGTGGGAAAAGCTGCAAGTAACGTTTAGAAATAAAGATAAATAATATGACATTAGAATTTCCTTATTTACGTCAGTGTCGTGCTCCCCGAGCTATTTCACAGCTATCAAGTCACTGAGAGTTACTTAGAAACAAACCGGAAACGGAAAGAAATTGTGTTCTTAATAAATATGAGACACATATTAACTATCGAAATGAGTGCGTTAATAAAAATAAATTCAATATCTTAACACGCAGAAGATAATTTGTGGAAACACTCGGGCTTTATTTACCGGTAAGCCACGGCAGAATTTAGCCTTATGATTTCTTACCCTATGCTGAGAAGCCCGATTCGCGTTTTATTTTGAAAGAAGCTACCGGATACACCTTAGCTTTGTAGCTATTTTAACATTTTCATAAACATGGCGAGCTTAGCAGATGTCGGGTGGAAGCTCTTGGAATTTAAAGCCCGATCAAAGCGATCAGGTCTGACATAACTTTGCATGATCTTCTGCATTGTGACACGCCCGCTTTTTCTGTTGTGCTTGCAGTGCCTCTGTACGTAGTGCCTCTGTTCTGCCCGTTTTAATGTGTCTACTGCACTGTTGGTAGAAGCATGAAAGGTCAGAGGTGTAAATGTGAAGCACTCAAGAGCTATTTTAAGAGCTTCTCATCAGGTCGCTGTGAGATCTCGCCCATAGTAAAACTGTGCTGCTGTATATTACTGTGTTAAACTGTGTTCCTGAAGGACTGTGCGGGCCTGTGAAAGCTGACACATTATGCTACTCTTGCGCTGGGGGAATGTGTCGGATATTGCACAAACGTTACCTAAACTCTTAACTGTCGCCAGCTGTAAGAAGCCAACCATTTTAAGAACTGCTGATAACCATCTACTTTAAAAGAGATCTTGGTGTGAAATTATGATTTAACAAGAGGTGTATCCCAGTGTAGCCTAATAACGCAGCATTCTGAAAGCATACCATTTATGTTATGAAGAATAAAGTGCAGTAATTAGTCAAATTATGTCCTAATATAGTGATGTAGTCATTTAAACCATGTATTGTCATCTTTCATTATAACTCTACTCTTCATCACTCATTTCTAAAGAAATACAATGGATTGTAATTTCTTGCATGTTCTTGATTATTGTCGTCATCCCAGGATGTAATTCGTTGTTGATTCATGCATGTCTAAAATTGTAACTCTCTGCTACTAACTCATTTACTGTGAATTGCTGTAGATTTGTGATTTAGCTGAGAGTCGCTTGGCCTTAAATTCACCTTTTGAGAATGGCCGGTTCGGCTGCGATTACCAAGCTCCACCGGACAGTTTACAGACTCGGTAAGTAGTGACAGCAGATCTGAGGGAAACAGCTGAAGGGGACATAGGTGACGATATCTGGACTCTAGACCATATACTTATTTCACGATTACAGGAAAACATATGTTGTGAATGTGATCATCCTATTCCTTCAAACAGCAACCCAGAAAAGTTCAGGTCAGAACATTTTTTTCCGTGTTTACAAGAAAAGAAAACCATCTCATGCTTGGACTGTTGGGAATTCTGACGTGCAAAGTAGAGTATTACCCATAATCTTCTGTAATTTCACACTGTTGATACAGTGTGGCTTATGTGGATTAAACTCAGAAGAATTATATTGCTCCTCCACAGTAAGCATGAAAGATCCTGATATGGCACAAAATGAATTTACAGTATTAATGAAGTCACTGAAGTTAGTCAGGGGATTGTTTAAAACCAAGCAAACAGTGACAGCTTACATTTGTCTGATCTCATGTTAGAAATTAAAATTGGAACATTGTACTTCCTCCATGCCTGTTTAAAGTGTTATCTTTAAAAAGAGATGGATTGGCTTTGTCCCCAGCAACTTTTATGCTGATGGAAATTATGCTAATTTCAGTAAGAATGTGAATTTTTCAGTACCTGTGGTACTGACCCAAGGTCAAACCTATTAAAATGCAAATCTCAGCAAAGTGAAAAGTGTCTGAAAATGGAGAAAGTCTAACAAATTGGGGCTTCCCTCAAACTGCTACTCTCTCTCAGTTCAGAGGAAAATGTCTGCTCACGAGTCGCAGCTACTTTCTGAATGTTTAGCTCAGGGCTTGAATATCATTTTGTGTGCTGAGACTTTTGTGAGTCTCAGCACAGATGTGTTGCAGTGAAAAACAGAATGTACTGATAGCATGTGTGTATTGTTTCTGTGTTTTGTCTGCTGCCTGTTCTTGTGTCCCAAGCTGACAAAAGCCGTGGCCAGAGCATTATCCATTCAGGTTGTCTTTGTGTACATACAAAGGTTTGTCCAATAGATATGACAAGTCATAATCTCTCTAAAGATAAACAGAGTTTGGTGGCCAAAGGTCAAACTCACTTTGACCACTCAAGATATGCCTCAAGACATTATGTGCTAATTCTTACAGTCAGATAGAAAATGTCAACACTTCTTTATTCTATCCAAAAGTTCAAAGGTCAGCTTTACTGTGATATCACAATGTTTGCAAAAACACTTTTTGTCCATTGTGCCGTAACATGGAAAAAGACATGGGGATTTTGGCGTTATTTCATAATTCGGTCTCTACCTTTTTAATTTCTGCATAAATTAATGGCTGTCAGAAGTCTCTTCCTGTTAAAATGGAGTTTTTCCTTCCCACCATCGCAAAATGCCACTTATAGGATGTTGTTTGATTGTCGGGGTTTTCTCCAGAATACTGTAGGGTCTTTATCTTATATTAAAAAGTCCTTTGAAACAACTGTTGTTGTTATTTTTGGCTATAGAAATAAACTTGAATTGAATTGAGATGAAATCTATATTACTGTATAGATCAATGTAAACATCAGCTTTAGTTTGATGGATACATACAACCGCAAGCCTACAATTTTAGTCTTCTTTTTTAACTGGAAACATCCAACAAAAAATAAATGTATTCTGAAACTGTTGCTAAACTTAAACCTCTAAAGAACATCAGTTTTGGGAATGCTATTGAAGGACTGTGTTTGCAAGTGTTTGTGTTTAATATGTATATTCTTCTTCAGGCTCCATCTATGAACCTCTGAAGCTGTCAAATCTCCAGCGGGAAGATGAACCCCTCTGGGAGAAGCTGGACCGCTACTACAGTGCAGGTAAATACATTTGCTCACTCTTTGGAAGCTGCGGATTAATAATGTAAAGATGTGTAGAAGAAATGGCAATCAGAGGAGTTTGCAGGCATTTTGGTACTTTTATGGAGGAGTCTGATCATTCACGTGTAATATTTTTCCCCTGATGTAATTGTATTAATTTCCACTCAATTTCTGCCATGTCATTAAACATAAGAGAAACTAGTCCCTGTTATTCCGTATTACAGGAACATTAGATCGCTAATTTCCCATAGTAATTCCAATATCATCAAGTTTATGAGTCTTTGACACCCACATAATCTACACAGTATCTCAGTGGTTTGACTTCATCTTTTATGTTCTCTCACTGTATAACTGCAGTGCACAGTGCACAGCTTTTAATATTTTAAAACTGCGCAGAAAAAGTTTCTACATTGTCTTAGATCAGAGGTTCCCAAAGTGTGGGGCCCGCCCATTGCAGGGGGGGCGCGGTATGAAAAGAAAAAAAAAAGGAACGCTTTGGACACTGCTAGCATAATGGACAGGTTTTTAACGGGGCTCCCACACAAACGCAAAGCAGGAGATGAAGCATCGCCAAATATGCTTCCTAACATATTTGAAGCATATCTGCCCTTTAGCTTCACCTGCACAAGTGCCGAGGTAGCTCTCCCCTGCAGAATTGGTTTTCCCTGCGTCGGGAGGATCCGCTGGGCTCTCCAAATCACGGACAAACAGTATCCTACATTCTTGATTTTTAGTTCACAAACACTTGCTGTAATGACTAACTACTCCTGACATTTTGGAGATGTTAGCTCTTTATACAGTAAAGTTACAGCGGGATACAAATAACATCAGCCTGATCCTGCCATGATTTGTTCCCCGGTTCAAATCACAGACAAACAGTGTCCCACAGTTTTTTGTGTTTTTGAACCCATTTTGCACAAAGAGGCATTTTTTGAAAAAATGTTTTGATAGCAATGTTGAATATTATTACACAGGAAACAACAGAAACAACAAGTAAAATAATCACACCGTGACGCCTCTGCCTTTCTAAATAGAGGGACAGTAACTGCGTGGGTATATGTAAGTGTGTAAAACCTGCAGATAGTCAGATTAACAGTAACAGTATTTTGTCTCTATCTGCCATTCTGCAATTCATCTCATGTAAACAATTACATGGCGCACAGCGTGACGTGAAAAAAGGCACATACCTTTGACGTTGCGTGATGAACTCTGTATTCCTCGTCCACACGTAAACGCAGAAAAGGAGTTTTAACAAATCTCAGTTTTCTGTGATTCGATTACATGTGGAGGAAAGGCCCAAACGCATAGAAACAGCTGCGTTTTCAAAAATACCCATGTAGGTGTGGACACAGCGTAACAGAGTTAGTAGTGGATTTTACTACTACCTGTAATTTATTGCAGTTTACTTGTATTTGCTTAATTGTTTACTAAATGTTTGAGGTGTGAAATAAAGCGCAATGGAGTTTGGAAACAATATGGGTGTGTGTGGTTGGAGGATGTGTTTGTGCGAGGGGGTGGGGGGTTAGGTGATGGGGGGGCGCAAACATTTTTCTTGTAAAACAAAGAGGGCCCAGCAAAAAAAAAAAAAAAGTTTGGGGACCACTGTCTTAGATAATGCCTTTCACTGTTTCTGTAATCTCAACAGAGCATCAGGTTGCATGTGTTAAGGCATGATCATGATGGAATTTAAACATAATCTCTCTAACCTCAGCTTTAACAGTCTCCAACCAACAACAGTCCTTTCAGTGTGTAGCTCCCCTGTTAAATGTCACAGAAGATGATGTAGAAAGTTCCAAAATACCTGGAAAGAAAGGTTTTATAGCCTAGGCATTCTTTTTATATATTATCCAAAATGTGTCCTCATCTCTGTCTTGTGTACCTGTTTCAAACTATATTTTCCTAATTTACAAGGTGTCATATATTCGTCTGAGTTTTATTTTAAGGTTTATTCAGTTTAAATGCTGGTTTTACTGTGATGTTGGACTGGAAGAACCTACAGTGTTCTATAACTGGATATCCTTTCCTCTCCATAAACCTGTGGCCCACTGGCAACACTGCTGAGCTATTGTATACGGCAGTATTTAGTATTTAGTATTTATTTATTTATTGTCATTGTCAAGAACAATGAAATTGCGTTTGGGGCTTCCATACAACCCCAAAAAAAGAAGAAAATAATAAATAAATACCCCTTAAAACCCAAGTGTACATATTTAACCCAGTGTGACTCCAATGCAATAAGACAATCCTTAGCAATAATGTTCGTAGAAATTCAGACAAAGACCTGAGAAACATGACAAAATACAACAATGCAACCCATTCAATATTATTGTACTGTGAGATATGATATCAGATATGATAGTAAAGGCTGCATTTGTTTTGTCATTGCCAATATTCTTAAATTGCAGCCTTGGGTATAGTGATTACATCTTGCAGACATACATTATTGTTTGGAGAGAGACTCAGCTGGCAGGATAAAGGCCAGACATGGGAGTTCACCGATGTTAAAGATGCAGGAGCATTTACCGCAGCATGCATTGAGCTGCAGTGGTGAGAACAGTGTTTGGATCTGTTACTTAAGTAAAAGCAGCAAGAGCGGTTTGAAATAATGTGCAACAAGTAACGATCCCACTTTAGCAAATCTCAATATTGGACAGAGCTAAGAAGAAGTACTGGCACCAAAATGCAATTATAGCACCAGAAGTAAAAGTACTCATTAAGAAAAAAGCCTATAGTGCAGTGTTCTTTACATACTCTGTGACAATACTATATACCAGCGTTCCCCAACCCCCGGGCCACGGACCGGTACCAGCCCATGAGTCTTTTGGTACTGGGCTGCGAGAGGTGAGGCTTGGGTGTGAAATTTATGGTTTTCAGGGTTTTCATTGCTTTTTATGGTTAACTCGGTTTCCCTGGGTCTTTCCCTGTGTTATGAATAAATCTTCTGTTTTTAGGTACCGGTACTGATTTTATTTTGTTGTTTTTATCTGCGACCCCTTAAAGGCCAGTCTGTGAAAATATTGTTGGACATAAACCGGTCCGTGGCCCAAAAAAGGTTGGGGACCGCTGCTATATACTATAGCCTCTTAGAATATAATAGTCATATTAAAATCAAAATAATCCAAAAGCTAATAAACAAATCCTGGTAACTAATACCTGAAGCTGCAGAGTACATTTTATAAATGTTAGATACTCATCACTCGGTTGGTATTATCTGAGTAAGGACAATTAAATGACTTTCCAGTGTGTATTACTGCTTCAGAGCCTTTTAGGGTTTGGGCAGTACAGATACTGATACATGAGCACATTTCACCGCTGATGTCAAGTTCTTTTGACCTGTGTGATTGCAGTGTACCATGCCCTGGTACTGATCTGGTATGATTGAAAAAGAAAAGCACAGAACTCCAACCCTTCCTTGCAGACAACTGCCTCTGGTGAATAATTTTCAGCCGAGCTTCACAATCTATAAGGCGTGTGAGAGGGCAGTGTCTCTGTGCTTTCAAAAAAAAAAAAACAGCCACAAAATACATAAAATCATGAACCTCATTGTGGTCTGCGAGAGCGTTTGTCTTCAAAAGGATGCGTGTGCATGAGAGAGCGAGCGGGCGAGAGGATTGAAAGGCCTTTAAGTTCAGAATAAAGAAAAGACAGAGTAATGGGGTAAAATTTACACAGAAAAAGAGAATAACTGAAATGTACTCAGACCTGGAACATTAAACGGTAGCCAGCGGGTGAGGGGGGGGTGAGTGGTGGTTGGGAAAGGAAATCATGCCTAGCATATGTATGTGCTAAACTTATTGGCGAAAGCTGTTAACATCTTAGGAAGTCGAAGATGTTAATAGATAAAATCCCAACATATTGAACATATACGCAAAATCATGCCTACATTAGCAGAAGCTTGTCTCATTAGTTTGAAACTAACTGTGAGCTACAGACACACAAATTTGGTTATGGATAGCCTGTGTGGCTTGGTCCAGGTGATAATTCTAGAATGTGTAATCAATAAGGAGGCACCAGCCTCACTGCAGGAGAGATAAATACGCATTAGTGCTGATTACAGAATTACCTGCAGCTGTTAGTGCAGCACTGTGGCTGCCAGCCTTACCTCCCAGTCCACACAGGCACCTCCCCACAATGCCACACAGCTTTAGCATCCTCAATTTCAGAATTCATTCAGATCACCCGTTTGTATGTATTCTAGCCCGCTGTTCTATAAAAGTTAAGATTAGACTTTTTATTGCTTTCATTTATTGGTTTCATAAATGTTTGTGTGACAGGGACAATAAGCTGGCAGAAGGCTAAACAGCAAATTGCAGTCAAATGTGGGACTGTAAAGCTGCTGTGCTCCTCACAAATGGATATCGGTGTGTCTGGCGATAACCTTTTTCCTGACACAGCTTTTGGCTTATTTAATAAATTGCTGAGGTGTAACTAATAGCATTAATGTTGGTTCTGCTCTACTTAGATGTGCCTGTGAATATTACTTCTGAGCCATTGTACACTATTGCAGAGTTCAGGCACTGCAACACTTAGACTGAATGCATCTGTTATTAATCTCGTAGACTGTCAGAATGTCTGCCGTGAGACTGTTCTGTGTTTGGCGGCCTTAATGAGAATGTGAGGACAGTTAAACAAAATGGGTAATAAGGTGGCAATTTGCCGTTATTAGCTGGTCAACACGTATTGTAGTAATCTAAGCGAAATATGAAACAACAGAAAACTGTCTCTTTATGTTTGTTTTGCCTTCTGATGATAAACTGGATTTGCCTTTCTTTTTATTTTACAGTAAAATCAATACAAGTAGAGCCAGAGAGCCAAACACACTGCTTCATCTGAGCAGAAAGAGGTGGGTGCAGGAGGCAGCATCGTGTGTTGCCTCTGGCTGTGTAAGGCTATTGGATTCTGGTAATGCAGCTCAGGATGCTGTCCCTAAGGATCAGTGCTGATGCTGCCACTGTTGAAACATGGTGGACTTTTCTCCGTTGCTCTTTTGAAAATAACAAAAACCTAATGTACAGCAGCTAAATGGACACGTCATCTCAGAAGGAATGTCAGTGCAGTTGGTGTTTTTCATATTTTTATTCTGTTGGTTTGTTTTGCAGAGTGCAACCAGGCAACTTCGACTGGCTGTGCGCAGATTTCCTGGGTAGAAGTAGAAATACTGATGTTGTGTAAATGATGTCGGTGCTCCTCTGCTCATGACATTTAAGGGATTACAGAATATACAAAAATTGTGGCCTTCTCCTGGCAGTGACCGTGAACAAAGATCTAAAAACAGGGTGACCTACATTAGCATTTCTTTCTTTTCTTTTCTTTTTTTCACCTGGAATTGCAAAAAGTGAAAACTAGGCTACAGGATCTCCTGCAGGATTTTTCTAGTGGAAGCCTCTCCTAAAAATAAGGAGCACATCTGCAAATGCCAGAAGACAGTATTACACTTTAATGAAATATATACACTGATCAGTCTGCATATTAAACCCACCTGCCTTATATTGTGTAGGCATGCCTTGGGCTGCCAAAACCGCTCTTGACTCATCAGGGCAAGCTGTCGTGTCTGGCACCAGGACATTAGCAGTGGATTCTTTGGGGCCTGTAGCTTATAGGCGTGGAGTCTCTGGCAACTGGGCTTGTACAAGTGCATCCCTCAGATATTCACACTGGGATCTAGAGACTTTGCACTGTTTCTCAAGTTGTTCTTGAGCACTGCTGCCAGTTTTGCTTAATATCACTTAAAATAATTTTCTTTGTCCATTAGGACCTTTTTTTGAGTAAAGTGCACTTGCACTTGCAGACTGTATGACATCTCTGATGGGTCTGAGTTCAGCCCAGTGAATTTCAAACCACACTTGTGATGTCAAGTCAGGTCAAAGGTAATACATGCTAATTATTAAAAAGCTGCAAACTCCTGCCTTTCCTCCTAGCCTTGAGTCATTGTTTATGATTTTGAATAGCTTGTCTCATGGATTCATGCTGTTTGCATCAATAACTGCGATCATACACAGCTCTAAATTAAAGAAGAGCTCAGCTTCTCCCCATGGACCCAAGCATCACAGTGCAGCAAAACAAAGAGGCAATTTTCACACCTTGTTATAATGCATGATTGAAAGGTATAACAAGCGTTCATTCTTTTTCTCTGTAGTTCCAGCCTCGCCTACAAATCTCCCCAAACCTTTTGTGCATTGTTTGCAGCTACACAACCTTGACTTCATTAGTTTCCTCTGCTGCCTCTTGTTTACTCCAGCTTGCATTGACTGGACTGGTTGCAACCGATTTCTTGATATTAAACAGTTGCACAGCTGACAACTACAAACAAGTTGTTAAATGAATCTAAATTAAGTCAAGTCACTCACAGACAAGCTCAGCGCTACGAAGCATGTGGAAGTGGATCAGATGTTGGCAACAGGTTGGTGTTTACTACAGGTACTTAACTCAAAGGTAGCACAACAAACATTTCTGTGTTTTATAGTATTTTAAACACACAGTAAAATGACATATGTGTCATTTACATTTAGATGATCACATTGTAAATGTTAAATAATACCAAAGTTAAAGGGCAAAGAAGAATAGCCGTAAAAAATGCGAACATTTACTGAGGCAAATCACAGCTTTGGGTGAGGATTTAGCTCAGGCGTCGGATTTATTTAAGGCTTTAGAAACTGCAGCTTTTGAAGTAAGCTAATGCATTTTTATTTGTCTCGTTGTTTCATTCCACAGTTGAAAAACAAGGAAAAGGAAAGGTAACTGCCCCTGAACCAGGTGCTGATTGTTAATATGTCTTGTGTGAAAGCATCTGTTAAAGGCTGGGTGCACCATTTTCTCACATGAACAAACTCGTGGCAGATATGACACAGCCCATTGGTCAGCCCTGATGAAGACGGGGCAGCTTCTGTGTGCATGTGTGTGCTCCTGTGGCAGTTTGCGTGCGCATTAATGTGCCCTTGGTGGCTTTTCATTAGGCGGCATGTTTATGTGTGTTTGGAAAATGACTGAAGACAATAAACGGTGCTTAGTGTGCAACAGGTGTAGCTCTCAGTTGGAACCGATTTGCTGCTATCAGCTAAGGCAGTAGTGCCTCCAGCATCAGCTTCTTTTGAGACCCCATAGATTTACAGAAAAAAGCCCCTGCCAGATAGCGGTATGTCGAAAACGCAGCGCTGAACATTGAGCTTGTTTAATTGTTGTGTTGGGGGCCGATTGGAAGCGCTTGTCCAATTCTAGCAGGGAACAAAGCCAACATTGTTATCGCCTGTACCCAGACCCGCTTGCCAATATACCTGCTTTCTTTCAGTTTTAGGGAGGAAAAGGGGTGGAGAGGGGTGAGGCTGGGGTGACAATGACAAACAAACCAGTTACATTTTTCCTTCCTTCTCTTTGTTTGTTTGTTGTTTTGTTGCCACCCCTAGCTCAGTCAAAGGCAGCAGTATTAAGCTTACGCTGCTGTGATTGGGGGCTTGTTTTCGCGTTATCAAGAAAAGAATACCAGGGAAGGTTTACCTCCATCTCTCATGGTTCATCACTCAATCTCCTCTCTCCCTCCACTTTTTTTTTTTTTTAATTTGGAACCGCTCTATGGTTTCTTGTTTATGTGGCATTGAGCACACACTTCACTGATTCAGCCAGTTCCCTGATAAAACAGGAAGCAGAAGGTATGGCTACTATCGCTCTGCCTTCTGCCTCATACTGATTACAGAAGAGAGAATAAGAATACGCCTCTTTTTTTTCAATTATTGCAGTCTTTTATCTTCACTTTGACTACAAATTTAGATTGTCTTGCTCTCTTATATCTTGCTTTTCCAATTATGTTATCTGTCTTTGTCATCTGCCTTATTTCTTTCATTCTCTTGGCAAGAAAAAGGCTTTCAGGATTTAACAAAATCTGCATTAAAAATGATCAGCATCCCATATTCAGTATTTCATTGTTCACTATTTATGACAAATTAACACATATCTCATTGGTTGATCCGTACAGGGTTTGTGTTACATGCTGTAATTCTTTATTTGGGGATCCAGTGGAGCTCTTCCCTCATGCCTCTTGAATTTATGGTTAGGTCACCTCATGAATTTATCATCCTACAAGTATCATTGATATCAGTCTACCTTTCCCATCTCACGCTTCAATAAAATTTATAGGAAAAGAATGTGAAGCCTTTTTCTAAACTTCTACATAAATGTAACCTAAAACACAATTTAGTTCATAATTGTTTCTTGTATTTCTGTACTGAATGTAATGTAGAACTATAGAACATTCCAAGAGTTTATACAATCCTTTCTTACAACTGTATATTTACTACATATTTTATAAAAGGTATTGTACATTATAGAAGTGCTGTTAACTGTGGTTACTCTGTTAGCATTGAGATGCAAGCAGGTCCTTTTGTGGCTTTGTGTGTGCATTTGTTTTTCATCCAACAGCTCGTGTCACAGATGTGGAATTGCAGCAACCATTATCTCAGCGTCAGCAGGAGTAGAGAAGTTATTGTTAAGACTGGTATGAATGATGAATATCAACGTTTGTGTATTTTCTCTTGTAGCATCTGCTGTGGAACTATTCGGATACCATCTGACTTCTTCCATCTTTTTGCTCTTGTTTTTTTTTTTGCTTTTCAATCTATTGCTGTTTTTTTTTCCTTTCTCATCATCTTCTCTCATTTTCTCCACACTGTCGGTGCAGTGAAATGGCCCATTGTAAAAGAGCAGACTGTGTGCGTCTGAGACATTAGCTGCTGATTTAGTGGGACATTAGCTTGATGGATGGCTAGGCAGAAAACTCCTAACAACAGTTGATTTGCATCCAGAGAAACTTGCAGCTTGAGACTGAACAATGTTAAGCTCTCTCTTAGTATTTAGTATTTATTTATTTATTGTCATTGTCAAGAACAATGAAATTGCGTTTGGGGCTTCCATTGTTTATGTTCTACATCTATTGAGGACTTCCACTGCACCGTTTCACAGCAGAGGAAACTCGAGACCTTACCAGTTTCAAATTGAGCAATAGCAAAGCATCTCCACTCGTTTTATCCTGCTTGACTTTATGATTGTTTGATGCAGTTGAAGTCGATTCTTTAACAGATGTATTATAAAACATTGTTTCTATCCATTGTTTAAAAGGTCAAAAAGGAGGGAAAGGAAAGGTGATGCACAAAGTTGCTTTGTCCATCACCCATGAAGTCCTGTTTTTTTAAGCTAGACTTGAGCTTTTTGCCTGTTGCCCTGAAGCATGTGTGTTTCTTTTTGCCTGTTTTACTCTTAATAGGTCCACAACTCACAAAAACCCCCATCATGTTATAGTGAAATGAGCAGTAGTGTCTCTGTTTATCAGAGACTTTTTTTACTACAACTGCACATTTTCTTGCAATTAAAGGTTTTGCCCTTTGCTGGCCATTAGAAAATATATTGGATTACAGCACCTTGACATTGGCTTCTCTCTTCTTTTCTGCGCCAGGGACTTTGTGTATTTTCTAATATGCAGACTGTGGGCAGGTGAACGAAACCCAGTGTTGTCTGTTTGGTTTACTGTCTGCAAGGTTGCGCTAAAACGCTTGGCTGAATATCATCAAACCTGATGGAAGGGTGGAGCGCAAGCAAAGAAGTAGCCCTATGAATTTAGTACACCCGTTTCACTTTTTAAAAAATTGTTACCTACAGTATTGGCCTTGGCAAAAGACGGCATCCTCTGAATGTCCTTCTGTTTAATGCTAATTCACCCCATCAGCCTCTTTATCTGACTGCCAATGTGACTTCCATTTTCAGTTGACTGAACACATATGCATGCACACACACAGATGACATTCCCACCCTCTCGTCCCGCTTTCAGTAGCCTTCACTTTTTATTCATACACACATATATTTTTTTCTCCTTCACACAGACACATCTCTTCTTGATCTGGTTTTCCTTCATCTGTGTCTCCTTCCGTCTCTCTCGATATCACTCTCCTTCCTGTCCGTCTCTCTTTTGCTCTGAAACAAACGACAGTGCAGAATGGATGTCCCCTTCATTTGCGTCGGCATAATGTTCTGATGAAAAATGAAGTGATCCCTCCAGACAGATTAGTCATCAGCGAGGGGACCTCTGCAGGAGAGGTGTGTGGGCATGTGCGTGTGTGTGAGAGACATAAATTACTCTCCCGGAGCCCTTCTGTTTGACTATGCAATATTTCAGCATATATTATTGGAGAGCTACGATCTGTTTTTGTATTAAGATCTTTGAACCGTTGTTCAGTCCTCAATAACTAATGCTGAGCATGAACCTTGATGAACTTGAACCATCCTAGTTTATCTTTGCTCATCCATGTAGTGCAGACAGACTTTCACAGTCAGGACTCCAGCTGAAAAATGTCCCTTTTTTCCTTATGAAATGACCTTGGTCATTACCTGCTGTAGTACATCCCACTCTGGTGACACCAAAGCAATTAATAGATGGGGGCACTCTCTCTTTATACTAGCTCATCCTGGCACTGTAGAGTCGGAATTCAAGGGATTTTTGTTTCTCTTACACCAACATCACAGTAAGTGTTGCTTATTAATATGTTTAGAAAATGCCTACTGCTGGATTCAATTCTGTTGCAAACATGCTTTTAGTTGTCTGGGTTATATCATAACATGTATAGCCTTTATGGCAATCATTTGGGAAGCCTGGTTTTTATCCCATATATCTAAAAATCCTGTGAAAATTAGTTGCAGACATTTTCTAACTGGAAAAATGAAAAAAGTTTCAATTGTAAATCAGGAACCAAGTGTTAGACATTTAATTCTGTTTTTGCAATTTTAAAAGACTCTATATAATTAAAAGAAAAGAAGGGGGCAAGCAGAGTAAACATCTAAATTATTAACAAGACTGAAAGTCCACAGTACTGCCAACAGCTTTGTTAGGCTGTACTTAGGCACAGTGGTGTTTTTGAGCTAAATGGTAAATGTGTGCTGGCGTGCTTGCAGTGACAGCGGTATTCAGTCTTAATAGTTATACAGGTGTTTGGTCATAAATCAATGGAAAAGTAAAACCTTGGATCTGATTACACAAATTAAATGTCAGAGGATGATTAAAGTTATTAAAATTCACCCAAAGGGGGTCATGAATGTCTGTACCAATTTTTGGGATCTGAGTGAAATATGAAATGTGAATCTCATGATAGCGCTAGAGGAGATCGACATGCTGTAAACAAGAATCCTGGTTTCTGTAATGGGAGATGGGGGATTAGATAAATCTTACATCTTACTGGTGTCTTTGCTGTGCATACCATAAGTGGCTTTCTAATCTGCTTTTTGTAAGAATTTATGTACACGATAAAGACTTCACACTGGTGCAGTTACAGCAGAGCAGGTGAATGAATTAAAAAAGTACAAAGAGTGATGTGTCGTATTTAAAAAGAATCGGCTTTGCTGATTTAGACACGCAGTCGGGATCACATTTTCGATTCCTACAGTCAAAACTAGAAGAGCTTGTGGCGTTTCAAGGCTGATGGTGCATTTTGCATTTAAAAAAAACAATTCAAGTGTTTCAGGAAGAATAAATTCACATGTGAATTTAATATGTCATACCCAGATAACCTGTGTGATGGGATTTATATGTAGTATGTATTCGTATGTAGTATTGTTCACAAACACTTTTCTGGACACAGTACACACTACAACTTTTAAGGACAGAAATTGGGACTTCTGTGGTTGCAAAGGCATACATCTATAGGCATTTTTTTTGTTTTGTTTTTTTATTTCCAAGTCTAATATTGATAAAGCAATGCTTGCTTTTCTTAAATTACTTTCAAAAATCAATAAGTTGGGTTACTGTTTGTTTGTTTGTTTGTTTGTTTGTTTGTTTGTTTGTTTGTTGAGCCAAAAATGTGCAATTAATTATTTCCTGGAGTAGTGTTTCCTTTTTCATAGCATCTTGATTCTAATGTGGCTGCAAAAGAGGTTAAAAATACTTAATTCATGAAATTATATAGTTTATAATTGCTTTAGCAATATATGAGAACATGTCAGATTGTAGTCTGAGGTTATGGAACAAGGGTGAGAGGACCAGAGGCGACGGGCAGTCAACCCCGCTAGAGGCCAGCCACCATGGTACAAGTCGAGAACAAGGTCACAGGGCTAGGGGGCACCTAGCAGAGGCCCCCTGACAAGGAGGAGGTCCAAGCTACCCTGAGCCAAAGTGGCCAATGAACACACCAGAACATCCAGTCACATAAACAAGCAACCACATCCCAGGGAGGGGTAGGAGCAGGGAGTGGTGACCATGTTCCACAGGGTCAAGGCTCAACAAGCCCCAGACCCAAGCCCAGCCACGCACACACACACCCACATACAGACCATTCACTCACTCACTCTCACCCACTTTTTTCCCCAGCTCACTCAAGCAGTGTAGAATTTTACTGTGCTAAAGAAAACCTAAATTAAAATGATGACCAAGTTTCCTTACCCTCATAGAAAACATGGTTAAGTCTGTAAAGTATTTAAACATGAGCAAGCTGACACTCTCAAGCAATGTGCCCTATAAAACATTAACATAAACTGGCTCTTGTCACCTTATGCAGCAAAATGCCTTTTTTTTTTTGTTTGAATGAAAAGGAAAAAAAAACAAACATCTTTAGTCAAAGTCATATTCCTCCAGGACCGGTTGCTTTTTCTAAACTGTTGCCAAGAAGCCATCTGTTGTCACTCTGCCTAAAACTAAAAGAGGAGTGTGCCAAGTAAGTTTATTAGATCAGTTTTTGTCATCTTTGATCAAAGAAGAAAAAAAATGCATGTCAAATATCTTTGCCCAATCTTCTTCTAAATGGAATTTAACATAATCTAATGTTACCCGAGTGAATTTATGCCTGAATTTGCATACAAACAGATCCAGAGAAATGGATGAGGCAGTGACACAGCTGCACACCCTGAGGACTTTTACAGGTCAACCATTACAGCACAAGAGAGGTGTAACCTTGCTCTAGAGCTAGTTAAATATATTTCACATGTCACAAATGAGGACTAGCTTGTGAACCCTAAAGCAGAGAAAGTATGTGCTGACAGTGCATTACTGGATAGCTTGTGTCTGACTCTGGCTCCCAGTTTACATAGCGATATAGAACGAAATGGCGAGGAGGGTGTCACTGTGTTACCGAATGCATTAGTTAAAATACACAAGCTAAAGTTATGTATGCATGTGGGTCAAATGAATAACTGAACTGTTTGTTACCAATATTTATCATATCTGGTACATTTCATGTTGTTCATGCTGTCTGTTTTTAGTTTTTTTTATATATATATTAGGGGTGCAACGATACACAAAATTCACGGTTCGGTTCGATACTTTGGTGTCACGGTTCAATATTTTTTCGATACAAAAAAAATGTTCATACCTTTTTAATTTATCATTTATTAAACTTATAAATATATATTTTAACTCAAAAGTACAGTTTTTAAATTTAATGTTGCTGAAACAAAAGTAATTTAAAAAATAAATATATCTCTGGGCTCTCAAAATTTCAAAATCCCTGGTAGCCCTTCGGGCAGGGACTCTTCAGTTTTTGGTAGCCCAAAATAAATTTAAGTAGCCCAAATAAAAAAGAGAGCAATTTTTTGATTGATGTTTTGTTTCCTTTACAATATTATACATTAAAGTATAATATTGTAAAGGAAACAAAACATTAATCAAAAAATTGTTGAAAAACAAATTACAACATTGTATAAAAATTACAATCATCAACTCAAATACTTGGTTCTAATTGAACAGAAATTTCTATGAACTTGTAAGAACTGTGTAGGACATGAATCCATCTGTGTCAGATCCTGAATTTGAAATTTCCACTGAAGTCACGGGTAAGAGACAAGTGGAACCAAGATCTAGGCCATTTGCTTTTTGAAGTTTGCAAAGACTGCTAAATTTTGCCAGTGGTAGTTCACTCCTTACAACATAGTACGCTGTTCTAAACAGATTTTTTCAGGTTTATTTTTAGTATGTTATTTGCAATTGGTGTTTGTTCTGTGAAAGATATTGCAGACTGAGCAATAATGCATTTCTTGCATTTCTCATGGGTTCTAATGGGGGCCTTTCTTAAAATGACTGGTCCCAGTAACAAAGGCGCTTGTCGACTCAGAAATCGAGAGAAAAACCAACAACACACCCGGAAGAACATTATGTTATTTATTTACACGGGTGCACATAAGTGGTCCGCATGTGCGCATTCGCTGTCAAAATAAAAGACCCGCACCAGATAAGAAGTTGCAACGCGCATTTGCGTCCATATAAAAAGCACTGTTTTTGTCCGCTAGAGTGGGATTTTCACGGCACATTCCGCACCACACCTCTGTGCGTTCATCATTTGCAGGAGGTGAGCTGGCTTCAAACAACCACTTTTCCGAGAATAAGTGCTTCTTTTGTGGTTCGGACTCCTTCTGACATTTGTTTGGAGGTGGAGGAACACCAAAATAATTGCTTAAAGGAGCTTGCTTCTTCGACATCTTTAAGAGTTCTAAACAAATGTCTGTCCTCCTCCAGAAAATCTTATGTATGCAAACACGTGTTGCAACTTCATATCTTGTGCGCGTTTTTTTTATTTTATTTTGACAGCGAATGCGCACCTGCGGACCACTTATGTGCAGCCCCGGTTATATAGCTTGTCTTGCAGCCACAGAAATTCTTTTGTCCATGAAACCATAAAGCTGCACTTTCTTTTTGCCTTATAGTCTGATTTGTCATAACTTTTCCGTTTTGTGGTAAACTTTTCTTTGGCGGTCACTTCTTCACCCTGACCCGTCTTATTTGGCTCAGCAGAACTAAAATATATATCCTGCTGCTTTTACACACACACACACACACACACACACACACACACACACACACACACACACACACACACATATAACGGTCAGCGATTCTCTGCCTGATCAACCTCTCACATGTTTAAGCTTGCTGCGGGAGATTTCACTTGTCATGTTTGCATAGTAAGCCAACGATTGATAAAACGATGTCAGAGGAATTGGTGCGCAAATTATCATCACTCACCAATCAGTACTGTCGCTCTCTATACACAGTTTGCGCGATTGCAAAGTGAAAGCAAACAACAAGCGCAAATTCAAACGCGATTTCAACATGTCACATATTGACAGTGGCTCATCGATGCCAATGACATAATTATCCAGCTACATTTCCGAAAGAATGCAAAAGCATTGACATATATTTTTCCTTCCTACAATCCGGTTGTTCAGTGATGACGCAACGAATCCTACTTCCGGGTCTAAAGTAGTCTGCGTTTAATATGGCTTTTGTGTTGTTAACATGTTTAATGTTATGTATTTTCTTCTATTTGATCTCAAAAAGCTCCTAAAACAGTCAGTGATCACTGTTGACCTCCCTCGGCTTTTATTACCACTAATCATTTATTTAAGCTCAGTTTTTAAAACCTTAGGATGTAACTACAGCCCAGCCCATGCAGCAGTATATGAATGACTAACCTCGTATTGTGGATGGATTATCTCAGTTGTTCTCCTGGCTGAAGTTTGGTCCTTTTACAGCATCCTGCCATGCGATTACATTTGTTCCTGACCACCGAGAACACTCACGTTAACTTTTATCAAGTGGAAAAAAAGTTAGCTTGTTTATATTATGCTAACATAGCTGTCTCTCTAGCGGTCACGTAGCACATCATTATATACCAGCTAGCCCAACTTCAGTAACCCTACAAACGCCACTGTTTAGTTTTCTGTCTTCATTTATGCTGGAAGTGATAGCAGAGCTGTATGTTTTAATTTGTTTCCAAAACCCTGCAGTCAGGACATGCTATATTGTATTTAGATAGAAGCTAGCGAGCTAACTCCCTGCTAACTTCTAACTCCGTTAAATGTCATAAATTCCGTTTTCATGGATGCCTGGATGTTAAACTCAATTGTTACACCTGGTAGAGCAGAACTCTGATCATTTTATTAAAGATGAAAGCCTAGACAGTTTTTCAACTCTCAGTAATGCCATAGTGATCGTTTGATATATGGACCTGCAGCAGAGTTTAGGTCCAGACACGGCTAGTGACGTCAGACTGAACAATCGGATAGCCCGACGCAGGGCAGAGATAGATTTTGGTAGCCCGACTGGAAAAATCGCTAGCCCCGGGACATCGGGCTAGTGATATTGCAAGCCCTGTATCTGGATTGAGGAATCACTCATCTTTGGAAAAGAGAGTTTATTACAGAGAAATGGCTCTTTCCCAAATAAAAGCTATACTATACGCTTCTTCTGGGCTATATTCTCAGCAGCATATTGTAGCGGGTCAGGGCTGTTCGGGGTTCTGTTTGTACAGTTATGTTTTGTTTATGTTGCCATAGTGACGGGTGACGCCCTCTCGCTGCAACGGTGTGTCCTTCCTGGGTCAGAGGGCGCCCTGTGTGTTGTTGTTGCTGCTGTGCTGAGCAGTTAGCTAGCGGCAGTGTTCTTCTGCAGATGTCAATAAACGGCTGTGCTCCCTGGCTACCTCACGGGAAGCAAGACCAAACGACACCTCCGTCTCCACCTTGTCTGAGCTCGCCACAATATTAAACATATCAGGTCCCCATAAGGAGAATCATGTGCTAACGGCTGTCTAAATGACTCGGGTAAAGTTTGTAGCATGCATGTGTAACAGTGTTTATGTGGTATTATTCCACTTGCCGCAAATATCAGTGTAATGGGGAAACAGCGCCTCCCTCTCGGTGTGGCTGGTTAGGTGAGGCTGGCTGCAGTAATCGCTGCCAGTCTGCCGTAGCCATATGAGAGGTGAGTTGTATTGTTCCGCACACAATATAGCTAAGTAGTACAGACACATAAAACATGTTTGATTAGCTGACGAGCACCGAGTGTAATAAGTGCTTAGTGGACACATGTCCAACACCAGTTTTATGTACTTTTGTCTTATGTACTAAAGCGGAATGCTAATGAGATGTTCTGCCGTAGTGTGCTGTGCGGAGTGGTGTATGGCGAGCCTGTGTACTGATAATACACCGTTGTTTCCATTCAGGTACATCATTTGTTGTTGCTGTTATTTTATTGTATATTAGAAATTGTAATATTGCTGCAGTAATCGCTGCCAGTCTGCCGTAGCCAAACGAGCCTGTGCACTGATAATACACTGTTGTTTCCATTCAGGAAATAAAGTGGCAACGATCGATCAGAGACTCCTTGTCTTTTTAAAAACACTACACAACGCAGAGTCGAGGAGTCTGTTTGGGCCGAACTGTTGCAGCGGGATGAAGCAGAAACCGGTTACACATGCTTGTTGTTTTTGTCTGCTTCCACTTGTCTTTGAACCAGGATGATGTCGGCGTCTTTGAACCAGGATGATGTCGGCGTAAATGTGCAGTCATATTCGTTGTGTTCCCACTAGTGCTGTCAGCGTTAATCTCGTTGAAATGACGTTAACGCCACAACACGGCAAATGTCCGTTAACGAGCTACCCCTGATCACCCCGTGCATGAGGCTAGATGGCCAACACGTTAACGAGCTAACTGCGCTAACACACTAATTCCCACCCATGTAATTGAGCATTGCGTGGCACATCCAATGACGTCTTATCAATCGCTAACTGCTCGGCGCGGCAACCGTACAGCAACAACAACACACAGGGCGCCCTCTGACCCCGGAAGGACACACCGTGGCAGCGAGAGGGCGTCACCCGTCACTATGGCAACATAAACAAAACATAACTGTACAAACAGAACCCCGAACAGCCCTGACCCGCTATACATAGCCCCCAACTAAGGGGTCAGTCGTCCCGACGACCCCATTACCCCACACAAAGTCCTGCAAATGCCCAGGTGCCTTCATGAGTGCAACGAAACGATACTCGTATCGATATTGAACAGTGCTTTTTACGTTCGGTATGCACATGTATGAACAATACAAAATTTGTAATTTATTTTATCAACTTTCCTTCTGACGATGCTGTCTGTGTTGAGCGCTCAGTGAATCTGCGTTCGACTACTCCGCCTAGGCTGCACTGTCGAGCGCAGATCCACTGAGCGCTCAACACAGACAGCATCAAGAAGGAAGAGCGCAGGGCAAGCTAGCAAGACAGAAGTTAAGCTCTCCTTGCAACATGGAAAATTTAACCTCCCCCACCCTCATTCAGATCTGGCGTTTGGAATTATTTTGGTTTTCATGTGATGTATGACCCTGAAGGTAAGCGCGTCATGGACTAAAGTAAAACAGTATGTTGGATGTGCCACGCAATGCTCAATTACATGGGTGGGAGCTAGTGTGTTAGCGCAGTTAGCTCGTTAACGTGTTGGCCGTCTAGCCCCATGCACCGGGCGATCAGGGGTAGCTCGTTAACGGACATTTGCCGTGTTGTGGCGTTAACGTCATTTCAACGAGATTAACGCTGACAGCACTAGTGGGAACACAACGAATATGACTGCACATTTATGCAGACATCATCCTAGTGCAAAGACAAGTGGAAGCAGACAAAAACAACAAGCATGCATGCTACAAACTTTACCCGAGTCATTTAGACATTTAGACACATGATTCTCCTTATGGGGACCTGATATGTTTAATATTGTGGCGAGCTCAGACAAGGAGGAGACGGAGGTGTCGTTTGGTCTTGCTTCCCGTGAGGTAGCCAGGGAGCACAGCCGTTTATTGACATCTGCAGAAGAACACTGCCGCTAGCTAACTGCTCAGCACAGCAGCAACAACAACACACAGGGCGCCCTCTGACCCAGGAAGGACACACCGTTGCAGCGAGAGGGCGTCACCCGTCACTATGGCAACATAAACAAAACATAACTGTACAAACAGAACAGCCCTGACCCGCTACAATATGCTGCTGAGAATATAGCCCAGAAGAAGCGTATAGTATAGCTTTTATTTGGGAAAGAGCCATTTCTCTGTAATAAACTCTCTTTTCCAAAGATGAGTGATTCCTCAATCCAGATACAGGGCTTGCAATATCACTAGCCCGATGTCCCGGGGCTAGCGATTTTTCCAGTCGGGCTACCAAAATCTATCTCTGCCCTGCCCGTCAGGCTACCAAAATCTATCTCTGCCCTGCCCGTCGGGCTATCCGATTGTTCAGTCTGACAGCCGTGTCTGGACCTAAACTCTGCTGCAGGTCCATATATCAAACGATCACTATGGCATTACTGAGAGTTGAAAAACTGTCTAGGCTTTCATCTTTAATAAAATGATCAGAGTTCTGCTCTACCAGGTGTAACAATTGAGTTTAACATCCAGGCATCCATGAAAACGGAATTTATGACATTTAACGGAGTTAGAAGTTAGCAGGGAGTTAGCTCGCTAGCTTCTATCTAAATACAATATAGCATGTCCTGACTGCAGGGTTTTGGAAACAAATTAAAACATACAGCTCTGCTATCACTTCCAGCATAAATGAAGACAGAAAACTAAACAGTGGCGTTTGTAGGGTTACTGAAGTTGGGCTAGCTGGTATATAATGATGTGCTACGTGACCGCTAGAGAGACAGCTATGTTAGCATAATATAAACAAGCTAACTTTTTTTCCACTTGATAAAAGTTAACGTGAGTGTTCTCGGTGGTCAGGAACAAATGTAATCGCATGGCAGGATGCTGTAAAAGGACCAAACTTCAGCCAGGAGAACAACTGAGATAATCCATCCACAATACGAGGTTAGTCATTCATATACTGCTGCATGGGCTGGGCTGTAGTTACATCCTAAGGTTTTAAAAACTGAGCTTAAATAAATGATTAGTGGTAATAAAAGCCGAGGGAGGTCAACAGTGATCACTGACTGTTTTAGGAGCTTTTTGAGATCAAATAGAAGAAAATACATAACATTAAACATGTTAACAACACAAAAGCCATATTAAACGCAGACTACTTTAGACCCGGAAGTAGGATTCGTTGCGTCATCACTGAACAACCGGATTGTAGGAAGGAAAAATATATGTCAATGCTTTTGCATTCTTTCGGAAATGTAGCTGGATAATTATGTCATTGGCATCGATGAGCCACTGTCAATATGTGACATGTTGAAATCGCGTTTGAATTTGCGCTTGTTGTTTGCTTTCACTTTGCAATCGCGCAAACTGTGTATAGAGAGCGACAGTACTGATTGGTGAGTGATGATAATTTGCGCACCAATTCCTCTGACATCGTTTTATCAATCGTTGGCTTACTATGCAAACATGACAAGTGAAATCTCCCGCAGCAAGCTTAAACATGTGAGAGGTTGATCAGGCAGAGAATCGCTGACCGTTATGTGTGTATGTGTGTGTGTGTGTGTGTGTGTGTGTGTATAAAAGCAGCAGGATATATATTCAGGTCACTTCTTCAGGTCAGGGTGAAGAAGTGACAGCCAAAGAAAAGTTTACCACAAAACGGAAAAGCTATGACAAATCAGACTATAAGGCAAAAAGAAAGTGCAGCTTTATGGTTTCATGGACAAATGACTTTCTGGTGGCTGCAGATAGGGGTGATTGCTCAGTTCTTGTTCTGTTTAACCTTAGTTCAGCCTTCAGTACCGTTGATAATCAAATCTTAATCCACCGCTTAAATCACATGATAGGGATGTCTAGCTCCATCTTGGGGTTGTTCAGTTCATTTCTGCGAGTAGAACACTTTTGATGTCAGTGAGAAACTTTTGGTCAGCTGTAGCTAGATTATCATGCAGCGTTCCGCAAGGCTCTATCTTAAGTCCCTTGTTGTTTAACTGGTATATTGTGCCACAAGGCCATATTATTAGGGCCCGAGCACCGAGAGTGCGAAGGCCCTATTGTATCTGCTCCGTTTCTTATTATTATTATTATTATTATTATTAGGGCCCGAGCACTGACAGTGCGAAGGCCCTATTGTAATTGCTCTGTTTATTATTATTATTATTATTTCGGCAAATGAATTGGCCTTTTGAGGGCCTAAACATGCTCGAAAACTCATGAAATTTTGCACACGCGTCAGGTCTGGTGAAAATTTACGTATTTTAATGTTCTCAGACATGGCCAGGGAAAATTAGCTCAGTAGCGCCACCTAGAAAAATGAAAAACGCGGGCCCCCGGTATGGGTATGATCTACATGTTTGAAAGTCGGTACACCTATATAACTTTCAGAGTCGAACAAAAAAGTCTATTATGGCAATGTCCTAAACCCAACAGGAAGTCCGCCATTTTGGATTGAAGGTGACATTTTGGCTCTGATTTTACCGTTTCCATGCCTCGAACTTTAACGAACTCCTCCTTGGGATTTGGTCCTATAAGCTTCAAATTTGGACAGTGTCAACTACACCCTTGTGCCATGTTAAATTGCGGAGCTTTTGAGTTTTCACAATACTATGAGGCCGTGGCGCCATGGCGAATTTCGATGACTCGCCATGAAAATCTTATTGCCTCTCATTTTGTCATACATTTTCTGACCTTGACCAAAGTGAACACATATGATAAGGCTCCACCCCTGAACATATTTCAACTGCCATATTTGACACCAGGGACAGCGCCACCTAGTGGGAACAGGAAATGTCATGTTTTACACTTTGGGGTACAGTATTGTGATGGGTGACATCTGCAGCCTCAAATTTCTCCAGGAAAGCCTTAAGGAGTTGGTCTTGGGTTACAGTGAAAACTGTGACTTTTCACGAAAGGGTGTGACCCCAGCAGCATGGCGAACTTTGATGTCACGCCATGAAGAAACAAATTAGTATAACTCAATGAAATCCAGTCTGATCAGTACCAGACTTTACAGGCATGATGTCAGACCCGCCGTGAACAGATTGATATGCCCATTGTCGGAAATACGGACAGCGCCACCTAGTGGCAACAGGAAATGTCATGGCTTTAACTTTGTTGTACTGATTTTCACAGGTTGATCGTGGCCACCTCAAAAGCGGTGAATATCACCATCAGTCCCTCGTGATGCTTCAGTGCAAAAATTGTGACTTTAAACTGAACGGCGCACCCTGGTGGCAACGCGGTTCATCATGAAAGATGAAGTGGCTTTTGAGGGGCTTGGAAAGTTTATAGAGGCTTGAAATTTGGCACACACCTCCAAATGGATGAAGGCATTGTTGTTATGTAACCATTTTCCTTGAATAGCGCAAAATGGCTCCACAGCGCCCCCTACAATATTTCAAAACATCAGCCCCTGCTCTGTGTTTCATCTATGAGTCTGACACTTGGTAAGCTTGTGTAAGATATCAAGATGTACAAAAAAGTCTCTTGGAGCAATATCCCAAATCCAACAGGAAGTCAGCCATTTTAAAATTAATGTGTAATTTTGATGACATTTTCCCCCCTTTTCAGGCCTCATACTTTGACGAACTCCTCCAAGGGATTTCATCATATTGAAGCATTCTTCAGTGTGTAGAATCTAAAGACCTTTGTGATGTTAAATTGCGAAGCTTTTTCCGTTCAGGGAAACGGGGTGGTCATGGCGGCACGTAGAGTTTCAATCACTCGCAAAAAGCAGTAATCTGCTGTCACTAAAAAACACAATGTCCAATCTCTCCCAAAGGTCGCAGGTGTGATGAGACTCGAGCTTGGAAATGTTTGTTATGCTATTTGTCAATAATGGTTAGAGCGCCACCTAGTGGCATGACTATAATCCTGGTTGAATAAGATGAAATGTTAGCTGGTGATTAAAAGCATGAAATCCATCAATGTGACATCACATCGGACGTGCCGGTTTGAGGTGTTGGCAGTGGCTCGACGTGCCGGGGGTGCGAGGGCCCTCATAACGCTGCTTGCAGCTTTAATTAGGGCCCGAGCACTGAGAGTGCGAAGGCCCTATTGTATCTGCTCTGTTTCTTATTATTATTATTATTATTATTCACCCCAAACAAGGGCCTTTTTGAGGGCCTAAACATGCTCAAAAACTCATGAAATTTTGCACACATGCCAGGTCTGGTGAAAAATTTTGTATTTTAATGGTTTTACATATGAGCACTGGGAAATGGCTCTACAGCGCCACCTATGCCTTGTTAAATGCAGCCCTACGACCACATCGTTTGAGCTACATGTATGAAATTTGGCACAAATGTGTATCATGCCAAGACGAACAAAAAAGTCTGTGGGCCCATTGACGCAAACCCAACAGGAAGTCCGCCATTTGGAAGAGAAGGTGACATTTTGGCTCTAATTTTGCCATTTCCATGCCTCGAACTTTTGCGAACTCCTCCTTGGGGTTTCATTTCATAACCTTCAAATTTGGACAGTGTCAACTACACCCTTGTGCCATGTTAAATTGCGGAGCTTTTGAGTTTTCACAATACTATGAGGCCGTGGCGCCATGGCGAATTTCGATGACTCGCCATGAAAATCTTATTGCCTCTCATTTTGTCATACATTTTCTGACCTTGACCAAAGTGAACACATATGATAAGGCTCCACCCCTGAACATATTTCAACTG
Organism: Aulonocara stuartgranti; assembly: GCF_965226115.1. Taxonomy (NCBI): domain Eukaryota; kingdom Metazoa; phylum Chordata; class Actinopteri; order Cichliformes; family Cichlidae; genus Aulonocara; species Aulonocara stuartgranti. Next base: position 5,951,446 of record NC_138939.1, on the reverse strand, counting down.
CCATATTTGACATCAAGGACAGCGCCACCTAGTGGGAACAGGAAATGTCATGTTTTACACTTTGGGGTACAGTATAGTGATGGGTGACATCTGTAGCCTCAAATTTCTCCAGAAAAGCCTTAAGGAGTTGGTCTTGGGTTACAGTGAAAACTGTGAGTTTTCGCAAAAGGGTGTGACCCCAGCAGCATGGCGAACTTTGATGTCACGCCATGAAGAAACAAATTAGTATAACTCAATGAAATCCAGTCTGATCAGTACCAGACTTTACAGGCATGATGTCAGACCCGCCCTGAACAGATTGATGTGCCCATTGTCGGAAATACGGACAGCGCCACCTAGTGGCAACAGGAAATGTCATGGCTTTAATTTAGTTGTACTGATTTTCACAGGTTCATCGTGGCCACCTCAAAAGCGGTGAATATCAACATCAGTCCCTCGTGATGCTTCAGTGCAAAAATTGTGACTTTAAACTGAACGGCGCACCCTGGTGGCAACGCGGTTCACCATGAAAGATGAAGTGGCTTTTGAGGGGCTTGGAAAGTTTATAGAGGCTTGAAATTTGGCACACACCTCCAAATGGATGTAGGCTTTGTTGTCATGTGATCATTTTCATTGAATAGCGCGAAATTGCTCCACAGCGCCCCCTACAAAATTTCAAAACCACAGCCCCAGCTCTGTGTTTCATCTATGAGTCTGAAACCTGGTAAGCTTATGGAAAATATCAAGATGTACAAAAAAGTCTCTTGGAGCAATATCCCAAATCCAACAGGAAGTCAGCCATTTTAAAATTAATGTGTAATTTTGGCGACATTTTCCCCTCTTTTCAGGCTTCATACTTTGACGAACTCCTCCAAGGGATTTCATCATATTGAAACATTCTCCAGTGTGTGGAATCTAAAGACCTTTGTGATGTTAAATTGCGAAGCTTTTTACGTTCAAGGAAACGGGGTGGTCATGGCGGCACGTGGAGTTTCAATCACTCGCCAAAAAGCAGTAATATGCTGTCACTCAAAGACACAAAGTCCAATCTCTCCCAAAGGTCGCAGGCGTGATGAGACTCGAGCTCGGAAATGTTTGTTATGCCCTTTGTCTATAATGGTTAGAGCGCCACCTAGTGGGACGACTATACTCATGGTTGAACCAAATGAAATGTTAACTGGTGGTTAAATGCATGAATTCCATCAATGTGACATCAGATCGGACGTGCTGGTTTCAGGTGTTGGGCATGGCTCGACACGCCGGGGGTGCGAGGGCCCTCATAACGCTGCTTGCAGCTTTAATTATTATTATTATTATTATTCAGGCGAAACAAGGGCCTTTTTGAGGGCCTAAACATGCTCAAAAACTCATGAAATTTTGCACACATGCCAGGTCTGGTGAAAAATTTTGTATTTTAATGGTTTTACATATGAGCACTGGGAAATGGCTCTACAGCGCCACCTATGCCTTGTTAAATGCAGCCCTACGACCACATCGTTTGAGCTACATGTATGAAATTTGGCACACATGTGTATCATGCCAAGACGAACAAAAAAGTCTGTGGGCCCATTGACGCAAACCCAACAGGAAGTCCGCCATTTGGAAGAGAAGGTGACATTTTGGCTCTAATTTTGCCATTTCCATGCCTCGAACTTTTGCGAACTCCTCCTTGGGGTTTCATTTCATAACCTTCAAATTTGGACAGTGTCAACTACACCCTTGTGCCATGTTAAATTGCGGAGCTTTTGAGTTTTCACAATACTATGAGGCCGTGGCGCCATGGCGAATTTCGATGACTCGCCATGAAAATCTTATTGCCTCTCATTTTGTCATAGAAGTTCTGACCTTGACCAAAGTGAACACATATGATAAGGCTCCACCCCTGAACATATTTCAACTGCCATATTTGACACCAGGGACAGCGCCACCTAGTGGGAACAGGAAATGTCATGTTTTACACTTTGGGGTACAGTATAGTGATGGGTGACATCTGCAGCCTCAAATTTCTCCAGGAAAGCCTTAAGGAGTTGGTCTTGGGTTACAGTGAAAACTGTGAGTTTTCGCGAAAGGGTGTGACCCCAGCAGCATGGCGAACTTTGATGTCACGCCATGAAGAAACAAATTAGTATAACTCAATGAAATCCAGTCTGATCAGTACCAGACTTTACAGGCATGATGTCAGACCCGCCCTGAACAGATTGATGTGCCCATTGTCGGAAATACGGACAGCGCCACCTAGTGGCAACAGGAAATGTCATGGCTTTAACTTTGTTGTACTGATTTTCACAGGTTGATCGTGGCCACCTCAAAAGCGGTGAATATCACCATCAGTCCCTCGTGATGCTTCAGTGCAAAAATTGTGACTTTAAACTGAACGGCGCACCCTGGTGGCAACGCGGTTCATCATGAAAGATGAAGTGGCTTTTGAGGGGCTTGGAAAGTTTATAGAGGCTTGAAATTTGGCACACACCTCTAAATGGATGAAGGCATTGTTGTTATGTAACCATTTTCCTTGAATAGCGCAAAATGGCTCCACAGCGCCCCCTACAATATTTCAAAACATCAGCCCCTGCTCTGTGTTTCATCTATGAGTCTGACACTTGGTAAGCTTGTGTAAGATATCAAGATGTACAAAAAAGTCTCTTGGAGCAATATCCCAAATCCAACAGGAAGTCAGCCATTTTAAAATTAATGTGCAATTTTGATGACATTTTCCCCTCTTTTCAGGCCTCATACTTTGACGAACTCCTCCAAGGGATTTCATCATATTGAAGCATTCTTCAGTGTGTGGAATCTAAAGACCTTTGTGTTGTTAAATTGCGAAGCTTTTTACGTCCAGGGAAACGGGGTGGTTATGGCGGCACTTAGAGTTTGAATCACTCGCCAAAAAGCAGTAATCTGCTGTCACTCAAAAACACAATGTCCAATCTCTCCCAAACGTCTCAGGTGTGATGAGACTCGAGCTTGGAAGTGTTTGTTATGCCATTTGTACATAATGGTTAGAGCGCCACCTAGTGGGACGACTATAATGATGATTGAATGGGATGAAATGTTAGCTGGTGGTTAAATGCATGAATTCCATCAATGTGACATCAGATCGGAGGTGCTGGTTGTAGGTGTTGGGCGTGGCTCGACGCGATGGGGTGCGAGGGCCCTCATAACGCTGCTTGCAGCTTTAATAATTAGTTTGAAATCCATTTCCTATCATCTGTATGCAGATGATATTCAACTGTACCGTTATTCCAAACCTTATAGTTAGATAAACTATCCATTCTAATGGAACTTCTTAAGGAAATTAATGGTTGGATGAGTGTTAAATTTTTGCTCCAGAGAGCATTAAGCCCCAGACTAGACATCATTTGGGATCTTTCTCATCCACTGTAAAAGCTACAGCTTCAAATCTTGGGTTAATTTTTAATCAATTTTTGACTTTTCATGTTTACATCAAGTCTATGACCTTCTATTGCTTTCTTAAGAAATATCGCTAAACTCAGGACTGTTGTCTCTAAAGGTAAATTGGAGATGCTTTTTTATGCCTTCATTGCCTCATGATTATAATATTGAAGGCTTCTTTAAATTGCCTTCAAGCTGTCCAAAATGCTGCTGCAAGGCTTTTAACTCACACTCACAAATTCTCACATATCACCCCATTGTTAAAGAGTCTGCGCCAGCTTCCATTTAGTTTCAGATCTCAATTTAAAATCTTGACTCTTACTTTCATGGCCTGATGTGGAGAGGCCCCCACTTACATCATCTTCTACATCATGCTTCTTCCTTCGATCTGCTGATAGTGGTCTTCTGGTGATTCCACGTACCGATCTAAAAAATAAATGGGATTTTGCCTTTCAAACATTTGTGCCAAAACTATGGAGCAGTTTACCTCTCTCTCTTTGCACCCTTGACTCTGTGTCTTCTTTTAAAAAAAACAAAAAACAGCTGAAAATGCATCTATCCAGATCTATCAGGCATTTGAATAATATTTTTGTGTATTATAGTTTTTTTTTATTCAGTTGTATTTTAATATTGTAAGAATCTATTGAAGTGCATTACAATCTTAAAAAGTACTTATTCATTAACAGTAAAACATATGAAAAGTGTCACAGTCATTGGTAACGTGGTGATTCTCTGCAACAATTGCTCACAAGTGCAGAATTTCTTTAAGTTGTAAAACTCTGGTTGCCCACTCTCCTTAGATTGCTGCAGCTATTTTGGATTTTTTTATATATAAATTTATAGCCTTTTTTTAAGGCTTGCTGCTGGGTTTGCTCTGGGCTCCTCTATATGACGCTGAAGCTGGGAGGTCCACTATTCCCCTGCCCCTGACATTGAAGCTGTGAGGCGCATAGTGCTCTCTCTCTCATCTTATACTTATTTATTACATTTATCTGATTTGTTTATTGCGCTTTAAACAGAATCTTATGGGGGGGGGTTGTTTTTGTTTTTTTAAATTTCATTTTTGTATTTTCCAACTGGTAATTTTACTCTGTTGATTCTTGATTTACCACCTAATTCATCAGTTAGAACGAGATGCTTTTGATATTCGTAACAAAGAGCTGCAGGAGAATACTTTACAGCCTAGAAAACAGGCGCTTTCTTCACTGGCCTTTCAACTACTTAGCTGTGAGCAGATGACATTTCCAGTTTTGCAACTATTAACCCACCACTTCTTCTGTCTGTCTCTATCTTTTTTGTGTCTTTTTAGTCAAGACAACTATTTTGAACTACCAGAGTCCCACCACTGGTCTGTTCCCAGTAAAAACATGCTCTACCTGCAAAGAGGCAAAGGTCCGGGACTCTCTGTACTGTGCTGCCAGTGCCTGGGCCTTGGCAATGGCATATCGGTTAGTATGCAAAATGCACACGCATGCAAAATAAACTGTGTAATATATGTTTGTTTATAAGTATGCAATATGTCTTTTTCCAAAATTTGTGTGGACTTAGGAAGCTGGCACCTTAGCTGTGTGCTAAAGATAGTGCTTTTTACCTAAAATTGAGTTACAAAACTCATAGAAAGCTCAACTTGACCAAAGCTGTTTGGCAGATTACCAACATGTACGTGTTTGTGGGTGAGTGTGGCTCCAAGATAAGCCCAGTTGTACTAACAAGTGCACACAATCCTTGAAATTATTTGAAAATATGTCTTTTCACACACCCAACCCAACAAGCTAGAGGTTGCAGGGTCTGTAATTGGTGCAATCATAGAATATGGGTAAACAGCTAGTGATCTGTACAAGTTAAAAACTTAGAACTCATGTTTATGTTCAGTTAGACTTTTTAAAGAACTCTTCGATTACTGTTGTGAGAGTATCTCAGACTGAAATCTAAATTCATGGTGAGTAGTGGAGGCGGAGGTCATAAACACAGATGGTTATTGCAGTGAGTCCAGTTTCTTGTGGGCAGAGGTCTTTCTTGCTGTTATATAGTGATAGATGGTTGCAGCATGTTGTGCTTCTGAATATGCCACTGACCCATAAACTCAGGAGTAGCTGAAAAACCAGTCCTATGTATTGCCTTTTTTCAGCATCACAGCAACGCTGGTGTAAAAGAAATACTAAAATAGATGGACAGCTCAGTTTGTTGGGCATTATATGAAAGCTGACCAAAAAGCCCCAGTTAGTTTCACAGGTTTTTTTCCCTGCTCTCTTCGTTTTCATGCTTACTGATCCTCATCTTTAATCTGCCTCTGTCATTTGGAGGCTTTGCTTTTTAACCACATAGGGGTTATTACTTCTAGAAGAACATTTCAAAATTTCACTGGGGCCACCAAACCCCTTTATCAATGTTCCCCTGTGTTGATGCCCAAATTCCTCTTAAGGAAAGAGCACTTCCACAAAATGAGCTTGTAACAGGGCACAGAAGAAGGGTGGGGGGAAAAAAGATAAAGAGGAAGGAGGCAGAATTGGAAAGGGGAGGTATACGAGAAGAAAGAGTGAAAGTGGAGATGCGGGAGTGGTAGAGGGGAGATTTAAGCTGGTCAGGGTTCGCAATAGAGAAGAAGAAGTGGAAGATGGCGAGAGAGGCAGAGAGGAAACTAGATGGAGGGGGAAGACGGAGGGAAAGAGCGGGGTAAAAATAGAGTGTACTGCAGTGATGTGACCAGAGGCAGATCCCAGTCATCAGTCATGGCTGCCTCCTATTAGAATTGTCACTGGGATTTAATTAAGATGATTCTCATCTGACAGGCTTGGATAGTGCCATTACTTACTTCACACCCAGATGCTGTGTGTGTTTGAGTATGTATGTGTGAGATTCAATGACAAGACTGGCAGTTGGAGTTACCACAAACTTCTATTTTAAGGAAACATGATAGCTTTTATCTGCAGCTTTGCCTACTCACTTTTCTATTTGTTATATACATTTTCTTGTTAATGACACTGGGTAGCTCTAGTGAAAATTTCCTCTCACTAACAAGTCCATGCAGTCAGTTTTGATGCACGGGGTCATGTCTTGAAGGCAGTCATTAATGCATTGTGTACCTCGTAAATTTTAAACAAGTATAACATCAGTGGCTTAGCTTTCCTTTGTTGTTAGCCAGAGTCATTACTAGCTTGACCTTTGTCAAACACATCTGACATCTGCCAGCCTCAGAAAGAATGAGCTGATTCGCACTGTGGTCGCTGCAACCAAGGAACAAAGTGGCATTTTACTACCAGTATTCATTTCAGGACTTTCAAAACTTTTCTTTTCTATACCTAACAGATTTAATTTAAAGCTGATTTGTTTCCCCACAATTTGAATGCATTTTTCTATAGTGCATTCATTCATGTTTTTGTTAATTTGCATTCACTATTAAATGTAAATTGTGTAAATTGTTAAGAGCTTCTGTTGGTTTATCAGCACTGATGACTAATATACTTCAAAGTCAGTACTACGTGTGGGAAAGTCTAAAGAGCAAAAAAAAATCACAGTATGATCATTATTTCATAGCTATGGGTAACTGAAACAGCCAGAGAACCATTGTATTTAGTCTTGGGTTAAGCAGTTTGATCTTCACAGCAGTCCTGGCCAACTGACAGCTTTAACGGAACAAATTATTGACCATTACTACTCTTCCAGTCCTCATCAGATCAGGATTTGTGTTGTCCATGTCAAAATCACATGGTAGTTCTCTGTATCACAATAATATTTAGGATGGATCCACAATCCTATTGATGAAATATGGGCTAGGCAAACATTTCTAGCTTTATGAATGCAAAAGTTTGGCTTGATCTGGGTTATGTCAACCTAAACCTGATTCATTTTTTTATTTTTTATCTTTCTTACCCCAAAAAGGGTTCAGCAGGTTATTTATTATTTGTTATTTGCTTAAACCTGGGAACAAAATGGCTTGACCAAAAGGTAGTAAGGAATTAAAGACTTAATATTTAGCATTATTTATTTATTATTTATTAAGCTGGTTCTGATGTTCTGCTTCTCTTTCACTCATATTTTATTTGAATAAAATAACAGTTTAGACAGTTCTACAATGTGTCTGATCTTCTGACTACTTGGACTTTTTTTTTCCTCGGAAAACTTGTCCTTCATATTAAGTTGTGAGATCTCTGCTGTTATTTTCGGACATTTAAGGAGTAAGAATACTGACCAAAAGACCAACTGTGACTCCAGTTAGTAATATTTGCCATTTTTAAAACAAAAGGAGTTGCTGTAGGTGACAGTTTGTCTTCATGTGTTCGGCCTTTGTTCCCTGCCCTTCAGACGCATTGATGATGACATGGGACGAACTCACGAGTTGGAGCATTCTGCCATCAAGTGCATGAGAGGAATTCTCTACTGTTACATGAGACAGGCCGATAAGGTGAGTGTTTCATCCTGGCTCAGTACAGCTTCTGCATGTTTGCATAAAAACACCCCCGAAATTACACACTGCGTTGCAGATCAAAGGTATATTCCTGCTCATCAAAGCCTCTTAGTGCTACAGCCTTGGACACATCTGGTTCCTCTTTCATATCACAACAAATAACAAAAGGAGCCAGTTGATATAGTCCTGAGGGCTTAATAACCAGCAGTCTCCTAATTTCCAATGACTTTTGCTCCGAAGGAGGAAAATTTCACGCCACCTCTACTGAAAACTGATGAATGTGTAGAGTAGGCTGTGAATGAGGAAAAAAATGGCAAACCATGTTATGTATTCAAAGAAAAGCCAGATATGTCTCCTGAATATTTTTTTTTTTCCCTCATTGAGCATATTTTTTTAATAGAGCAGCCTGCTGCGTCCCTGTGTATCTGCACGTATATGGTGTGCACCGTTGAAAGGCATCCTCTTTCATCTTGCCTCGACCTTGACGATCCAATTTAGGGGAGAGAGTTTCTCTGTCTTAATTACAAAGCTGCGTTTACACAGTTAATTACACAGAACAGCTTTCGTTATGGCCCCGTCACCAACGCTTACGAAGTACATGGCATTTTTTATGGAAACTGTGACATGGGGGCACTGCAGGGCAAATATCACAGAGCAAATACAGCAGCTGTGCCCCACTGATTAGATAAGATAGTGTATGAGGAAGAAAGGATATCTTTTATTTAACAATTACACTTTTCTTAAAGGAAAAGATTCTACCTTTGCCATTGATAAACAAATGAGGTGGCTGTTTATGTTTATTTAAAGCAGCTCTGTTCGTACTGAATACAAAGGTATACCGAAACATTTAGAGATTACTGATGATAACAATGATAATAAAAATATTAATGCTTAAAATACATTGTTTAAAATTTCACCAGATCTTTTCTCTTCCTTCAAATAATCAATTCCTGTATCTTTAAACAATGTCCTGAGGTGCTTAAACTTAATTATAACAAATAAATAAATATAATACTTGTGTGTTTTCCTCAAGGAATTGGACAATACTGCAGGAGAAACTCATGAAACAGAGCTAGTGAACAACAGATACAACATGCTATATAGATGCTCTGCTTTTATGCTGATTTGCATTGAAATTCAGGCAGCGTTATCATCCAGAACAATATTTGTTAATACAAATTTTTATATATGCAACAGAGGAACTCACTGTCCGGGCTTATTAAGGCTGCAAACAACACTCTTTTCCATTTCTATAGTTAACTAACACCGGCCTTCTTGTGTTACTGTGACATCCCTATCCTTAATACATACATACAGTGGTGTAAATGAAGTTCTTTATGATTAAGAAATAAAAAACTCTAGATGGCCCTGTGTGGAAAAAGTGATTGCCCCCTAAACCTGATGACTGGTTGGGCCACCCTTAGCAGCAGCAACAACAGCTATTCAAGGATTTGCAATAACTGTCAATGCTGTGGAGGAATTTTGGCCCACTTACCATTATTGCTAATCCAACATCTATTTCTTTAGCATATTTTAAGTCATTTTTTGTCAGTTCAGGACTCTGCAACTTTACTTTTGTTTTTTGTAATTTTTTTTTTACTGTGCTCCAAATGCTAATTATGTGCCAGTGGCTGCTGGAACACTAAATAGGCCAATAAGTCAGTGTTTTTGTATACGGCTTGTTACACTGCCTGAAGAGACCAAAACATTGATCAATTCAGGGATATGGTCACAGATCTAAGCGTAAAAACGTGAGCTGATCATTTAGTCGTGATGATCTAAACAGTTATTGAGCTCACTGTATCCCTTTAACATAACTTTGTTTTGAAAATGAAAGTCATTTCCTTTTCAGTGAGAAATGATAAGGAATTGCAGTTAATTGACTTGATGAGATGCAAGAGTTTTGTGCGTAGCTAAAGATGGAAAATAAGTGCATGAAAGTGGACTGTTAAAACAGCAGGCGTTGAAGTAGTCTGCTAAATTGAAGCCCATATTGGCGCATTGCAGCACTTGAAACAATAAGCAAGATCAGGGGCCTCTTCAAATATCCCAAGAGTGGAGCCACTTGACACTGTGGCTCTGCAGGGGCAAGAATCAGGGAGACCACTACACAAAAGCAAGTTTTATAGAAACATAAACAACAGCGTTAGCTGCTGACAGAGGTACCCCTCTTATTCTGTACACATACGCACATAAGCATTACTCACTATGGGATGGCAAGAAATGGAGCAGTTTCAGTGAAAGTGGGACAGCGGGTCTCCACTATGACCTGACTATATAGCAAAATAGGTGTGAGGGGGGACGACGACAAAAGAACCCAAATAAAAGAGCTCATAGCGTAAAGTACAGGAGATAGAGAGCTAGAAGTAAGAAAGAAGGTAGGAAGTAGGAAAAACAATGGAGACAACAACGAGGGATTTAATGATAGAGAGAGCAGTGAGAGAAGTAGAGAAAAGAAACGAAGGAGGTGAAAATGGGACAAAGGGCCAATTATTTATAACTGTGTGACAGGACAGGCGGCCCATCTGTGATTTGGTGTGTAGTGTAGTCGATGAAGCAAACACATGCGAAGCCATCAACAAACCACCGAGGATAAAGCACAACTAAAATGTTGTACATGTCTTGTTTTAAACAGTGTTATCATTTTGGTTGCCATAATCTGGCCCTTATGTGGTCCCGAGCAGAGATGTTTGTACTGTAACGTGTAGCGTGTGGTGTTGTTCCCTGATTAAACTCTTCACTCTTTATCAGGTTATTTTATTAAAAACCAAAACAAAAGAACAGATTATGTGCAGCATGTATGATTGTAGTGGGGATGAACTCTTGCAGCCAGGATTGTAAACATTTAATTTTTTTGAAACGGCTTAAAAATGTTAAAGAAATGTTAGTTCCTTTTAAACCTTTTGAATCATATTTGTATGGGTATAATAGATTGAAAAAACAGTGCAGGCAGATGGTGGTTAAGATTTAAGTAGCTGATTAAATTTAAGCAGCAAGACTAACTGAAGTGAAAAAGCTGCAAAGAAAGCTAGAATAAGCTGAAGTGGCAATTGAAATGGAGGAGCCAAAAAGGCAAACAAACAAAGACAAACATTTAAATGGCCTAAGACAAAGGAGCCAGATGTGGAAATCCACTGACTTCTGTTAAGTAAGACTCAAGTTTTTGCCTTAACTATATTCAGACCAATTATGCTTACATTCTGATCACCCTTCACCCCAGCCTTTGGAGCCAGGAAAAAACTCTGGACGTTGATGGGTCAGCAAAAGTGAATGCAGTAAAAGAAGTTCAGTTTGACAGTTTAAATATAAAAAACAAACAGCTTTAGCTCAAGAGAACATGCTGAAAGGAAGTGAAGTGTAATTTAATTTTTTTTCCATTCACAGCAGTTATCTCAAGTTGCCTGAGAGAATTATAGAAAAGAAATCCCGGGGATGTGGGAATCTGTCGTGACAAGTTGACATGGGGGAAAGAGAAGAATGGACAGAGGAGGATAGAGAAACAAGAAGCAGCATTGAATTTGATTCGTTAGAATTGACCTATATAGAATTAGAGCAGAGGTGCCATCTCTGCCTTAAGCAGTGCAACCATAAGAGACATGACAGACATTACAGTGTGTAAAGAAAGTTCATCACCATGTTTGACTCAATACAAAAGGTTTCGGTTGATATGTTTTTGAATTTGTTGAAGGCTACTCTAGTATAGCTAGTTTCTTCTAGTAACCTCTGTGGGGCCATGGATGTCTCTCCCTTTGATTTTCTCTCTCCCTCCCTTTACCCTGGACCTTTTTTTTCCTCCTTTCATCTCTCTCTCTTTCTCTCTCTCTGTGCATCTCTGTTAGGTGGAGGAGTTTAAACAGGATCCTAGCCCCTCAAAGTGTCTGCACTCTGTATTCCATGTGGACACCGGAGATGAGGTTTACTTGCACGGCGACTACCACCACCTGCAGGTCAGCCAGCAAGCAGACAAGTGAAAAAATGGGGCAACTACCAAATGAAAAAAGAGCGTTTAAATTGAATTCTTCGTGCATACACCTGTGTGTTTGATGTGTGTGTGTTACCTAGGGGTTTTACTGTATATTGTAAAAAATGTAGAGTAAAATTTGCCACCCTGGTATTTTATTTTGTGTCACATATTTAATATAACTTTAGGAAAAAATGAGGTCAGAGAAGAAGGTCTGTAGTAAGTGAACCTTGCTAAAGATGAATGAACAACAGGATGAATAAAATAGACAATCAATCTCTTTGTGACAGGTTTTGTTTCAAGTGTTTTGAGTGGGGGGGGGATTCCATTAAAATGTCTCATTTCCTCAGCCCCTCTGCCTGGCATGCATAGACGCTCAGAAAAATGACTTTCTCCGAGAAGTGCTTGTGCACTAAATTGGCACTAAAACGGCTTGTTCCTTTGTCAGTGGTATTAACAGAGGTCAGTTTGGTGTGTAGCATTTGAATGGAGAATGCATTTCTAGTGAAGGGTGGCCAATACATCAAGAGAGCTAGAGAGAGAGAGAGAAATCGAAATAAAGCTGCAAGGTTAGTTGCCTGTGAGGGGAGAAAAAGACATTCAAAAATGTAAAAGAGGTAACTTATTTATTGATTATTCAATTTTTTCCAGCAACTTCACCATTGTTGATGATTTCCAATGTCAAAAGTTTAATAGCTACTGTAAAGTCTGTCTCATTCTCTGCACTGTGCGAGAAATTGAAGACTAATTTATAAGTATGAAGTTATTATACGGTGTATGTGCAAATGATAGTAATTGCTTTGATGGCATCTTATCCACCCTACTTCCCTCTGTCACCTCTACAGATCGATGCCGTTTCTTTATTCCTGCTGTACTTGGTGGAGATGATCTGCTCTGGTCTGCAGATCATTTTCAACACCGACGAGGTAAACAAGGCGTTAAAATGACTGCGGTTTTCAATATTAGGATGTAAATGTCGGCCTGTTTATCGCTACATTTTCTAAACTGTGAAGCAGAGGCAAATAGTGTCAATCTCTGGTCTCACTTACTGTCAAGGTTAAATGTACTGATATGATTATAAACTGCATGAAAAATAACTACGGAGTTGTTACATTTTATCACTTTGTGGATTTTCCATGGTGCTGTGCATTTATGGCAATGTTGTATTTTAAAACATCTCACAGCTTCTCTAATCTTTGGAATTTTTTTTTTTGAAATTCTGTATTTATTCTAAAATACACCACGATATAGTTTAAATGATCTAAGTAATCTGATGCTACCTTCTGAAGGTTGAGCTAGCTGCTGTAAAGTAAGACCAAAGGGTCTCTAAAGCCAGTTAGATATATCCTAAATCCCCTACAGATATCCTAGAGCTGACACAAATGCAGGATCAGGGGACAGTATCTCACTTTTATAGCTTGGCTCACATTTATGCTCTTGCTGAGCCGCTCAGTTGACTTTCAGCAGAGAAACGTTTAGATGATTTCATTGTGGAAGCTTAAATAGCCTCCTGAGAATCGAACCAGTAACGTTGTGTTTGGCAACACACCAGCCCTCTATTACTGTAAAGCTGAACGGTCTCTTGTAGTTTGATTTATCTGTTGGTGTCATTTTTTTTGCCTTTTTTATGTTTGGCTCTAAATAAAACAAGAAGGCAACTTGGCTGTTAAGTTTACACACTGTGCTGTTTATTATGTGGCCCGCAGGAGTATTTGGAACGTCATTAATTCTGTTAGTTTTTACAGCCTGCTCAGCTTTACTTACCGCCACAGAGCAGTGAAATTTGTGCCCCTGGTAAAGGAATCCATTTGTTTACTAAATTGAGCTTATCTTAAGAAAGTAAGGACATGGTGAAACGTTATACCACTAACCAATTAGTGAGCGTACACACACCTCCCAACCCAGTCATCTCTCATTTTTCTCCATTTCTTACTCTGAACAAAGCAAATTGACAATGTAACTTTTTTATGAGGGCAGTCCTGTTTGTGCAGCAACCTTAATTTGCATGGTTAAACAGTGCTTATTAGGTTGTGTAATACAAACCGAAGCACGCCTCCCCCAATCTCACATTAACAAACATCAGATGCACTGAGCATAAGGGTTTGAGATTAGCTTTCTCACTGAACACTGTTTGAAATGTGTTTCATTTGGACTAATCACATTATTAGAGTGTTTATTAGTTTGTTGTTGGCTGTCACTACTTGTGAAGTCCATCGGTGTCCACTTGACTGAGCTGGAAGCTGCATTGCAGTATATTTTTTTTTTTCTTAGAGTGGCATAGAAAGGCTGATGCATGTCCTCTGAGAAGATACACTATCGACCTCCTCCCAGATGCCATTTTCAGTTTCATGCAGCATGAAATGGAGCGACTCATTAGCCAGTTTGTATGTCTGGGGTGCTTTTTTTTCACACAGGAGTATACGTGAGAGCTGCTGGCACATGGTAAAAGCAGAAGCACATGTAGTGTGCTTTTGCCAATGTGCCCACGTTCCCAAATAGTCAGCCCCCCGCCCCCCACAAAAAAAGGGAAAAAAAGCAGAACTGGCCAGGATGGTTTTCTAGCAGCAGGGAGGGGAGACAGAGGGACTCATTTGGCCGACGGGCAGTAACATTCATTAAGATACCATTAAGATACTAAAAAGTTCCCCTCGTTAATCACTCTGCTCATAAAACCCCCCAATAAGAGACCCGGCAAACACCTTTCCCTCTTTCCCAGCCTCATCTGCTTTGCCCCCTCTTTCTCTGCCCATCCTCACTGCCTGGCCTATTTAAGACCTGCACAGGTTCTGTCTTTCTCTTTCAGCTGTTTTACTCTCATCTCTCAATTCCCCTCCACCACTTTGTCATTTTAGATTAAATCTACCATCACTCAAGCACATACACCAGTGTGCTGGCACATTATATGTTTCACTTTTTAGTTAATTTTTTCCTATATGTATACTGTATAATTTTGCAGGAATCTGCGTGGGCCAGATGCTAGTTATAAGAAACATTTGAAATCGGCTAACTGCAATTTTAAACATTTCGATGCCGCTGTAATGTTTGGTGGAATCAACAACACTACTGATGAGTTTTTAGAGCATCTAAAGGGTGGCATTTGTTTTAGCTGGAATTTGTAAAGTGTGTTGATTTAGTGTCTTTATAGTTATGGGTAGCTGACAAGGCAATGAAGCTCTAGCTTCACGTACTGGTCCTCTATTCTTTTTAATTACAGTCTAGCCATAGGGTCAGTTTCACCTTGAGCATGGATTAGAAATCAGCTTTCTTTTTCACCGTAGTAACCTTTGTAATGAGAGAGTTATACTCATCACCCCAGATCAGTATCAAAGGTCATCTATCAATGGATCCAGACGTTCATTTATATGTGTGTGTGTGTGTGTGTGTGTGTGTGTGTGTGGCTGCATTTTACGTTA
This sequence comes from Aulonocara stuartgranti, assembly GCF_965226115.1. NCBI lineage: Eukaryota > Metazoa > Chordata > Actinopteri > Cichliformes > Cichlidae > Aulonocara > Aulonocara stuartgranti. The sequence continues at coordinate 5,936,295 of NC_138939.1, read as the reverse complement.
TGTATTGCGATTCCACTTTCTTTTTGGACACATCTTCTGTCTCTAGCCCCGTTTATGCATACATGGGCATGTGTGTGTCAGTTGTCAGTATACTCTGTGTATGCAGGTTGCATAAACACAGTATGTTGCATTTTTTCCGAGTGTCCCATGTATGTTTGTTTTCTACATGCAGGTTTCCTTCATCCAGAACCTGGTTTTCTGTGTGGAAAGAGCATATAGGGTACCTGACTTTGGCATGTGGGAGAGAGGCAGCAAGTACAATAATGGCAGCACTGAACTGCATTCCAGGTCAGTAAAAAGAAAACACACAAAAACATTCTCTCCACACTCTCGTTTTTTTTTTGTTTTTTTTTTTAAACCTTACTTTTGCTTTTCTCTATACTTTTACCACTTTTGTAGTACTGGCCAGAATATGTCCTGTATGCAGGGTGCTGCAAAAGTCCTAAAACTCTTAAGTTACATACCTGAAATAAGGTCTGTGGGAAAGTTGTAACACCAGAAAAAAGATGTGAGAATGTATCAAAGATTCAAAATAAATGTTTTTAGAGCAAACCCATACTTCATGGGTTTGCAAACCCACTATATTTTACATGGTTAGCATGGTTGTCTCACAGCAAGAAGGTCCCGAGTTCACTTCCACCATCAGGCCGGGGTCTTTCTGAGTGGAGTTTGCGTGTTCTCCCTGTGTTGCGTGGGTTCTCTCCAGGTACTTCACCGTCCTCCAACAGTCCGAAGACATGCAGTTTGTGGGGTTAGGTTAACTGGTGATTCTAAATTGCCCTTCGGTGTGAATTGTTGTCTGTCTCTATGTGTTAGCCCTGCGACAGTCTGGCAACTTGTCCAGGTTCTACCCTGGATCTCGCTTAAGACGGCTGGGATAGGCTCCAGCGCCACCTGCAGCCCTGAAATGGACAAAGGGAAGAGAATGGATGGATATATTTTACACATATTTAATATGCTAAATGTGTCACTTAAGAGTTGCCATTTTACACATCCACTCATCTAATGCATTAGGATGCATTTGGAGTCATTTTTTGTATGTATCTGATGAGTAGACCAATATCGAGTCACCTTCCACCACCTTGTCCACCCACACCTGAGGGAAATGCGTCACTCTTTAGCTGGTAAATTCTTCACTGTGCTCACCTTAGCTGCTCATGTTTTTTTTCTTTCCCCCCCCTTTTTTTTTTTTAAATCTTAGCAGCTGTTGCTTTAAATTGGGGATTGAGCAGTGGGTGTAGCAGTAAACTGAGGTGCCTACTGATGAGTCACAAGAGAGAAACAATCGTTTTTTAAAAATGCAACAGTGCTTAAATGCTCCATGGGCCAAGAGAAACTATACCTTGATACTCTTCTAGTTTTATAAATACACCCGTTAAAACAGATCTTTTAGTTTTACTAAAGTATTACTTTGGTTTTCTTCTTACGCAACTGCAAATCATATTTGCCTGGGCCCATATTTGTTTCTGTCTCACTGTCGGTGAGTGCAGCACTTGGAAAAACAACAATGATGTAGAGTGTTCCATCTTCTTGAAATTAACTACAAAACCCCTAATTATTTCAGATTTTTAGTAATAGGGCTCTGAGTTAAGTTTATTTGTAATATCTATGTATTTTAATTCACTAGATTGTGAAATTCTAATGGTTTTTGCCAATGACTGTAGAAAACAGTCATTGGTTTTTGCTTATAGAGAAAACAACAGTAACTATAGCAAGAAGGACTCTTATCTATTCAATCTTCTTTTTCTTTCCTGTCCATATAAATAGATCAGCGCCAAACAATAAATGTAAAAACACTATTTCCTGCAGGAAGCAGCAGAAATGTGGGAACATGTAATGCTTTTCTTTATAATCAAGTCTATTTGATCTAGTGAGGTGTTTGTCGGGTCAGTGTGTACTGATGGAAATGTCAAATCAGCACAAGTTGGTAGCTAAAAAAAAATGTCAGTCAGCAAGTAAATAACCTATATTAAAAGAAAATGTAATGGACCAGCCATCTGAATGGTTAACCACCATGCAGATAAGGATTTGGAACAACCTGTTCAAACACCAGCACTGTTCTTAGCCCGTGTTGACTTTTTGTTACGTTTTCCCTAACTGATTTATCATCCAAGGTCAAACCGGCCTTCCTCTCCTCGCTCGGTTTCTTGATAAAGATCCTCAATTTCTGCTATTGCTTATCTCTGAAAAGCATGTCTTTTTTTCTTTCTCCAACAATCCAGAGCTATTGGCACCAGCCTGTCAAGATGTCCTCAAGAAAAGATAACAAATTCAGTGCATTGAGGAGTGCTGTGTCTTTTCGTGTTTCTATCTCTCCATGCCATGCTTTTGGATTCCCCCAGTTAATGAGTTGGCTTATATATGTACTTTTGTATTAATTACCATGGCGTATCCAAAAACGAAACAATTCAGAATGGCTCCATGGAAACACGATCTGTATAATAATCAAACTCCATATTAGAACCATTCCTCATCTGTCACGTCCGGCTTCGAAACACGAATATGGCTCTAAGCTCACAGGATTCACAATGGATCATTCCTGAGCAGTCGGTGGTTCTGTCAACTGCAGAATCACAATCACAATGAGTTTGTCCATTTTTAATCAAGTAAAGAAAAGTTGGTGTGTGTGGATCAATACTGAACCACTGTATGTAAACACACCTACTCTCAGAGTAGCAGAAGACTGTTGTACAGTCTGCAGCAATATTTTCATCATGCGAATCCTTATCTCCACCTGTCAACCGACATGGTTGCATCATCATTTTACTCTGGTCCTGATTCCAAGCATCACTTTTTTTTAACACCCTGGGTTTCCACAAAGCTTTAAAGCATTCTATGTACATGTGAGGTACTGTCAGGATTTCTGACCACTGCTGTCAGTTTGCGCGTGTTTGTGTATCTCTGTGTGTTACACAAAACTACTTTCAGCAGAACTCTTTTAGAGGCTAAATTAGCCTCCCATCATCTGTACTAATGCTTTTTAATATGTCAGCACATCTACCACCAGTCAGTGGCAAGTTTCCTGCATTTTTTCCCTTTCTCGTCTCTGTTCTTTTCTAGGGAAATCTTGGTAGGGTAGAAAGGGAAACAAAATGACAGTAAAATTGATTCACATTTAGGCTGCATTGCAATCACAGTAGCCAGCCACTGTGAAATGCACTATGTTTTTTTTTTTCTCTCCTCTCCATCATCCATTATCGAAAGTAGACCACAATCTCAGGAGCCTTCAGCTTTATTGAATCCTAACAGATAGCCATTTAAGATTCAAATGTGATTCAGAAGGCTTTCTGGTGAACTTTGGGGACTTTTGACATTTTCAAAACACATTTGGTTCACGTTGCATCATTTTTTCTGCTTTCTTAAGAATGAAAAATAATATATTCTTAAACTGATCAATGTTAGATTGAATTATACTTGCTTATTGTATGTTTTGGTGAAAGTTTGCAGTTTCTTTTCTTTTCAGCTCTGTGGGCCTTGCTAAAGCTGCACTGGAGGCCATCAATGGATTCAACCTGTTTGGAAACCAGGTATTTGATTCCCTGACTTCTTATACTTTGCCACCTCTTCCGAACTCACATTGATTTGTCTCCTGTTTAACTGTGCCACCAGGTAGTAGACTGCATTATAGCCCATTCAAATCTCCTCTGTACATCAAGAAGGTATCCTAGCTGGGTGCAATGTCACCCCGATGACCAGCCTGAATAGTAGAAAACTGCAGTTTATTTACAGGTAGACAGCATCAGTGTAATTAGTGCCGCTGTCACTGTAGCAAGATTGCTTCTCTGAGTGGACGATTGATCAGGAAAGTATGTTTGTGCATGTTTGTGTTTGTCTCAGCAAATTGTTTGTGCTTCTACAGACTGTGATCGATGGCCACAGTTGAATCAGGTTTCCCTCCAAATTTCAGAGGCAGTTTTTCTGTGTGCAAAGTCCATTAGTGGATATGTTTCTTATTTATTTATTTAATTTTTTTAGGAGAAGAAAACAGAGACATTCATTATACCTGCTAATGGATTGGAAAATGAAGCCTTCCACTTAGCAAGCTTCCTCTCTTATTATCTTTTCTTCTTATTTTCTTCACTCGGGTATTTGCCCAGAATGGTTTGTGTGGCAGTTCTCTCCATTTAAGCTTAGACTCTTTATCTTCTCATCGTATGGCTGTCGGGTATGACCGTAAAGTTGCTGTTTGTATTTCTCTTCTGAACATCTGCAAAATAAAGGATTTAACTGTGCCTGAAAATGGATTTTGTCATTGAGCTCAAGCTTGTTGAAAGAATCAATTTATAGAGGTGGCTGCTTTATGGTCCATGCTGTATGGGGCTTCTGTACATGTGAGAGAATGAGTGTGCCTGTCTCTGCCGGTCTCGTGCCCCTTTGTGGGAATGCTACAAGCTTTCCAGTTGCTTATTAATGATCTCTATCAATCTTGATGTCCCAGCTGACGCTCAAGCACCAAATGTAGCTCCTTCCCCTCGATGCCCTAAACCGGAACATTCAGTACACTCTTAACTCTTCTATCATACTTTTGCACACTCTTGTGGCTGTATATCACATTTAGCCTTTGTATTACATGGACAGACACGCATCCTTCAGTTTTGAAAAAGTCACACCCGACCCCTCACCACAGCCCCCTCAAAGTCACACTGAACGCATGATAGAAGCCTCTCGGTGTGACAAATTGAACTGGACGGATAAAATTGATCTCACATGAGGAGGATCCTTCAACTTTAAAGCCGGTCTTTAAATTCACAGTGCTGTTTACACATGGCTCTACAATCAAATCCCAACACATTCTAGTTTCTCTCAAGGGACTGTCACCTAATTCACACCGTGTCAAGAGCAGGGATAAAGCAGAGCCAAGCACATGCCTAACAAAGTCCAGTTTAATATATTTCTGTAAATTAAATGTATTTCATACATATATCAGTGCATAGAAAGTGGTGCCAAGTTAAAGTTCAAAGTAAATCATTATAGTGTCTTTAAAAAATGGGCTTTAAATAATTGACATTCAATCAATGTTCATAGCAGACCATAAAAAAACCCAATGACATCAGTGGTTTTTTTGAGAGGCGTGAGCCAAATCCTCACAGTAGGTGGAAGGATGGTTGTATTGAGAAAAACCTGAAAATAATTTATATTGACAGATATTTGCCTTCAAAGACTATCAAAGACTGCAGGTTATAGTCAACTTTTTTTTTTTTTTTTTACTTCAGATCACTCATGAGGATGCATAGTGATAGATGCACAAGGAACAAGCAGTTCTTAGTTTTCTAAAATCAAAGTTGGTTTGAAGAAAACCTTAAAACAGCATCCACTGCTCAAAAAGGGTTGAGCTGTTGCACTGAAAGTATTCTACAGATTATGTCTTATCTTAACTCATTGCCTAGTTTTTTTAATTTTTTTTTTATTGCTTAGTTCTGTTGGAAGAGATATTATGCTACAAATATACAGTGCATATTCAAACTTATTTTTTATTTTTTGTAAAAGAGGTAAATAGAAAAATGTAGTAGTTAAATCATGATAAGCTGGTTGGACTGTCTGCTTCTGCTTAAAAAATGTGACTAAATAAAAGAAGACAAAATGGCTCAAATCTAAAAGGCAAAAACACTCATTTTACATGCTTGCTTTGTGGGTTAGTGTTTTTATACGTTGCTTTTCTAACACTCTTGTTTTCTTATGTGGGTTTTTTCACTAACTTGCCACACAGCTGTCTACACTGGTGGCTAGCAATTCACTATGTATGCACTATGTAAATTTCTAGAGGAAAGCTTGCTGATTTGACTAAAAGCCTTGGCCAGATGTTTTTTTTTCTTTTTTTTTTTTTCTTTTTTTTTTAGAAATAAAAAACGCGACATTGGCAATATTCATACATAATGCATCTGACTTGCATTAGAAACTGCTTAGCAGTTTGGGGGAATTGCCCACTTGGTTTCATATAAGCACTGCTGATGGATGGATGGATGGATGAAGTGCAGTGGACTGTTTTTTTTTTTCCTGAAAAATGGTTTGATTGCTTCCCTTACTGAGTAAAAAGCACAAAATGTTCCCCCCCTTCCTCTCGTGGAAGTGTTTAAGTGATCTGGATGGACAAACTGCATCGTGGTAGTAGTGCTTCATTTTTGTACAGGGAGACTTTTAAAGTGATCGGATGACTAGCTGTTGTTTAAGCACTCCCACACTGCACTTCAATAACATGAGCAATCCAAATATATCTGCCTGGTTTTACAGCAAAACAGTGTTTTGATGTGTGGAGGTGTAATACCGGAGGCTTTGAAGCCAAATAATTTTAAGCATTTCCATATTTATGTATTTATTTTTATTTCTTTGGACAAATGGAGGACTTTGTGTATGTTTGTCGTTTTGCACGTATAGAGCTATATGTTACTGTGAAGCACAAATTGTTTAGCTGTAAATTGAATGCTTTTCTTTTATGCTGCAGGGCTGCTCATGGTCTGTGATATTTGTGGATCTGGATGCTCACAACAGGAACAGGCAAACCCTTTGCTCTCTACTACCCAGAGAGTCTCGCTCCCATGTGAGTACATCAATCAATTTATTGACTGTGTACATCTTCTAAATAATTTTAATAAAACAAAGAAAAGCATACAGATTTTACAAGTAACAAAAGGCAGAAACGACACAAAGCAATATGTGCAATAGAGCACTTCTAAAATTTGCAAAATATTATCAGCTTCATATCTTAAACATCTTGTAGAGCCATTCACTCTCAGAGTGCAGGCTTTTCCGTGGTTCCTAGAGTTTCCAAACGTAGAATGAACTTAAGTCAGTGCTTTCAACTATCAATCCCCGCTTCTGTGGAACCAGCTCACAGTTTGGAGTTGAGATACTGGCACCCTCATACTTCTACAATTAGGCTTAAAACATTTCTGTTTGATAAAGCTTGGGGTTGTAGTCAGGACTCTCTCTGGTAACCATTTCTTCTTCATTATGCATTTTATTCTTGTTTCTCTTTTCTCTCCTTTTTTCTCTTCTCTTTTACCTCACCCCTAAACCCTTACCCTGGTTCTGCTGGAAGTCTCTTCCAGAGAAAGAGGGGGGTTCTTTCTTCCCACCATTGCTTGCTTCATAGGGGATCGTCTGATTGTTGTAGTTCTCACCCTAATTAGTTTTTACCTTACAATATGAAGTGCTCTGAGGTGTCTGTTCTTGCAAATTGAATCAAACTCAGTAAACTGAATTTCACTGAAGGCTTATGACAAATTGGTACATGGTCTTGGGATGACAATGTCAGTCCAGCACAGTGAGCACTTTGCATTTGCTCAATTTTTAAAATATTTAAACTATTAACTATTGTAGAGAAATGTTGAACCAGCATACAGGAATGTGCAGTCAGAGCAAAAAAACTCCCACAGTATTTTTATGATATCCGCCTTGCAGTGATCGTTAAAACAGTGATCAAGTAACCTTTCGTTTTGCTCTAAAATGCAACAATCTTTTAAAATAGTTTATTCAAAAATCAAGAATCTTATTTTTATTTCCTTTTTGTTATTTTGTCTAAATTTATCATAGTAGAACTAGAATAAATATTAAAATATTGTTTAAATGTTGCATTTTGTCTGTGAGCTGATCTCTTTGTTCTTAGAAAAATATCCACAGTTTCACAGCATGACGCAAACGTTTCCCCCAACGCTCTTTTACGGTGTAGAGAAGCAGCTGTATGCATAGTCTCTACAAAATAGTAGCCTGTCACGCATATGTCAGATAAGGTTAATTACATTAGAGTAGATATCAATTCAACAATGTATGTTCCTCACGGTGCAGTCATTACACTGCCCGTACCTGAGCTCTTGATCGTACACCACTGACAAGAAATGGCAAAAGTAAGAGCTGGATATAGAGATGCAGGGAGGTAAAGCTCAAAGAAGAAAGCGTGAGGAAAATCTTTCCTACTCGCCAACACTCGCAGGCACTTAAATCATTACAGCTGTGTGTGCGTGTGTGTGTGTCGAACTTGTAAGCCAGAATTGTCTAGTCACCAACAGCCTGGGAGGAAATTAGTGTAATTAGACGATCAGCAATGGCATTATAGACATAGGAGACTGACATTAAGAAGTCTGAAGGAGTGCAGGAGACGCCAACAATTGTCAGGATTGTGTCAAGATATGCAAAACATCAATATATTATCACTATGTCATGTAATATGTCAAAAGATTGAAATCCAGTATTCAATTCTAGACACATTCAATACCTGCACAGAGTGTGTTGCAAGCTGATATGATTTCTCAGCTGTAGCTGCTGAGGATGTTACCATGTAGATTAGGGTTGTAACAAGAAGTTGAAGAATATAAATGAATAGGACTAGAAAGAGCTACACCTGGCTCCTCTGTGAGCTGCAGAGATATGTGCAAAGTATAAAAAAGAAACGCGCTACAAAGGAGAGCAGCAGAAATCAAAACAGAACAGAAATCTGGTCCTTAAGCGTTCATAGCCACGTCCATGTCAGAGCGCTTGTCCCTGCAGTTATTTTATAGATTCCAGTGCTCAGACAGGATATGGAAAGGCTTTGATTTTTGGAATCTGCCGTCTATTAATAAACTTTAAATATTCATAGCTGTTTGCAGTGAAGCTATGCCCTGATAATTTTCATTTCCCTTGCTTAATAGAGTAAACCAAACAATAAAATGGGACTATTAGATGCTCAGTCACAGTGGTTTGTCAAGCCTGATAACAAGATTCATTCCTAACCATAGCCTGTATGTAAATGTAGTCAGTGCTGTAGTGTTTTATTTATAAACCGACACTTTCACTCTTAAACCGCTTATGGGCATTCACGCATGTTTAATAATTCTTTCTGTAGAATATATAGATGTACAATAAATTATCTTATTGGCTTCCCTCATTTTATACTCAGAAATTATGCAAAGTGACTGTGAGATGCAGTCATTGGGAAAAGTTTTGGTCCTTGTGGAATTTTCAAAATATTTCTCTGACCTAAAATGCCAGTGGATTTTTACACAAACACTAAATGTAGCTAAAAATATATATATATTTTAAAAAAAGAAGTAAAAATATCAGCCTGGAAATATATATTATATATAGCAAATGTGGCAAAAACATTTCACGTAGTTCATAATTGTTGTAAATCTTTTTGTTTGTCTCCGGCAGAACACAGATGCAGCTTTACTTCCAACCATCAGCTATCCTGCGTTTGCTGTTGATGATGATGCTCTTTACACTCAGACACTTGACAAGATTGTCCGCAAGCTCCGTGGCAAATATGGCTTCAAACGTTTCCTCCGTGACGGCTACCGCACCGCAAACGAAGACAAGAATCGCCGCTACTACAAACCTGCTGAAATGAAGGTTTGTACTCGTGTTTTTTCTCTATATTCTGTTCTTCTTTGGATTAAAGCCACAGTTTTTGTTTCATTTTAAATAGCTCATTTGTATTTTGCCAATGCAAAGAAGAAATTATGGGGTATATTCCTAACGAAGATAATGTGATCCAAAATGTTTCTTGTTGTTCCAGGTTTTAATAAGATGGTCATTAGCGTAGCAGTTGAAATAAAAATTATATCTGTGAATAATATGCTTCAAATCTAGTAAATGGATTTTTAAAAAATTAACCCGACTTTCCATTAAAGAAAATGATCAGTTAGAGATTTACGAGCAGTGACATTTTAGAATTTTTAGACATCGAATAAATATATTGTGGTCCAGTGTGCTGACAGCTACACTTCTAGTCCTTTTGTCATGGTTTGTGATTCTTGTTGAGTATTTTCTTTAGCAATTTTCTCTTTTGTTATTCCTAATCTGTTTTTGCTTTTTCTTTTTTCATTTTACCTCCTTTCTATTATTTTTATCTCTTTTAAAATTGTCTGCGCTGTTCTTATCACCTCTGTTTAATCTGCCTCACATGTTCCATAGCAGCTAATTATTCACAGAATTAAAGGATGATACTTTATTAGGTACACTTTGCTGCTTCAGAACTATCTTACCTCTTTGTTGGTAAAGTGCTGGAAACATCTTGGTGAGCCAGTCCAGTTTGAATTGAACCTTAAGGTGCATACCTTGACTATAACAAACAATTGAGTTACTGTTGTCTTATTGTTAGCTCTAATTAGTTTGGTCATTCACCTCAGACTTCATTCACCCCCCCCCCCCCCCCCCCCCCCCCCGAGAACTGATGTATATGCAATATTTCTTCTCTTTTTGGAACACTCTTTGTAAGTCATGGAGATGTAGATCAGCAGTTTCTGAAAGTCTTAGGCCAGCCCATCTGGCACCAAAAACCATGCCATGTTCAGAATCACTTAAATCACCATTCTTCCCCATACAGATGCTCAGTTTGAGCTGCAGGATGCCTAAGTGTGTTGCATTACTGCCATGTGATTGGCTGATTAGCTATTTTCATTAGTGAGCAATTTAGCAGCTGAACAAAATGACGAGTGTATGTGTGTGTGTGCGTGCGTGTAAAATATAGGTTTAATATAACTGAGTTGAACTCAATTGCCAGTAACCACAAGCACAGCTAGCAATGCATAACATGTGGAAAAGTTCAGCTTGAAAGTGCTTGACATTTCAAAAGTTTTCGAAATTCATAATCCTCCAAAGGTTTCATCCTTTTATGATAATGCTAAGAGATCTGCCTGCGACTTAGCCTCTCCCATTCCACGCATCCTAATCCCCCAGGTATTTCACCCTAAATCTTAGCGTGCATGTGTGTGGGTGCGCTGGGTATGCAGCTGAGTTGTTCCTTATCAGTGTGTATGCTCATGCATATACACCTATGTGAATGACCGGGCATTCATTGTCCTTTAGTGAATCGCCTGTGATCCTGGCCAAATGACAGTGCAGTCACTTTAGAAGCATACCATGAGTGAATCGCAGGCTGGACTCTTAATACTAAACAAATCATTACTTTACCTGGAGAGCTAGCCTGCTAGAATTAATGAGCTCAGAGAGGCGTTAGGTAAGAAAGCAGAGATCTGTGAGTTTAGACAGATGCTGGAGTTTCTGTTTGGCAGTGAAACACTAACCAACTGTTTCAAAAGGCCTAATCAGTTGTACCTAGTAGGGATGTATGTAATCAAAGAGTCACCTGACAGTAATTTGATTCCTTAATTACATTCATGATTCATTAAAAAGGATAGTCATCACTTTGTAGTGACAAAAGGTGACTTTTCTGTCTGAAAGGTGAGGCTGAGAAAAAAAGATTTAAAAAGGCACTGATGATGGAAGTGCTTGCTTGATATGTCAGAGTGGGCACTCATGGGGCTCCAACTCTGAACCACTTTGAAATGAGCTTTGTTTAATCCTGTGGCTAATAGGATACAAAGACTCTAAAGACTCTAAGAATTATCAAACAATGTTTAATGCCTCAGTTCCTTCAGGCTCCGTCCTGCCCTTAGTTCGACCAGCAGGCAGTCAGATTTGTTGTGGAAGACACTCTGGCCAGTTAACGTTTCATAATGTAAAAACCCAATTAATTTTTTCATTCTTTAATTTTTTTTATTAATGAATTAAAAAAAGTGATTTGCCAGTTTCAGAATCCTCGCTGATTAATAGTGTTACAAATATAGTCGAAAAGCAATACCGTGAGTAAAATGTTACCTCTTTTGAGTCATAAGCCACCTCACAACAAAATGAAATGCTTTGAGTGTGTCTGACACAGTTTGCGTTTTATCTGGAGGAAAGAAATCACAGGTAGGCCGGGTTCCCCTGCAGAAGACATTGACTAAAGTTGTTGTTGGTGTTTAAGAGAGAATTCACAGCAGGGCAGGCGTCTGTGCTCCCTGTCTGTTTACCATTGACAGAGAGCAGCGGCAGCAGCCTGTGTGATAGACAGTTTTACCAATCAGTCGAGCTGCTCAAGCACAAAACACCAGGGATCCCTGTCTGTTTACAGCCTCAACGGGCCAAAAGGCACAGGCCTCACTGGGTGACTGCCTCAGCTCTCCTGTTCTCTCGTACTCTCTCCCCCCCGCCACCAAATACACCCCTCCCCTGCTTCTCTATCTCTTTATGCACTTGCCTTTCTTTTTTCCTTCCTCTCTATAACCCACCTGATAGCTGCTATTGCTTCCCGTCTTTGGTGAAATATACACCTCGAGACCTGCAGATCTACATAATCACAGAGTGCCGACATTTAAAGAAGCACATTAATACAGACATGAGTATCCGCTCAGTGAAAAGCACCTTCTAAGTGTGTTTGTACGAGCATGTGTGCCAGCTCAGCCAGGCATTTGTTATTGCATTAGGATGTCTCTGATATCTTCCATCAGCGCAGAGATTATTGAAAAAGATAAGGTACAAAGATAGTCAGAACTAATTACTTTTATAGATAGAGGGACTAAAATGCAGACACACACGGACATATGCACACATGCATTTTGTATCGATGGATTTTTTTTAAGAGGCTAATAAAATTCTGCAGACTATTTGATCTTTTTACAAACTGACCTTTTATTATTTTTAGTGTTTTTCCAAATTCGGTAACTAAAGGTGGGTTATTGTGTAGGGACAGTGTTTTGAGTTGATCCTCTTTAATTAAGCACTGAATTACTAAAGTGAATAATTGTCTGCTTAGCTTTATTGTCTATTGTAAATGTGACTTGTAATTGAATGGCTTAAGATTTTTGTTCGTTTGTTTGTGCATGGGTGCTTGTGTAAGATACAGTGCAAATACAGTAGATGAAGTGTGCAAGATTCAGAGAAAAATCCAGGAAGTGATGGTGTGAATTCAAGTGTTTATTTAGGGAACTTTTGTCTAGCTGCTGCCACTTGGTGCTTTTGATTTATTCACATTCATTTGACAGCAATGTGTTTATGAGCTGACAGGTTTAATTAAATAAATAAAATAAAAAACTGAATAAATTGGCCAAATAAGAGGAAGCAAGGAGGGAAAAACACTGAATGGTTTGACAAGTATAAAAAATGATAGAAATCATATGCCATGGCCTACAAAGTCACTAGTTCTTACTTGTGGGAAGAGGCATGGGTTACATTTTGCAGTGGATTTGTCAAAACAGCAACTGAGTTAATCTTTTAGAAAAAATTATGTTCATCTTAAATTAGACAAATGTGTGCCGAGGGTTTTGAAGTTGTTTTGGAGGCTAAAGGAAGCCGAACATCTTACTGAAATGACTTGGGTTGGTCTGTTCCAGGCAACATGAGAGCTGTCAGTCAAACTTTGTTGCACACTAAACAGCTGGACCACAACCAAGCAATCTGCTGCATGTCTGGCGTGAGAAAGTGAATCAGTCAAAGGATTCTGATTTGTGATTTAGTATGAATACACAAGCAGAACTATCTACTATAAAATTCATGTATTTAATGTGAGCCAAAGCTCCCATATTTATAAATAGTTTGAATTAAAAGAAATTATAGGATTAGAGGCAAAACCCTTAACACTCGGTCAACTATTGTGGTGGGATCAGGTGGCTCAGTTATGCTGTGGTGACATTGTGCTGATGCATTTTGGCTTCACTTGACCTTTTAGAGGGAAGGGTCACTGCAAAATCACCTTTCTTCTGTGATGGAGCGGTTCTGTCATGATGGGAGTGGTCATTGAACTACAATGAATTTGAGTATCACGCGTTATGGCCTTCACAGTCACCAGATCAGTCTCCACCACCATCATTAAAACATCCAAAAACAAAAATGTTTTGGAAGAACATGCCTCTAACAAGCTTTCAGAAACTTGAATAAAAACCTTAAAGGGTATATTGAAGCTTATTTGTGGCCTGACTAAATATGTATGATAGCTTGCAGTCCCATTTGTAACACATGGTATAGTTTATTGATTGGATTTTTGTTTGGACTTTATACTTTCAACTTTAGGTTATATAAAACTCCTGTGAACCTCACATTCTAAAATGTCAAGAAGAACTCGACCAGAACTAAAAGGCAACATCCATCCATCCTCATCCGCTTTATCCGAGGCCGGGTCGCGGGGGCAGCAGCCTAAGCAAACAATGTCTTTTTTTTTTTAACTTAAGCACACAGCGAGTAGGTATTTATATTGTTAAACATACATTGTAATTCTCTTGTCTTTGTTATACTGAGTGAAATCTGACAAATCTTTGATATTGAAGGTCTGAGTTCACAGGCAACATGGCAGTGTTTTTTGCCACAGTGTCATTTTCTGAGCGCTGCTCTTAAGTGTTTGTTGTTGCTAGGTTACAAATAATACCTTATTTCATGTTAGGTTGTAAAAGACTGAAAGCCAAGATTTTGATTATTCAGTGATAGAGAAGTGACACTGAGTCCTCAGTAAAACTAAACTCCGACTTTCTCTGTGTTTTTCCATCTATGTGTCTGTCTATTGTAAACATACTAAACTTTCACACCTCTAAATGTCCTCCTCAAAACAAACAGCCAAGTTTTTGAATTAGAAAAAAAATGACCTTGTAAAGGATCAGTAATATTTCTCTCTATACTGACAGGTTTCATTCAGAATGTCACATCCTTTATATTTTTTCTCTGTGCCATACTGTTCCATATTCAGTGCTGCTCAAATTCAGCTTTAAAGCTCCTGCGCCTCTCTTCTCTTTGTGAAATGAAAAAAGCAATAATTCCTCCCCTCTCTTCCTCTCTCTGTCTTTCTCCAGCTTTTTGATGGGATCGAGTGCGAGTTTCCCATATTTTTCATCTACATGATGATTGACGGTAAGCCTTGTTCTATCCATTGCTGCTGTTATGGTGCCTCAAGTGGGTCATTGCCATGGTATAAGACAGACTTATAGCGTTTTACAGGAAATTACATTTTTCTCTGGTTTTAGAGGACATGGATACACACTTTTTTTCTTTTTTTTTAATTTGTTAGTGACCCAAAGTAAATGGTCAGAAATAAATGAAAGACTCTAGTTTTTCCTAAGCATTTCTTTCTTCCTTTTAAAAAAAAAAAAAAAAAAAATCTAATAGCCCCTTTGCCTCTCTATATGCCACAGATTTTTCTTAAGACTAACAGACAACCTGCAGGGCCTGTTGCTCTATATGAAGCTATTCATCTTTATTGGCTCTGCTCAAAAGAAAAAAGGCAGTTAAACTGATCCAGACGGATACATCAATAACCAACAAGCCTCTACAATGAAATGCTCTTAAAAAAATCTTGTATACCTAGGAAGATTTTTATTGACAGTGCCTCACCATTTTTCAGTATTGTAAAACTATTTTATTAGGGTAACTTTGCCTGACTGATGCAGTTAACAGTTAGATGTGAAAAAGCATTTTCAATGTTTTATTGTGTGTGTGTGTGTGTGTGTGTGTGTGTGTGTGTGTGTGTGTGTGTGTGTGTGTGTGTGGGGTAGGGGTCTTCAGAGGAAATAAGGCCCAGGTCAAAGAATACCAGGAACTCCTTGAACCCATCATCTTTCAGTCGTATGAGGGTGAGTAACCACATAAAAGCCAACATGCACCCACACACATGCAGTGACCGCTGAATGAGGAAAACCGTGAACTCCTGAACACAAACATATATGATATTATCTCATCTGGCCTCTCAATATAGTTCTTTTTAATTCTTTTGATTCTGTTCTCTCCCCTTCCGGCAGCGACAAACTTTCTCTTATTAAATCAGTTTTACATATTCATACACCACATACCAAGGTTCACAAGAGTGATGCATCCAAGTGAACTCAACCTTCCCTGTGAGCTAAAGAGCCTGGCTCATGCATTCACCGGTACACATTGATGTGAGAGGACACAGTTAAATGATGAGGATGTCAAGAGCTGGGTGTTTCTATTCATCTATTCATAAAAGAAATTGAAATAATTGGAGTGCAGAAAGGATAATGATGTGAAACAGAGCTGACTTAAGTTACCCTGAATGTCTCTGCAGAGCTCTTTGTACTGGTTCTGTATAAATTAACAAAACTCCTGAAGTTAATTGGCTGGGTTTTAGAGGAGAACACAAAGGGAGTGTTTTCTGTTTTACTGTTAAATACTTATTAAAAGTGTAAATCCACCAATGGATTTTGTACTGTCAGAAGCTGCTATTGTATCTTCTTTTGCTGGTTTGCCTGACCTCCCAGGAGTCAGGGGCTCCTATTGTTTTGATAATACATAAAGCACATGCAGGGTTCAGCTATTGAAGACATGCTAATATATTGTGATGAGTGAGTGAGGACGGTGGTGGGGTCCTCAACTACAGTTGTGCTAGCCTTGAAGTAAGCATTTATATTATTTATTTAGTATTAGTATTTATATTATACACTGCAGGTCTTAATGCTCAATTCTGATTTTTTTGATCAAATCTGATTTTTTTTGTCTGATTGTTCACACTACAAATAAAATGTGACAGCAAATGCACTCTAGTGTGAACCCTCAAAGCGGCCCGCATACGCAAAAGAAGACGTCACACACAACGCGCTCTGTTTAGACCCAGACCAGACAGTATTGTTTGACTGATGGCCGTTAATATAAAGACTTGTTTCGGACTTTACGTTTCCCAATTTTGCTTTAAGTTATAAAGTTATTTTGTTATTTAGATATGGCCTAATAATGATCCTTATTGCTGTTTTAGAGAGGAGCGGTGCTTCAAAGGATAGTTGCAGATTTCTGTCAGAATCTGCAGATTATACAGTACAAATAAAATGTTCACGTTTCTCCAACGCTGTCTTCCCAACAGTTTCACTAACATCTACACTGGATGACCAGGAAGCATTCACGATGTCTTCTCCGGCGCTGATAATTGGCGTCTGTCTTGTGTCAGTGACGTAAAAGACGGATTTAATGCGACATGACCATTCAAACAGCAGTCGCTTTCTAAAACATCAGATATGTATCGGATTCAGGACCACATACTAGAGTGACCCAGGTCGGATTTGAAAATATCGGATTTGTGCCGTTCACACTGTCATACCATGATCGGATATGGGCCGCATAGGGTCAGAAAAGTCGGATTTGATGCGCTTTCACCTGCAGTGTGAACGTAGCCTAAGAGTGGGCACAAAAAGATTTAGTGTTCTTAGCTGTAGGTCCAGTTACAACCACTATGTGTGAAATATCCTGCTAAAGTGCTAAACTTAGATGGTTAACATGGTAAGCCCCATACTGCTAAAGAGAATTTTTAGTAGCATTAGCCAAGTTTTTGAATTAAGCTAAAAGTACAGGGGTGTCTCACGTAGCCATTTATAATTATCTGATTTTATTTATTTATTTATTTGTTTTTTAATAATAACAAAATAAAATAAAACTTAGTTTGGGAACAAATTGAAAAATACGCTTTAAAGTTATTTGCCTATATCGCAGCTGTGCCTCAGGAGTTAATGGTTGTCCACCAGTTGGAAGGTTGGTAGTTTAAATCCAGGCTCCTCCAGTCTGCAAAGTGTCCACAGGGAAGATAATGAACCCCAAATTGTTTCTAGTCCATCTAAATTCAAATACCAGGTTTTTTTTTTATTAAAGTCCAGGTACACACAAAGGCTTCAGTAGAAACTGCATAAGAGTCATGTGTTTAAACATGCTAAGATGTAAAGGTGATCTTAAGTACAGCAGTGGTTCAAAGGTTAAACTCAGCATCTGTACTGCTGTATGATTTGTTGCTATTATCCCTGTGTGCCACCAGTGCAAAGTTACTGAAGTACATAGTTTTTGTACTATGTAAGAAGTAAAGATTATTTTTGCTTAGTCTTATGCACATAGAGCTTACACTTCTCGTTTCTCGTGCCAGGCCACGCTATAATCCCCAAGTACTACTATGTACCGGCTGACTTTGTGGAGGCGGAGCAGAACAAGCATGGGAGCCAGAAGCGTTTCCCTAGCAACTCTGGCCGTGATGGGAAAGTCTTCCTGTGGGGTCAGGCCCTGTACAACATTGCCAAGCTACTGGGTATGTCTGTGCGTCTGTGTGCTTAGTATGTCGACTTGAATTGATGCATTCATTCACTGTACTCTGACATTAATCTGCAAGTTCACGATTAACTTAAAACTAATATGTTTTCAATAGTTTTTCATTATGAATTATTTTTTGTAACTGTAGCTTAATACGTGTCTCACAATAATCCAAGGACCAAGTGTTTATGTGGGGTTTGTTTTCATTAAGTCTTTATGCGTTTACACTTAGTTACTTGTCAATAGTCGTGCGTCAGTATCCCACAGTATTCCCTACATTTTAATGGTATTCATATCTACCTTTTGTGGTATGTTTGTGTACATTCACTTTTCAGTGGATGAGCTGATCAGTCCCAAAGATATTGATCCAATTCATCGCTATGTGCCACGACAGGACCAGCGCAATGTCAGTATGCGGTACTCCAACCAGGTAAGCTCTGATGTAACTCTATCTGACGATCATCTGTCATCTACAGGCGTTTATTATCAGTACAACATCGGATTCAAGTGCTGAAGTGTTGTAAACTTATACTACCCCCCTGTAAATATGGCTGAAATCAAAGCATTTAAGAGCTTTTAGCCTATGAAGTAATTGCATCTTACACATGATGACAATCCTAATTGTTAGTTTATTCTAGATGTCAAGTAGCTGTAAGTGGAATTTTGCTGTAGATGCAGAAAGTGGGCAGCAAGTGGATTGCTCACTCTGCATTAAAAAAAAGAAAGAAAGAAAAGGACTTCTATATTTGTAATTTCTATCAACTGGGAGGGGAGTAAAAGGAGTGGAAATGTTAGCAGTTGTAATGAAAAATCAAAAGCTGATTGCTGATTGGAATGCACTATATATAATAATAAGAATGTCTCCAGTGGTGATGGTGTTCTCTGCTAGCAGCTTCTCCTCTTGTTTAAAAGTCTACATTTATTCAAATTTAAAACAGATATTTCGATTTTATGATTCTTATCAGGCTTATATCTGGATTCTTTATATAAGCTGCTCCAGGGTTATTCCTGGCATTTTAGATCAACAAACACCTGCATCAGAGGTACATAAACAAAAAGGTGGTAGGTGGGTGGAGGTGGTATTTAAAAAGGCGAGGTCCTCACTAAAGCCACTCTTGTTCCATGCCCACGTATTCACTTTTCAAATCTGGCTGGATTTATATATATTTTTTCCAAAACAATGACAATTGATGATACTGAACAAAACTATTGAGTGTAACTCAGACTAGCTAGAAACACAGTTCTTCACCGCACAGTGTTTAGAGTCTTTTTTTTTGACATGGTTTCAAAATGCAGATATACTGTTCGTGCTCTGGAGTTTGCCTAGTCACATGTGTTACTGAAAACGAGATATCTAAACTGAGCCACACTGTTTCAGTATCAGCGATCTTAGAAATAACCAGGAAATTGTGGGAGAACCATAACTTATCAGAGTTCTACAGATCTTCACTTGCTGATGTTAAGTTTCATATTTCAGGAGGATTACATAAGCTATGACCTCACCTATTGTGCAGTTGCATGTGTCAGCCTCAAAGATGTACAGTAACCTCTCAATGCCAACTATACACCCACCCTTACTCCCGCAAGGCAATTCCCGCATCCTACCTTAAACCATTCACACTACTCAGTCCTGCTTACCACTGTTTGTTATTCATGTGTGGTAAGGTTTTAATTACTATTCATCCATCAACATCTAAACAAGCAGAAACTCTCATCTTATTTTACCTTGCCAAAGGCCAGGCTTGCAGACGAGGATTAAACCCAGTCAATTTTCTCCACAAACTACCTCCCTGAATAGCAATCATGTCTGAGGTTTAATTCTGTATCTGAGATGGCCGGCAGCTCTGTGGATCACACAGATGAAGGGTAGAGATACATACACACTGGAATGATTTTCATTTTCTTTGTTGTACAGCATCCTATTCTGTTGCTGTATGATGAATTGTGTTTTTGAAGCTAGGTCTATAAGACAGTACTAGAACAAGGCACACAAGAGAGGACATATCCTCAGAGGTATGATGAACACTAGACGGGATCAAATAGGTTGCCTGGAAAAAGATCAGCAGACAGAACAGACAGAGAGAAACAAACAGCGAGCCAGAAATGGAAAAGATCATGTCAGAAAAAATCAGCAGAAAATCATTTGTGAAGTGAGAAAATTTTAGAGAGAAATATTTGGTTCTGAGACGAACACGTATATTTTTAACTTTGTGAGGCTCACAAACATTCTTCAACTCAAGGAGGGCCACACTTACTGAAAGTTTTGGACATTTGCAAGCTCTGTGAAGACGTAACTCATCTCTCTTAATTCTGAATAATTGTTAAAGAAGGAAGCTCCCACGCCCATTACACTCCGTTACAGTTTTTGTTTACAACTTGTCTTGTCAGCTAGCAACTGAGTGCAGTTCAGAAGATAAGGGTTTGGTCTACATGTGTTCTTTTATTATGAAAACTGACCTGATGCTTTATGCTGTGTCGTTGTGTCGTTCTGTTGACTTCATCAGGTTAAAGAGGTGGGAAGTCTGGGCTTCTCAGCCCTGAACCCACAACCCAAACTCAGGTACTGCTTTTAGCAGGTATCCAAAAAATTAGGCAGTGGTATGATAGCAAGCATTGGCTTTAGCAATTAGGATCAAGTCGAATCAGTTTCACCAGCTATTATATCAGGAGCCCAAAAGGCGTTCTCCCAATGGAATTCAGGCATTAGTTCCAGCACAGGGCATTCAAGTACTGTGGGTGACAACACAGGTGTATAAAATGTATGTTATTTTCACTCTTTTCAAACACACCTTCAAGCAACAGCATAGCTACTCGGAGTCATTGATCTAAGTCTTGAGCGTTGCTGAACGACTGAAAGCAGATTACTTACTAAGCTCTCTATGATCTTTGCATTTTGGAACAACCGTTGATTTTTAGCTGGGATCAAACAGAGGATTTTAAATATGTGTGTTTGTATTTGTTAATAGGATATCTACATATCAGCATCTTGGATGCAGAGGGATCGTTCTCAAAAGGAAATCAGTATGAGTATGTTTAGCTGGCAGCACTGCTTTTATGAATTCAGTGTTTAAAGAAGTGTGCCTTGTGTGCTAGACTCCTGTTAGGAGTAGGAGTAATGCTCAGAAATGTTCTAACAATAATACTCTTGAAAGTTGATTTGTAGGCAGTGTGAAAGCTTGCTGTGAACCTGGCCTCTGATGGTAGCAGGCACGGCTCTGTGTGAAACCCATCAACAAAAGCCTATCGTATTGAGTTTGATGTTTTCAGTCTCACGCAGTCCAAATAAATGTGTGAATGGTCTTACTTCAACTTTAGTTCTGAGAAACCTGAAGGAAATTCTGGTGTTTTGTGACAATGATGACACACTCATTAAATCCTTTTATGGTTGAAAGAGAGGTTCGAGTTTTGCACAGTAAGGTCATTCAATAGCTGACAGCTTCCTACCTTAACGTAACCGTTTAATTCAATGTGCTAATTTTCATCATAGAACTGCTTCCATAGGTGAGAAATACATGACCTCACCTGTGAGTAGTCACATAGGAATTTATAAAAGGTAATATAATAATAGACAATATTGCAGTGTCATCATACAGCAATCGTCATAAAATGATGATTGCTGTCTGTACATCTGTATCTGAAGGTCAAATAGGAACTCTTTCTTTAGATCATGTAAATTTTCAAGAAGAATTAGCTTTTAAAAAGGCTATAGCATGGGTATAGTCTCCAAGTGTCATAGTTTCCATTTCCCTGTGTGTGCTTGCGTCGACCTGGATCCAACTGATGGAAGTGGTGGAATATGGACATTTCCGAAAGCTGTGAGTGCCTTTCTAACAGTAGCTATTTAACACACAACTAGTTACACAGAGTACTTCATCACTCCTTGGACATTAATGTTTTTCATCTGATATTTTTTATGGTTTTGCTGTCGTTATCATCAAAAATACCTCGTCTTATCTGGTCTAAAGTAGCCATAAGTTGTGATATATACATTTCAAAGACAGATATAATGGACTCTTGAAGGCTGGCTTGTGATGAATATTAAAATTAATTTTGCTTAAAACGTGAAATAATGATATTAATGTTTATACTTGGCCCATTGGGGGTTATGAAAGGAAGCATGACTGACATATAATCACTGTTACAGCCCAAGCAGGCTGTGTGGGTTATCCAGCACTCTCTCTAAGTCGTGTGCCAGCCCTTGTTTCCTGTGGAGCCAATTTCCACTTAGTAATCAGCACTGGCTTAAAACTGGTGTGAGAAGTTTGCCAGCTCAAAGTGTGGGCCAGTGTTGAGCTACCAGTGAGTGGCTTTGTCCTCTTGTAAGCAAGAAGCGTTTTTGTATTTTTCTTTTTAGAATTTTTCATTTCAAGATGTTTTTCCTTTTTGTGCTTTTGTTTTAGGCCTTTGATTGGCATAGCCTAGCTATTTCCCATTTATTAAAATTAGGGCTGCCACGATTTGTCGACTAGTCACGATTACGTCGACTATCAAAATCGTCGACGACTGATTTAATAGTCGACGCATCGTTTGAAGCTTTGTAAGATCACAAAAGACGCAGGAATAAGTAGCAGGATTTAAGAGTGTAATAACGGACTGAAACAGAAGATGGCAGCACTGCATGTACAAGGATGCCAGCTGCCGTTAAACCCCGAAGAAGAAGAAGAAGAAGCAGCAGCTGTGTCCCAGAATTCATAGCGCGGCCCAGCTTAGTTTCCAACAATGGCGGCAGCTAGTTAGTTTTAATATTACTCTTATTATTCTTTCTGGGTCACAAAATAAACGTTTAACATATTTTCAGGCGAGAATGTAGCTGTGTAAACCTCAAATATCGGCTCAGTTTATCAGGACACCACATATTTTCAAAAGCGCTCCGACGTTTTCAGAGACGTCTGTTACCCACTAGCTCGATAGCTAGCCGGGGGCTAGGTCACTAGCGCGGTGAGAACACCGGACTCCCGGCAAATTGTTTTCAAACCCACCGCCGTCTTTCGCTACTCAGGTTAAATATATGAGTCACTTAGATAAATTAAAAATGTTGTTGTTTGGCTTTTTTTTTTTTTGTATTTTATTTGTTCCTGAGTAAATCGGTTTGTCTGAGATTAAAGTTATAGTTTTTACACAGCTGAATAAACGTCAAGCAGACAGCTGATTATCAGAAGTGTGAGATGCTGGAGAATATACTCCGTTGTCCTGTTATATTTTAGATAGCAAGGAGTTTATTAAACTTCACTGAAACAATTGCAAATTTCATTAAAATTGAATAAACTATCATCTTGTCTTTATTTTTAGTTAGCACCTTAAAAGCTTAAAGCTGTAAGCTAATGATAGTTATATAAGAGCATATGCTGCTGGTGCAATAAGCTGTAGTTTTACGTCCAGTGGATGATGATCTGATTAGTCGACTAATCGCATAAATAATCGGTGACTAGTCGACTATCAAAATAATCGTTTGTGGCAGCCCTAATTAAAATACTGTTTTATTTGTGAATCTGCTTTGTTTGACTTTTTCTTTAGTCAGATACTTTATGATAAGTATTCCTCCCTCCCTCCTCCCCACCCTTTTGTTGAGAACATAACATTTGGGCAAATGTTTTCAGACTTAGAAATTCGCAGAATTTTTAGATTAAAAAAAAAAGTCACAGATTTAAGCTAATGTGACAAGCCTGGTAGAAAATAGTTGGTTACTTTTGCAGCTACACACTGAACATTTTAGGTGTACTTGCACTGTGAATGCCATTTACAAAGCTGTGATAAAGATTTGAAAGGAGACAGCATTTCAAACAGGGGTGTTGCAGGTGAAGCAGGTGTTTTGCTCTTCTGTCTGCATATCAGTAAATATGAGAAATCTTTTCAAGCGGTACCACCTGAAAGCTTATGTGAAGAGGATTTTATTTTCCTGTAAGACAGGAATGCCAGGGTTGTTTATTCATGCAGCTGGTGCTAAGCTTAGCGTTTCTTGGGGTCAAATGGCCACAGAATTTGTAGACTTCATCCTCTATTACCATTCATCCTCCACTGCCTCTCACCTTTACTTTTTCTTTCTTATTGCTTTGTAATAAGTCTTGCTGGATCATAATCTTGTGTTCGTTTTGCCCCCCCCCCCCCCCCCCCCTTTTTTTTAAAAATCTCTTCTTTCTTTTTTTCCGCCAACTTACCAGCTTTCTCTCACTCACACCTTTGTTTCCTCAGTATGAAGCTTAGGTATCATGTTGTGTCAGTAAAGAGGCCCAAGATGGGAAGAGGAAAAAAATATGAGTGAGGGGAGAGGAAAAGAAAGAATAAGAAATGTAGTGTATACTGTGTGTGTGTGTGTGTGTGTGTGTGTGTGTGTGAGACAGAGAGTTGTGTGTGTGTATACATGTATCAGCTGTCCAGTTGCTTCTGCATCACCAGCGTCTTGTGTTTGGTCTGCAGGCAGAAAAGACACATGGGCATGCTGAGCTTTCACATGCAGTTAAGGCCTGATTTGTGCACTCCTATTTTCTCTTCTGTGTGTATATAATTCGGTTCTCATAATGTGTCCAAAAACAGAATACCTGTTCTATGCATACATACATACACATATACATACATACAGCCTCTACATATGTCTTTGCATGACATCTCAGTCTCTATATGAAATGTGTGTGTTTTTCTGTGGGTGCAGTTATTTACAGGATTGCGTGTTGGCGTACGTGTGTATTATTCATCGTGCCTTTCCTGCAAATGTTACGCTAACACTTAAAGTCCCTGCATCAATTCATTTCACTGGGGAGAATGAGATGCTGCACCCATGAATAGCCTGCAATGTTGTGCTGTTGGTTCCACATATAAGCTTATGATATGAGTTACCGCAGGGCTTTTTGACATCAGCTCTGACATTCAGTAAAGGTTTAGAAAAGAAAATTATTTGCAAAAGAACTGGGTTGCACTCCCTCGTACAAAATCATATAAAAATACCTGCATGAGGAATTAATGCATCTTTTGAGTCATTTCCACCAAAATATCAGGAATAGTCAATTTTGAGAGACTCAATTTAGAAGCTATTCTAAACAGCAGGATGTTAGAAGCTACATTTAGCTCCTTTGAATTAAGTGCAGAGGGAGATATAGTTGTAATGTAATTTTAACAGTTTCCCCTGAATACAAATGAACATACTTATTTTCTTTATGAGGTTTATTGTCACAGCTTTTTAATCCAGTTCCTACAGAAACCCTGGCTTGAATCCACTACCCTGGAGGAACTTGGATGTGTTGGCGCTTACATGCCACTTGCACTTATATTCATGCATCTTGCTTCAATAGTGGGCACTACAAAGCATCTGTTTTTTTTTATCATCAACCTGAATCTAAGAAATATTATATCATAGATTCCTGTATTATGCATAGGTAAAGAATGATGCATTAAATCTGCATTATGTGTGCACCTGAGCAGGAAGTGGAACGTGGATTTCACTCCAAACAATAAGCTTTTGGATGGTGGAGCTTTGATTTTAGTTGGTGATCGGGATATTCCTATATGCAGCTTTAATGCATTGTTGATGTGCAGGAACCTTTTACTATTGTAGTAAACTAGAAGCCTGTTAAATAGCGTATGAAGCTGTAAAATCAAACTACACAGCTTAAATATGTATGTAAGCCATGTGGCAAGAGGAGAGAAATCAGCAAAAGCGCATTATTACAGTGCTGCTGGCCTCTTGGTGCGCTAATAATAGTTGCAAATAAATTACCAAGATTATTTTCTTAGCTGGAGTCAGTGGATAAGCACAGCTTCCCTTGATATGTAGCAGCTTACAAAAGTTCATCGGTCGACTGTGTGCTGATTTTTTGCATGAGAGAAAAGGCGCTCCCAGGGCTGTGGGGGTGAGTCAGATCAAGCACACCCTGGGGAGCGTGGGGTGACATCCCTCTGACAAACGTGCAATAATACGCAGCAGGCATAGCAATTTGGGGATCCAAGAAGTCATGAATGGCTGTGAAAGTGAATTAGCTGCTTATGTTGCTTGTGTCACACACTTGCTATTAATGTTGTGTCCCTAATGTGCTCAGCTACTCAGGCATCCTTACCACTGTGGCATTCTCTTAGTCTTTTTTATTCTTACTCTGTCTGTATCACTTGTTTCATCTGTCGCTTTGAATTTTGTTCAATTTGCAGTGTGTTCAACTAAACACGCAAATTACATACATTTCTTAAGCACATGCAAAAAGAGCATGTAGCCATCAAAAATAGCAGCTCTGTTATAAAACTCAGGGATCCTTTAGCTTTTGTTAGGCTTCTCTTTTGCATATAGATCCATTCACTTTTTGACACACACACACAAACACACACACACAAACAAACTCACACACACACGCTTGGCCCTATGTGAGAATGAGGTTAATGGAAAAATTGCATTTGTGGTCCACACTGTGGAGGCTGTCAGTCATCAATCAGAGATAAGGCGTGGGTCAAGAGGGGCCCCCAATTGGATACTACAGCAACAAACATGCCTCCTTAGAGGCAGAACGAAAGGAGGTAGAAAAGTAGAGAATGGGTAAGGTTAGAGGGGTCAGAGAGAGGCGAGGGAGTGAGTCTGAAAGAGGTATGGAGGTAAAAAGCAACAGAAAGATTACCTTATTTCATTCTATATATTAAGCATGAAGTTGGCTGAAAACCAACTTGTTAAATCTAATTGGAAAATCTGGGAAATGTAAATCAATAACTTCCAGGGTCCAAACATAAAGCTTCATTAACACAACACCAAGACAGACTTAAGTTGCTCTCTCTGTAGCGTAAGTCCCGCTGAGAATTAACAACCACAGTGTAGCTTGATGCAATGTGTAGCAGCTTTCAGCTCAATATATGCTGCATCTGGTGGAGGCCCAAAATTCAAGCTAACCTCTGTGATATAAAACTTTAGGCAGGTTTGTTTATAATACCAGCTGACTGAAATCTTTCCAAGGTTGCAAAAAATGATTTATATCAAAATGAAAACCTTTGGAAATGTGTCGTTTCTGGAGTTTTTTGGTAATAATTTTATAAAGCTAATAAGAATTTGCCCTCCTTTACAAAGCTGTTGGAACATAAAATATAGGGCATTAATGCACGCATTAACGATGGGATCCAAAAGTGAGATGGAGTTGGGTAATCAACTCTTAGATGAATAAGAAATACACAAGCAACCACATTTGTTTTTTGTTTTTTTTAGCATCACTTTGGTCAGATATTGTTTCCATTGATGATGTTTAGATGTTATATACACACTATTTACATGCCTGCTCTTAGATCTTACATTAAATGTATACGCATGATAGATAGGGCTATATCTATCACATAATCTGTAAACGTGACCGAATATAGTGAACTGGAATCTGAATCTATACCCATCTTAAATACAAAGAAATAAATGAGTGCCATTTAAATATTAAGACAATATATTTAATACAGCTCTGTTTAAATTCATTTTTCTTTCTACACAGTGTGCATGTAGCATTTCTATGAATAGATTTTGTGCAGATAATGAAAAATAAAAGTAGTGGAATAATAGATGACCCCCCCCCCCCCCTTCCCCCCACTTTGGTATATGGTTTGTGGGACATTATAAAGTCATTCTGGTATCACAACATGATAGCCAAGAAGAACACGTAGTAAAAAAGAAAAAGAAAAATCATACTAACACAACAGGAGCGCCATATGGAGTAGATGATTTCATTAAATTTTGTAATGCCAGTCTGCATAGATTTGCATAGTAATAAGAAAACCCATATTTTCAAGAAATTGCTAACTCCTTAATACTTCAAGGCTAACAAGTTCAAAGCACCTCCAGATATGTTGAATCCAAAAGAAAAATATTGTTATGGAAAATCCAACTGGATAATGAAGTTATAGGGTAATGTAATTCTTTATAATGACTCAAGAACAATATATAGTTGAGGCATAAATAACCAATATACCATATGGAGTTGATGATTAAATACTGATTATTTTTGCATGCCTTGTTGCATACATTTGCATGCTAA
Organism: Aulonocara stuartgranti; assembly: GCF_965226115.1. Classification (NCBI taxonomy): domain Eukaryota; kingdom Metazoa; phylum Chordata; class Actinopteri; order Cichliformes; family Cichlidae; genus Aulonocara; species Aulonocara stuartgranti. Next base: position 5,908,522 of record NC_138939.1, on the reverse strand, counting down.
TGAGGTAAAACGGAATTCCTTCCATTTACTTTTTTATTTGCACTTTGGATGAGAAGATACCAGAGCAAACATTCTCTTTTGTAGTGATCATGTCAATCCAAGAGCCTCTAGTTTACAAAATAACTGGCTCTATTTGTCATTGCATAGTCACTATGCAGTTCTTTTTATTCCAGATGAAGCACACAATTTTCTTTTGAGCAAGAAATTGGCTACAGGCTGAATTATTTCAGAACAGCTGTTTTTAGTATAACAGATTTAATACAAAAAGAATAACTGAAGTATCATTCTCATTACTTCTTCATGAATCTGTGTATTTTCCATTGGAGCACAGCACAGGGTGGAGAGGAGAAAATGGCCTTATTTGTATCAGTCAGTTTGCATCAGGTGGCTGTTTTGTGTTTAAATGCATGCCTGCCTTCAAGCACACATTTTATTGAAAGCATGATGTGTATTAGTCCCTTTGCTGAGACAGAAAGGCTACAATATGTGGCAGTGGCATCAACTCGTGGAGCTGTAATACTCTTTTCAATAGCTGTGCTGCAAGATTATAACACAGACGCCTGATGAGATCATTGAAATAGGTATGTGCCTCTAGATTCAGTGGATTCAGAGGTCAGTAGTAGGACACTGTTCAATAATCTACAGATTGGCTCTTTCAGAGGAGCAAAATGACACCTTAAGCAGCATGAAACAGATGGGTATTAGAATCCTTCTGACCCAAGAGTGTACACACATCCACACACACCCAGTCACAATATTTTCCAACATGTGCATCCTTCACTTCATACTATTACCGGTACACACAAACAGAATCACACATTTTTCACGCCAACATGCAAACACTTCCTTCTGTATCTTTTGCCTCACTCGCACCCTGAAACATTCACACACACAAAGACACAGATTGAAAGTGTGCTAAACCCTGCTGTTTGCCAAATGGCCTGGTAGTGGGCAGGAAATGTCGAGCTCAGTGGTCTGTGACAGTAAAAGCCCTGGAGGGATAGCTACTGACCTTAACCTGCAGGGAAATGGACATCACTCACACACACTCATGCACTTTGCATGCATTAACACTTGACACATCACCCGTACTCGGATGCGTCCTCATGCTCATGCCAATATGTGCGCTGCTTTTATGTATTCTCACAATGTGGGTGTCTCTGTGTATCTGTCTTCCTTTGACACACCTCTACTTCTTCTTCTGGGTTACAAGCCGTTCTCTGTGCCAGGGGCCCCATTAGCAATGTCTGATTGGTTTGGCCTGTCGTTTCTTTGTCTAACTGTCAGTGTTGTTGGCCAACTCTGTTGTACAGTGTCTTCGTGTTACAGGTTGCTAATAACACCAAAGAAAAAGCAGACTGGGAGGCTAAACAACCTTGGGTGGAGTAGAAGAAAAAAATCCAACTAGAGATCAAATATTTGAACCTGTGGTGCTCAGTTCATCCAAGCCCTCAATTTAACAAAAGACTGTCTCATCCCTTGTATATCAAGGTATATCAACACTTCCTGCTGCTGCTGCATTCAGAGTGTTAGGTGAGTGTGGGATTTGTGTTTGCAGCAACATGTACTCAGAAGAGGCATCTTGGCATCTATTCTCTGTTTGTTCATAGTTATTCTTGACAGTGTACAAGCCCAGGCTTTACAATAGACGCACTTTTCCCAGTACTCAAATTCTGCTTTAAACCCAAAGAATTCTGACAGCAAACAAAAGATGCCCATTTTTTTAGATTAAACAATTTGCACAACTTTTCTCATTTAAAATAAGTCTTTTGGCATTTTTTTTTCTTTAAATGTCATATGCTTTGTGCACTAAAAAAATACTAATTTTTTTAGTATTTTTTTTATTACTAAAAAAAAAATACTAATTGTTAATATGTGTATGGAAACATTCTTACCCTGCATAAATTATATTAATTTACCATCAGATTTATGAAACATGCCCACTGGCCCATTTGGTTCTTACCACTGTGCATATGTCAGAATCATTCTGACTCAATAGACTAGCACAAAATGTATAGCTTCTACACTATTTGCATGCTATCTAAATATAAAGAAGCATGTTAACAATCAGGTGAGAAACCAGGACAAAATCCAAGTCTGAAGAAACTGAAACAATTGTTTCCAAAGAGAAAGCCAGGAAAGGTAAATGTTTCCACCAGAGAGACTATAAGAAAAACAAGAGAACAGCACAGTGACCTGGTGCAGCTAGTCTGTCATTCCAAGATAAGAAACTAAATACAAGTGAAAAAACAAATCCAGATTTTCCAGCATCTGTAGACTAGTGCCATGAAATTTGTAGTACTAGTAGTGAAATGCTTTAGTACAAAGTATGAGCAAATTCAGGCACTGATTTGTGCATGAAACATTTGAATGCACCAGCCACTCACCGTCTGGTGAGAATGTGTTTTGTTGGTTGCTGATGCAATCCACTCATCTATGACTTCAAGAAAACTTAAGGTCACTCATAGTTTTCTTCTGGAAAACTTTACACCTGAAGAAAACTATGTCTATCAGATAGTATAGGAACTGGTCCCTGGCACTTACTTTCCAATCATGCAGTTTATGAAAGACTGCCCACCTGCAGTGGACTGATGCCCCACAGTTTGAGAACCAATGACCTAATTTGGCACATCTGATCCGCTGCCTTTTGTAAACAGAAGGGTTGAACAGCAGGTGGGTGGTACTTCTGTGCTTATAGTCAGAGCTGTGATCCGGGTAGAAAAAGGAGTAATCTGAAGCCTGAACGTCTGGCTCATAGGAATCACTTACATATACGTTTACCTTATTTTACCTTATAAAATACTCTTTTGCCATCTTTAATATGAACATCCACCATTGTAAGAATATTTATAAGAAAAAGAACATTCAAAAGGTTCCTGCTGAGTTATTCATAGACCATGTTTTGTTATTTTTCCAATGTGGCTGTTGACTACAACATTCATTTTATGTATAGTATCAGTGTGCTAAAATGCAAGGTGTGAGTGAGAAAAGTGGCTCAGTAGTAGCTTTTTTCCCCCTAAAGTTTGCTATCTCGGCTTGGCAAGTGTATTTTGGCTAACACGCGTACGTCTGGAGAGAGGAACAAAAGTACAGGCAGGAGACAGAAAACGTGCTTAGGAAGTTATCTGAGCGAACAAAAATACTACCGCCAAGTCTTCCCTATCTTTTGGCTTGTCTGTCAGTCTGAAACGACCAAACAGAACTAACATAACTGATACATGCAAGACTCAGCCACCAGAGAACAGCACGAGGTCTGTAATTATATGTTGGGAAAGAAGACAAATTACTGATTAAACATAGTAATCTTTTGGACGGAAATTCCCACTGATGAAAGCCTTCCCTCTCATGTGGGCGGAGGAGAGACAGATCACCCAGGGAGCTCCCTATTTGCTCCCCAGCAATAGAAACTAGAAGTTAGAGACCGCTGTGGTCCTGGCAGTAGCATTTTCCCAGGAAGTGTAGAGAGAAAATGAAAGGGAAACAAGATTATAGTAGGAGAACAGGTACACTGTTTAATAAATACAGATAAAGAGATGCAAGCAATTAAAACACAGCCACATTGCATCTGTTGCCACTACCAGATAAACTCCTAAAAGTGTATTGAATATCCTTTGAGACCAAGAAATGTCACCTAAACAGTTCATTAGTAACACGCCTGCTGAAGAAGTTTAAACTTTAGAAGCTCAGTTTTACTTAAAATCACTGTCACATTTTTCTTTTATAATGTAGAAATATATTCAGTAAATCATCAGACTGTCTTTTATCCTAACCTGTGGGTTTCCTTTAAAAGCAATTCCCTAGAGGACACTGGTATCATAATTTTTGAAAAGCAGCATTAATTCTTTATGAATGCCTACAGACGTTGTACCAGTATAACATGATATTAGGAATGTGACTGGATGTTTACAGTTTGTCATCTGTGACAGCGGCATCCTGTGTACGCATTTGAAGGTACACAGAACACAGACTGCAGCTCCCGTAGTGACCTTGGCACTTTACCTTTGCTGGCATGCATAAGAACAGCTGTGCATGCTTTAAGATTTTTAATGATTGCAGATTCCTCTGACTTCACCTTGGCTCTCGCATATGTCTAAATGATTGGATCTAGTTTATATTTATCTTGTTTGCATTTATGCTCTGCTCATCTGGTGACAGGCACAGCAGTGTATTCTGTTTGTCAAGCATTTTAGAGCTTGTGTGTGTGTGTGTGTGTGTGTGTGTGTGTGTGTGTGTGTGGAAGCGATTAAAAACAGCACACATTAGAAACCAAAATGCCCATCTGTTCCCAAAGTTTGTAATTATGCGTGTACGCTGTTGTCTGTCTTTTGTGTGGACATCTGAGTGGAGCCTGGCACAGCGACTGGGAACATATTTGTGTTTCCAGGGTCATTGTCGGCCTGCGTGTGTGCATTAGAACTCATTTAGAATAACGCATGCTGGCAGGATTTGCTAGTTTGTGTTCACGTTTTGTTTTTTGCTTTCTTTTAATGACTTGCAAAGGGGATGGAAGGTTAAGGCATTATCTAGAATTGCATTCACACGAAACGGAGAAAGACAAACATTGCGCGCTTAACTCTGAGACAACGTGTCACCGACAGGAGTTTGATCTTCATATGTGGCTGCATGTATATTTCTTTATTCAATGCGGCACTCATTTCATTATGCTCCTCTGCACACGTACAGGCAGTGGTAATCAGGCCACTTATCTTCCCCAGCCTCCCTGGCTCTTCAGGCATGATATCAAACGGGGCTGCTATGACAAGCAGAGGCTCCTGTAGCTCACACCACGGCTCACCTTTAATATCAATTGATTTTTTTTCCTTCACTCATAAGGATTCCTCCGGCGGAGGATAATATTTCTGAGCTGAGGAACAATGTATCGCTTTCTCAGTCAGTGCGCCTTTGCAATTATAGTGGCCAGCAGCATGCAATTGAATTCTTCACTTGGTTCTCCTCTGTGGAGGTGACTCCACCCTCCTTCACTCCATCTGTTTTCCTCCCTCTCTCTTTTTGTCAGTCTTTCTCTCTACAGGCCTGCTGGTTTCTTTTTCCGCCACATTGTCAGACTGAAAAACATTTCCCTAAATCAAACTCTCGCCTCATCAACTCCTCTTCCTTCTCTTGTGTTCACCTCACATTCTTGTCATGGTCTCATCGTTATTACCACTAGATGACCTTTTGAAATGATCCAACTTTAAAAATGTACACAGGAGACATTTCTCTTTCCCAGACGCTGGATTGAAAATGACTTAGCATTACTTTTATGCCCCCACCCCGCCCCACATATTTCTGCTAAAACCCCTGACACTTTGAAATTCTCTCATCAAAATATGAATCTCAGAGCTGCACAGAGACCAACTTCCCGAGGACGATACAGAGCCTGGAGTCATTCGTCTGTGTAGGGGCATGAAAAGAAGGGATTATATTCCATTCAGATAGTTTTTCTTTCTTTTTTTTGGGGTGGTGGATAAATTCCATTGCTTGCTTTTTAACTTTATGGAAGCCTTTGAATGTTTTGTTCCTTTGTGATGTGATGCTCGCTTGAGGCTGCCTCCCTCGTGCTGCGCTTTGCCAGCCGACACACTGGGAGGGATCTGACCTTGAAATAGCGTCACATCATTTGGTTCAGCAGAGGTGTTTTTTTTTTTTACTCTTAAAGTTTTATATAAATTTTATATAGACTGAGGCTTGAGGAAAACATCGTGTCAATCAATAAATATCCTCATAAGTCACTGTATGTTATAGGCAAATGAAAACAGCTATAAATTCTAGGTTTACATCACCAGAACATTTTTTTTCTCTTTTCAGTCCATCTCCTGCCCACAACTAATATCTTTTGGTTTCAAATATGCCCAACCAGCGACTAAACTGTAGCCCTGTCATAATAAACTGACTCTTTTGGTCAAATTGGGCAGCCAGCTTCTCTAAGTAGGAAGAGAAATTAAAGGGAAGAATAGGAGTGGAAGTTCAGCACACAACATTAATCAGAAATAGTGATGCTTTGTGACAACCCGATTTGCAGCTGTGCAAGTAAATCTGCTACTGCTTCAAGTTATTTCCAGTGTTTGAAAGTAGCTGAGTTTTGATTGTGTTACTGACAGGAGTGTGTTGACAGAAACCTCTGAGATTTGTGAAAAGCTGTTTGTTTGTAGCCGATTCACTTCTGGCTTGTGAGACAACCTGAGTGACAGCAAGACTGAGAGAGTGAGAGGAATGAAAACCAGTAGTGAGAATGTCAGAATCAGCGACAAAAAAAGCAGCGACAAAAAAAGTTACAATAATGAAGGAGAGAAGAAATGGTAAATGGTTATTGGTCTGTATTTGTATAGCGCTTTGCTTGGTCCTAAGGACCCCAAAGCGCTTTACACTATACACAATCATCCACCCATCCACACACACATTCACACACTGATGATGGCAGCTACATTGTAGCTGCCCTGGGGCGCACTGACAGAGGCGAGGCTGCCGGACACTGGCGCCACCGGGCCCTCTGACCACCACCAGTAGGCAACTGGTGAAGTGTCTTGCCCAAGGACACAACTACCGAGACTGTCAGAGCCGGGGCTCGAACCGGCAACCTTCCGATTACAAGGCGAACTGCCAACTCTTGAGCCACAACAGTGAATCAGAAGGAAGGAAGAGTTGGAAAAGAAAGAATGGGGAATTGGAAGGCAAACAGCAGAAATGGAGGAGCTATATGAGGAAGATGGAATGGTAAATGGTAAATGGCCTGTATTTGTATAGCGCTTTTCTAGTCCCTAAGGACCCCAAAGCGCTTTACACAACCTGTCATCCACCCATTCACACACACATTCACACACTGGTGATGGCAAGCTACAATGTAGCCACAGCCACCCTGGGGCGCACTGACAGAGGCGAGGCTGCCGGACACTGGCGCCACCGGGCCCTCTGACCACCACCAGTAGGCAACGGGTGAAGTGTCTTGCCCAAGGACAGAACGACCGAGACTGTCCAAGCCGGGGCTCGAACCGGCAACCTTCCGATTACAAGGCGAACTCCCAACTCTTGTGCCACGATCACCCACGAGCCACGAATAAATGGAAGGAAGAAAAGAAAGGTCAAGGAGCCTTCCTTGACCTTTCTTTTCTTCTTTACTATCTTATTCCAAAGGAATAAGATACGGAACACTGGAAGGATGGGAAAAACAGAGCTCCAAAGAAAGGAAAAACAGATGGAGAGCAAAACATCGAGATTGAATTATGGAAGGTAAAAATCAGTGGAAATAGGAAAAAAAAAAACTAAAGAGAGGAAGAAAGATTTGAATGGAGGACGCAAAAAAAGGCAAATGGATGTAAAGACAGAAGGAAGGAAGAACAGAAGCAGAAGAAAAATACGGAAATTCAGAAAAAAAAGACTAGAAGTAAGGAAAAGTAGAATGATACAAAAAAATGAAATAAAGTAGAAATATATAAGCAGGATGAAATAAAAGACTGAAAAGTACCAAAGAAAAAATGAAAAGATGGGAAAGAAGTAAAAAAAAAAGAAGTAAAAAGTGAAAGATCTGAGATGCACTTTTCATCTTGTGTCACAACTCAGTGCTTTTAATTTTGGGGGAAAAGTCAAATGAAGCGGAGCTGAAATTCATTTCTATTCTGCGGGGACTCACAGCAGCGCTCTCTGGCAAATGGCTTTTCACTTTGTCAAATTTAGCGAGGCCGTATCTCTGAGGGGCAGCACGCAGCATCCAGGCCTGCTGCAGACTACTGCCAGTCCACCCGGCAGCTGAAGATATACTATAGCACTTAACAGCATGTTCCATTTCAGCACTTCTTTATTTTCCTTTTACCACTTCCTTGTCTGCGTGCATTGTGGTTTCATGCTGTCTTTAGCAGCCAGGTTGTGCATTTTTCTGGAATCCACCTCAGTATCGTAATCTGTAACTTTTCATCTGTATTTTATAATCACAAGTATCCAACAGCAGTGTAGGCTGTAGCCACTTTCAAGCAGCTTATGTAGAGTATTTCTGAAAATCCTTCCCATGCAGTATATGTATCTCTCCTCAGTCTTTCTAGGATTCTGTGTCTACTCTTTTGTGGAGTTATTTATTCTAATTTGTTTGGTTTGTGTGACAGATGTGTGCCATCTCTATTTACTAATGCGCCTCTTTCATTAGTGATTGTGTGTTTATCAGTCCACACACAGGTAAACAAAACTGTGTGTTCTTTCTGTCACAGCGAAGTGCCTGAGGTTGTTCTATTCATTCTATACACACATTTGAAATAGACAGTATTATTAGACAGAAACAAAACAAACAAGCTCCCTGACTGTGTCCCTCCTCTCCGGGAGTTTTTTAAGCACTTTTATATTCCAGTTCCCTGTTTGTTTTACCTTTTTTCCCCCAATAGTATGCTTCCTCTGTAGAAGCAGTCCAATTTTTCTGAAGCGCGAGCATCTGCAGTTCAAATAGGTCAAGAAATTAGACTATGAATGCATTACTTCTTGTTTATCTCATTTTGGAAACCATTATTTGAAACACTACTTACTTGAGGTTTTTTGGGGTTGAAGGGAAATACACCCCGAAAACCTAAATACTAGGTTCATTTAGCTAGTGTAGCAAAAGTGTGCACTACACAGTAATTCTTGTGAGTTTAGTGATTTTTTTGATTGACTGTTTATTAAGCCTCAATAAATGCAACTCGATTAAGCCCAACCAAATTGAGCTGAGTTCTCCAAATGGGAACATTCGTTTCTATATTTAGAAGTGGTCGGCCAGTGTTTGTAATTACTGTCCAACTAGAATGCTGTAAAGTTTCTTTGGTAACAACAGACATCCAGAGTGCTTTTTTTTAAGCACTCTGGATCCACCTCTAAGGCATCTCGAGTTAATATTGAGGACTTCACTGCATTGTTTTAGCTTTCATCTACTTAATTCATGAATAAAATAATCACATTTCCATATCAATTCAGTTGAGGAACTTGGAGGCACTCCAGCGGTATTCAAATGATTTAATTAATCATTGCTATCCAGATGCCTCCGCTGATGATATATTCTTGGTTTCCATTTCTATTTGCTCCTAAATCTTAGTCCATGACTTCTCCAGTGGTAACTCAGAGTTTTCTGCCACTGCCCACTTGCCCTCTTGTAAACAGTATTTAAGTATTCTGTGATCTGGCCTGCTGAGCTGGATTTCCCTCTGGCACAACATGTTTGACATCGTGTTGTTATGCATTTATAAGAATACAGCAATATTATAAGAGTGCTTAAATTTGGCATGGGAAACGTATACTGCTGTGAACTAGAGGGCATGTGCAGATCCTGCTGCTCTCTGCTGCTCTCTTTGTAAATAAGTTTTCATAAAGTCACAGCAGTTTATAACTTTAAAATATCTTAGTGTTTAAGAATTAATACAAGTCTACCTTTACACTGCTCTTGCATTCTTAGCAATTTGTTTATGCATCCAGTTGATAAAATGATATTAACTATTTACTTGGGGCACTGTTTGAATTTGCCTCATCAAAGTGCATTTGAACTTAACTCTCCTATTTAGATTTATTTGCCACTAGCGCGCAGCTCTTAAGCTGCTACTAGACTCAACAGCTAACATCAGCTAATAATTTTGTTGTGTGCTAATTTAAATTAATTACCCTGCCACAATAAGGACCTACCTGCATCTTAGAACCATTATGTTGAAAGTAATGATAGTGGATCAAAACGTTTTGTCATCTTAATTTAAAGATTGGGAGCAATGGCAAACATCTAGCCTGGCCCTTCCTGAAGGTAATAAATTTCACCTTCTGTAACATTAGCTCTACAACTCCTCAACATTAACAACAAGGTATCCAAGCCAGTTTCTACTAAGCTTCTACTACTACGGATCTGCTGAGGTGTAAACCAACAATACCACATAAAGTAAAAAAGAACTCATAAGCAACTTGCAGGGCTTTCTACTGGGCAGTCTCCCACAAACCCTTAGCTCCATATTAAGATACTATCCATGGGAATCACAAACAAATTTGCTGAATCGCAACATCCACTGAAAATATGCTTGATTTTCCACTAAGAATAATGACAGAGCACTTAAGTGCTTAAGTTGTTTGCCCTTGCCAAACCCTACTTGAGTCAAACAAAGCAGCTGATTTTACCTTTTTTTTTTTTTTTTTTTTTTTTTTTATCGGCAAGAGATCCCTAGGCAAATTGTGGGCGCAACAACGTGTTTCTACTAACCAGTACAATCAGCACCAAAGACTGCAACCAGCACCAAAAACCTTACCACAGCTTAGAGCAACCATGAACAAAGTGAAGAGATTTTATTGGGCAGTCTGCTTCATAATCTGGAGTAGTGAGGTGCTGGAGCCTATACTAGTTAGTTTCCAATATTTTTGCTTTAAAATGAAAATATTTGTTGTAGTCATTGGTCTTTATTTTATTATAGCATATAGGCCACACTGAGTTTTTGGAAGTATAAATTTGAAGTTTCTGAGTTATCCAAACATCTCTCACTGGAGGACATGGTAGGGCAAATTGTCTTATGCATGGTAATTCTATTTTCTGGTTGCTTTGTCGGAGTAAATTTACCTCAGTTTGATTGATTATATGCAATCCTTAAGCTGTTAACAGCTGAATCCTTAATGCTGGCACAACGGAGGAGTGTCCGCTTGGATACAGTGCACTGTACTATACTCATGCTGAGTAGTTCCAGCAGTTATTTTATGTTGAAGCAATGCAGCTCACGTTTCATGTCCCCTTTCCGATTTCCAGTAGAGTTACCTGGGAGAAGCTAAGTGAACTTGTGGTATTTGTGGGTATGTAATATGTGGGTTTAATTGTGTAATTGGAGGCACTGTGGTACAAGAAAGGGTTCTTTTTTCCAATCAAGCAAAATTATATTCAAATGCGTGTCTAAAAACAATGTGAGGCTGGATTAAGGCAGCCTACCTGTTTTCATCAAATCTGCCTCAGTAAACACATTCTGAAATATCGTCTCTGAACTTCTTATTGTACTGAGTAGTTAAAGTTTGAGAATTTATTTGCTCATAGGTTTAAATGCAGCCCATTCTTTTTCTTCCGTCTTCTTTTTCCATTTATTTATCTAAAATCAAATTCCCTGAAGTATCGTAAAGGACTTTGGACTCTTAGATCTGCGCTGGTCTAACCACTGGGTATACCCACGGCCCAGTATGGTTTGTTAACTACCTTCTAGAGCCCCTGTGGAGAAACCACACGTCTTTTTTTCCCCCCCCACACTCGCCTCAGCCTTGAAAGCATTCCGGTCACACTACATTGATGTTTTCAGGGTTCCTCTGAAAGGTTGTTTAAAGAAACATTTGAAGACTCATCTCATTTTCCTCGCTGCAGTTGCATAGTCGTGTGTCGACTATGAAAGAAAGCGAGCGGGAGTACATATCTGCTGCGTCTCCATTATACATTTCAACATCGTCTCCTTTGCCAAATTAGTCCTTTGTCAGCTCAGAGAGCAGCGCTAATGAGAGAGTTGCATTGCAGCATTTTAGAACCCATTGCTCCCCTATTAATCTGGAGAGATTTGTGTTCAGGCGTATTTTTTTTTTTTTTCTACTCAGCCGCCCCCATCTCTCCCTCTGCTCTCTGATTGACGATAACGAGATGGTTGGCTAAAACCAGCTCTTATCGACAAAACAAAATGGCTCCCAGCCGTGTGTGTGTGTGTGTGGGTGTGTGTGAGAATGCCTACTTGTGTGTTGGTTTCCCTGGCTCTGCATTCTCTCCCTGACGATGATTCTGAGCATCAACACATACTGGCACGGTGCTCATGCTGCCATGTTCTGCTGCATGTGTGTATTAGTGTGTAACCGTTTTAGTGCGAGTATCATCACAATGAGAACGAGATGAAAGGCCGGTTCGTCTGTGAGTCACAAGATGCTGCCTGCTTCCTAAATGGCCCCGAATAGTCGATGTACAATAAAGATGATCAGCTCCACTTACAATTGGTTTGTGCACATCGAAATTACAATCGTGAAAATGAATTCTGCAAATAAAGAATGAAAAGATGAAAGACACTGAAGGATACACAGAGAGAGAAGCCTATATACAGATGAAGATGCATACAGTCAACTATTGGATAAAATAAAGCAATGGAGAAAAACTGATTTGCAAACATATGAATACATAGAAACCCGTCATGTGTTAAAGTACTGGAAAAGACATGTAAAGGTGAACTTTGATATGAAAGAATACTGTCACGAAGACCTGTAAATGCATAATAAATTTAAATAAAATTACTGGCAAATGCAAAGCAAAGTTACAAAAGCCTTTCAAAAGTCTCTTCTTGTGCTGTGGAAGATAATGAGTACAGATTTAAACTGTCAACATTTTTTGTGCCTTTATGCCTTTTTTGTAGTATATAAGTTCTCCACAAAAGACAATTTGTACGTCTCTTCAGTCACTTTTTTTCTTTTATTATTGTTGTTGATGTCAACATGACTGACACGTTTCTGTGTTCTGGTCAGGTTGGCAGTGTGTATCTTCATGCTGTCTATGAAAAGGATTAATATAATGGAGATGAAGAATACTACGATGCTGTTAACTTTGCTGATGAACTGATTTGTATTAGTGGTTTAGGATATGTTTTGTTTTTCTTTTATGTATATTCCCCCAAAACCCTCAGTTTGATATTTAACATAAAAATGTTTCCTAAAACAAACTTTGGATTATAGTTTTTGACAGATGTTAGTATGTATGATTCTGGTGCTGTGGATTCAGCTGTGGATTAATTCACATCTGCGTACATTAGTGAGTCTTACAGCAGGCAGTGGCACGTGGGATGGGACAAAACTTGATGGTGTTTGTGCAGTGAGAAAATCAAATGCCTCTGTTCCACTACTGTGTCCATTTAATGTAATTTCATTTCACCATATGGGTACTTAAGCAGAGAAAACATTAGTGTAATAACATTACATTTCTCTAATCTTTACTCCCTTTCCCCCCCCCATCTATGTCGCTCTCAACCTTCCTAATTACATTGCACTTTCCTCTCAGACAGGTACCCCTGTATCAGTTGTTTTCTTTTTCAGTTGAATTGTTTGAGATTAGAAGTAGCAATAACACAGGTTATTGTTTTTCTTCTATGCAACTGAGGTAAATTTCGATTATAGCCACTTTCCACTCAGTTTTCCAGTTTTCTTCTTTGTTGATTGATGTTAAATTGCAAGGCTCACCAATGCCAGAAAGTAAATTTAAAAAATATCTTAAACAGTAAAGAACAAATTTCTACTATATCATGGAAAAAAAACACAATAAAGTCCATGTTAACAGTGATTCTAAAACGTGATAAGAATCTTGATCCAGTTATTTACTGTCTGTGTAAATATTTGCCGACAATTTCCATTGTGTCACGACAGTCTTTAGTCAATTCTGAAGACCAGTTGTTGTAGTTCTAAAAGCTAAATACATATATATCTTTAAAAAAATGTGAGCGACAAACTGGATGGTCCCTGTTCTCCCTGAATTCGTATTTCATAGTTGGATTTGTCAGACAGGACATTTTTTTTCACGTTTGTGTCTGGTTATTCATTAGCAACCTGTAGGCAAAAGTAGTCTTCACGTAAATCTCTCTGTTTTTCTCTTTCACAGGGCCCCATAGAGAATGACATTGTGATTCACGTGGCCCTGATAGCTGAGAGCCAGAGGTAATTTTTGTGTGTGAGTGTGTCTGTGTGTGTATATATATGTGTGTGTGTGTCTCTCTCTCTTAATGTGTTGCAGACCATAAAGGGAGGTTATTTTCCGCTGCTCACTCCTAGTCAACTCTGTCAGTGCCGTAATTGTGGTGAGCTCATAAAGCTGGAGCTCAGGCTGACCTTTGCCTCATCTGTCATTCTTCTCATTGTCTGTGTGTGTGTGTGTGTGTGTGTGTGTGTGTGTGTGTGTGTGTGTGTGTGTCTGTGTGAGTACACATGTGCCTGTGTAAGCACACTTAAATACATGTGTGGCATGTGGGTATGTGTGTTAAACAGGGTCAAGTGACTCTGTGAAGCTTGTTAACCTGTAGCTCCAATTACTGCTGCTTGCAAGTCCCCATCAGGTCTCCTGCATCATCTTCAACATGTCTCCTGTATATACTGTGTCTCAGTAAAGCTCATTAGTAACATTTCGATACATGAATAATTTGCGTCTAGTTTTATATTTACAACAGTCATTCTACATTTGTTCTAATTTAAAGAGAATGAATCTAGAGACATAATATTTATTACCATTCATTAGATTTCACTTGACTCAGCCACAGCTTTAACACCTATAAATTCACAAGGCTGTAGATTTTAAAACATCAATCTGTTGGGAAAGTTTTGCAGGTCAACAGATTTTCAACATGATTTTATAGCTGCAGAGTCGTAAAACATATTCAGCTTTTAAAAAAAAGATTTCAATTCAATTCAATTTTATCTATATAGCGCCAAATCACAACAGCAGTCGCCTCAAGGCGCTTAATATTGTACAGTAGATTGTACAATAATAGATACAGAGAAAAACCCAACAATCAAATGACCCCCTATGAGCAAACACTTTGGCGACAGTGGGAAGGAAAAACTCCCTTTTAAAAGGAAGAAACCTCCGGCAGAACCAGGCTCAGGGAGGGGCGGGGCCATCTGCTGCGAGTGGTTGGGGTGAGAAGGAAGACAGGATAAAAGACATGCTGTGGAAGAGAGACAGAGATTAATAACAGATATGATTCAATGCAGAGAGGTCTGTTAATACATAGTGAGTGAGAAAGGTGACTGGCAAGGAAAAACTCAATGCATCATGGGAATCCCCACAGAAGAGGGGCCTGAAAACTGAAGGCTCTGCCTCCCATTCTACTTTTAAATACTCTAGGAACAAGTGTTCTAATAGGGTGATATGGTACTACAAGGTCATTAAGATAAGATGGGGCCTGATTATTTAGGACCTTGTATGTGAGGAGCAGGATTTTGAATTCAATTCTGGATTTAACAGGAAGCCAATGAAGAGAAGCCAAAACAGGAGAAATCTGCTCTCTCTTTCTAGTCCCTGTCAGGACTCTTGCTGCAGCATTTTGGATTTAAGGAAGGTTTTTTTTTTTTTTTTTTTTTTTTTTAAATGAATAATTTTACTGTCAACAAAATCATTTGTAAGCGGAATTGATTTGAAAAAGCAGCCATTTACTTGGCCAGAATTTGCTAGCCAGTATCAGACAGACCGATGCTAAAAGAAGTCTCTAAGAACCTCAAATTGGAATTGGAAATGGAATATGCAGGCTACTCTTGCAGCTGTTGGAAGTACACGTGTCAACAATCAGAAGAGAGATTGCATAAATTTGACCTGCATGTGGGTGTGCCAGGAAAAAGGGCTTCACAGTCCAAAAAAGAAAATTAGAGCAAAACAGCAGTTTTGCTGTAGACCAGACCTTTTAGAATAATTTACTTTGGCCTGAATGAAGCATAGTGAACAGTAGACACATTTGGCAGCGATTAAACACAGCTTTCTGGAGAAAACCATCATACCAGCTGTGAAGGATGGCGATGGAAATTTTTTGGTTTGAAGGAGGCAGTACATCCATGAAAAACCCCGAACCCTATGTAACAAAACCTTTGCTTGAAAAAGTGGTCAGCAATGCCAACAAGCTTGTGTCGGAGGCTGGTGGACAAACGCTTATGTAGAACAAGTCACCAAGTTACTTCTGCTAAAGGAGGTAATGCAGGCTTCTGAGACCAAGGATGTAGTTACTTGTTACTCATTTTGAGAACAAAAGACATGCAGACACGATCCCATTAATGATTAATAAATCATTCAACAGTTACCCGTGACCACACGAAGCAGGCCCATTATAGTCAGCATATCTCAGCAGCTTAGAGAGCAAGGAATATAAATGACGATGCTAGTTATGACCGTCCAACCGTTTTTTAAAAAAACTTACAGTGGTGAATTTCAGTTGAATGGCACTGTGCTAGATGGCCTCCAACAGTTTAAGTGAAGTGAGGACAGGATTAGATTACAGCATCTCTCCATCTATTCTTAAAATAAGAAAAATGATAATAATAAGGTGAATCATGGGTATAGTTTTTTTCTTCTTTTGAAGGAGAAACGAGTTCCATTTTTTTGTTTAGTCATAGTCTTTTAACCATATATTTGAATAGATATCCTGCTGTCCAGTTAGATTTCCAGCTTTTTGTGTCTCTCAGCATATCAGGGTTTTTCATATGTATTTTTCAACAAAAGGTCTGTGGGAGCTGATGGAGATGGCATGAAAATAATATTGTATGTTTTTTCTCTATGTGGTTGTAGACTGCAAGTGTTTTTGAATACCTATGGTATTCAGACCCAGACACCCCAGCAAGTGGAGCCCATCCAGATCTGGCCCCAAAAGGAACTGGTCAAGGTAAAGCTTGTTGGTCACATGTTGGTTAGAAGCGTTTTAAAATCATACACCTCTTTGACCTGTGTTTATGTTCTCCTCTTGTGTAGTTCAGAATGTTTGAGGTGTTCTCATTCCTATTAGATGTCCACTGGAAAAATGACAACAGTCAGAAAAGAGGTTTTAACAACTAATCAAGTAACAAACTGAAAACAACATACCGGTACTTGAAAATACACTTTTTCAGTGAGGCTTCCTGTTGGTTTTTTGTCTAGTTGTGTAGTGATGATGTCAGGGAAACTATTACAACTAAACTATTAGAAACCAAAAAAAGGTTCCTTAACACAAACTTGGATGTGGTATTTAATATCATGTGGTATTAGTGGTAATTCAGCACTCACATGGGGCATATGTCAGTCCAGAAGTGGGCTCTTCATAACGTGATTTGTTTTTCCCTCCTTCATTATGAGGCAGTTGGTTGAAGACAAACTAACTACTGCCCACAGAAGTAACTAATTAACTATAATCCACAATGAGTCTAAAATTCTACAGTCTAGCCATGTACATTTGCAATTCTTTATGATTAGACAGTTGCTGTTTGAGTGATGGATTTTACCAACGTTAAACTTGAAATGTAACTGATTGCAGATCCTTTGGAGGTTAGCGGTTAGCACAGTTAGCGCCAGTGACTTGTCCTTGAGTTACGGGCTTTTCCTTATCTTCAAATAAGAAAGCCCAGCCCTGTTTGCTTTGAATGATTGGAAGAAAATGTGAGGGAGGAAAACTGTGATAGACTATTGAAGCCACCCCACCACCAACACAACTACACAGATCAATCTTGCAGTGAGCCAGATTACATTTCAGCAGTCATCTATCAATACCCCAATACGTCTTGGCTCAGTCAGTCCATCTGCTTGTCAGTCCAGGATTTCCTGCTCTTAAGATTTTCCTCTCGATTGTCCCATCAGTCACAGCGGGGCTGCAGAGTAGTTGAAGTGACTTATTAGTTGAGCAGTCATTGTTCACATTGATTGATCAGCATAATGGTGTAGCTTTCACTGTGGCAAACTAGAGATGCATTGAGCAGAGCTGTCTCCAAATTTGGTTTCAGAACAGTATGTTAGATGGGTCAAAAATTTTGAATTGGTTTCACTATAAGCTGTTTCAATCTCGCATTTAAATATTTAAAGATAAACACAACCCTTAAAAAGCCTTTTCATCAGCATTATGAGACTAGGTCGAGTGATGAACGATAAAACCCCCAATAATAATAGGTCAGTTAGTGGTTCAGCTACATTTTTTTAATTATAAGCCACTAGAACTATTCCTTTCTTCGGTTTACCTCAGTGTAATTCTTATCTGATCTAAGGTACATTCTCAATGCAAAGTGATATTTTATAGAATAAAATGATAATGAATCTTTCTGTGTAAAAGGATTGTTTTAAAAAAAAAAAGGTAACTTTGATTTCAGCAGTAATCCTGCTCTTATGAATCAAACAAGCATGTTGTGAAAATGAAAGTCCAAATCCTGTGTGATGTAAAAACTCCCTGATGTCATCTTCAGTATAAATCAGCTTTTACTACAAAAGGGGTTGAGGTTCAATGGCTTTTAATTAAATCTGAATTCACCAGTGAATCTGCTCAGCAAATCTAAATCCCTTCAAACCTTAACTTTCATAACTTTAAGCAACAAAAGTCATAAAACTCTTGCTATTTAAAGAGCAAAATTAATATACTGATTGTGAGATGGTCTAGCTTATGCTCAGTGTCTAGATTTTTTATTTATTTATATATTTTTAAACACAGAAGAAAAGCAAGTAGCAGATTGTTATTCAGAACAAGGAACTGAGCCCTTTACATGGAAATATTCCTGTAAGATAAAGATGAGATGGAAGGAAAGTGAAGCCGTTGTCACTTGCTTGAGTAGCAAGTTTAGCACAAGCTGCTATTTTCATTCCGTCCACTCTGCTCCTTTCATCTTTTGCAGATTACACTATTTGTACTGTCATATTTATGACACCAAGCACTTACCTCCCTAGCAACTTGTGCTTCAGTCCCATAATATCCATCACTCAAATCCTTGTCTCTCCACTGGATACTGTTCCTCATCTGCATGTCTGTTGTTTGAAGTCTACCAACTCTGTGTTGTCTGTCTTTCCTCTGTCATATCCATCACTCAGTCACTCCCTAGTTGCTGGTGCTCATCTGTCATGTCGGTTACTTGGCGTTTATCCTCCACGCCACATTCTGTAAACAGCCATTTTCTCCTATCATGTCATCTCTTTGAGCTCTGTAGTCATGGGCCTTTTTGCTTTCTGTCCCTCCATCACAATATTCGTCACATTTGAATCCGTAACCCGAGTCTCCACCCTAGGCCCATATCCTGCCCCGCCCCCCATTATGTCCGTTACACCAAACAACTCTCCCCTCCAGGTCTATCATCTGCCTTTGAACTGTCATACCTGTTACTTTTTCCTTCTCTCCCTTCTGCCTCATTCTGCTGCACCGCTCAGCCTCTCAGATGGATATGCAATTGTGAGTCAGAGCGGGCACTGTGCTGAATATTAAATCTGAAGCCCAGACAGACATTTCTTCCTCGACAGAATCTGTTTATCTCCGAGTCATCACCATCTCTGGTGCTGCGGGCTGCATTTGCTCACCTCACCTCGTTTCTTGCAGCCATTTGATTGTGTTGACAACAGCTGCCTGTCGATGGGAGAGTGGCAATTACATTTGAAATGTGTTATTCCCACCCATGCACCCTTAAGCTGATCCTCTTTCATGTCACTGCTTTCTCCAAAAATAGCCTTCCTTTTAGCCGTTTCATATCTGATTGTCATCGCCGATTTCACTAAGGATGGCAATTTGTTTGATGAGACTACTCTTGAATTTTTTCCAGCTTGTGAAGCCTTCCAAATAAGATCCCAATGAGGCTCTTAAAGGTCATTAAAAATACATTTTGTTGTTTTGGGGGTGGGGATGACACTTTGCGTCAAACACATGTCTCGATAGAGACCTAAAAACTAAACTGCAGTGTGCTCATGCTTGTTCAGTTTTAAAGCCTATAGAAAGCAACCTTCTTCCCACAGTTACTCCTCCTTTTACAGCATGTACGGAAATGCAGTGGAGGAAAAAAAGGCATTGAATCATAAGCTGCTGTATGCATTCCCCAGTAGCTTTGACCTGTTGTCTTTATGAAGGCTCTGTAATCTATGATCTAGAAGACCAAAACTCTCCGGCGAGTGAGTAAAATACTATTAAACAGTCATAATGGACAAAAATATAAAATCGAGAATCAGCTTGTGATAGCTTATCCATTTCTCTTTGTAAATCTACACTGAAAAAGTGTTGGTCAATGTAAAGAGGGTTTTTTTGTTTTCTTTATTGTAATTGTAATCAATTTTGTGTCATTACTTCGACCATAACTCAGTGAAAAATAATATTTCCAAGGGACTTTTGGGCAAGATGTGGAAACTACCCATGTCATCGCGGACATTATTTCGAGCTGTTCTGCAACCTGTAAGCTTAATTTAAGTCTCTCTGGTTGTCAGCAGCTACAGCAAAACTAAATCTTTTGTGAGCATTGACTTCAGCAATTAAATGTACACTGTGCAGGGCACCAAACCAGCAATAGTAAAATATGCAGAAAAACTCCTGTCTGAGCACCTGTCGAAATGAGGAGTATATCTATGCCGAAGAAAAAGTTTTGTAAGCAAATAATTGCTCATCCTCACACTTACCCACAGAAGAAATGCGAAATACAGCTTTTTGTTACATTTTCCACATGTCAGTCTTGCTGTTTGCGCTTCGGTCAGTGGAAATGCGAGAGAATGAAAGGATGCTTTGATAGGCTGCCTGCGTGTTGTTGTTCGTCATTGGTATTCTGCACACAGGAAGAACTGGGTGCAGAGGTTCCTCCACCCTCCTTTGGGTTTTCTCCTCCAGGTCTTATCTTTGCCTGTTATGGCAATAGTTTGCAAAGTCAGTCAATCTTTAATTAACATTTTTCTACTTTATAAATAAGCATATATGTATGAAACTTTACTTTTTCCCTCTTTTTAACATAATGTTGTATCATTTAGTATTAAATGCCAGCGTTTCAGAGCAGTGAGGAACCACATAGGAGTGGCAGAGCACCACCTTTTGGAGGATGTTGTGTATTGCAATTAGGATGTGTTGTAATGCGGCAGGGAAAGCTTGATAGGCAGATTTCCTGCTCTGATATTTGAGTCTTTGTGTACTGATGCTGCATGATGATAGAACTCAGAACGTGTTTAAATTTCACGCTCATATGTTGTTCATACTGGTTTCATACTGAGCCACGTACAAAAGAGAAATGTAATACTGCAAACACAGATTTCTCTCTCTCCCTCACACATAAATGATAAGTTGTGGTGACTGTGTCACACCACTGGGCTTCGATCCAGCAGCGGCAAGAAATCAATGTCCACCTTCTTTTTCTTTGCATCTTTGCATCAGTGGATTTTGTCAGCAGGCAACTCAGTGGTAAGAAGCTTTTATCTAAAACACCAAAGAAATGCTTGGGAAGCTGAAAGGCTGGGGCTCCTGTATTCTCTCTCCTGTCGTGTGTAAATGCATTTCAGAGATGGCTGAGGGGGAGGCCGTGACCTTTTTCCTCAGTTCTGTTTTGACAAACTGTAGAGCCTTTTGGATATAATAATAAGTTATTACCTGCAAACTTACTCATCCATCTTGGTTTTACTTGCTAGTTGTTTATAGATCTGGGTTTTCCAGTTCCATAATTAGTGCAAAATGCGTAATAATGCCTATGTGTATATTATATCTTCAGACTTGACTTACAAGTCTTAATCAGTTCACCAATTAAATGTGATATTTGACCTCTGCCTGTCTTCATCAGCCAAACCATGTTGGAATTGAGAATTAATATCAAGCTCTCTTCCGGCCTCTGTGCACCAGACATACTCGCACTGCTGATGTTAACATTTTTCATCTCATAAATTTGTTCTGTACTAAAGAACTGACTCAGGATTTTCACCTTGCGACTGAAGGACCAGACTGAGGCTTGAAACTTGACTTGTGACTTGATTAAAGTCAGCACAGTACTTCTTCTGTAGAGCTGGAAGAGATGGAATTACAGTGTGAAGAGATTACACATTGACCAGACAGAAAACACCTACTCTCAAAAAAAAGGACCCCTTTCATTCTCCAATCTATATCAATCTTGGATGTGAACATAGAACTGGATCATTTTATTGAGTGGAGCTGTGATGATTTACCCAAAGGGGGAAAAACATCTATCCAAGAAGAAGTTTTGAATGTCTTTTAAAAGAATAATTTTAAATATTTTCACTTTAGTTTAATTTGTAAAGAAACAAGGTCATATTTTGTAGTTCAGTGCAAAGAAAAAAAGCTGATAGATGTTTCAATTCAATCAGTGATATGTTATGGTATTTCATGAGATGGAGAATGGTCAAAATCTAAGCAGTGAAGATTCTAATTTTTCCTGTTTTATGTGTTAGTCTTCAATAATGCTTAATCCTACATATCCCATAGCATAAACAAAGTGTCCATCCCATTCAAGTATTCGCCTGGTTTGTAACACAATCTTCATTCTAAGAAGTTACTGTTTTCATGGGCTAAATACAACTCTTCAAAAAGGCCTTTGTAACATTGAGCCACAACATTAAAACTAGTGATGGGTAAAATAAATAAATTATATACCCACCAACAGCACAATTCTCCTATGGCAGTGGCACTGAACTTTCTCGCAACTTCAAGAACCAAACTGCTCCCAGCAACAGGCAATATTTCCAAAGCCACATCACTCGCTAACTTAATTATTTTTTAGAAAGGCAGATTATGGCAGAGGAATCCTTCAACCAGTCGAGAGCCAGTGCTAATTAGCTAGCTATCTACAACTGATAAAATCTTTTGGTTGCTGTCATGTCAGCCAACAAATCCCAACAGTGTGAAATTGAAGACCAACTGTTATAAAAATTAATCAAAGCTTTGGATAGATCTGCCGCTGTTAACATCATAACTTGTATATGTGTCACGTAACAACAGAGCGATTGACAGGCTTTGCAACTCAGATCACCAAATACGAGAATAAATCATTTTTGGGAACTATCACACCAAAAGATGTTGTTGAGAACTCAGCGTGATGTCAGTGTCTCTTCTCGTGGGCCCCTGCACTGCATTACAACGGTGTTATCAGCTCTCGCTCCCATGGGTATACTTGGGTCCGCTAAGCATGCTGCTGATGGTGGCACGGGGACCTTTCATTATCGCCACGTCTCATAGCTTTACACAGAGCTACTATCAGTAGGTGGTTCTGCCATATGGAGGTAATTTCAGCTTATGAGTTGCAACAACAAAAAATGTCCCAGTGGGACAGACAGATATTGGACCCACGCTTTCATTTAAATGGTGAATAGAACTGTGCTGCATGACATTTTAAATCAAATGTGGTATTTTCAGTCACCAATTTGATCGCAGGGACTGCAGATAAAGATGTAGGTTGTAGCTTATGTGAAATCAGAGAGCAGGAAGATTTTTCCAGAGTTTAGTTTACTGATAAGGTGTTAGTTTATGTCTCTGTATAATGTGTGTGTGTTTGTCTTTCTGCAGGCATACCGTTTCCTTGCCTTCAATAAAAAGCTGGGGTTGAGTGGACGCCCAGAGAGGCCAGTGGGCTGCATTGGGACCTGTAAGGTATTTGAATATGCACACACGTACCCACAGTCATGTAAGTACATCTCAATACATGTGCTTACTGTACATATGTGCTCCATGAGACTTTGCACAGGTCATGGGTGACCACTAACCTAACAAACCTCCCACATATTGATCCACATAAATATTCCAGAGCTTCGCAATATGGCAAAAATTATTCAGCTCCACGAGTGCTTTCCTTCTTTATTCATACACTATGCATCAGTGAACGCTGAGGTTTTGCGTAGTCTCAGGCGTTATTGCATTTTAATGTGCTAAGTTGCTGTCCAGCAGCCTGTGTGCTTTGTCCGGGTATGTGCATGTTGTGTAGCTGTTACATATTAGCATTTCTAATGTCCATGTTTGCGTGGCGTTAATGTTTCTTGCTGGTGTTGTTTGCGGTTTCTTGCAAATGAAGAACATAGTACAACTAAATAAGTTGAGCTATAACAGCCTCCTCAAACAAAAGCATTGCCAAACAAATGAATCATGTCTCCCAACGCATTGCTAAGACAATATAATAATGGAACATTTATGGGGAAGATGGCTGACTGCCAGAGGACATTATCATTATCAGTGTGTGTGCCCCTGTGAAAATCTGTATGTGTGAAAAGGAGCTTTCTACCAGTTGTGTGAATGTGCTGCATCAGTGTGTGTTATCAAGAGTGATTGTGTAACTCCTGTGTGCCCCCTCTGTCTTAGGATTGATGGCATGTTTTATACGCTATCCAGAATAATGTATATGTGGCTTCTTGTGAGCTATCCGTCTTCTAATGCAGCTGTTTGTTTGCGTGTGTGTGTGCACGTGTGTGTGCGCGCGTGCTCGTTTCCCTCTAGATTTATCGTATCCTGGGCAAGACGGTGGTGTGTTACCCAATAGTGTTTGATCTAAGTGACTTCTACTTGTCCCAAGATGTTATGCTGCTGATTGATGACATTAAGGTAAGTCAGAGTCACATTATGGAGCTTACCAATGTCACGAGTCCACAACTTACAAGATTTTATGTGCTTACACAACTTAAATAACTGAGATATATTCAGCTTGTCTGGTTTAAAGAGTCTGTTTTTCAAAAAAGGCAAGAAATCTGTAATTTAATGTGATTTCTTACTGCTTTCACTTGGCCCAATAGAAAAGGCACACGCTGTCATAGACTGCTTAATGCTAGGACTGATAGTGGCTACAGTTATCACTGGCTTTTCCAGTGATAACTGTTTAGGCTTGATAATAGCTAATCTTCAATAGTTGGTGCAAAGTAGCCTCTTACCACTGAACATTTTTGAATCAGGAGATGTACAAAGTGCAGGTAGCCAAAATATTTAGCACATTCAACTGTTATCATTTGTATACTCAGATCTCTCAGCCGTGGTGGTAATTCATGGAAGGTTCAGAACTTGTTGTTCTTTTTTAATTACTTTAAAAATGTCAGACTTTCTGATTATTTCCATATTTCCATAAAAAGACTAATGATATTAATATGGTTGCATACTTTCAGGACTGCTCTATATATGCACTACATACATCAGTGTCTGACACTGATTGCCAGCTAAGAATGGCTTATCAGCATTAATTGGCACCTGCCACTGAAAAACGGTAGGAGCGTATGACTGCAGGAATTGGCATATACCAAGACTGAAATATTAATTAAAGGAAATTATCAGGCAGTCTATACCTAAGTTTCCTATGTGGTCATTAAGCCGCTGTTGTACTTTTTAATATGTAACAACTGTCAAAGAATTTAAACCCAGAGTGAACTTTAGAAATACCACAGATTCAAGCTGAAAGTTGAATCTTTGTACTGGAAGTATGAAATGGTGTCTGTGTGTTTGTGTGTGTCTGTGTGTCCAGAACACCCTGCAGTTCATCAAACAGTGCTGGAAGATGCCAGGGCGTCCTCTCTTCCTCGTTCTCATCCGTGAGGATAACATCAAGTAATATTTACACTCTATAATAGTCCTTTTGTCGTTTTTTTGTGGTCTTCCTGCTGTATGATCGCTTTCTCAAAGCACTCTCCCTTCTCCAATCTCGTCATACATCACTCACTATCTCATCTTCTGTCTAACATCCGACTCAAGCTTGCAACAAAATGTCTTGACAGAGAATTTATTTCGCTTTTTTTCCCCATCAATCATGTTTCTGTTTCTCCTCCTCCCCTCCATTTTTTTCCCTTCAGTATGTACTATCTGTCTTTATAGCAGAAAGGTGCTACTGCACATTTGCTTGCTGATTGGGTGATAATGTTTCTCATTTGTATCACTATAACCTGGCTGGTGGGCTGATTACAGTAGTATTGACCGTTATCCAGGGAGCCATATGTTAAATGTGCTACAAACGTTTAAGCAGCCAAGCTACAGCATCTGGAATGAGTCAGTGGGCTCTCATAGAAACAATTCAATAGTCTTTAGTTTGCTATTGATTGGGATTATGACCTGTCTAGGGGTCAACAACATACCAGATAAAGCACTGAGTATACTCATTTGATCTGAAGCTTCAGTTGCATACTATTAGTGTGTTTAATACAGATATTATGTCTGGAATAAAATCAGTGATACTTGTGATGAAAGGAGAGAGAGCTTATCACAATATTTTAACTTCTGTCTCATCAGAGGAAGCCGCTTTAACCCAGTCTTGGACATGCTGGCCTCATTCAAGAAGGGCAGCATCGGAGAAGTCAAAGTTCATGTTGACAGACTTCAGGTTTGTGGATCCGGTTAATTATGTTTTTGTTTGCAGTGCAAATGTCAAAGATATGCTTTAATCAACACTTAAACAATCAAACTGGTCAACTAAATGAAAAAACCCACACAAAAGTCGAACATGACCTGCAGCACCGAAGCTTTCTACAGTAGTTGGATCCAGTTAGATCAAACAGATTTAATCCTGGCAACTCTCATTGCAAAGCGAGGGCGATTTCTGTCTGTGCCCATTAGAGACTATAGCAGGTAACTGTCTGGTGAATTCACAGTGAGGCCAGTGGGTATCGTGTGTTCTGCATCCTGCACACACTAATCAGGTAGCTTGCTCACCTAAACCTAATGGAGTCTTTCCACTTGAAACCTGAAATGGACTATGTCCACTTGAGGCACTGTGAACAATGACCTGAAATGGTTTTCCAACATGGCCTGGATTTTATGTGTGAAACAGCAAAAGCAATGTGAGGCAAGTTTCTTTGACACTGAGATACTAGCTACTATCTCTCCATCCATCCATTTGCTTCCGCTTATCCTTTTCAGGGTCGCGGGGGTTGCTGGAGCTTATCCCAGCTGGCATAGGGCGAGGAGCGGGGTACACCCTGGACAGGTCGCCAGTCTGTCGCAGGGTTAACATAGCCCTACTATCTAGTTTAATGTAATTGCTTTGACTGCATTTTGTAGTTATTCAAAATAATTCTTGTCAAAATATGAAATGTAACAAAAATAGACAGATACAGCAGCACATCGTAAGCTGACATGATACTGAAACAGGATGGTAGATTTAGTGCTAGACACCAGTGAACATAAAAGGCTATTGCAGTTGATAGCTTGACTTTATTATGATTTTATTTCATAGGATTATATCTGAATACTTAAGAGAGGCCACTGGGCATGTATTTGGTTAGGTTTGGTTCTTCTTATGTGTTGAACACGTTGAATATATTTCATATCATATCATATATTTCTACAACTAGAACCTCTCTTTCTTGTGTGATCATCAGAATGGGTCAATCCTACATTTAACTGATCAATCATGCTCTTAGATTCACATATTCTTACATTTCCAAGCAAGCACAGAATCAATATCACCACTACTTTTCCTCCACTTTTGATTGTTTGCTTATTGTGGGGGCTTTTATAAAAGCAGCCGTAGAGACAGAAGTATACAGGCTGCTCCCTTCTTTTAGCTCTGACTATCATTGTTGGCTTGAGAAGGCTAAAGCTGCTTTGAGCTCTGAATGTTAAAAAAGGTGACTGGGACTGTGTGAGTGAAGGTTTTTTTATGGCTTGAATTTGGATGACAGCATGGAATTAAATGTTATATTTATAGAAGACAAGTCTTTTCCTTCTGTGTGGGTTTTGACCTACTCAGAGGTAAATAAAATTAAGTCTAAGTGCATAAATGAATAAATAAATGTGGCTTATTGGCGTTATGAAATGGATGAAACAAGTGTTACAAATGCTATGAAATAACCTCTGCCTATATGGTTCATTAGTCAGTGTTCAGTAGATGTTGCAGTGCCTACAATCCGAAGAAGAGTCAGGACCATAAAGCATATTCAAAGTAAAATCAGATTATATTTTTTCTTATTTGCTAGATTTTGAGTACTTCTGGTAGCTCAGGAGGTAGAGCAGCTTGTCCACTAATTGGATGGTTATTGGTCCAACCCTTGGCGTCATTGGACAAGATAGTGAATGCTTAATTAGCCCTTATGCATCCGTCAAAGTGCAGATGTGTATGTGCGATTGTTATAAAGGGATAGAAAAAAGCTGCTTTATTTTGCTGGTGCCTTGTCCATATTATATCTCAATTTGGTGCATCATGGAAATCTTCGTAGGGCTATTCCCAAATTTACAGTTAACCTTAAAGCTAACCTGTAGATCATCCTCAGTTTTAACTGCATGGTTCAAATATGTCTACATTGAATGATTTTGAACACAGTATTCATGATTTCAAAAACCCAGAAAATTAGGCCAAGGTAGAACCAGGATTATTTGCACACTGGTAACTTTGCAAAGTTTATGACAGTTTTCTAACTTAAACTTCACTTCCAGTGTGTTTGTGGTGTTCAGCAGAGACTTCCTCATATGATCCTTTCTTTTTCTTTTTTTGCTTTCAAGTTTTTCCTTCCCTTTGCCTATTTGCCATTCGCAACACAGCTAACTCCTACAGCTTTGAAACATTTGCTCTTCATCATCTCATTGTTATGGGGAGCAGGATGGCTCCTCTCCTACGCCTCTTATTTTTGTTTTGGAGTTAACTTCAGTTGGAATGGCTAATATCACATTTAGACCACAGGAGAAAGGCAAACCGAACTGCACTCCTACACAGCTATGCTTTTAAAATGCTCAAACTTTTATCATCGCATTACCGTGTAAGACACTCACTTGTCACTGCAACAGTACACATTTGTAAAAATTGTAAGCGTGAACTTATTGCACACCTTACTACTCCATTTGTTATCTGGTACAAACTGCATTATTTAAACGGTTGTTTTGTAAACCGAGTAACCCGACAAACTTCCCCTCTGGGATCTACGCAGCTCCTGAGTAGGCTTTTAGAAGTACTTTGTCAGTGCAGTACTGCAGAATCTCTTGAATGCTAAATTCACCAAAAAAAAAAAAGTCACTTGACAATTTCTTTGATGTGCACTGTCCTTATCAATCATTTAGACCCTGATATCTGGGGCATTTGTGGAGCAACTGGACTTCCTGCGTATCAACGAAGCAGAGTAAGAGTCCCTCTAGTGTTTATGCTCCCTTTGACAGATGTCAGTGTTTTTGCCATAATTACTGCATAAATCAAAGTGTCTAAGTGATACCAGCTTTATTTTCATTTACTGCTTTAAATGTGAAAGCAAAGCTGCGGATAACACAAAAAATATAATTTGTCTGTATCTGTATCTGTGTGTGTGTGAACAGGATCCCAGAGTTTAAAAGCTTTGAGGAGCTGGAGCTGCCTAAGCACTCCAAGGTGAAAAGACAAACAAGCACGCCCAACGTCTCCGACCTGGAGCAGCAGCCTGAGATTAATGTGGAGGAGTGGCAGAACAAGTCCACCAATGAGATCATTCAGAAGTTCCATGTGAGTTGTTCAAAAAGTACCCAAAAATAACACATTCTCTTAACTAAAGAGTACTGTGAGTAAAATGGGCAGGGCATAAACTTTTCCTCACTGTTGTCGCTATAGCTGCTAATTAAATGGTAATCTTTTATCCGAACAGCATTACCAAGACTGGCAGAAGCCCCTCCAGCTCTTCCTTTTATGCCATGTCTGACTTAATCAGTGTCGTGCCTGTTGTCACTGATGCATGCTCAGCTTTGTTCCCCCCGGGGTCTTTGCCTCTGCTTTCCCAGAACAGAGCCCTACTGTCAAACAGAAATGATCTTGGCTGAAATGTTTAACTATACTGTTTTTGTATGGAAGGCTCATCATCCCTTTCATCTGAATGTGTATCATTGTAAAGGACTGTGACTGCTTGGCAAGTCAGGCTCAGCTTGCTAGCATCCTTCTGAGGAGAGAAGGATCGGACTTCCTTGCCAAAGATGGTAAGCACTCGCATTGTGAGCTAGAGAGCAACTAAAAGCTGTACTTTCACAAATTAACAGCAAATCTGTTTAAATCGAGGAATTTCCACTTCCCAGTTTTGCCTGACATCATCTAAACTGTTTTCTACCTTAAAAATTGATGCATTCATCAGTTACATCTTATTAATTTAAATACAACTCTATTTCTCTTTGAAGTTTTTTTTAACGTCTGAACGTTTTGTTGTAATTATAGAGAACATGATGGAAGAATTGGAGAGAATCTACAGAAGAGCTGGCAGCCGAAAACTTTGGTCTGATATTCTCACACACACACACACACACATGCACTATTAAAATCTGTTCATAGACCTTTTTGCAGCAGTTCAGCCTTCTGTTCCTACATTTCTTTGGATTACATTATATTTGTCCTGATTTGATTTTCGGTTTTTGCCTTTGCTAACATTCTTCGTGTGTGTAATAAAAGAACTTGGAATGGAGTTTGAAAATTGAATGAGATGTGAACTATATGAGGATTTTTCTCTGTACTTTAGCGAGGGTTCTTTTAAGCAGTTGCTTGTATATAGACCTGTTGTGTAATCTTCATAAACACTTCAAAATAACTGTCATTTAATCTGGCTGAACTGTAGGCTGGCAGTGCGCCATGCTGCAGCTATTACCAAGAAGTTTGCCAGCTCTATAGCTCCTCACATCACCACAATTCTGGTGCATGGGAAACAGGTAATGTTCAGGCAGAGATGGAGTCAAGTCCGTGCATGAGTAGCACCGGTTAGTTGGCTAGCTTGCTGTCGAAAAAGCTTTCCTAGAGCTGTGTGAGGTTCAGCCCATCCACACTTTGGATTCTTCTTAGGCAGGTCATTTAGAGGTGTGAAAGAAAACATTAAACTGAATTTGGAGTTCATTCTTTTTTAAACAAGTTCAATAAATATGCATAAAACTTATACAATGCTTACAATATGTGAACATAAGCAGTGGCCACTTAATGCCCCTAGAGTTATCTAGCTATTAGAGATGTGTTTAAAAGAATAAGATTTAGCATCTTAGTGTTATTTAATTGACTAGCAGGTGTTGGAAAAACACGAATAGGCTAATATCTTAGCATATCAAGGAGATAAACGTATTCCTAGTGAAACCACTGGGGTTAGAAATATAGAACACAGCTAACTCTCACACAGTCGTCAGTTTGGATGAGGCAGCTTTGCCAAGCTAGCAGGCGCCTTGACACAGGCTGTACGGGCTTTCTCTCTCCATTAACCATCACAGTGGCTCGCCCTTCACTTCTGCTGTTTTGATATACATATATAATTTATTTTTTAGCATCACATGTTTCTCTAAGGCTGGCTGTATACTGCAAATGAAACAGAATTTGACTTGCAGCCACAGGTCCAATTTATTTGTTTGCTAGATGAAAGTGCTTCATAGCTACTGCGGGAGCTGGCAACACACATAATGTAATATTAGAACAAATGTGGTATAAAATTTGTGGAATACATAACTGAGCCAAATTGACTGCCTTTTTCTGTGTCTGTTGTTAGATCTTGCACAACAGATGCACAGAAGACATTCAGTAATTTTTGAAATAATATACGGGTCTTCTAAGGCAATGATATGGGTAAATGAAAACATCAAATCAGGGTACAGTGTTTTATGTTGTCAAGAAATCTCTGCATTTCTCTTTTTGATCTTTGTCTATAAAACTGCCAAAATTCCTTTTTGTTTGTGGTGTACTGCTGGCCTGTCTCACAAAAAACTGACCAAATACTACAAATGGTTGTCACAACTTGTGAGCTTTTGTTCCCCTCGGTGTTTTTATTTGATTTTGTATCCAGTTGCCTGAAATGACAACTTTTATTGTATGCTGTTTTTTGTTAATTAATAGGATTTTAGCATAAAGAAATTTGATTATGCTGTCAAGTTAAAAAAAAATTGTCTGCAGGCAGGTTTTCAGCTTGCTGGCAAATGGCATCAATACTCAGTTCAATTTACTTTCTCATTTACCTAACATGGGCCAGGAAGTGAAGCTTGAAATAGGTTCCCCAACAAAGCATCGGTGGATTGACACCACATCATGCCTTCTAAACGTTAAAGCTTTGTTACCTTTTTTATTCATTGTATTCAAGATGTGCCCTTGTATTTCTGCAGGTTTAAGCACTGAATAACTCTACAGATACACACACACACACACACACACGCTTTCACACAGAAACACACACAAAAAAGATATTCGCAGCATATAATAAGAGGAGGTTGTGTTTCAGCTGATTATATCCATGCCCCCCATTAATTAAGTATTCCATGTGTTCCCTGCTTCTGTGTTGTGGATGTGTGTCGATAGCAGGCTTGGTTGTGGGCTACCATGTGAAGATTTGTGAACAGTTTGTGTGCTGATTTTTTCCTCATAGGATTCCTGCAGGCCCGAGGAGGCAGTTTGAAGGTTGCGCTGAATCCTGAACAATGCAATCAGAAATTAGTGAACATTAAAATATTTTAGGAGATGACAAACTTTTAGATGTTATTTATAGGGACACATTTTCTAGTCATGTGTTTGACTTTTAGATTTAGATTGGTGATTTATGGTTGGTTTACACAGCTTGTGTATGTATGTGTAGCTGTATATATCTGTATGTGTGTGTGTGTGTGTGTGTGTGGGTGGGTGGGTGGGTGGGTGGGTGGGTGGGTGAATTGTGTTGCTTACATTGTTGAAATATACATTGCTGTGCTTGAGAGTCACCATCTACCAGAACCAAATTCCTTGTATGTGTCTGTGCATATACATGGCCAATGAACGCGATTCTGATTCTGATTTAATACTTTAAAGAGTATTTAATCAAATATTGGAAGAATTGCAATGATTATACATTTATTTTTTTAAACTTTAATTAAATGAGGCTGCAGTCTTAGCTGTTAGTCATTATCTGTCGTGGTGTAAAGAATGTTCTTGTGTCTTTTCGCCCACTAGGTCTGTTGTCCGTCTTGCTGCCAGTCTGTTATCTAAGCTAGTGGACAGCCTTGCCCCCAGTATTACTAGTGTTTTAGTGCATGGCAAGCAGGTAAGTGGACACACAGACTGCAGGGCCTGATTAGTGACAATCCTTTCGGCAAATTATGTCTGAAAAAATGTTGGTGGCATGTTGGGATAATAATTTTAATGTTCACTGATTAGGAAAAAAATTAAAGTTGAAATATTTGGTTTAAAGCTCCTCAAGCTGTCGTCCTGTGGGAATTGCTTAGGCCAGCTGCATGCTCATATCAATCATCACAGCTCGCCTCCATTGTGTGTCCATATAAGCTGTAGTTATAGTAGCGCTGCTGGTGTGACTACCATAGAGTCCTAATCTGCACCGTGTCTAGACACACTCCATATGCCAATTGATATATTGTGACCCGTGAATTTGCCTGATGCCACTCCCTCACGCTGGATGAGTTTCGGCGCATCATTTTCTGTCAAGTGTTATTCAGAGATTAGCCTCCTCTCAAGAGTGTCAGTTATCTTGCCTCATTTTTACCCTTCTGAGCAGTTTTAGGCATTTCATTATGCTCAAGTAGCTCAAGGTGTGAATCTGCATATAGATTGCCTACCGGAGGGAATGCTCCTCTCAACATGATTGGAAAAGCTGATTTAAAATTTGAGACGCCTGTGTTCCTCTGCTTACAATAACAGCTCAGTTGGAAAAAATAAGAGGCACCACCCCATTTAAGTCAATTCTGACTTGAGTTTTGATTAAATTTCTCGTCGTTATTGAAATCCAACAAAGCATTCCCCTTGAATTTAAACTCGGCTGTACCCAAACTTTATTTCCAGCTTGTCTTCTTTGTACTCAGTTCGAATCCATTTAGATGTATAGATGAAAGATACATCTCAGTGCTAGATTTCATCAGCTGAAGACGAGAGTAAAAGCGTGTCCTCTCATCAGTTAGACTGCTGAGGTGTAATTTTCTTGAGATGGCTTCAGAAGAAACAAATACAAAAGTGGAATCTTGAGATCTGTAATTTTTCCTACTCACTTTTATGTGACTCTGAGAGAGGAGGCCAATTTTAGATTGATGGAAAAAGGATACTTGTAAGAATTACACCTTAGAGAAGTACTGCGCTCATGCTCGCCTCTGCACATACACACTTTTGCAGATTTGCCGGACTGCAAAACTTTCTAACCAACGTGATGTTTGCTGTCTGTGTGTGTCTGTGTGTACATATGTATGTGTCTGTGGTGTTTCCTGTGATTACCAGGTGACCCTTGGTCTATTTGGACACGAGGAAGAGGTGATCTCTAACCCACTGTCTCCAGGGGTGATCCAGGGCATCATCTACAGCAAATGCTCCCCTTATGGTGGGGAGCGGGAGGCTGTTCTGCAGCAAGAGATGGTCATCCACATCGGATGCATTATCTCCAACAACCCTGAGCTGTTCAGTGGCATGATCAAGATCAGAGTCGGGTAACCCAAGTGTATTTAGTGAAGCTAGATGAATTTGAGCAGGATGGGGCAGCTGTAATTCTTCCCTCCCTGCTGTTCATTCTAGTACAAACTATAGAAAGAAGCCCTCATGTTAGCTAATCAAAGCAGTAATAGCAGCACAAGGTGACACGTTTGATCAAGAAATTACTTAATATTAGTTATTTTTGGACATATCCATTATTTCTCAGACCAAGGCTGTGACATATAAAAACTTTACAAAA
The DNA here is from genome assembly GCF_965226115.1 of Aulonocara stuartgranti. Classification (NCBI taxonomy): domain Eukaryota; kingdom Metazoa; phylum Chordata; class Actinopteri; order Cichliformes; family Cichlidae; genus Aulonocara; species Aulonocara stuartgranti. The sequence continues at coordinate 5,874,606 of NC_138939.1, read as the reverse complement.
ACACTGGAGAGCACAAGAAGGTGGCATTGTAAATAAGTTAAGCAAGCTGTAAAAAATGGCTTCTCACAAGGGGCACAGTCAGAAATTATGCGTTGTTTTCCAGCTCATTAAAATGAAAAAGCACATGTACCTGTGGCAGATTTGACTTCATCCTTGTTTTGTTTGTTTTTTTAAACCTTTGAATTATCTGCATCCTGTGTGTGAGCATGAATAAAACCCTGTGAAGGTGTAATCCCAGCAGACTAAAAAGGCAGTTTTTTACCTGTGCACTTGACTATTGTCTGCAGTTACACTAAACAGTGATGGATTAGAACTTATTTTATCAGTTATATACGTGTGAATCAATTTATCCCTAAGTGATCATATTGATGTGAGCTGTGCAGGGCTCAGTGCCACCATTGATAACAGCACATGTGTATTATGTGGACTTCCAGATGGATTGTCCAGGCTATGAAACATGAACTGAAGATCGTGGCAGGAGACATGCCACCCCAGGACATCTACCAGCTCTCCCCCAGCGACATCAAGCAGCTTCTGCTGGACGTGCTGCAGCCGCAGCACACTGGCAGGTATTCTCTCTCTTTCACTCACACACGAACACGCATCGTACAAACACACATTATCGCACTTTATCAAGAGCGTTATCCGTGCTTTCTCCTTATATTAACTCACAGATCTGCCTTTGAAGATGCTGTGTCTTTATCTTAATGCCTCTACTTTTTGTATAATCTTTTTGACTTTAATTATTTTATCTTCTTTCTTGTCTACATTCATATCTTATTATCTGCGGCTGCCACAACCCAATTTCCCCTTGGCAATTATGAAAATCTTATCTTATCTCATCTGATCTAATACACACCAGCTCACAGACAATTTTCCTTTGGCACAAAGGCTGGCATCCTCATATTTTGCCTGTTACTAAGATGTGTTCAGCAGTTTCTTCCTCGTTTCGCCTCAGGTCTTGGCTGAACAAGCGTCAGATCGATGGCTCTCTGAACAGGACCCCTTTGGGCTTTTATGATCGTGTGTGGCAGATCCTGGAGAGGACCCCAAATGGTATTGTGGTAGCTGGGAACCACCTACCACAGGTACCCGCCTACCCCCACTTTGCTGCTAGATAATTACTCTGACCCATGCTGATTAATGATGACACTGTGTGTTGTGTGCTGTAAAAGAATCACTTTTTTTTAATCTGTGTGGAAAATTTCTGTAGGCCAGAAATTCTTTTTTGGTAAATCATTAATATGTTTGCATATGCAGGCATGACTCTCATGAAGAAATACAGAATAAGTACTTGTGCATAAACCTTTTAATGAAACCCTTAATTGACTAAACCAACTTTAACTGTTGGTAAAGTAACTACTTTTAAAGTCTCGATAATGCTCATATGACCGCCACATGGATAGTTGCTCTGCTAAAATGTGGAAACACTGGAAATGAAGATGGCTTTCTGCACAAATGTTCTGCTTGACATGTAGTAGTTAGTAGTTTTTACTCCATTTGTGAAAATGTGCCTTGCCTCCTAACAGGCTTCACTGCAGGTTATAGCCCTTTGGCTCCACTGTGGCCTGAAATCTAAAGCACGTAGACACCACCACATATGGAGTTTGCTCCCCTGAGATGCATTGACAGGCATTTTATTGCAGCCACCTTTAGCTGCTGCTTGTTTGGGAGTAAAGACCTGTAAAGTCTGTACACAAGCAGAATCCATGCAGTTCGCATGCATACTTTACGAAATGTGAATTAGCACTAATATCAGTAATTATGGACTAGAACCTTCATAAATATGGTGATGTCTGGACTTCTGGAGTCATTCACCGATTTTCTGTGAAGAATTATTTATAACTGCTGGTTGTTTGGTCAGTAGATTCAGTTAGTGTGACTTGATTAGCTATTTCTGCTCACAGTGTTTTAACATTATTTAAAATACAACAGGTTCATGTTATTGTGAAGTGTTTCTAGCTTAATTTGTTGAAATACATGGAAGAGTAAAGCTTTAACAAGCAACACAAACTTTTTTGATGTCTACAGTAGGTCTCATGTATACTGTAGCACTGCAGCATGACCATATTTTGCTGGTCGCAAACATGCAAAGACATGTTCCATTACATTTTTTTTCTCCCATTAATCACATTTATCTCATCTCCTATATCCTCATCTCTTTGCAGCAACCCACGTTGTCTGACATGACCATGTATGAGATGAATTTCTCCCTGCTGGTGGAGGACACGCTGAAGAACATTGTTCTGCCCGAGTACAGACAAATCATAGTGGAGGTAAACAGGCCCGTTCATCAGCACCAACAAATAGAATCAAAGTATTGAAGGATTTTACTCATCCTGGTATCGACTGTTCCTGTGGTTTACAATGATTAGATTTCAGTAATTTTGAGACTGTCTTCATTGTTATTAATATTAACGTCTTGCCCTCGCTCCGGTTGCCCATAGTTGCTGATGGTGGTGTCCATAGTTCTGGAGAGGAACCCGGAGTTGGAATTCAGTGAAAAGGTGGATCTGGACAATCTGGTGAAGGAAGCCTTCAGGGATTTCCAGAGAGATCGCAGCCGCTTTGAAGGAATGGAGAAACAGGTAATGTGTCTCAACCTTAGGGTGACCTGTAATATACTTTCTTTTTCCTCTTTAAACGTGACCTTAGTGTCTACCACAAAATTGTAACATCACCTTCTTAAATTGATCCTCTAAAATCTTTTATCTTCTGTTCCAGTTATATTAAGGTGGGTTCAATTTAATTAAATTGTTGAAGGGTTAACACTGACATTTTCCAATTCATTAGAGTCTTATTACATTTGTCAGATTTAATCCTGTTGATTTTTTTCCTCCTTTATTGCATCTAATTCATGAACAGCCTCTTCGTACTTGCAGCTCGTTGGTTTAGGTACTTTTTAAAGACATATTTTATCATCTGACCCTGACTTTACTTGTCCCAGGATGACATGGAGGAATTCTACAACACACCACCAGTGGGAAAGAGAGGCACCTCCAGCTACTTGACCAAGGCTGTTGTGATCCAGTTGCTGCAGGGGGATGTTAAGCCCTGCAAGGATGACCCATGCACTGTTAGTTAAATTATGAGCTTTTTTAGCCCAATACCAGTTGAAAACAGTGGACTGTCCCCCATTCTTGATATGCATTATAATGCATTATATGCATAACTTCAGTCTTCAGCAGTACCACTTTAGCAAGCTATTTTTTTCAGAGATTAGCATGTCTGCAGTTTGCTCAAGGAAATAAAAATAGCTATAAAAATAAAATTGTAATCATTAGGGATAATTCTAAAGTAGATCATGTGTTCACTTTGTTTTAGCGATACAAATTTGTGTGTTACTTGTCCAGAACAGAAGTGTTTATCCAGAGATTATTTATCTTATATCTTTACATTTTACTCATAACTAGCTAATGTCACCACACAACTAGCTAGCTCTTTTTCCCTGCTATCTGAATGTTTTTGATTAGCATATCTGCACTTTGTTTTGCAATTCATATACTGTACATCCAGGAGACTTAGCTTAACTCAGCATCTACATTCTGGTCTGCAAGAGAGAAATTGTTTATCACAAAGCTTGAACTGTTTGTTGAACTATTGCTTTATGATTTTTGTTGTTGGTGCTGAGAAATTGGTTTTAAATTCTCTGCATTCTAGCTGTCAGCTATGTCAGAAATTATACTTCAGTGAGCTGTGCTAAGTAACAGCTGTGCAATACATTGTAGGTCACCAGCAATAACTTGTAGATGTTACATAGAAGTTTCAAGGTCATACTATATCAGGAGAAAGGTGGTTCTTACACTGGTGAATTTGATTCCCTGGACATCATGTGACTTATCATGCAAAGCAGAGGGCAGTAACTTCTGTCTTTATTTCATATATGGTTCATCCAAAATGTAGCAGTCTCAATCAAAATGCAGCATGGCCTTGTTAACAGGCTGGCTCTGGCTCTTTGGCATTAGAAACACATTAGAAATGTGTGCACACATTCTAAAATGTCTTTCTTTTTAATTTAGTGAATTACATAAAATTTAGAAATGTAGAATTCAAAATACGAACAAAGTTAGGTGTTTGCTGTACTCTTAAAGGAACTCTGTGTCCTCTTATTTTTGTGCATGCAGAGAATACGCATGACAATAGGTACTGTTAGCATAACAATTGTGAGGGTTTCTCTCAGTATTACAGGTCACAAAACAGAGCTTTTGCGAGGCCTTTTTTCTCCACAATAGTCCTCTTTTTGACAATGAGTACTGCTCATCCAAAGTCTGGGACTGAGCCTCCCTAAGAAACTGATGTTTTGTTAAACGTGGGAAACAGAAAAGATTTCTGCCATCCTTAACTAGAAATGATAAGGCTCCTTTTGACTTATTTTAAAGCGTGCCTCTTTGAATATCATCACTGTGATGAATCTGCCCAACCTCGTCATGGTCTGTTTGAGTGTGTCGGTGTGTGTTCTTTGCCTCTGTCATTCAAAAGGAGTATTTTTAACTCCAAACTGTGGTTTGAAAGAATAAAGTTATCACAAAAACTACAAACATTTTTCTCTCTGTGACTTCCTGTTGTGAATTGTGCTTGTGAATGAGTAAAGAGGCCAAATGTCACTTCCAACCCCTTTGATTCTAAATATATAATTACTTTACATGAAGCTAAAATCTCATGTTTCTTATAAAACTGCAGCAGAAATGGAGTGTAACTGATATCCCCGAGGGGGTGTGTTTGGCATTGTGCTGCATCCTACCAGTTACACCCCCTCATGTTGACTGAACCCCTTATCAATCTGCATCTCAGCACTGAGTCTGCGTGAGCTGCTGTCTTGCAACACTGACTGACAGGCAGACAGGGTGGAAAAAGCCAGAGAAGATAAATGAGCTCTGCCTCATACTCGATATATTCAAGTCGACTCTGGTGAGAAGAGCTTTTGCCTGTCTTGTTGAATGAATGTTTTCCACATCGAGGCAAATCCAAAAGGAATCCCTAAGCATTAATTTAAACAAGTAACCTCAAGAAGGCTTTTCATTTCTTCCCAATTAGTTAAACACTTTGGGATGTATGATAAAGAGCCGTGCTTTCATTGAGAAAGGAGCTCTGCTTTCAAACACCAGGGAACGCCACTCATAAATAGATTACCATTCAGGCATTATGTCCTATTTTCTCATGGCCTGAATCATAAATAAGATGATATTGAGAAAAAAAAGCCTTTCTTGTATTGAAAACTAAATCATATTAGAGAGCATTGAGATGCAGCTCAGTAATATTGTACAGATGTACCGCTGAAGTCTCAAACTGATGCACCATCGGTCCACTAGAATGCAGCAGAGTCCAAGAAATGCAATTCATATAGTTTCAGTTATATTTCAAAGGTGTAACTTTCTTACCAACTTACCAAAGTAATGTCGAAATATATTAATGATCCAAACAAGTCCATGAAGCAAGGAGCTGTTATGCAGCACTTTGTTTTACATTATATTTAATATTAATTTGTGTTTTCAAATCACATTGTGGACTCCATTAAATGTCTCCTACATAAAAACCTTTGAATCAAGGAGCTTTTGTGTTCGTTCTTTTGCTTTTGCTTTTTTTGCTCTCTGATCAAAGGGTACACATGGTGAGAGCAGTCAGAGGGCCTTTTAACTTGTCCACTAGGGGGGAAATGCAAAAAAGTGGGAACTGGCGAGTTCCCTAGTGTTTGGCTGAATGGAAACAAACAAGATGGGACATTAGCAACCAACAGTGAGCAATCCAAATATGAGGGGCTTTTCATGCCAGAACTAAAGCAAATGAAATCAAAAGAGTGTTTCAACTGATTATTAGATTAGAATAAATGAATAATTACGAACTGGTGTGAATTTGAAACACCACTTATAAATTACAGTGTGGTCATGCAGGGATTCTTTGAGGGAAAGAAGAGCGTTTTGCTGGTAGATAAATGAAGTGCATATGAGGAGGCATTTCATCATAAATATATCTCTCCAGTCATATTCATGTCATTATATCCACACACATCCCACAGAACAGCAGCCATACATTTCTCTGGAAATGTGTTGTCATCATGGTGAGCATAATCGCAGATGACAAACCCATGTGGTGTGCTCTGACTGACTGTTGAAACAGAGGAACTTCATCCCATAGCGGTGAGCACAACATTCCCACATCTATATCTCTATCACACCTCCTGCTATAATACAGCAGAACATCTGCCTGCTTTCTCCCTTGCTGCTATCTGGTTTGATATGTGAGCGAAAGCCTGACTGTAGATAAAATGCTGCTATGATGTGTTTAGTCTGCAGGCAGCCAACTACAGGAGAATTTATACAGCTGTTCCCACAGGTGGTTGTCATCCATATATAATCTACACCACATCAACAAAACTGCCTTAATATTGTGTAGGTACCCTCATGCTACCCAAACATCTCTGATCCAGTTTCCCGTGAAGTCTGGCATTGGGATGATAAAATGGATTTCTTTGGTTCCTGTAGGTGGCCCCCGCTGACCCCAGTGGGCACCCCCATACCCCGCGACCCACCAGGGAGAGGGGGCCCAGGCCCATCCAGACCGGGGCCCAGCGCAGCAGCGCCTCCCGGCCCCACAGAGCCCAGGACAGTCCACCCAACCCCACCACAGAGAAAACTGCACCCACCCCACCATCCACTCTTCTTCCAGACTACATAAGACAATAAACACCCAGGCTGTGTTTATATATATCAAATATATCAACATCGTTGATATATTTCTGCATTGCCAGGCAACTGGGGTGCTCTGTGAGTTGGTTTCAGGACAGTTTAGTAATAAGAGTGAGCATCCAGTGAAAACTGCACAATGCCCTCTTGCAGATCTTCATTTGGGTCAAGCTGGAATAGGTTTCAAGGAATAACCTCTCATCTGATTTTCTGCGAGTTTGTCTAGGGTATATATGCTGTGGTATGTTGCATTTGTTCCTGTTACATCCTTTACTCTAAAAATAACTAAAGTTAAATAAACCATATGCTAACAGCATTCATCTCAAAGTCCCGGTATACCCATAAGGCCTCATGTATAAATGCATTTGTATTCTGACCGCCTGCAGTATTGTATCAAAAATCCCCTCTGGCTCAGACAGTATTTTCCAATAGAAACATTAAAGAGAATCCTACAATGGCAAGCAAGGTCAGTTTTGACTCTTTGTATTACATTTTTTTTTATCTATGCAAGGGGAAGACTTTCCCAGAGTGTAGAAAAGTGATTTTTTTTATACCTATGTGCCAAGCAACATTGTAGATAAGGTATTTGCATGAGAAATGTCAATGGACACATACAATGGGCCTTCAAGCTGATATCTAGAAAATCATTTTTAAGGCTTATGCACCAAATGAAAACATTTCATTTGAGTGAGTGGTTTGAATCCACTTTTCAGTTTGTGCAAAATTTGCCTGCCTGAGACTCTAGGGGAAAAAATGTTCGAATGGAAGAATGAAGAACCAGAAGTGGTGGAAAAGGGTAAGATGCAATGATGATTAAAATTTGGAAATACCTGCACACACTGTCAGTCAGTCTTCCCTGGGAGGCTTTCATAAAGCTGCACTTTATGGTGCAAAAAACCCCCCCACTCTGTAAAGACTATAAAAGCGAGAGCTACTGAAACTTTGCTTAGTTCCTGTACAGTAAGTGGATTTTTATATTTCTATCGCTGTTTTCAGAAAATTACAGAAATTGTCAGAAAGAATGCGCTCAATACTGGGATCAGGGAGGAGGACTGTGGATTGAGAAATTTAAAGCAGTTATATGTTGATCCCCTTTTACTTTCAGAACTGCCCTAATTCATAAAACTATAGATTCAGCAAGGTTTTAAGATTTTGGTCCATATTGACATGACAGTATCACATAGTTGCTGCAGATTTCTGTGCTGCACCTACATGATACGAATCTGTCATTTTGCCACATCCCAAAGGTGCTCAGTTGGATTGAGACCTAGTGATTGTCGAGCACAGTGAACTCAGTCATGTCCATGTTCAAGAAACCATTTTGATATTATTTGAGCATCAAGACACATCTGACCAGGCAACATGTTTCTAATCTTCTGTTGTCTAATGTTGGTGATCCTGTGACAATCAGCCTCAATTTCCTGTTTTTAGTTGACTGGAGTGTCACCTGGTGTGATCTTCTGTTGCTGTAGCACATCTGCTTCAAGGATTAATATGTTGTGCATTTGCAGATACTTTTCTGCATACCCTTGTTGTAAAGAGGGCTTTTATGGGTCTTGAAGAATTGTCTGGTCACATCGCTCTGATATCTGTCATCAGAAAGGCATTGATACTCAGTGGATAGTTGCTCTTTTCTGGACTATTCTCTTTAAGTCCTAGAGATGGCTGTGAGTGAAAATCACAGTAGATCAGCAGTTTCTGAAATACTCGGACCGACCCATCCCACACAAGAAATCATGCGCACATGTTCAAAGTCACTTAAAAGACCATTCTGATGTTTCAGATACTTCAGCGGGTCATTGTAACCATGTCTACATGACTAAATGCACAGATTTTCCTGCCATGTGATTGGCTGAGATTAGATTAACAAGCAATTGAACAGCTATACATAATAAAGTAGGCAGTGAGTATGTTCCCCGTAAGGCAGGGGACAGCAGTGTATCAGGGTTCTTTTTCTGAAGCTGTTTGCTCGCGTTATGACACACTGATGCTGCTGCAGTCTCATAACTCAGCATCTGTCATCAATAACGCCAAGGTGACACATATCTATCAATATTTCATATTAGGGCTGGCAGCGAGCCTAGACACACACAGAGAACAGCACTGGCACTGAGAGGGACTTTTACACAAGATCTCTGCTGAACTGTAGACAAAAGATTAGAAGGTACCTTGCCCGAATGAAAGAATGATTAGAATATTTGAAATATAAAATTATTCCCAGTGAAGAAATAGCCTTAGAATTGAGGTGAGACATGCGGTTAACCTTTTCTCTTTTGTACCAAGTAAACAGAGTAAATGAGTCTGCCTTAAATTTGAATCTCCAGAAATGTTCTTTCTGCATTGTGGAAACGTTATTGCTCCAGATTTACATGTAGCCACATTTTCTTCACATTTTTCTTCATATTTTCAGCAGGTCATCGTGACTCTGTCTAGACGACCTGCTTAAAGTGGTAGTGTCTAAGCAAAGCTGAACTCATTTGGAAAGTTGGACATTCACAGGAGATCCGTCTGCACTCCTACTCCTACTGCTACATGTAGCTCAGAGATGAAAGATTGTTTCAGCATGTGTGCAGATTAGATTTTTTTTTATTCAAAGAGTACTTTGAAATGTCTCAAAAGTGAAGCAATTGTGGAAGCACTATAAACCTGTGTTTTTTGTAATGACTGGGATAGGATGACTCCTTTAATTTCAAAAACATATCAGACTGTAGGCTGTAGAAACCTTTGAGAAAATGGCTGAACTGCACATTTGATCTGTCACCTTAATAAACATTTTCCTAATGAGTCTGCTGTTTACAGTATGTTTATTTTATTACCTAGAGAGAACAAGACAGAGTATCTTTTAGGCCATCACTACAGTATTATCAGTCTCTCAGTCAGATTCAGGTGTCCACAAACCAGAGGGTGACATTGTGTTGACGCTGTCCTCCTTCATTAAGTGAAGAACATGTCTACACTGATTTCAGCAATTCAACTAATGCTAAAATCATTGTGGATACTAAACAGGCACAGTTATTATCTGGCCAAGTTTCAAATGAGTCTAACCTCGGGGAGGTTATTTGCTCTATGGAGACTCCATAATCAATTAGCACTCGTGTGGTTTTTGATCCATGACAAACATGTTTAGTGGCAATTTTGGCACCAATCCATTGCTTAATTAAAAGGAAACAAGCTCAATTTCACTGCTGAAAATAATTCACAACACACGGGTTAAGCTGTCAATGACACTATACAAATAACAGCTTGACCTATAGCAATTCAACGTGAAGGTATTTTCTCTCAAACAAGCATAGTTTCCATTGATTTTGTCTCCACAGTAATTGGACTGAATATCTCTACCAGCTTTCTGACAACAAGTAAGCTGGTAGAGATATTATTTCTTTTATATTTTATAACAATAGTAATAATAATGGTGACATTTATGATCAACATATATATTATCCTCTGCACAGATTAATATTAATTTTTCTTTAAACATATACTTTTAAAATGACCCCCAAACGTCCTTTATGACCACCTTAAACCTACGGCTATAACCAATGGCTGCAAGTATCTGCCTCTTTTTTTGTTGTTGAAAACGTTTCTATGCTAATATGATTTGTCCATGTTAATGAAAAGTTTGTGTTCATCGCCTGAAGAATGAACTAAAATGAATTAAAATCTGAACTGCAAGTGAACATTATTGCCTGCACATGGATGTACTTATAAAAGGAATTTGATTTTCAGTGGCTCTCAGTGTATTGTTACGGCCCTAGCTGGGGACGTAACAGTATTCATGTGCAAAAGCAAATGTAAAGACAAGTTACATACGGAGATCCAGCTAATAGACTCAACAGAGACCTCAGTTAAGCTGTTTTGTGTAATCAAGAGTGTGGAAACAAAAATCTAAAGTTTCTGTACCTGTCAAAAAACAAACCAGATCTGTACTCAAATGCAGGTCTCCAGAGTAAAATTGTAATAGGTTTATTGTAAATATGCAAGTCAGAACAGTCAATAAAGCAGAAACTGAGAAATGCTTTGTCTTTCTTTCATGTGGTGTAAACAAAGGGAGCAGGTAGATAACTTCCAGATAACTTGTTTTTTTTTTCAGGTTCCTTTTTCTCCACAAATTTTGCACTACAGAATGAAAGCAAGCAGGAAGCATCTGCACGCAAGGAGAATCAGGTGGGTCCAAAGCAAGCTTGAGCTACACTACCACTGCTGATGCAACAATCAGGCATTAGCTGAAAGGAATCTTCAGCCGTAAGTAGGAGATGAGTAATCACAGGCTTGCACACAGGTGAGTTATCACCAGATTGCTTCCAGGTGTGCTGGTCGAGAAGCAAAGAAGCCAGAGTGAACACACACCCCCACACAGACAGGAGAGAAAGATAGAGGGCAAGTTGGCAGAGGAGGACTAGTGGACTGTGACAGGGCCACATATATCCTAATTTAATCTGAAGTGGTCCAGATCAGCGAAAGCACGGTGTAACAACTTACATTTAAAAAAAATGACCATAGCCAAGATTTTATAAAAAAAATAATAAAAAAAAGCCAAAAACAGAAACGATCATTTCTTGTTGAATTATCTTTGCAGTTCATTTACTAAACAGATGGTGAACAGTCTGAGAAAATTACTAAGTACTACAGCATGTCAGCAATATAGTTTTCCCATATTCATTGAATGTGTTATTACGCATTCATTTACACATTCCAGATAGTATTTTAAATCTTTATGACTGCAGCTGATTACTTAAATTAAGACATGATTTCCAGACATTTTACTCCTCTTTAGTAGTGATAAGCATCACAGCATAATTAATAATTCAATGTCTTAGATTAAAAAAGAAGAAGAAAAGAAACCCCCCCCCCCCGAGTGGTGCGTTTTGCAGAGCTATCCATTGGACACCTTTATTTGCCCGTTCTGATGTGAAGCCATGGGTGCATCTCTGTTAGCCTGACTTGTTTATGGGTCCTGTAGCCACCAGAGGGCCCTTGGAGAACTTGATATATGCTTTAAAATCTTTTCCTAAAGAAATAAAAGCACCTTTACCTCAAAATGTTACCTAGGTCATGGTTTTTAACAAATATATTGCCTGAGTAAGCTTTTTGTTTTAATGGAGGGTTTGTATAATGGAGGTATATTGTATGATCGACATATTCGGGGTCTTAGTTTAAAACAAGCAAATCTGTTAATCCATGCAGTTATGAATCTCTGTTTCTGTTCTGTTGTCTGTACACACTGGTTTTCACTTAAATATGTTTTAGCACGTGAAACCTGGTATTAGTATGAGAACAGTAGACAGGATACCAGTGCACTGCAACATGTGATTCCTGTCAGGATAGGACGATGTACTGCAAATATGTATTTTTTTGTAATGCATCCAATCTTAAACTCACAAGACTTAGTCTCATACTACAACTGAGGGCCATCTCATGAAATTGACTACTTTGTGTTTCTCATACTCATTTTTACTTGATTAATACCTTATCTTTTTATAGCAATTCTGCATGAGTGGCCAGTAAATTGTAGTGGACCATATGTCTTAAAACATTGTTTTACTGTATTTTCCCATATGTGTAGTTTGACTAGAAGCTTTTTATGTCAAACCTTACTACCTAATTCTGTTTGGGGAGTGTGCGAGATTAACGACAGGGTGAACTAATCCTCCCACAGACGCACTCCCTGTCTGTGTCTACAGTGAGGTAGCTGTAGGCAGATGTAGGTGAGATTAATATAAACATCCTCAGCACCATCTTTCAGTCTGGACACTTTCCAGATAAGAATTACCCTTCGTGGGAAATTTAATCCTCTCCTCTCTCCAGAACCCAACCAAAACGAGAGTTAATGCTTTCTGCTCGCTGACAGAGGAGGACAAGAGGAGGTGAGGAAGGAAAGTGGAGATGGATTGGGAGGAGGACCTGGAAGAAGGAGGAAACGCAAAAGAAGAGAGCTGAGATGCAGTGTGACAGAAGCACAACGCGGGCTGATTAGACAATTGAAAGATTAGGAGCAAGAATGAAGAAAAGGAGAAGAAAGAGAATGTGAAGGACAGTCACATCTGACCACATGTGGTGTGTTTATCTCTGCAGCAGCAGTTGGTCCAGACTGGAAATGATGGGAAACCTGTGAGGAGACTTGGGGAAGTACCACATCCCCTGACCTTGTCAGAGAGAAACTCCTCACAGCAAGAGAAAAAAGGAGTTTGGGACAGGAGAAAACAGAGCAGACAGAAGCCTGGAAATACACATAGTCCTCTCTTCTCTGAGTCAGGGAGGATGTGGTAACATATTGAAGCACCACAGTAAATTTTAAAGTCCCATTACAATTCTTCTGTAGGTTCTGTAGCTCCTCCAGATGGCTAATTTCTGTGTTTGTTTTGGATCAGACTCAAAAGCAAACATTTAATATGATTCATGTTGAAATTGTATGTGTTCATATTGGGAAGCTGCAGGGAGAAAAACTAGTAAAAAACGTTTGCATGACCCAAGGAGGAACAACAGTCACACCAATGGGAAACATGTCAGGTTGAGACTATGGAATTATCCTTAAATTGTTACTTGACAGTGTCTCAAATGAAAATGTGGAAACATTTTACCCAAATCAGTTTTATTGGCTTTCTGTTGTTTCTATGTGGCCATAAAACTCATACAAATCTTCCATCTGCATAAAATATAGATGTTTAAAATTAGACACAGTATTTCATAAAGAAAAGGTCTTTCCTATTAGTAGTATAAAACTGACATATCAAATGCGAACAATAAACGCATAGCTTAACCTTTGCTTCCCTCGGTGGGCTTTGTGTTCTGTATAAGCTATGTTGAACTACTGCTGCAAAATGTACACTGCAGGTGTTTTTACTTGCTGTGGAATGCAGCTGTGAAAGGGCAGCAGACCTTCCACCTTTTTCAGAGCTAAACTACTTAAACTTAGCCTCTAACCTTGGTCGTCCAACACAGGGTTGAGCATGCAGTATGCTAGGGAGTAAGAAAAACAATAGGGCAACATTGGGTCAAAGTCCCTGTGAGTTTCTACAACAGTAGTAAATATAGATTTTTTTAATTAAAGAAAATAGAGCAATGGGGCAACAAGAAAACAGGATGTTATTTCCATCGTATGATTTTCAGTTTTTTTTACATGAATAAAAGAACTTAGACTGAACTAAAATTGTTGTGTTTTTCAACAGAGTCTGGAGTGTCCTGCAGGCAGAGTCAGCTTCACTGTGCACACCAGTGTGAGTGGTGCTGAAACAAGGAACTCCAGCCTGGTAAGGCTACTCTACTGTAAGCCTACCCATAAATCAGCCATGCTGGGGCTGGATTGCTTGTCCGCTAAGCTATCTGTCTTCCACAGCACTCATGCTACTTCAAATAGCGTCACATCTGCTGATGTCTTGTTGGTGCTTGACCAGTGCTGTCAGCTGATCATAGCTCTTTTACTTTCTCCTCCCTTCGCTTACATATTGTCTTTATCTCAGCCTGTTTGACTTTCTGGACCATCTTACCATCTTTCTTCTCTCCTATCTGACTCCTTTTGTTTCAGACTCATATATTTCTCTTTAAGATAAGATATTAAACATTTTACACATCTTTTTAGGGAAACGGAGACGAGCAGTGCCAAAAGAGACAGTGGCAAAAAAGGAAGAATGTAGCCAAATTCACGATTATGTAAATGATTCTTTTATGTGTTGTTCATGCTTTTGTTTCTGCTGTTATGACCTCTGATACCTTCAATAAAGGCTACCAGATATTAGGGAAGAACCAGGACAATGAAATGGTCTTGTTCTTATAAACATTCTTTCCAGTAGTACCATAGAAGCCCACAAGATGGCAATACACAGCAACAAAATAAACAAACATGGTAAGTCCTACCTTATACTGCGGAGGCTTGATGTTGGGCTGTACCTCTCAAACGATGGCATAAGTAGGAGTTAATATACTAAACAGTATAGAAAAATACATAAACATGGGGAAAAAAACCTTTCACATATAAATGACAGCCTTAAATAAGATCAGATAAGAATGGCAAAGAAGGAGGCAGTCTGGACCAAGGTCATAGGGGACAGGGTCCTCTATCCTCTTTTGTCTTCTCAGGGACATGCACTGCAGTAATTACATCATAACTTTGAGGAGACAGCTAGGACAAAAAATGCCAATTCAGCTTTCAAAACTCAAAACTCATGTGTTTAAATAAATATAAAATGTTTGATTCTGGTTGACTACGCATACACTACTGGTTCTGTTTGTCAGATGAAAGGTCTCAGCATACTGAGAGGATCATTTTAAATTGTCTTCAGATGATACTGATGACTTTTCCTATCCAAATCCTCCAAGAACGTGTGCGGGTACTTGTTTTAAGCACGCATGGTGATTTTGTCATTTTTATGCAAGAATGAACAAACTATGATATGTAAATATCCACATGTGTTACCTTATAAGAGAGAATTTCAGATTCTGTAAGCTCCACTTTCATGCAATTAACAAAGCAAACTGCAAAGCTAAATCCCTACTTGAACAGAAATCGTCCAATTTTAGAACTTTCTTCACATTTACTGTGTAGGTTTGTGGTAAGTGTAACAAAACGGTTTTTGGTTGTTGGTTTTTCTTTTTTCTTTTTAAAATACTTAAGAACTGCAGGAAATTTAAAGCTCTTCTTCTTTTACTTTTTGTTCTGTTGTCTGTGAAGGTTCTCAGTCATCCAGGTCATCGTAGTCAAAGGAGCTTGCAAAGAAAAGCGTCTGGACTTCTTTAAGTTACTTGAAGACGTTTCACCTCTCATCCGAGAAGCTTCTTCAGTTCTAAGGTGGAGAGTCCCAGATATAAACCTAGTGGGAGTAACCCCCCACAGAGGGACAAAAGGACCCCCTGATGATCTTCTAATCGCCTGAGCCAAGGTGTGAAACTGGGTGTGGGTCCCAATCAGCCAGAGTTTCGGGTGTGTTCATTGTGAACATTGCGTTTTTGTTCTGTTCACTGTTCAAGATGATCCCACACTTTTTTAGTAATGTTGAGGTCAGGCTCTGGCGAGACCAGTCCACGACTGATACTGCTTCATTGTGTGTTTTTCTACCCAAGTATGCTTTTACTGCATTGACAGTGTGTTTCGGATTATGTTGCAATAGATACATGCTGCAAAATGTATCTATTGCCACTTAATCGCTTTCCTGATGGTACTGCATCCAGCCTAAGCAGGATATTTTATATGTCCTCCCCAGCCACATCAATTTCTCATGGGGGATCATCTGGGATCAAGCCAGATGAGATATATACATTCTCTCTAACGGGTTTCATAGAGTCTCCTCCCAGTTGGGCATTCCTGGAACACCTCAAAATGGAGGTGAACCATCTCAACTATCTCTTTTTTTGGTCCCTCTGGTTGTCCAAGAGCCTCACTCTATCTCTAAGGCTGAGCCCAGCACCCTACATAGTAAACTTAATTCAGCTGCTTGTGACTGTGACCTTACTCTATTAAGCATTAAACATATTTCATGACCATAGTCGAGGGCTTGGACATAGATGGCAGAGTCCAACATACTCTGAAGATGTGCTTGACTTTGTGCCAAGGACCAGACACAGTTCCCACCTGACGGCCTGTAGCAGCAACTCTTGAACCCCATACATTCACAGTACACCCCACAGGTGTCCCAGGGGAACCTGATTATAAGAATTCACCAAGTCCACAAAACATATGTAAAGAGGATAAAGTGGATAGTCGAACTCTCACAATCTCTCCAGAAAACTTGTGGTTCACTGTTCCACAGCCTGAATCTGCATTGCTCCTACTGAATCCAAGGTTCAACCAAGACACCATTTTTGGTGAGGCTTCACCATGTATCAGCATCTCTCAGGTCCTGTGCCAGTAGTTTTGCTTTTTCCCCACTATTTCTTAAGGGCATAACTTTCAGACACCATTCATCTGTACATATTTTTTTTATTCATGCCACTTCTTCCAAAAGCACACCATACTGTACCCAACCAAACCCTACAAACCCTAAGTTGTCTGTTATGTGCTGACACAAATCTGGTTCATCTCTGTGGTTGTGTGCTATTTTACGTTTGAATGATTGAAGTGGTTCATCAAACACAGAAAAAAACATCCCTCTGAAAATGGTCACATATAAAAACCGAACTAAGAAAATTAGCAACAAAAAAGCAGCCAGTGTCCAAATTAATGAATTGAAAGACCTCTAGAAAGGCTAGAGAACCTTTGCTCAAGGCCACTCTAAATAAAAGAAATAGCAAAAGTGTGGTTCCTTGGAAGCAACATTTCACATAAAGAAATTAAAGGTAGTCCAAGGTTTTTCACAGCACTGTACTTTCAGATGTTTTTGACTAATGTTTTATTGGATATGAATAGATATGAAACGATTTGAGGTCTCAGTGCTTTTGGAATGGATGTTGACTTGGTCTCTGGAACAGTATGTGAGTAACATGCATGCAGGTAAAAATTAAATACTGGAACTCTCTGAAATCTAATACTAAGTAGATGAATCTCTAATTTTAAGGTTTAGTAAGGTGCAGAACAGGAAGCAGGGGTGGGGATGAGAGAAAGGACCTGTTCTCCATTTCAACATCAACATTAAATGCAAACCAAAGACTGTTTTTTAATACATTAAAAATGAAATGAGCCTCAGCTCTTAGTTTTGAGGAGTTATTTTACATGTTGTCCTTTTCTCCTGCAGCGGTGTATGTGTGCAATATGTTTGGAAGTGAACTTGAAAAAGAAAACAGATTTCTTTCTTTTTTTTAAACTAAAGTGTGTTATCAATTATTTTTCAACCCCCACTTCCCTCTGAAGTTAATACCAGAGAGTGAGAAACAGAGCCACATTTGCATCTCGTGCTCCCCTGAAAATTTTAAATGCTTTAATTTCCTGCTTTTGTGCACCCTGAGAATAGTATGCTGCTAATTGGTTCTTTAGAGTGTATTAGAAGCATAGCTGCTGCTCTAATAACGGCTCCATTTTACACTGGATCTTTGCAGTGCAAATTCAGAGGTTTACAAAACAGTGTTTGCCAACAAAGGTTGCCTTGAGGCAGTGGGACTGCTATGAATAACTGATTAATGAATCGTGTTTACACTTGGGGTGTACAGCTGCCTAAATGATGAAGCTCCTGAATGAAACAAAAGTACAGAAACTACCAAACACCCTCACAGTGAACATCTTTTGTCTGTCCAGAGCTGACAATTAGAATCAAGTTGACCTAATTAGTCATTTATTTTTGAAAAAAATAAAAAACTTCTTTTTAAATTTACTTTTTTTCTTAAATTATGAAGTTGTTCAGTTTTAAGGTTTCACATATGGCAATTTGAAGTGAATGGACACAAAGTTACTCTATCATGTCATATCATCTCATCTCTTGTCATGTCTCTATAAGAGGACTTCAGATTTTCTGCAAAAGCTGAGCAAAGCTGCTGAGAAGATGGTTCTCTGCAGCACTTTATTAATTAGGCCTTTAGTTTAGAAAGATTATATGGAAGCTTTTTGAATAAAACCCTTGTATAAGTCGAACTACTTGGGCTGAACGTCACGTGCCATGTCTAAGAAACAACAGGTGCTGCTTATCCTATAACGGAGCATGGAGGTGGCAGCATCATACCTGAGGGGGCTTCTCAGCAGTAATAGACGACAGCCAAAAGCCCTGTTTCAGAGTGCACAGAGACTGATGCAATAGATTAGCTTTTTCCCAAAATGTTCAACCCAGGAATGGATTTAGAACAGTTCTTTGACTGCCCTTTAAAGCACAGACAGTACAGAATATCTGGGAGGAAACCTGAAGATGGCTTCTTACAGATGCTCCCCATTCAATTCAGCAAAGTTTAATAGGATCTGTGTGGCAGAATCGGAAAACTCCCCAGGGCATCCGAGGCTTGTAGAAACTTACCAAACAAAACTCAAAACCATGATCCCTGCCAGAGGGGCTCCTACAAAGGGCTCCTACAAATTATTAAATTAAGGGTCTGTTCCTCAATTGAAACACACACTTGACTAAAACATTTGACAGCTGTATGTAAATACTCCATTAAAGGCTCAAATCTAAACTGTGATTCTGACCCTGGCCACTATGACTTCACCGCACACATTCGTTACAGTTTCATATGCTGCAGCTTTGTTTGGTCTTTAGAACTTAGAGTACTATAGTACAGAATGTGTAAGTCAGATGTGCGTAACACTTTCTTTGATTTTAAAGTCTTTCCTCCCACTAATGTTTTCTCGTTTCCTCATCTGTCAGGGCATAGACAGAGTGGCATTGTGTTTTGTTGCAGTAGAGCTCTGGCTCCTCTGATTTGTAATCCAAGATGAGAACTGGCTGCCTTTTGTTTGGTTTGATTTCCCTTAAATGACTGTTCTCTAGTTTGACAGCAGGTAATTGTCCCTGTGTGTGTGTGTGTGTATGTGTGTGTGAGGGGGTGTATGGGCTCACAACATGTTTATGCAGACAGCTGTGGCAGGTGAGGGGATTTTTCTTTATTAAAGGGGACTTGAACCACTAAAGAACTTCACAGTTAAGTGTGTTGGCTCCTCAGATCACATTTCTCATAACAGTGCCTCCAGACAAGGAAACTGGAACAGCCTTCATGTATTAATGTGTACATTTGAACACATTATAAAGAACCTGTTTAATACGGTCCCTATTGTTTTCTGGAATATGTTTTTTTCTGCTTCTGTTCTGCTTTTTATATGATTTTCTGCAGCAACAGAGTACATGGCAAACTGGAAATTCTTATACTCATAAATCTGCCTGTGTGTTATAGCCAAGAAAATGTGCGTATGTCTGTATGTTTCCTTCTGAGATGATGAAAATTGGATGATTTGATGTTTGGCACTTGTGTGTGTGGGAGGATGTGAGCAAACATGTTTGCCAGAGCACCCTCAAGCCACGTAACCTCTCACTGTTGGCCTCCACCTTTAGTAGAACTTTTACATAAACATATCTGCTTCTACCTTTTCAGGCCAAGAACTCTGAAAAGACCCGTATCCGCTCTTCGCTGCAGAAAATTAGTGAAAAGACCCGGGGCAAGGGATGCGAGTCTGGGCGTTGACACTCCCGCTGAACAGATTGATCATTAAAACACCACGCTGTAAAACAGAGTGTAAACAGTCATTACCTCAAGCAATGATTGAGTCATAATTTTCACAGGGATTTGAAGAGATATTAGGTGGAAGTCTGGCATATTTAAAGTCAATCCTTGGTTACAGTGAAAACAAATCTGTAAAAATTTATAAGCTCTATGCTATGCACACACAGACACACAAACTCACTACAAAACGTTCACCACCAAGACGCAACATGCCTTGATGTATACAGTAATTAAATAAGAGTTGCTGCAGGCGGGAGCTTAGTTGAAAGGAAGAGTGCTGATCTAAGAGAAAAGTCTTCATTCTGTTAAATGTACTATATTAGTGAGTTTGTGAGCTACATGTTAAACATGAAACTTGAGCTTATGATTTACACAAACACACTTTATGGCCTCTTGTAAAAACAGGTCACATCGTGTAGATGTTTAAGGATGTCATGAGATAATGGTGCATTAAATTTGCTTCATCTTTTTTTTTTTTTAGCATTGACATTATACTTATTGTTTTTTGCACCTTATTGCATCTTAAAGGGTAAAAAAATATTATGACTCCTGGGGGTATTATTTGTTTATTTTGTTCTTTTCCCTCTTTTATAACCTTTTCAACCTTTATTTAAGCACTAAAGATTTAACTAAGAAATATTAAGACAACGCAGTCACTTTAGACTCCTGGGAATTTGTTTTGTGAGATCAGCTCCTTAGGATCTACTAACTTGACAAATAATTTCTAACAAAGGGTTATTCCCATCCCAGCTGTTACAAGAAGTCAAAACACCAGGAAAGGCCTTCTGCCATTAAAAGCTCTATCTAGCTGTCAGAAAACCAGACGACCCTGTTTCTCTGTATCCTTATAATCTTTTGTGCTAATGCTGCATTAACTTTCTTATATATAGAAAAAGGCTCATAGTCTGCAGGGGTGTGCAACTTGGCACGCACAAGCATCAAGCCTGAGATGATGTCACATCTCGAGCTGTAAGAGTGTGTCATTTTGCCTCCACGCTGCGAACTTTAAGTGAAAAGGAGGTGGAGAGATTCAGCTGAGCAACAGAATGACCACTCATTCACTCCAATCAGGGCGGAAAATTGCGAGACAAGAGATCCCTTCCCTCCAGGACTTCCACCTAACACACACATGCGCACACACTTGCACAGTGATGATGACTGGCTTCCTGTGGCCCTGGCAGCAGTTGAAAGCGGTCGGTACGATCAGACAGACCAAGTTAGGCCACTATTGTAACAGATGACTAGAGAAGCCATGTGACCACTTTGATTCTCCCTGCCACTGCGCTGCTGTGGGCGGGGCTTATCAAAGTATGAGCTCACATGTGTGGCAGTTGCTCTTGTTATCATTGTTCGGACGCGGCAGTAAATAATAGCATGCAGCTTTGTTGTGGACAGAAGTGCAGATCAGAAAACATTAAAAGTTGCTGTTGGAAGCTGTTCTAGTCACGTTCATCTTATCTTTTATAAGTAAGAAGCTCCTATTGTTCTCATCTTGCAGAAACACTTTTGCTGTGAATAATGAATGAAACAAATAAAATTGTTTTTAGTTCCCTGAAATGAAAAGAAATGTTGCATATTAGCTTAACGTGTATATAATTTATGTCTAATCCATACATGATATCTATTTATGACCAAAGAATACTTTGGGATGTGACAGGATTACATATTCATTGCTGCCTGCATCATTCCTTGCTTGCTGTTAGATTACAACTTTCTTTCCCTGCCTGCAGTCAGGGGTTTTCTATAGCACGAGTAATAATGTGCCATTGTCACAGTGAAGGCTGTATTACTTTCATTAGTCAACCTTGTGAAGGATTATAAAGAAAAGTGGAACTGACTTAGCTGCTGTGTATGAATGAGCTTCAGTTCTCTGACTCTTTGATACAGATATTAAATCACTTTAAGCCCACACCACTGGAGACATGAAACCTCCCACTATGTAGTAAACCTGTAAATCCTTAAGATTTCAGTCCTATAGAAACTCAATGAACATCCTCTGAATTCCCAGTAAATCTAAATTAAAATGTGTCAGGTTTTATGTCGAGGTTCTTTACAGTGACAAGGGCGAGTAGTAAAGTAATGATGCGATGAAAAAGGGACAAAATGATGTTCTAACACAGTTTTTCAATATTCATGAGTCTTTTGGTGTTTTGGTGCTGGGAGTGAACTGACTGTGGAATCTTAATTGAGAACTCATCTGTTAGGTGTGCTTTTACAGCTGCCTCGGCTCAGAGCATTACTGTGATTTACACATGAGAAAAAGACACATTTCTCTTGTTCTAAGAAACGAATGAACAGAGAGACAAACTGCCTCAATAATAGACAGAATGTCTTTGCTTTGACAGTGGAAACCACTCATTGAAGATTTAGCATAATGAAAACACAGCACTTTCCCCCCCCCCCCCACACAATAGCAGTTTCAGATACACAATGTAGATGTGCATTATAATTATCATCATCTTATAAAGGATCAGGCTTAGCACCCTGTGTATTTTGAGGCACTGTTTGGACAATAAAAAATCAACCGTGAAAGCTGCCTTCCGTTACAGATCCATGAGAGTGAAGGCTAACCAGTTTCCACAACACTCATGGTGGTTTAGACGATTATAAGGAAGGAGGGAAACTTTTCTGGTAAACATCCTGGCCTTGCATATGGCAAGCCACTGTATATGTATAGTATCACCAGCCAGTAATGGGGGGATCAACCCATTTTTGATGTATGACCTTTATGTACTGTCAAGACATGTACAGCTTTTAATGTAGGGTTCAGTGACTGCATATGGTATGGCCATATGGGTTCTTATCTGTTCTTGTAGCATCATCATTACAAAATGATACATGCAGATAAGTGACAGATTAAAAGAAAAATCTCAACGCCAGCTGTTGCACTGAGGAAATCCAGAGTCTGTTGTACTGTTATGTGCATTTTTGGGTCCACTTTCCACCTTTCAAGCATAAATCACTGCAAACTAATATCTAATTTAAAAAAAAAAACTTTTCCCTGTGGTCAGATGTTTCTATCCTGAAGGGATTGGCCTTTTCCATGATTATAAAGCCTCCTCCTCTATTGGCCTAACTTCATAGTTGTTATCAGCCTGAAAATGATCATATCCCATGATCTTCACAATTACGGGATGTGAATGTGTTTGTGAAGGGTCTCAGTCATCCAGGTCATGGTAGTGTAAGGAAAAACTGAACTTCTTTATGTGCTTGTGTAGATGTTTTACCTCTTTGTTAAGAGGATGCTGTCCCAGTATTAATCATGTGCCTCATCACATGAGCCAAGGTATGAAAAAAGGCATGGGTCATGACTTAAAGAAGTACAGTCACTTTCTTTTCAACCTCCTTAGACTACCAGATCTCAGCTCACTTGAATACCCGTCTACTACCATCACACAAAAAATAAAATCATGGAAGAATGGTGCTCAATCCCCATAGAGATCTGTAAAATCAATGCCAAGACTAGCCTAATTTGAAAAGTGAATGGAGGTTGTTGGTAATCAGTAGCATGATAATCAGCTGTTCAGTGATTTGAAATTGTTAACCAATGGTAACTGGTTAATCTGTGCTTTTGTGACTTTGTTTACATGCTTGCCTGTTGAACTCAGTGGACCCAGCACTTTGAACGAGGCCTTGTGTGGGTGAAGAGTAAAAACAAAGAGAATAATTTGTTGTCACATGTTGCGCTACATTAGCCTGGAAATAAAAGTGGGTCTCGGAGATTGACGGTAAATTGAAATTCATTTTTAAGACTTCCTTACCCACCAGATTGTGTTACAGATTTCCTTAGCTCTAGTAAATAAACAGAACCATTTGTGGGGAATTTGAGCTCCATGTTCCAGAATTTATTTATTCTTATGAAAAAAGGAAAGAAAAAAAAAAAGTGGTCTTCATTGCTCCTTGAATATTACCCTTTTGACTATTCAACCTATTCCATAATTTATTTTAAAGGTAATAATTATTCACTACTGTTGGAAGTCAGACCCTTTTAGAATTCACTGACGTACTTTGATCCATACAAGGAAATTATCTTTGACAACTGGGAAAAGGCTTGTTCTGACAGTAGCTTATTGTTGGATTTTGCTGGCATATACTGTGTACTAGCAAGGTAGAAAAAAATGCTGAATGTTTAATGTATGATCAAAGACTTCCTAGATACTAGCTGAAACTCTGGGAATAGCCTTCTGAGGATGAAATATGGAAGTGTGTATGATGGTAAATCACTGTGGGTGCAATAATTGCAGCCAATAGTGAAAGTTAAAGTTCAATTCATTTCTTTGCAGCTCCCAAGTGGTAAAGTCAACAGAGTAATCGTTCCATCTGGATCTAGCAGAGTTACATGGAAAATATATAAAAGTATTCTTTATGTATTAGTAGATCACATTACATTAGTAGACTAACAGTTCGCACTTTGTTTTCTTGGTGTACAAGTCTTCAGTTCAGAATGTCACGTCCACGTCACGTCATGAATGATTCTTGACTAATTGTTCTCACAATGACAGTAATACCAGGTTAAAAATATTGGTCCCCTTCCACATCAAGGCCAGTATCCCTGCTTCTCTGGACTCTGGACATTAGTTTGTTTACAGAGCCTGCCAACTTGCTAGCTCATCAAAGAGATCAGTCACTCTAGATCAGTCAAGGCATCCTAACATATGTTAGGGTGCTATTTGTTCACTATAGCTCTGCCTTCAGTTTTGCTGTCCCCTGGCAGCTCACTCACAAACCATATTACCTGGATCTCAGCTTACCACAGTTTACCTGGATCCTCAGGTGGCATGACTAGAGTCCTATTTCTTCTCCACCATAACACTAAACACAAAGACGTGCGAGGCTGTGTATTGAGTTTGTATTGATTCCCTATTCCCTCTTTATTCATGATTGTCTTCCTGCATTCACCACCAATACCATCATAAAATTCACTGATGACAGTGATTAGGCTGATTTCCAACAATAATGAATCAGCCTACAGAGCGAAGGTGCAAATATGGTGAGATGATGCTCAGTGTCCCTTAACACAGGGAAGCCCAAGGAGCTTATCGTTGACTTCAGAAAATCATGTGATGAGGATTATGTTCCAGTCTTCATCAAAGAATGAAGCATGTACCAAGCATCAGGTTCCAGGGGACCAACACCTCTGAGAACTTCTCAGTGACTGCCAATTCCATGGCACTGCTGAAGAAGGCACAGCAATGACCCAAAGAGGTGCTGCTGATTTACTACTGCTGCACCACAGCTCACAATGTATCTGTGTGTTGGTATCTCAACTAATCACAAAGCTCTATAGTTGATTGTGTCAAGAGCACAGAAGATTATTGTAGTATAGCTACAAGCTGTGGAGGATGACATGTGGAGAAGTTGCCTTTGAACGCAAATGCAATTCCTTTATTAGTCACTCTTCATAGTCACTGGATCAGTTTGCTGTCTGAGGCCATTCATGTCATGTATCAAATATGCATTAGTTGAACTTCAAAAAATAAATAAATATATATATATATATATATATATATATATATATATATATATATATATATATATATATATAGGCAAAGTCTAGAGAAAATAGATACATCTTTAGATGTGAAAGCTGATGACAACATTTCTGGGATTCAAAATGATATTTTCATGTAGCAATTCTGTGAGTGAGGTTTAGAAATATTGCAACACTGTATCCCATTGTCTTACTAAAACAAAAATAAAAACAAGAAGGCAGAGGGGGATTCCCTGTGCCAGGGAGGTGAAGATGAAGAACACTTACTTGAAGAACACAGTGGTGCCTTTAGCTACATGCAGATTGTGAAGAAGACACATTGCCAGTTTTTTAGAATATTATTACTTTTATTGATTTAAACTGATTTATTTGGGGGGCAAGTCTCTGTCTACTACTTCCAGCATAATTCACTTCGAGTCATCACTGACTTTAAGAGAACCCTTAGAACTTGCTGACCCTAAAAAAACCTTACTCAGCAGGCTTGAGATCACATAGTGAAAAGACTGCACGGTGCAGCAATATCCTGCTCTCTACTGTAGGGTTGGGGACAATGAAGCTGGTGTATGGGCGTGGGGGTGTAATCCCATCTGAAATGATCTCACCTCTCTTCAGGTCACTTCATCATTGAGGCCCTACATCTTTTGTCCTTTTCTTTCACTCGCTGTATTTCCTTCTGTGTTTTTCTTTTGATTGAAAAAGCAAATACGTTTACCCTCCAACAAATACACACACACACACACACACACACACACACACAAACATCAGTGAGAAAAGAGGAGATAGAAAAAGTCAATAGTGCTGTACCCTTGGAGGACGGGATGTCAGAGGTTTGTCTTTGCCCATTGTCCAGCCTCTGAGGCCAGAAACAGGGCAGGGTTTACAGCTTCTGCCCCCAGACAATGGGGCCCTTGGAGGGGGCCAGGACTGACAAAGTATAACAAGCGGCTGGGTTCAGATAGAAAGGTTCAGAGAGGTCATTTAACTAGACTCAGCTATTTAACTTTTGGGTCTGGTTGTCAAAAAGCGATCCCTTGTGACTGAATTTGGTCTGAAGATGGAGATCGCAAGCTTGAATTTTGCCAAAGATGTCAGGTAAAACTAATATAGCTTTACTTTAGGTTAGAAGCTCTTGCCAATAAGGCATCATTTAGCATGAAATAAATGACCTCTGTGGTCAAGAATTCTAGTGTGCACCGTACTTCCTTCAACTTTGTGGGTGCATTTTACAAACAAGCAATACATATTTATAAATACATCAAAGGATGGCCCTTCCACCCTTGGTCTGTCAGAGAAGCCACAAATTGAGATCCATGCGCAGAAGTCCAGGGATGAGATTATCCTTAGAAAGACAAGTTCTAAATACAGCAGGCCAACGTGCCTTCCTCGTGCTGTGCCCTGGTTGCTGAACCTGCTGGTTTTTCTGCTCCTGGCTGCTCGGTGTATTTTTGCAAGAGATGTTTATCCTCAAAATGCTGGTTGAGCTGTAATTTTGGTCGTTCATTCGTCTGCGTGTCTGTCTGTTGCTCTCCAGGGAAGAAGCGAGGCTGTGGTTGCTGACCACTAGCGCAGACTGGGGCTGAACTGCTCATGCAGCTTCTCCTCTGGCTAATACAGTAACGCTCGTGTAATATGTGCCATTTCAGATGTGTTCAGGACACACCATCTAGTCATTGAGTGATTAAAAGATAAGAGGTGCTACATTTAAAGTCTTGCTTTGAAAGGCATAATTCTGAGAATGTTAGATACAGTACCAGTTTGGTACATCTACTCATCAAAGGGTTTTCATCCTTTTTCCCATTTTACAAAATGCAAACTCAAGTGGAATTATTTTCCCACTGTCTTGATGGAGGTCCTGCACATGCTTAGCGCTTGTTAGCTGTTTTTCCCTTCACTGTGCAGTCAAATTCAAACCAACATTAGGTGGCAATGAAGGCCAGGTCTTCTAGTAATCACTCCATATCTTTTCTTGGTGAAATAATGTGTTTTCACTTATTGTCATAAAAATAATGAAAAAAGGCAACACTGGGGAAGATGTTTTAGTTAAAGGAGTCGGAAGACTGGAAAATGAGTAGGCTAGTTTTGGCTAGCACTGTCTGCGTTGATGAGCACAATTCATCTCTTTGCAGTAGGGGACTTCTGCAGACTGGTTGTACTCTGGTTATATTTCTATATAAAAGCAAGGTTACAGGGCACCCATATGATTTTGCAGTTTAATTGCTGTCCTGCAACAATTTATTTTATTTGTGGAGGAATTTCTGAACTTCTGTTCAAAACTATGAGGTTCTGACTCGGATCTCGATGTAAGTAGTCAGTGTGATTTTCTGTTTAATGCAAATTTCTGTTTATGCAGAAGGCAAACGTTTTGCAGGAGAGCCACTCTCTCAGTACCTTTCTTGTTCATTTTGCTTGTTTTTTTTTATTTTTAATTCTCTAGCCTTTCTGCCATTACAGACCAAACATATTGAATTTAATATTCTTCTTCACTACTTAATTTCACGTTTTTGCATGTTTTTAATGTCTTTGGTTGTCTTCATTATTGAAGGAAACTGTGAAAAAAGCAGAAAAAAATACCTCAATAAGAAAGTGTATCCAAACTTTTCATCCAGAGTCTAACCCAGTAAAAATGGATGGCACATTGACCCATTGATTTGGTCCCTTGTGTGTAGACTTTTCTACACATCTGCATGTATCTCTTTTGGATGATTTGGTTCTCCCCCCACAATCCAAACACTTGTCAGCATTCTGAATTAGAAACATTTTCATGTCCTACTTCATAGGGTTTTCAAATGTATTGTTGAACCCTGTCAACTATTCATTTGAGACTCTGCAAATGATTACAGTGCACATTGAAAAAACAAACTTCCAAATGTTTTGTGTGGGAAACCAATGACATATGTTGCTTTTGTTCATCCACATTAAATGTCTGACTTGAAAACTGTTAGCAATGAGCTAGAATTAGGGTGTGTAGCACCATTATTTACTCGACTATGAAACATTACATCAGTACTTATCAAATCCCAAAGTTCAAATCAGGACTTATCTGAGCCAAGACCTCAGCACCATTCATATCAGCCAGTGTGAATGGTGTCATCTTAGTAATACTACAGACCTGCACTCTCTCACGTCTCCGCATGGGGATTGGGCCAACGGGAAGAAGGCTGGATAAGGGGATAAGGGAGTATGGAAGACCCCAGGGCTCATTATGGGAAATCCCGATACGTAGAGCAAAACAGAGGACTTGCACTGTGAGTGAGCCAACACGCAGCCATGTGATGTGAGAGATGATTTTGGGATGGAAGGGGGGGCAGACAGGAAAGACACTGGCAGTTGGTGCATCCCTGACAGAGAGAGACGAGTCCTGCTAGTTGTCACGTTGTATTTGTAGCATGGTGGTGGAGCACAGAACACAGACCTCCAAGGCTGTTGCTCTTGGCCAGGCCTCATTATCCCATCAGCTCTGAAGTGACTCAGTGAGGCAGAATTTTTTCTGTAGCTCCTGTCTCCAGCCTCTCACTCGTTCTTTGTTTTAGCCGACCCAGCATCTTCACACATCATCGTCTTTGTTTGTAAATTCAAGCTTGGTATCAGACTTGTACTTTGGATTTTTAATCATTTAAAGTATTAAGCACAATTTGAAAAAAAAAAATCTTACATGATGCAAAGTTTGTTACAAATATAAGTAATTTTCACTTCCCCGTGATGGGACAAATGTCTTGAAATTCTAATAAATTATTAGAATGAGTGATAATTTCTTCAAATTGACTATAAACTACTCTATATTCTTTAGATATCAAAGTTTTTGTAATTAGCAGAAACATTGTGAGTCGTTAAATAAATAGATGTCCAATAGTTTGCATTGGTTAACTGACCAATAAGGACTAGCTAAGCCTAAGTGACTACACACTTCCTAACAGCATATTCTTCCAGACTCATCAAGTCTTGTATGCTGAGAGCTGTAGGTGAAATCTGCCACGTGGTCTGGACAGATTGCGCTTGCTTAGACTCAGTGAGGGGTCATCCTAGCTTGTAACAGACACCGTGGACTCCTGATTGTCCATTTACTTGTGGAAACAACACACAGTCTCTACTTCAAATAGAGTAACTGCTTTCACCCAAACACAAAACTGGCCAACCTAACTGTAAGCTAAATTATAGTTTTACTGCATGTAACTGACAACAAATCTGGTCACTGCTGCATGAAAAAAATATCTCCTAATTTACTAATCAAGACAAAGTCGCAAAGTGTACACTTTTGTGTAAAAATCCTTTAGTGCTTGCCAATGATGCATATGTCCTATGTGAAGGAGTCCTTTGTGACTGTGACAATGCTACCATTTGCTAATTGCATTGCACCAGATGATAAAGTTGCACAAGACTGATGTAGCCCCACTTTTCACTTACAACAGCAGGTTTGATGTTGCACTGATATATCTTGAAACCTCCTGCTATCCAAATCCCAGCTGTCTATCTGTATGCTCACTATTCTGCGCATTATTTGAAGAAGAGTTTAACGAATTTACATCTCATTGAGATAAACGATGAAGCAGTGAAGCCTTTCCACACTGAAAGATTAATAAGACACTTTTTTGGACTCAGGGCAACAGCTTATATGTCTTTTCTTTTTGGTAATTGTACGTTTCCATGAGCTCAATGTTCCCGTGTGCTGGACAGTCGTATCCAGTGCTCAGGCAGGAACTGTGCTGCACTTCTAACTTGAAGGTTTCCACTGTCAGCTGTCCCTGGTGCCTCACATATCAACAGATATAATAAGAAAGGAGTATGCTCCAGAGGTCCTGAAAAGGCCTAAATATGAATGGAATAGAGCTGACTATGAGGTTTTGCCAAACATCAGCTCTTTTTATTACCTGTCATCTGACGCCTGCAATTCTTTGTCTGCATAAAGCCATTAAGCAGGTATCTGATGCCTACGGGGCACCATGTGACACAAAACAAATGCCCCTCTGTTATTCTTTACCTGTAGTTCCTGAGAGAAATAGAATGAGGTAATGCTGCTCCACTTACACACTATCTGCACAAGCAGATAGCATCATAAACCTTTACTGTCTGATGGATAAACAGAGTAGGTCAACTATCCCATGTCTACTATTACTTTCCAGGAGAAAATATTCTCACTGAATCTGAAACAGAGGCTTCCCTGCAGCTGCTTTTGCTTCCACTAAATCCATCTCCTCTTATCCCTGGCTCAGGCTTGCCCTCTTCTTTACTGGCATTAAGATATCCAAAGATTACGCCCATATTCAGCCCTGTAAATATTTTTGTCAAATGAATGTTTATTAAGAGCTTCTTATTTTCACTGGAGAGCAGATGATGGGAGAGGTTGACAGCTGCTTGGCATAGTTATACCTTTCAGCCTCACCGTCATCCCTCTTATCACAGACACAATGCTAGTCCAAATACACTATTGAGTCATCTTTTGACAGTCCTGGCCTCTGCCAAATTCCTGTTTGTGTTGACATCTGTGTCCTTGTGTGATCTAGTGAAGGAGCATGAAATTTATAAGCACGAGCTGCTATCTTATAACCAATTTCTGGAGTTATTGTAGCACTTTTGGGAATACAGTGTTCAAGTGGGAAACATTTATTTTCAGTTTTATGTTCATGTCATCCAAAAATAATAGCGTTAACTGCAACGTGTGTGTTGGGGAAGGTGGTGTGAATTAAATACAGGCAAACTAGAGTAAGTAGAATACAGATGATATTTTTGGCAAAACAACATTTCTGAAATGCTTTTCTCACTAAATGAAAACAGTGAGTCAGTCAGTGGTTTTGTGGCTGAGCAGAATCTCACAAACCTAAATTTGATATATGCATTTCATACTGTATACTATATTATTGTCAACAATGGTGTAACAGGAGAACAGATTAAAGTGGTTCATAAGAAGGTATTTCTACCAAGACAGATGTGTTTTAATCCTGGGTGGATGGGTGGGCCTGAAAGTATTTAGGAGGAAAGCTCAAGCTGCATTTCAAAGCAGCCAGCATCACTTCAAGGATGAAACAAGTTTCATACCTCTGCTGTTTTGCACTGTTTCACCTGTCGATTTGACACTGTGAAACATTAAGTGAGACAATGAGCTGTAGGGGTTCAGTAGGCTTAAAACAAATTACTTCATACATTATGTTGTCTAGATGCTGTATGTCTGAATGCCATAGCGTCATTTAGCCCTGTGGCGTGAATAAGGCACGGCGGGACCACCGAGCAACGTTCAGAGCCAACTTTATTTAATTCACGTCACACCACACACCCACCCCAACCCCTGAGTCCACGTGTTTTAACACGGCGGGCGTGATTGCGGATGCCGTGCAGGTGCGTCCGCACGGCACCGCAAACCACGCCCCACCACAAGCCCGTACTCCCAAAATTTCACTTTATAATTCTGTCTTTTTTGTGTCTAGAGACTCTCAAATAGCCCTTACAAACAAAGCTATGGGCACACATTTTGAAAGTGGTTGAACTGGAAGATGTCTGTGTTACTTATCTCGGACAGTATTCTCCTACCACTTACACTTGGGTTGAAGAGAATAGAAGAATAGCAAAAAATTGTTAATATCTGATTTACATGAAGAACAAAATTAATGTGCGTTGCAATGGCAAATACAGGAAAAAAAAACACTATAGAAAACTTAGAAAGAGCCATTTCTGCAACTGCAAATGAACCAGCTTGTCTTTCTTGCAACTTTTTTACTCTAGGGCGGGTTACTCTACAAGAAATAGTCCCTGTGTTGTAGTTTATGGAGACTTTTATGAAGAACATAGAATTGGGTTTGTTGAGGGAGGCAATAGACATTACAGTGTGTGTATGTGTGTATGGGAAGACTGGCACATACACTGGGACCCGAGGGCACCACCAGACCGTACCTAATTAGAATTAAACAGCGTATTTAAACATTGCCCAGTCATCTTTGCCCAGCCCCGCCACAACAGTTAGAACCTTCCTATGTTTGTCTGCTGAACTATTTGCACTATCAACACCATGCACTGTATAAATTCATTGACAGAAGAAGACACCAATACCTGTAGTGTGCAGAAAAAACTTTTACAAAGTGCTAGAAATGCGCAAATTTGCATGCATTCTTCTTGCAAACATCAAGTATAATTTATAAACTGTGCTGATAGAGTAAAATACAACACTACTACTTGTCTTGGACTGATGTCATGTATTTCTGCTATTTCCTCAAAGCTTGTTCAATTTTTAAACTCCAGTGCAGTGATGATTGTAAGTATATTTTATGCAGGCTTGCATAATTGGCAAGTCTGTTAATTCATTGTACAGTGACTATTCACAAATCTTTTCCTCGCAGGGTTACGTATGTTTCCAGTGAAACACAACAACACAGGCACCTGGTTACGTTTTAAAAACTGGGAGAAAACTTGGAGAGATCCTACCAATAATTTCTTTTTGGAGTGATGTCTGAGGTTTCTCCCCCAGAAAAATGACTGTAATTTAAAATAAATGTCTTACATTTTTACTCCACCTAACCTTTTGGATGAAGTCATCGTTCTGTTGCACTCATCTAGATTAATTAGATTGAGGCTGCTATGAAAACCAAGAATGTCAAGAACAGTAATTTGGTGGATCAGGACAGGAAATTACTATTAGAAAAATTGCTATTTTACATTATATTTACACAAAAAAAATGTTTTGAAAAGGGATGTTAGGGCACTATTGGTCAATCATTAACCCAGATCAAACAGTGTTAAAGGGCTGATATTCCCAAGGCCATCTTGAAGGTCCAGTTGAACTGAACTGTTTAAATAAGCAGTGAAACAGTCATGACCTCTTGCTGTTTCTGGATACAGATTTTCCACTTTTTCTGGTGTTCCTGAACATGAATTTCTCAATATTTTTTTCATGTCCCCGAACAACATTTTTCGCCTGTCTGGCCACTGTACTGATTTAAATTTATAATTTCCACTTTGAAATGTTGGAAACTTTCATACTTGGAGCCTAGACAAGTTGGTTGTTTAAATAACCCTTTCACTGCTCTCACTAGAGGACCAGGTTTGAGTCATATATGCTGCATGTTTTCATATTTCATTAGGAATTTAGGAATTTTAAGAATAGAGTCTTTTTTTCTTTGTTAAGTTTAGGCATTAAAAATACTAGATTACGTTCAGAAAGATGATTGTTTATGGTTGCTTGTTTTGTTTTTTCAAAACTGCAGCTTCTGTGTTGCCCTGATGACAAATTCCCATGAAAATATTTTAGGCTTACTTAAGTTGTGACTGTCAAAAAACATGAGAGTTCCATTAATATAAAGACAATGATATTGTTTTCTTTCTTTTTTTATGTGCCTATTTCAAGTTTTGTTTTTAGAGTAAGCTGATCTATAATATCATAAGTGTGGCTGTAATAAGTATTTAATTTAGAGTCCTTATTTCAGATCTTTAAATTATTAAACATATTTATGGGTCTCTTGGGGTCAGTCTTGATAGCTTTGGTGAGACCCACCTTATTCGCTGAAACTATTAAAATGGAAATGTGATTTTACACAATCATTTATGGTCCACAGAGGAGAAAGTGTAAAAACACTGATCTCACAATTACTGGTTTTATTTAAAAAAAAAAAAAAAAAAGATCTGTAAAGGTGAGATTTGTGTTTATGCATATGCTAACTTGCTACGCTACAATAGAAAAATAGAAAAATTCCTAAAATAGAAAAATTCTGGGACATATATCTACATTTTAGCTTTAGCTCATTTTTAATACTTGTTCTGATCTCAATATTTAGCTGAGAATGGTGAAAGTGAACCAATACAGTAAAGGTCAGGCTTCCAAACCAAAACAGTGAGCTAAAAGACGCTAAAACATGAAAGCCCTTTAATAATACTCTTTGACGTCAGGATTCATTTAATGCTGTTTATATACAGATAGTTTGGGTCAGCTACTTGTTAATCGATGATTAAAGTAAATGTATTTGTTTCATTCAAGCCACAAATGAATGACGTCTTCTTAGTGTGCCACCCCCCTGCCCGCCTGCCTGCATCTAATGCAGATTCACTCACTGGAAGCTAAAATGAAAATAGGCCTCCTGACTCTGAACTGAGCTAATGGTATTTTTGCACTTCCGCTACTTTGCCATTGGTTCACTCTTTATTACATTAACTTTATTTATTGAGCACTTGTCAAAACTGTCCTTCATCAGAGAATGTCCTCAGGAAGTAGAGTCTCTGCAGGGTTCTTCACCTGATGGGAGATGTTTGCGAGGTCTGCTGACTAGAAGGATTTTGAAATACCCCACCTTTTTGCGCCCTAAGCAGAGTCCTCAGTATGCCTTGGTTATCATCAATTATCATCTTGTTTGCTTTTTTCATGTTAAAGTCCAAGTTTTTATACACTAGAAGTGCCACTTAACCAAGTATTGATCCTCCTTCCTATAGGTTGTCTCAAAGTAATTGGTTATGAGTCCCACTATGGTGGCATCATCTTTGAATTTTGCGGTTAAAGTGTGTATGTGTCTATATTTCTCTTTGTGTATTATTACTAGGTGGGTGAGAGTGAATGATCTATGGTGCATGGCTGGGCCTGGGTCTGGGGCTTGCTGAGCCTTGGCCACTGTGGGACATGGTTTTGCTCCCCATTGGACGCTTCTGCCCCTCCCTGAGATGTGGGTGCCTGTTGGTTCTGAGGTACGTGGCTGGATGTTCTGGTGTGGTTGTTGGCCCACTCTCTTGGTGGCTTTCCCTGGCTTGGACCTCGTCCTTATCAGGGGAGGTTCCTCTGGTCGTCTGGGACTTTCACCTCCCTCCTTCACCTGCTGCCTGTGGCTCCTGGTGGGTGTTAGTGTGGCTTCCCACCCTTATTATCAAGCGCATTTGTGACAAAGAGACACACACTCTCTCTCTCTCTTTCTCTCTCACACACACACTCTCTAGAAGAAGATTTATGTATCCATGTATTTTCTAGTTTATCTGTTCCAGGTGCTGTTTGTTTTTTCTTGCCTAAAATGCTGAATGTAAATAATTTGATTATGTACATTTTCATTCAAGTGTGTAAATGTTACATTTAAAGGAATCTGGCCAAATGAAATTTATTTGATATGTACAGATTCAGTTTATACCAAGCATAAATAATAATTATTTGAATAAATAAATTCAAAATGTTTGCGTCATGTTTATGAGGTCAAAGTATAATTTTGTAACCTGTGAGGATATCATATGTATGACATCCTCACAGGTACTGCTTACAGCTGCTGCTTTCTTAGGAATTGGGACAGTCATGGCTGACTAGAGGCAGGTGGAAAATGCAGCCTGCTTCAGGTTAAAGGTCTTTGCAAATGCCTCTGTTAGTTGCTTTGCAAAGGGCTTCAGTACTTGTAGCTCTGGCCCAGCTGCTTTACTTACTTTTTGCTTAGATCTGACCTCATTCTTCCCTGAATATGCAGGATATACACTGACCTCATTGTTCTGGTGGTCAAAAGCAGCAAAGAACTTAAGTGTGTCCAGCAGAGTGTTGTCACTGGAACTGGCTGTGTAGCTTTTTGTTGAAGTACTCCTCCATGAGGTATCTGTAACTGCACTTGGCTCTTCTGATGCCTCTTTCATTAGACGAGTAACAGAAACAGGCTGAATCCACATTAGAACAGAAAACAAACAAACAAACAAAAAAAAAACCCATAAGTGATCGATAGGTATATTCCTTATGTTCTCATTTTAGTCTACCAGTCTATTTCAGTCTACCTTCTTGTATCCTGATTTTTTAGATGAACAAGTATTGATGTATGGTTTAAATAACTAAAAAAGTCTGTTCTTTGTGTTTCAAATTGTTTTTATTTTGTAGAAAAAACTGACGACACACAAAGAGTTAAAAAGCCAGTGTGTTATATGAATATAAATGCTTTTATGCATTTTCATGAAAACATATCTACAGTCCTATGGTACCTACAGTCCTGCATATTGCTTTATAAAAACCAGCTAGGAAAACTGTGTAGTTGTATACAGATGAATCAGATGAATGTCTACATATATGACAGAGGCACAATGAATTTAAAGCATAGAAACTTATATTTAAAAACTAAAAAGATAAACTGTCCCAGTGCCACAGAGCAGCAGGCTTTCACTCTGTTTCACTACAAACTCTCATCAAACTCACACTCAGTGGGCAGTTAGCGCCTCCACTTGCACAGGCTCACTTGATGTCATCAAAGGCAGAAACCCCGGGTGCTGATTTGATAGAAACGGTCTCTTTGGCTGCTCGCGACTCAGGGCACCTGGCTGACAACTGATGACATCTCCTTTTTCATGTAATGATCCCTTTGACTTCAAAGTGAAAGTAGGGGAATCCCACCTCAGATATGCACACTGTTGCATGTAAACCATGTATTTATCTCATCCCCCCCATTGGCAAGTTGTGAGCTGAGCTGAGCTGCCATTTCCTCTTTCTGAGCATTCTTTAGCAGTTTAAAGCTGAAACACAGGGTTTTAAGAAAACACGGGATTTTGTGTGATTATAGCAAAACTCAGTCTGAGAAGCCAGAAGAAAAATCCAGAGAAATAAGAAAAAGCATGTACCAATATAAACCAATTTGATTAAGTGTAGTGTGCATTGCAAAAAAAGTATTTCAATAGCAGATATTAGATCCAAGAAACATTTTCAAACACAGTAAATGTGGCATTGTCAATTTAAGTTATGGATGTGTTTCATCTGGATATCAATGGCATTTAATCAATAAGTTTATTGACTTATTTATAAGTTTTATTACACAGGATATATCCTGTGTGATGTTACCAACTGATTTGTGTACTATGTGTACTAAACAAGTAATTTATTCTATTTTTACAGTATTTTATTCTATTTTGTATAGTATGTTATTCTGTTTAACAATTAAGGCACTCAAAACTACAAAACGTTGCATGTACTGCACGATCCTCATGGTACTGATACACTATTATTCTGCTGCAGGCTACTATAGATTGTGGCTCTCCAGCTCTGTTGTAGAGATTCCACAACTAGAGTAAGCTCCCTTCATCTTTTCAGTTTTACTTACTCCCCAGTACCCAGCTCTTTCTCTGAAACGCTACAGTGAATGTGAAAAGTTCATCTGACCAACAGTAGAGACATTATTGGGAAATATGACGGGTTGATATTAACCTGAACTGTCCTTTAGTCATCCTACATTGAACTGGGAGAAAAACAGTAGGGAGAGAACAGACGCATTACTACATGCAATTTTTAGCATCACTTGTTGTGACGTCACAAACAAATGTGGCTTTATTACTTTAGGAAATAACGTAGGGCATGTAAACACATACGTTAATCCACTCATTGCACTTTCACTGCTGTGATTACAGTTGGTGAGGTTCCAGAAAACACACAACCCTCCAAACACTCAAGCGTGTAGACTGAGAAATCCAAAGCTTGACAGACCTGTCGTGCCTACTTAAAATGGTTAAGCTTGGAATGCAAAATCTCTGTTTGACAGAGGGGTTTAATGAACAGTCAATTATAATGATTCACAGTTTAGACATAAAAGATTCTGTAAGAGTAATGTGGAGAGACAAACAAGTCTAAAATCCTTTCCAAAAGCCTGTAATCTGAGGGCAGATATTCAGAGCAGAGCCATAAGCTGCACGGTTCTCTGCTTCCAGATGACTGATATCCCAGATGCTGCTTCCGAATTCTTAGATGGACCATCTGTGAGCTAAACTATAACATTTCACATCTTTCATTTCTGTGTGGGGTAGAGAAAAACAACAGAAGGTGGACTGCAGAAGAAGTATTCGGCAAAAAATGAGACTATCAGTGACACTGACTACTTATACTGCCAACAAACACTCTTAGAGACATACTGTGTGTGCATGGACAGGCTGCATCTGCGCTCATCATAAACTTGCATTCTAATCCGTTTTTGTGTAGACATCATCTAAACATATTTCAAATCATTGAACGTGATTTGATGACATTAGTTTCAAACTGAAACATTATCACATGTTCTGAACGTGATTAGCCCATGCTCTGTCTATTTCTGTCCACACAGAAGAAGAGTTCTTACAGGACAGGAAAGGACAAGACGCGACTGACAGGGAAAGAAATGCCTGCCACCGTGGCAACCGCTGACATGGCTTAAAATAATCCTGGAAGGACAAACAGACAGAAATTCACCCCAAAAAGTCCCGCAGATACAAGCAGGAGGGGAAATTACAAGGTCTGAAATGAGGACCAGATACTGGTGGAAAGGACCGATGAGGAGAGAAGAGGAACGTCTGGTACTGGAATTGTATGTTTTGGGGCCCGTGCTGGAAAAAGCAGTGCCTTGTGACAGGCAAAACAAACAAACAAAAAGTGAAAAGAGACGTAATCAGGGGAAAAAAGCTGACATGTTCCTGAGGTTACAGCTTGGGCCTTTTAAGGCTTCACTGAAGTGTTTGACTTTTAAGTAAATAGGTTCTACATCTGATTAGAAACAGCATGCATCTGCTTTTCTGGCCAGCTCTGCACCCATCCTAAATGGGTCTTCCCTGTGGGTAACTATATGGCACAGTATAATGAGAAAGCTTAAGCAGTGATGAATGACATCAATGCAGTGGAGCCTAAGCCCTAAACCAAAGGCTCACTTTCAAAGCACAAAGTTGTGTTGTAGAATTGAGCCACATATTGGACTTTGGTTAAACAATTCAATGTTCATTTCAATATAATTTCACAAATAAATGACAAATTAGATACCTTATTAGTGATTTTTTACTAAATTTATGTTGTGTTCCACCAACAGACTGTTTTAAAAAATTGGCCTGAAGTGCAGTGATTCCACCTACTGGGACAGAATTTCATGCTTCGACACCATCTGATGTTTACAACTGTGACTAAATGTTAACTTAGTTTTAGTGTTGGACAACAAGTAGAGAAAAAGAGACAAGATTTGCCTATAGGTAGTGCACAGAAAGAGCCACTGTCTAACTATCTCCTAAGCGTCTCCTATTGGTAGAGCCCAGAGATTAAACACTTTACAGCTTTACAGCTGTGGAGCTGAGTGTTTTTTTTCCAAAAAAGATTTTGATAAAAGAAGAGGTGATGCAAAAAAAATGATAAACTACAGTTCCAGCTGGTATGAAATTAAAAATCAGAGTGGGGTTTAATTTCAGCAAATAAAACAAAATTCTGATTTTTAACAACTGACTTGTTTCCTTTTACTAGTTTTAATTAATTTAACACAGATTACAGATTCAAATTAGCCCCTTTTATGGTAGATTAGACTGAGCTCAGTGCAATTGTAGGTTCGACAGAGGATCTGGGTCATGCAGATATGGCTATTTTCACTGTGATGATGAAGAACTTTGAAAGCCACCTTTCAAATATTTGTTCTCAGGCATGTTTTGCTGCAAGTACAATTATTTCTGTGTATGATTGAGTACAATACGTCTGCTAGTTCTGAGATACCATCAAATTGTCAAAGTTTCTTTACTCTGGTTCCTTCCACATCTTGTTCCCAGTACAGAAGGCTCAGAGGATAGATGTGGTCTCAATATGGTCCCCGGCAGCTGGGTTGGCCAGGAAATCTAACTGCTTATATTTCCAGCTGTAACTGGATATGTTGTATCGCTTTTGGGAAACAAACAACAGATCGGCCTGACAGACCCTGGTAACTCAACAACCCAACTGGGGCAGAGACATGATGAGAAAGGAAGAGACTGCTAAGGGCTTTAGACAGTGGGTTTAGTATGCTGTAAATAAGCACATCATCTTTCAACACAGTGGCAGAGTGCAACAAGCTGCGGTGTGCTGGGGTGTAACAGTACTCAGATTATAGATTTGAAAACATCTGTAGCCACCACCAACAATGCAAACAACATTTTAAGTGGAAGAGAAAGTGAGGCGTCCGTGTTAAGAGAAAAAGATTAACACTGAGGCAGAAATAGCGGGGAACGAAGGACGAGAACCACATCATGCCGCTCAGACCACAAATCTTTCCTCTTTCTAATTTTCTGCATTTTATATGGCTCTGGCAATGGAAACTAAGAAGTGCGCTGTAGTGTCAAATGAGCAATTACATCTACAATCATTCAGAATCTTTCCTGAGAACTCAGAGAAACATTGTGGTTTTATTTCCTCAGGAACTCTGCATCAGACTGCGCGGATGACAGTGCAATTACCTGCTGAAGTGCAGTATAGTGCAGGAAATTTTCCAGCAACCTCAAATCACTGGCACTTACACTGACACTTAGGGCCACCAAAACTGCATTTTACATTGTAATGACAAACATAAGCTGTAATAAGCCAGTGAAATAACCTATATCATATAACTTAAGAGTTTATTCCCAATTTCTGTGGACACTGGGTGGAAGGTCTTGAAAGCCAAGTATATTAAAAAAAAATGCTAGGGATAGTAAGGTTTTTTAGAAGATGTTTTAGATCTTCTAATGGGATCCAACAATTCAGTCATTCCTATATTTAAGATAGCTTCAGCTTTTACTATCCTGCTTCAATAAAAAACTATTCAACTAAAATATGTTGAATTATTAATACTATTTCAAGACGCAGAAAAACGGAAACCTCACCAAGTGTAGGCTTTGGAATCTCATAACCACATCTGCTTTTCCTGTGTGTGTGTGCTTTTGTTTGTTTTAATCAGTTGAAAAAGAAATACTACAAGAAGATAATTACATGTAATCAAGGCTTGTTTCCTAACCTACCCAAGTTTGCACCATGGTGTACACTTGCTCCCACACTATCCCCACAACCCAGAATTACTTCAAGCTTCACTTTTTGTGTTAAATACATAAAAATCAACATGTTAGAGACAGAGAGACAGTTTTTGGAGCTGTACTGAAAGACAGTCAAGTGATGTAGCTCACTGTAGATAAATAACAGCTAATGAATAACTGATTATTAGCTTTATCTTTACTTCTGCCAGAATGTCCAGGATGCTCTGACAGTTTTCCTGAATACTCTGTTGTATTGTCTGTAATGCACATCCTGTTAGATGTGCTTCTATTAACAGTTTGTCTGTTACATTGATGGGACTGCGAGTCCCTTCAAAGCAGAGGCCGGTTAATTTGCTACGGTAATATACCCCATATGCTTACAAGCTGGTAGTTCTGGATCACTTAAGTATAACTGATTGTTTGTCATCTTACTCTTTTTCTTCCCTCGTTTTCTTTGCTTCTACCTTCTGGAGAGCCTCCACTGCCGTAGGTTCATGAATTCTCTGTCTGGTTTGATTGTTGTTTTTTTTCTTTTTCTTGGCACAGCTGGTGTTCCAAGGTGCGGGGAAAACTGGAGGGCTGGCGTTGTCGGCTGTCAGTTGTTTCAACAAGACAAGCACAGAAGTATAGAGCACGAAGAACAACAAAATGTGCTACTGAACTTAGTGTCTGAGGTTTCTTGGGTTATATATCAGAATTGTGCAAATAGACTATAGTTTGAGTTCCATCAGTAGACAAGAAAGAATTCTATAAAAATTATTGCTGTCATAATATTATGCAGTTCTGTCCAGAAGACAAGTGTTTAAAATTTTCTTCCTAATGCAAGAAAAATGCATTAGATTTTTTTTTCTTTTAACTGGTCTTTAGTAATAGTTCTCCATCCTTCCTGAAGGTTTTTAAGTTTTTTTAATGGAAATATTTCTTTAGTCCTTGTTGTTTACCATTTTTAGAGAGATGTTTTTTCTTTTTTTTAAGCGACTTAACACTGAGATTTGTCATTCGAGCATAAAATAGCAAAGCTTAACCTCTACATGTATTAGACGACCACATAATTTGTTTCTATGCCTATGAATGTAATAAAAAGATGACAATGATGACACAGTGTGACCTTAAAAATACGAGGGAACCGGACAAGTGGAGGACAAAAGAAGAAATGGCAGGCCATAAAACTATCTACGGCAGATTAAAAACTATCTGAAAGTCATGTCCTTACGAAACATGAAAAAAAATCCAGTGAAGACCTGACACGATTCTTCATTGATTGATCTGTTATTTGTTGAAGTCTCATCAAAAATGGTCTCAATGGAAGGCTGGCGGTAAAGAAACTATTCTCATGGGAGAGAAAAGGCTGAGATATATCAAATTACACAAAAGAATCTGACTGAAAATCAGTAACAACAGGTCTCAAAGAATGATTTTAATTTTTTGGCTTAAACTTCATGTTTGAAGAATGCCAAGAGCGAGATACAACACCGAGTGTCTAGACTAGCCATCTGTAAAAGACAGTGGAAGTTCTCTCATGGTTTGGGGTTCTGCTTATAAATGCAGAAAGGTACAGTCATTCAGTTGATCCTCTATCCAATACCTTTTGGAAAGCATCTGAATGGCTTTATTTATCAGCATGACAATGACCCTAAACACACTGCCAAAACAATAAAAGCATACCAGATGGAAAAACACACAGTGGAACTCTATCAGTGCTGGATTTGCCTCCTCAGAGCCCGGATCGCACCATTATTGAAGGAAAGCAAGTGAAGCAAGTGTAAGATGATTTGGTAGTTACTTCCTACATACTTGCAACATAAGATTAAATAGCCCACATAGTTATTTAGTACTTTTATTAAGACAATGCGATTCATAATTCAATCCACACAAGGTGGTACAAAGTGTTAATATGCTTTGTGATGTTGATATCTGTGCAGAGATCTGACAATATACTTCAGTTATGTTTCTGTTGGTGCAGCAAAATATCAAGGTGTTTGTCATCTATTCACAATAACTAATGCATTGTATTAATTGCTGCAAATTGATGCAGGCAAGTGACAACCTCCTCTTTAAATGTCAAAAGAGTTAGCAACCACTTTGCCTTATTTACTGTAATTGGATAGTCATTAACACTGCCGCAAATAGGGGGAAATCAGTAAAGCACGATTTTCCTCAAATACTGCCAGAATTATTTTGGTTCACGAGTCCACGGTTTTGAATCAATTTGTGCTAATTTGTGTGGCAATTTGGCACAAACTGCTTTTCAGCCAGTTTGCTCTTAAAACCTCTTTAATGCTTGCTTTTCTTAATCCAAGCTCTGTATTTATTTTATATCTTGTGCATTTGTCTTAACTCGGCCATTTCTTGTTTTGGCACAGGCTTTATTGACGCTTAGTACTATTTTTGTTGGAATGTTAATATAATGTGATGAAAGCACAATGTCATTTGCAACCACAAGATGAAACACTTTGCTGACAGTTTCACATTTGCAGATGAAATGGAACCTAATATGGTCTGACAGACTTCGGGGACCCCGGGCAGTTCTCATGTCAAAGCAGAATAATGAAACCTTGAGCCTTTAGCTGCATTCAGGGAATCTTTCATATTTGTTGCCAGTTGTTTATGTACAGCCACAATAAGGAGGTTTTCTCTGATTGCCTTGGATTCTGCCGTAAATTCCTAACTTCCACACTTTTCTTTCTGCACTCCCTTTATTGTGATTTTCTTTTAAATTTATGTTTTCTTAAGTAAAACTACTTCAGTTATCGCTGTCTCTCTTTTTCTCCGTGGTCAAACAAAAACGTCAGTGGGATCTGGCTTCATCTTTGTTGGTGTATTTGAAAATAAATCTGCGTTATTGTAAGTTTAAAGTTCGTACTTACAAAGAAAATCTGCCTTTCGAAATGCCGCTCAGATCTTTGATGTTGCCAACTTTTGATTAAATATCGGCTCACACAACTTTTAAAGCTTAAATTTCCCGGCGGCCTCTGAAGGCACCAGCAGCCCAGCCGCTGTCAAGAGGAGAATCTCTTTTTCTTCTTTTATCTACGCGTGGTAAATGATGCCGCGCGCT
Source organism: Aulonocara stuartgranti (assembly GCF_965226115.1). Classification (NCBI taxonomy): domain Eukaryota; kingdom Metazoa; phylum Chordata; class Actinopteri; order Cichliformes; family Cichlidae; genus Aulonocara; species Aulonocara stuartgranti. The sequence continues at coordinate 5,830,655 of NC_138939.1, read as the reverse complement.
GATTGGCTGTCGGCCGCTGACTTGTGCTCCATCCCGCAGGCCCACTCTCTCAGAGCCGAGCTGAATGCTCAGTCAGCGCTCCTCCCGGTGATCCCCGACACCGCTGGCCGCCGCTTCTCGCCACACACGCTCACACGCTTACACATACACACTCTCGTGTGTGCGCACCGCGTCTGCGCGCACCACCGGCTTCTGCAACTTTCCGACTTCACCTGAGCGAGCAAAGCAGGCGGACAGAACCACTAAACAATGCGTGCCAACTGCACTATGCGCTACCACAGGTTACTACTTTTGCGCTCATTTAGGAGGTAACGGAGGAGGTGTGAGCTTGCATGCCATCACCATGGATTGCCTTTTTCTTCTGTTATGGACTTTACCAATCCCGCTGGTCGGCTGCACCTCAGTCAAGCTACTCTCCACCCTCTTGTCCTGGAGTATTTTCAAGGCATGTTGCACTTACATACGAAAAATATATACGTGTGCACTTTTAAATTCAGCACATGCACGTGTAGTTTGCGAGAAAAAAACCAAACAAGCAGTTGTCTCTTATCAGCAAGACTAAATCAGCGACAAACTTGTCTAATCACATTCATTGCGGTGAAAAGTGATCCCAAATTAATCTCAAGTGCAACTCATATTTCAGTAGAGGAACTCGATATCCCCTTTTGGCTCCCAGTTTTCTGCTGCTTGTAACCTGTTGCTACCTGTCCATTTATGATTTTTTTCTTTCAGACGCTGCACATTTACTGCTCACAGGCCTCCCACACCGTTTCAGCCAGCTATTCTTCCAGCAACAGCCACGGATTAAATCATGGTGAGTGCTTGTCTTTTCACATCTGAGGATGTTTCTTCCAGCTGGCTGTATTCCATGTTTATAGGGAGAAAGTGAATAAAGTGAGATAAATGCCAACATTGAATCAGTTACTAGACCAGAGTGTTAAACAGTGAAGAATATTACTTGTTACACAGTGTGACATGACTACTGCTTATGTGGATGGAAATGATAGAAATGCTTGTTTACATGAACCAGTGAGTGCAGTACTTATTCAAAGACTCCCTTTTCTGTCCTCCGCTTTCCCGAATGTGATTTACATACTTTTGTTTACTCCCAGCACTTTTTCCAGAGGTATACTATAGAAAGGTTTGGATGCTGAAAATAACAATGATGAAAGAGAGATAGATGTTTGAATGAAAATGACACCTTGGTGACTCCACTGGCACATATAAGCAAGGAAGAAGACAGCACTCCCACTTGGTCAAATTATGCATATTCTAAATTATACTGAAAATTGTAGTTAAAACATGATGTCTTTGTGCTAAAGTATTTGACATCAGAATTTTTTGATGTAGTCTTTCTATCCCTTATCATCCCTTATCATCAGACTACGTATTTGTAACCCCTGTGGAAGTGGACTCTCAGGGAGCGTACCTGACCCATGATGTGACCAGGCGAAGCCATCGCGGCAAAAGGTCCTTGCCTCCTTCTCTGCACTATCGCCTCTCTGCCTTTGGGCATGACATGCACCTTCACCTGCATCCATCTTCTGTGGTTGGCCCTGGGTTCACTGTGCAGATGATCAGCTCAAATGGCATCACCACAGCAATGGATGATGCAAAGGTTCACAACTGCCTTTATCAGGGATTTATCCGTAACCAGTCGGCCTCCTCTGCAGCCATATCGACATGTTCTGGACTGGTAAGTGTCAGTAACCTCTGGCTGAGCTTTTGTTACATGAAAAACTGAGTCATTTTATGTTTTACCTCAATTATATGGTTTTATTCTTAAACTGATTACATGCTTCTACTTAGTTCAAGAAAGGCTGACAAAACACTTCTAAGTCAATTTAGATGATTTCACAACCCTAATGGGAATTTTTTTTTTCAGTTTCTGATAAGTTTGTGGAGCTAAAAGGCTGTCACACAGCAGATTTTGCACTCCACCCCTACCTCAAGTTCCATGCCTTTATTTGTCCTTGAATGCTTCGTGTCCTCTAGCATTCCAGCTGTTTTGATGCACCATTGTCAGACTTTGGTCATATCATGGGTGAACTGTAACATGACATCATTACCCATGAGTGTATGCATCAGTTTCGGTGCTTTGTCTGGAACTGCTTTGAACACAGGGAGGAGAGGACATAAGAGAAAGAATAAAAGGAAAAGAGCAGAAGAAGAGAGAAAAGTTACACTGCTACAGGACAGTACAGTGAAAAGGCCATAATTTAGTCAGGGATGTCATCACTTTTTCCTTGACCACTGTGTTACAGTGTAATTTTGGCCATTGCTCAGGGCAGTTTTCTTCAACCACTCGCCCAGTGGTGTACCTTGTAAGTAATGGTATAGGTCAACATTTAGGAAAAGGCATTACAGATTACAAGATAATATCAACACGGTCCTTGTGAGTTTTACTAAAGAAGATTTAGGACAGGGATAGCTCAGATAGCCTAGTTACTTTAGCACTCTGGAAAAATTTGCTTTGGAGATGCTCATATGGATCCTGCTGCTGTGTGATGCCACAGCTCTGTAATAAACTCAAGGGAGGGACTCCACAAACACAGCTGGATGCAACAATGTAAATCTTTTCATAAAGCATTAATTACCACCAAGTCAAAACAATGAAATCTGTCCATGTGCATATGCATACATCCACTAGTGGCATGCAGTGTGTGTCTTTTGTGCCTTTTGGTCATCTATAAGCTTCACTATTTTCTTTGGTTTATTAGATGTTTAAAAGATCACATTCAGTGTTTGACACATACCATACCAGCATGGACCAGATGGACATATTATACCCCCATAAATGCCATACTTACATTTATCATCTAAGCTCCATACCTCGTCTTACCTACTCCTCCTGCGCTTGCCCTCCTCTTTTGTCCTCTGTTTGCCCTCCCTCTACATCTCCTCTTGTTCACAGCAATTAAAGCCAGGGTGAAGTTTGAGCCGCCTGGCTGGCACTGCTAATCTTTGCATTGTCCCTTTCATTAGGCTAGCTCCCACTAACAATAAAACACCACTGACCCGTTCGCTTAAAAGAGCTGCGAGGACACAGTGTGATTGGGTTGTGATTGCATTTGAATGAGTTGGTACAAACACTTTGATCTATTTTTTACTCTTCTTGAACATTTGCAAGTTTTTGTTTTCCTCTTCAAGTCCGACCACTGGGCCACTGATGGATGTTTTGTTATCGTTATATTTCTAGCAGATAAACAGAGTTTTCTCCAAAATAAAATAATTAAGTAAGACACAATGACAAGTACACTGAAAAGATACTCTGGTACCAACCATTTACTCTGTCTCTTTGTAAAAATCAGTCTGTCTGTGTTAAATTGCTACGAGCTGTAGGACAATAAAGACATTTAACCCCTTCTTTTCATCTAGCCCTCTGCTTAGAAAATTTGGATTAGGTATAAATGAGGAAAGAGTCATTCAAGTGTGCTGACTGCACTGATGGGCTTGAGTAAAAGATTAAGGTGGGATTAAAGACATTGGTTGAAGGAAGAAAGGAAGAAAAAAAGAGGAAGACAAGGATACAAGAGAGAAAATGGAAAAGAGGGTAAAGTAATGAATGAAAAGTGAGCTGGGTCAGGTTGGGAGGCAGCACACGAGAGAAAGTGTTGTGCAAGAGTAATGTGAATTTATTGTCTGTGGTTCAAGCTCCCAGGGAGGCTGGATAGTCTCTTTATAGAGAGTTGGAGAGATGGGCTCTGTTTATGTCAAAGGGCTTTGGAGAAGAAATGAGGTGAGAAGAAGTGAGGTGGAGATAGGAAGAAAAACGTTTTCTCGTGCTTTGTTTCATTGTCTCCTTTCAACAGAAACAAGGAAATGGAAGAAAAGGGAAAAGACAGTGTCTGAAACAGAGCTGTGGACCTTGCGTTTTAATAAAAGCAGAGGTTTCAGCACCAGACCCCGGGCCAAATAAGGGCTGGGACATTTTCTTTTTTAAACAGATGGGAGTGGGATTCAACTGTTAAAATGAAGACCAGGGTGGTATTAAGAGCAGAGTGGGATAGCTGGATGAATGACTTGCATAGTGGGATTTTCTACTGTAAATCCTTATTAATTGAACATGGTGTTATTTGTTGGGTTTAATCACTTTCTCCATGACCTGTAAAAGCACCTTCTGTTCTTGAATGAACCAAAGTTGTCTGCCTCACTTTTGCATGAGAGATGAAAGGATGCCTCTTTAGATGTAATGCTCTCTGATTTGTAAGAGAAGTGGATGGTGTTGGGGGTTGGGGAGGGGTCTTCTCTCTTTCTTCTTTTGAAGGTTTCTCGTCTGAGGTCACTGTGCTGCTTGACCTAAATTTTCTATTCATTGGTGTATGTGGGGGTTGGTGGGACTTAACCTGAACTCTTAACAGGTCTTTACAATGTTCAAGTTCAGTGCTGCTCACCACCTGTGTGAGTCCAGAAAACAAATGATTTATAGCTCCCCTTTGTCTTTCTAGCACCTTCCCAGGATAGGAAACTCCTTACTGGGTAAGCACAGCAGATCTGAATTCTGTCCGGCCTGTACTATTCTCTGCCAACCCTTAGAAATACAACATTAACACATGATGCATCTTAAACCACAGTTAAAGTGGTTTGAAGTGGTTTAAGATGCATTGCCTTGTAGTAAATTTGCAGTACCTTGTGAAGTATAAGATAAGATAAGATAAGATAGAACTTTATTAATCCCTCGGGTGGGTTCCTCTGGGAAATTCGACTTCCAAAAAAAGCACAGCAACGACCAAAGTTACAGTTACAGAACTGTTATATATATATACACACACACACACACACACACACACACACACACACACACACACACACACACACACACACACACACACATATAAATACAGAGACAAATATAAATAAAATATACAAAGGGGATAAATAGAATAAATAGGAATAAAAAATAAAAATACAAGTGAATTGCACATTTCAAGTATTGAGTCTATTGCACTGTTGACTATTTACAAAAAGTATTGCACAAGGTATTGTACAGTGAGGTGAAGAGGCACTACAGCTTAGTTGTTCCCCCCTCCTTTGTCCTCCTGTTTCCCCTCCCTCTCCCCTCCAGAGAGGAGTTAAACAGTTTGATGGCGTGTGGGACAAAGGAGTTTTTAAGTCTGTTAGTTCTTGTCTTGGGGAGAAGCAACCTGTCACTGAACAGACTCTTCTGGTTGTTTATGGCCGTGTGCAGAGGATGCCCAGCATTGTCCATAATGTCCAGCAGTTTCTTTAATGTCCTTTTCTCTGCCACTGTCACCAGAGTGTCCAGCTTCATGCCGACCACAGAGCTAGCCTTCCTGATCAGTTTCTCCAGCCTGGATGAGTCCTTCTTTGCTGTGCTGCTCCCCCAGCACACCACAGCATAGAAAAGTACTCCAGCAACCACTGACTGGTAAAACATCCTCAGGAGCTTCCTGCAGATGTTAAAAGACCTCAGCCTCCTGAGGAAGTACAGTCGGCTTTGGGCTTTTTTATACAGGTGCTCTGTGTTGCATGACCAGTCCAGTTTATTGTCCACCCACAGCCCGAGGTACTTGTACTTGTTGACCACCTCCACCTCCTCCCCCTCTATCTGAACTGGCAGTGGACCTTCTCTGGACCTCCCGAAGTCCACAACCAGTTCCTTAGTCTTTGAGGTGTTGAGTTGCAGGTGGTTTG